>NC_079509.1:14843823-15485201 GCF_030052815.1 Hevea brasiliensis | reverse complement strand
TAAATTTACTCAAATCTTATTGCTGATCGTTCGCTTGGTAATGAGTCGTGACAAGAGTTTTTTGAGTAAAAAAAAATGTTTTAAGAAATTTAAAGTATTTAATTTTTTTTTGTACAAAATAATATCAAGCTAACAAATTATAAAATTTTACATTATAAATTGAAGTTGATAGGGGAAAGTTAAAATTAATTGAGTGACATTTATTAATAAAATAAATAATAAAGTACTAAATCTGGCATTTAGACTGCACTGTGACTTTTCAAACACTCACGTTGCTTTAGGCTTTGTTTGAAAATGAGGTAATAGGTTAAAAAAGCACTTTTCAAAAATGCACAATTTTAAATAATGTTAAATATATTTTTAAAAAAAATGTTTTATCATTTTAAAATTTTTATAATTAAAACATATCAAATTTAATTTTAAATCAATTTTTAATAATTTTGAACCAACATAATTTAAAAAGTGTTTTTTTGGACAGTAGTTTACCAAACAGCCCCTTAACATGGTTGAACATTATGAGAGACGAAGCTAATATTTACAGTCAAGGGGGACGGATTCCATGTGGGCCATAATATATTCTTGGCTGCCGAAAAAATCCACAAAATGCTTTTATTATACAAGACTTGTTAAACAAAATGTACAGTGGTCGACCAAATTAATCGTGGAAATTAATGGCAAGAAAGTAACAGCTTTGAATAATTTCTCAGATCTTCCAGGATTTCATGGAAAAATTTGGCCATCGTGGAAACTAAGAGCAAGTAAGCAACGACTCTGAATAAGTTGTTTCACATTGAAAATTTTGGTCTGTGGTAAAATATATAAAGCCCTAGTTCTGTGCATTTCCTTGCTTCAATTAACACGGCAAAGAGTAAGAGGGTTTTCATTGCTCTCCTCATCATCTTCCTCATGTTGGCTATTTTAGATCGTCGTCATTCACTTCGAAGACCCACGAGTCCGCGTGGAAGTGATTCACCACCAGGAGGACCAGGGAAGCGCTGAGGAGCCATACTAGTTGGTTTGGCATTTGGAGACCCAGAGGAGAAGTTGAAATTAATGTGCTAATGTAATGATCTACTATTAAATATGGATATCCTGCACAATTTTTCTTTTTTTTTTTTCATTTTCTTTGCGTTAATTTTCGATATAATTGAAAAACTACACTATCAGTATTTCTGATGGCGGACAATCAATGGCTTAATTTAAAATAAAACATTTGCTAAAAAAAATTCAATTAAATTTTCACAAAATAGTGTTTGATTTTTACTTTTTTTAAAAATATATTTTTATAAATTAAAAAATTAAAATTTTTCATTCTAAACATGAAAATTAATAAAAATAAATAAATTAAATTAAATCATTATAAAATTTTATTTTTCATACGGAGGAATATGAATTTTATGGGAAACATATTCTCTTATTAGTGCTCCCTTGCCATTTTTTTTTTTTTAAATCAAATTTTATCAATGATAGAGCCAATTTTTATTTTCGAGAATGGCTTCTTTACTTAAGTAAATATGATCTATTAATTCGTTCTTTAATTTATTATACTTTAAATTATTTTGTGGATATCATTGTCTTTTACAAATTATAAGTAAATTATTTACTAAAAAGTTAATTTATATGTCAAACACATTTATATCATACTTTACAGAAAATAAATTTTACTAAAAGTATACTTTCAGAAAGTAAGTATTTTAAACTATGGTCGTAACAAAGACAGTGAGTGAAAAAAAAATATTTTAGGTAATTAAGTCTTTAATTTTAATTTTATTTTTTATAAAATAATATTAGGTCAGCATAACATGCAAATCGACTGATTTGGGATTAGCTTAAGTAATATGATTGAACATTATGAGAGTCGAAATCAATATTTACAATCAAGGGGGACAAACTTTTTGAAAGCTTCCATGTAGGCCACTGTATATTCTTAGCTGCGAAGTAAGAGTAAATCCACGAAAAGCTTTGACGTGGGCTACAATTCAAGACTTGTTAAATATGAACAAAAGTTGTCAGGTCTTCCAAGGAAAAATTTGGCCATCGTGGAAATGAATAGCAAGTAAGCAACAATTCTGTATAAGTCGTCATATCTTCCAATTAATTCCCATGGAATAACGGATTAATTATTAAAATAATATATTTTAAAAAATTATTTACAAATATAATATAATTTTAAAATTATTTACTAAAATAATATTTACTTATAAAAATATAATTTAAAAAAATATCACGTTAAAATATTTAAGAAAATATTTTTTTAAAGTAGTTTCACATCATTTTAAAAAATATATAAATTACTAAAGAAAATGTTATTTAAAATGATATTTTCTTAAGCGATGTTACATCACATTAAATAATATAAAAATTATTCAAGTAAATAATGACGTTTGCTAAAATATTTATGCAAATTTACTTAAAATTTTGAAAATGCGTAAAGTTTAAAGAATTTATTCTCTATTCATTGTATTATCTATGCTACAATTCAATTTAATTTTTTTTATAAACTTATTATATCTCTCTAACTATTAATAAAAATACTAGTAACATAAATAAAAATAATAGTTTTTATTTTATTATTAATATAAATTGAATTTTTTAATTATTTGAGAAAAAGTTTTTAATTAGAATTTATTGTTTTAATTTAATAATTATTTATCGTATTAAATAAACATGAAAATTGTTATTTAAAATTAAAAAATTAAAGGAATAATTCCAAGTAAATTTATTTTATGTAATTTTAGTTATCTTAAATTATATTTTACCAATAATAACACTAGTTATGTTAAAAAAAATACTAGGAAATATTTTTGTAAGAAATCCACCACATACAAATTATGTATTAAAAAAAATACTAGGTATATATAAAATATATATGTTAAAAGTCTAAATTTTAACATAACTAAATTTTACAGAAAATATTTAGAATTATTCCTTTTTTTTTTAATTTTCATTCTAAGAAATGAAAAATATTTTTCAAATTTATTTACTATGATTTTAAATTAAAAAATATAACACAACAAAGTTAATTAAAAAATTTTTTAAAATAATTAAAAAATTAATTTATATTAACAATAAAATAAAAATTATTTTTTTTATTTATACTACTGACAATTTTTATTAATAACTAGAGAGGTGATTGCCAATAGTAAATTTATAAAAGAAAAAAAAAAATTGAATTATAGAGTAGATGATTCAATGGATAGAGAATAAATTCTCTGCATTGCACGTATTTCCAAAATTTTAAGTAAATTAGGATAAATTTTAAAAAATATCATTTCAAATTGTGTTTTCTTGAGTAATTTTTATACTATTTAATATGATGCGATACCGGTTCAAAAAACAAATGGCATTTTCTTAAGTAATTTTTACATTCTCTAATATGATGTAACTTTGTTTCAGAAAATACAATTTCAAATAGCATTTTTATGAGCATTCTGATGTGAAATGACATCACTTAAAAATACTTTTTTTGCATGACGTTTTAATAAATAATTTCAGAATTACACTATATTTATAAAAAAAAATTTAAATTACATTATTTTAAAAATTAATCCTGGAGAAACTTGGTCGCGGTAAAATATATGAAGCCATTACTATATGCATTTCATTGCTTCAATTAAGATGGCTACGGTAAGAGGGTTTTCATTGCTCCCCTTATCATTTTCGTCGCGTTGGCTAATGCAGATTGTCGGCCATCAATACATGGCCATTCGCCTTCCCATTGTAGGTATGATCCTCGACGTCAAGCCGCGTGTCCGAGAAAACTAGCACCAGGAGGACCAGGGAAGCGTTGATAAGCCGTACTCTTTGGTTTGGAGACCCAGAGGATTAGTTGAAATAATATGCTAATGCGTATGTAATGGTCTACTACGATTAAATTTTCACAATTTATATTTTATTGATCTCACAATTTTCACAAGATTAATTATTACACGTCTGATGTAGAATTCAACGCATGCATCTACCCATGCTATTCAACTGAGTCGCTTAGTCAACTCATTCACTAACTCATCTTTTATCAATTTTCGTTATAGAAATCACATTTTTAGTTTTTTTATTTTTTATTAAATTAATGTTGGAACTTATGACTGATTTTTATACTATTAAATTAAAATTTATTAATATATTAATTAATGGATCGCTGGTAAAAGTAAAGCAAAATTGATACTTAAATTTGCAGTGAGAATACTTGGCCTTAGTGCAAGGGAAGATCAGTGTTTTAAAATTGGGATCAACTAATTAAATTAGTTTTATTGAAAAAAAGGTCATCTTAAAAGCTAGTAAAATTTAATTTTTAATCTATAAAATTAATTTTATTTGAATGTTTGTTCTTATTAAATCGATCAAATTAAGAAATTAATTATAATTAATATTTTTTATTAATTAAAATTTAAAATTTTATATATTAAAAATTAATATTATTGAATTAAAAAAAAATTAATAAGAAATTGAGAGAATAAAGACTCGAATTTAAATTTATCAAGTAAGATATAACTTCACTCGTTAGACTAAATTAGGTTATGCAATTAAGATTAAAATTAAAATTAAAAAGTAAGCTTTTTTTTAATATAAAATTTTTAAAACTAAGCTAGCTGGTAAGTAAAGAACAAAATCGGTTGAAGCTTCCATGAATCCGTTACGTGGACCATTAATCTAAGACATGAGAAAGTATGCAGTAGTGGTCTAAAACTCTGAACTATTAGCTGTGGAAAGTTAAAAAGCAAGTTTGAATAAGTGAGACGATAAGAAATTTCCGGTTGAAAGTTTCGGCAATTGATATGATTAGGATGGGAGTCTATATAAAGGGACAGGCTGTGGAGTTCCTCTTCCAAGGCCAAAGCTCTTATTTTTTAAGTATATGCATTTTCCTTAATTTCAAATTAAGATGGGTAAGAGCAAGAAGATTTTCATTGCCCTCCTTACCATCCTCCTCATCATTTTGGTTATGGCAGTGCCTCCAACATCTGCTCGTCCAATGAGTACGTATTTGCTCCTTTCTAGGAAATATTACCATAAATTTTGATGGTGTTTATAAAAAAATTAGTTAGCTGATTATCAACTAATGTTATCAGAAATTTGATGGTGTTTTGCAGGAAAATGCGTATTTCCATGTCCAAGTCGACCAGGACCAGGAGGACCAGGGAAGCGCAGATGAGCGAGTAATAACAATATGGAGTTCCCGCTGAGAAGCTCAAATAAATATTATAACCCTGTGGAACTGAAGGATGCTATCCCTTGTTTCTTTTCTTTTCTGTTGGACTTTAATGCTAAAGAGAGTTACATTCTCTTCTTTTTGGTGTTGATATAGATCACACCAGTAATTTTAGTGGAGCTGATCCTATACATAGTCTTATAATAAATTGCTTTACCCTTCACTTTATTATTAGTTTGGTATAAATTTTACTTTATTATTTATTTTATGGTAAAATGTCTAATTTAAATTGGGAAGTTCAATTTAAATTATTTTTAACTTTTTATTTAAATTAGTCCAAAATTTTCAATTTTAATTTAATTTAACCTAAAATTTAAATTTTTTAAGCAAAATTTCTTAATTTCTTGATTTAAATAAAAATCATGAAATTCAATTTCTTAATTTTGATATTAAATTTCTTAATTTCTTGATTTAAATCTAAAAATCAAGAAAATTAATTTCTTAATTTTTTTTGAGGGGCTAATTTGAGTTTAAATTGGAACTTTTAAGTTAAATTGGATAAAAAGTTGAAAATGGACCAAATTCAACTTCCTTAATGCAGTAGCATTTTTTCAAAATGGAATTTGAAATTAATTAATTAACTAAATAGATAAGCTTCCGTAGATCATTACATGTTTATCATGATTCCAAATTCTCTTCAACGAAATATCAATCCCACCCGTAAGAAAAAAAAAATGGTAGGAATCATCTTCTATCATGATCAACAAAATACTCCAGCAAAGTCGTATTGATGAACAATTCTGTTTCTCTTTTCTGGATTTAAGTGGTCTACTAATTTCCGAAAGTTGAATGTTTAATTTTTCATCAAGCCATACCTGTCGTGGAATGATGCACAGGGACTCTTTGTCAGTGTTCAACTAGTTCTGCAACATCGAGAAAGGAAAGGAGACTTCTGTTGTATTTTCTCTTGATGTTTTTATTCCCTTGAGATGGTTCTTGCTGCTGAACAATGTTTTTTTTAGGGGAAATTACAAAAAAGTATTTTGTGGTTTTGTCAATTTTTCACTTTCATTTTGTCACAAAGTGATACCCTGATATTCACACCGTTAGCAAAAGAAGTCTTTCCGTCTAATCTCCCTTCAATTTCTGCTGACATGGAACGAATGAGTGGATGTGGAAACAAGAAATACTGAGTTGGTAAATATTAATAATTTGAGGACAAAAAAAAGAAAAGAAAAACCCTAATTGACCAAATATAATAACCTAGCATGATTTTTCCCCTCTCCCAATTGAACCGTGTAAAAATTCTTTCCAAAATCAAAATGAAGAATCCCATTTGTAACACCCTCACTGTAGTAATTCCGTACATTCTACTGTTCCGGTGATCGGTGTTGGTCCGAACAGCTAGAACGTCTGAAAAATATTTAGACTAGAGTGAAGAGTCATAAATAACTCAAATAATAATAAGAAAAATTTAGGAAAAATTTTAGAAATAAAATACAATCAAGTTAAATGAGACGGTGCCCTAGCAATGGGTAACCCAGTGGGAAGTTGCGGTTTTCGTAGCTAGAAGCCCTAAACCCAAGAGAAAATTCATGAAATAATTTTTGGGACTCCAGGGAAGAGTCATTGAGGTTTCTATGGCATTAGAATGCCAAGAAAAGGCTTAAAAAAATTTTTAGATCGGTACAGACGATTTTAGCTCAATAAGCCAAACGGAGGGCATTTTGGTCGTTTTGACTTCAGAGACGATTTTTTACCAACTTGTCCATTTAAGTAAATAAATTATATGGCTTAAAATATGAATTAATAGAGAGTAAACTTAAATTAAAAATGATAAAAGAAAGAAGAACAAGAAAGTAAAAACAAAAAATGAAATTTAAGTTAATTATTACACAAGGATGACATCATAAAAATGGGTAACCAATTAAATGTTAACAAATAATTACTAAGGGATAAGAAACAAATAAATATATAAAAGAGAAGAAGAGGACAGCAGAATCAGGAAAGAGGAGAGAAGGAAAAAGAAAGGAAAAGAAAGAAAAAAAGGAAGAAGGAGAAAGAGATGAACAATAGCAGAAACAGGGGTTCAGCAGAGGCAGCATGTTTCTCTTCCGTCCAGGTGAATTTGACTCAACTTATACCATTGATTTTTGAATATGTTTGAGGTATGTATGTGTAGAAGTTATGGTTAAAATTTGGTGATTGTTCAATGGTTGGATTTGGAGAGATATATTGTTAAACACAGGCTGTCTGCAAGTTGAATTCTGAATTTTGACTACTGAAATTTGAGAAAAATAAATAGTTAGAATGCTTATAAAATTATGAAATTTGGTACAAATGATATTTGGGATGTTGAGGCTGTTGTGGTAAATTTTGGTGAATTTTAGACTTGTGGTTTATGAGATATAAATTATTTTACATGAGCTGTCTGAGTGAGACTAATTTCTGTAAAAATTCAGATTTTGAAGGGTTGAATGAAATGTAAACTAATAAATTAGCTTTTTCATATATAATTAATTTATATATCATGTAAATTATGAAATTATGTAATTATTTTGTAAATTATGTAATTTGAGCATGAATGAGATTGCATGGGTTTGAAGACAGAATTAAAATATATAGATGATACATGAAATGATGAGATGATTATGAGAATTATTGATGAGAATTTTATTGTAAAATATTGTCGAAAATTTCAAGCAGGTAAATAGTGAATCATGTCAAAAGTAAATAAAATAGGGGAAACTCCGTTAGTTTCTCCATAGAATATAAATTATTTTAAAATATAACGAGTTCAAAATTATTAAAGAAATAAAGTACGATAAGTTAGGATGCTCCGATACCGAGTGTGACATGTCTCGCTCGGCTACACTATAGACGGGTGAGGGGTGTTACATTTATTAGTATCAGAGCACGGTTTAGGCTTTCCTAGGCACAGATAGATGGAAAGGGATAGTGTGCATAACATGCATTGCATTCATATGAGTCGAGGTGACACTAATGCAAATATGTTTTCTCTGGTAAGGTGAAGAAATAAGGAAGTAGCAGCTCCTCAACTATTTACACCGGGTAAATTTCGAGGACGAAATTTTCGTTAGAGGGGAAGAATTGTAACACCCTCACTGTAGCAATTTCGTACATTCTACTGTTTCGGTGACCGGTGTCGGTCCGGACAGCTAGAATGTCTGAAAAAATATTTAGACTAGAGTGAGGAGTCATAAATAACTCAAATAATAATAAGAAAAATTCAGGAAAAATTTTAGAAATAAAATACAATCAAGTTAAATGAGCCGGTGCCCTAGCGATGGGTAACCCAGTGGGAAGTTGTAGTTTTCGTAGCTAGAAGCCCTAAACCCAAGAGAAAATTCATGAAATAATTTTTGAGACTCCAAGGAAGAGTCATTGAGGTTTCTATGGCATTAGAATGCCAAGAAAATGCTTGGAAAAATTTTTAGATCGGTACAGACGATTTTGGCTCAATAAGCCAAACGAATGGCATTTTGGTCATTTCGCCTTCAGAGACGATTTTTGACTAACTTGTCCATTTAAGTAAATAAGTTATATAGCTTAAAATATGAATTAATAGAGAGTAAACTTAAATTAAAAATGATAAAAGAAAGAAGAACAAGAAAGTAAAAACAAAAAATGAAATTTAAGTTAATTATTACACAAGGATGACATCATAAAAATGGGTAACCAATTAAATGTTAATAAATAATTACTAAGGGATAAGAAACAAATAAATATATAAAAGAGAAGAAGAGGACAGCAGAATCAGGAAAGAGGAGAGGAGGAAAAAGAAAGGAAAAGAAAGAAAGAAAGAAAGAAAGAAAGAAAGGAAGAAGGAGAAGGAGATGAACAGTAGCAAAAAGAGGGGTTCAGTAGAGGTAGCATGTTTCTCTTCCGTCTAGGTGAGTTTGGCTCAACTTATACCGTTGATTTTTTGATATGTTTGAGGTATGTATGTGTAAAAGTTATGGTTAAAATTTGGTGATTGTTCAATGGTTGGATTTGGAGAGATATATTGTTGAACACAGGCTGTCTGCAAGTTGAATTCTGAATTTTGGCTACTGAAATTTGAGAAAAATAAATAGCTAGGATACTTGTAAAATTATGAAATTTGGTACAAATGATATTTGGGATGTTGAGGCTGTTGTGTTAAAATTTGGTGAATTTTAAACTTGTGGATTATGAGATATAAATTATTTTGCACGAGCTATCTGAGTAAGACTGATTTCTGCAAAAATTCAGATTTTGAAGGTTTGAATGAAATGCAAACTAATAAATTAGCTTTTTCATATGTAATTAATATATATATATATATATATATATATATATATATATATATATATATATATATATCATGTAAATTACGAAATTATGTAATTATTTTGTAAATTATGTAATTTGAGCATGAATAAGATTGCATGGGTTTGAAGACAGAATTGAAATATATAGATGATGCATGAAATGATGAGATAATTATGAGAATTATTGATGAGAATTTTTATTGTAAAATATTATCGAAAATTTCAAGCAGGTGAATAGTGAATCACATCAAAAGTAAATAAAATAGGGAAAACTCCGTTAGTTTCTCCATAGAATATAAATTATTTTAAAATATAACGAGTTCAAAATTATTAAAGAAATAAAGTAAGATAAGTTAGGGTGTTCCGGCACTGAGTGTGACATGTCTCGCTAGGCTACACTATAGACGGGTGAGGGGTGTCACATTTATTGGTATCAAAGCAAGGTTTAGGCGTTCCTA
Source organism: Hevea brasiliensis (assembly GCF_030052815.1). Classification (NCBI taxonomy): domain Eukaryota; kingdom Viridiplantae; phylum Streptophyta; class Magnoliopsida; order Malpighiales; family Euphorbiaceae; genus Hevea; species Hevea brasiliensis. The sequence continues at coordinate 15,475,281 of NC_079509.1, read as the reverse complement.
GGCATAGATAGATGGAAAGGGATAGTGTGCATAACATGCATTGCATTCATATGAGTCAAGGTGACACTAATGCAGATCTGTTTTCTCTGGTAAGGTGAAGAAATAAGGAAGTAGCAGCTCCTCAACTATTTACACAGGGTAAATTTCAAGGATGAAATTTTCGTTAGAGGGGAAAAATTGTAACACCCTCACTGTAATAATTCCGTACATTCTACTTTTCCGGTGACCGGTGTCAGTCCGGACAGCTAGAACATCTGGAAAAATATTTAGACTAGAGTGAGGAGTCATAAATAACTCAAATAATAATAAGAAAAATTTAGAAAAAATTTTAGAAATAAAATACAACCAAGTTAAATGAGCCGGTGCCCTAGCGATAGGTAACCCAATGGGAAGTTGCGGTTTTCGCAGTTAGAAGCCCTAAACCCAAGAGAAAATTCATGAAATAATTTTTGGGACTCCAAGGAAGAGTTATTGAGGTTTCTATGGCATTAGAATGCCAAGAAAATGCTTAGAAAAATTTTTAGATTGGTACATACGATTTTGGCTCAATAAGCCAAACGGTGGCCATTTTGGTCATTTCGCCTTCAGAGATGATTTTTGACCAACTTGTCCATTTAAGTAAATAAATTATATGGCTTAAAATATGAATTAATAGAGAGTAAACTTAAATTAAAAATGATAAAAGAAAGAAGAACAAGAAAGTAAAAACAAAAAATGAAATTTAAGTTAATTATTACACAAGGATGACATCATAAAAATGGGTAACCAATTAAATGTTAATAAATAATTACTAAGGGATAAGAAACAAATAAATATATAAAAGAGAAGAAGAGGACAGCAGAATCGGGAAAGAGGAGAGGAGGAAAAAGAAAGGAAAAGAAAGAAAGAAAGGAACAAGGAGAAGGAGATGAACAGTAGCAGAAACAGGGGTTCAGCAGAGGCGGCATGTTTCTCTTCCGTCCAGTTGAGTTTGGCTCAACTTATACTGTTGATTTTTGGATATGTTTGAGGTATGTATGTGTAGAAGTTATGGTTAAAATTTGGTGATTGTTCAACAGTTGGATTTGGAGAGATATATTGTTGAACACAGGCTGTCTGCAAGTTGAATTCTGAATTTTAGCTACTGAAATTTGAGAAAAATAAATGGTTAGAATGCTTATAAAATTATGAAATTTGGTACAAATGATATTTGGGATGTTTTGTTTTGATTGTGAGTGTTTTGTTTTGATGTGTTTATAGGAAAATGTGTGAGTATGTGAATTTGATAGTTCATTATGGGGGGGGGGGGGGGGGGGATGGGGCGCGGGGGGTGTGTGTTATGAACCTGATATGCAGTAGGGTGGGGAAGTTGAGTTGATTAAGAACCAGGATAAATATTACCTTAGCTAACTTAAGTCGATTAAGCATGGGAGAGAGGACTATGGATACACTGAGGAATGCAGAATTTCATTTAGAATTACTGGTCTTACTGGGGATGAACAATATGAAGAAATTTTGAATGATCAAAATGTAAATAACATGCTTGATTACAATAAGGGTGAACCTCATATTGATATCTATTATGTGGGAAATGCTACTCCTTTGTCTATTGACAAAGATGGGTGGATGTAGTGAATGAGATGAATGCTATGAGTTTTAAAATTGAGACAGAATAGAGCATTATGAACTATAACCATGCAATTGAAATAGGAGAATCACAGGGAAATGCAAGAGGTAATGAGAGTGAAGATGATGATTGTGTTGAGGCTGATATGAGTATGAAAGGGAGGGATGAGGAAGTTGTTAAGTTGAGCAATGATAGTTGTGATAGTGATTACAATGTTGAATCTGAAGGAGGTGAGTTGTTTGTGGCAGAGGATACCTCTGACAATGATGTGAGTGAAATGTGGGCAGATTATGAGGGCATTGAAGATGAAATATTGCATGGAAATTGTGAAGAACAAAGTGGCAAAGAAACAAATGGGGTGGCATTTGAAATAAGAAGACAGGAGTCAGATGATGGTGGTAATGTAGAAAGTATTGCTGAAAATATAAATGAGGAAGATATTGGGGAATTTAACGAGAGGCCAATTAAGGATGATAATTTACATAGCATCGTGGGTTTAGATAGTGATAAAGAGAGTGAATTTTGTGATTCAAATGAAGAACATGGGATGAAAGATCTTGCACTGTGTAAAGGTATGAAGTTTACAAATGGGCATGTGCTTAGGACAGCTTTGAGGGAATGGGTTGTAAGAAGAGGATAAAATAATAGATTAAAGATTATAGCTGTTTGCAAGAATAAGTATGGTTTTAGGGTACATGCAAGCAAGGTAAGGGATTGTGATACTTTGTAAATTAAAACATTCAATTCAGTGCACAAGTGTCCAAGAGAGGCTTGTAAACCCTCAGTTGTAACTCCAATAGTTGTTGATGAACAAAAGCTACACTATCAAGAGCTGATGGTGCATTTGGGTGTATTTTGTGGATATGTTTAGGAAGCTTTTTGTTGACATAATGCTATATAAAAACACCTATTTTCTCTTGATAGGCTGTTTGACAATGTAAAGTTTATGTTTTGAAGGAGTTAACAGATTTGTGTCCATATCTTTTATCATGCATTACCATATTACTATGCATACCAAATACAAAACACCAACATTTTGTGGTAAACTGCAATAAATTGGTTTGCTTGGATGTATTTATCAATGAGTAAATAGCAACATTGTGCTAAAGGTCATGCAACACTGTTTATGATATTATAGGTAAACATTCTCATACACAATTTCACTTAAGCAAATCAAATACATAGCAACTTCATGTACATTCCATTTCCTTCATCAGGTTGTGCATTCTCTTGCTACAAGTAATTATATAATACTACGTTTTATTTTTCTTCCATTTACTCAATAACCATATAGATTAACAGACATCCAGCAATTACACAAAATGATTTTCATTCAATAAACAAAAAAGAAATTACATTCACATCATCTGCTGTCGAATTTATAAGTGATCCCATTCTTACACAGTTGTATATCACCTACAAAATTCTATCAAACAATAATCAGTTCTACATCACAACTTTAAGGCAAATATAATTTGTCTTTCTCATTTTCACCTCCCAATCCCACTTCACTCAAGATAATTGCAATGACTAAACCAACTAAGAAAAAATAGAGGATGCCAAAAAATTTACACATGCACTGCATGTAGCTACTACAGAGTTTTGGCGATGCTTGAAATTTTCTTAGAGCACCAATTTCCTAAACATACACATGTAATGCCCTCTCCATATGAATGTTAACCTCTTTTAATTTCTTCATTTCATACAATAAATCTTCCTCCCTTGCACGAGCTATAACAATTTCATCTTCACCATCTTTTATTCTGGAAACAATTCTTGACATAACAACTTCATAGCTTCTGCAATTCTCCCCATCTACCCATCGAAAAAAATTACACCTTTTCGGATGTTGAAATTGACCACACCCATAAAATCTCTTTCCTTGATTCCCTCCTGTCATTGTTGTTTTTACTGGTGCTGGAAGCATGCGTTTACATCTCACAATATTACTCCTACCTCGAGTGACCTCGCTTACCTCCGAATGTGCATTTGATTGAGAGCTCATTCTCTGTAATTTTGCAATTAGGGATTTAACTTGAATTTTGAAAGAGAAGAAATGAATTTGGGAATTTGGTTCATTCTCTGCTTCTTTATATTTTTCCTTTTTTTTTCTTTATTTTTATTCTTCTTCAGTACGTTTAATCCACATCAGCTAATTTGGTCCACGCCAGCTCATCTGGTCCACGTTAGCTGAGATTTAACGGAGATCAGACAAAAAGATGTCTTTTGCTAACGGTGAGAACCTTAGGGTACTACTTTGTTACAAAGTGAACCACAGACTCTGAAGTAAAAATCGGTGAAATCACAAAATACTTTTTTGTATTTTTCCCTTTTTTTTAACACCCTTCTTGTTTAGCTTTGGGTTTTATCTCTCTCATTTTTCCTAATTAATGCCTTAAATGAATATTGTGGATATATTTTTATGGGGCTATTATGTCTCTTTAGTAAGCTTCAATTTTCTTGAGCTTATTTGAGTTGATGCATTTTATTCCTCTAATTTGGAGGTTATAACACAGTATGGCTTTGTGCTTGAATGTTTCCCTTGTGTGTGCATGTTCAAGGAGGAAACAAGAGCAAATCAGACTTGCTTGAGATGATGGGTGAAATTGCTGTCAATTTATTTCATTTCCAGTTGTCAATGACTATTAGTCCAATTAGAAGCATTCCATGCCATTACCTTTGGCCTTTAATAATATTTAATGGAATTTTATACCATTTGAGATATATTACTGAATTGAATTGTTAAAGCGTGAGAATAAGCTTATTTGAACTTAGATCAATTAATTAATTGGTTCTTAATCCTTATAAATCCTTTATCTTATGTGGGTAAAATCCTCTCCCAGAAACTTAGAATATATTATTGAATTGAATTAAAAAAAGTGGAAGTGAATAGAATCCATGAAATATAAGATGAATTTACTTGAGTTTGAACAACCAATTAGTTAACAAGATAATTGATATAGTTGAATTCAAATCTATGTAATTTATAATGAAATTAAGTAGAGGATATGATAACAAAATGTTATTGTTAAATTTTCTAATATATTAATTAACTAGATAATCAAGTAAAGCATAATTAAGGGAGAGGTAGAAGTATGAAATTTAAAATCGTAAACAACAAAGTAGCAGTGCTTGAACATTGAAAGAATCGAATGGGCTTAGTTTTAATGTTGAATTGATAGAAATAGAAATTTGTGTTGTGATGTTATGAAAGTTAAAGACACGAAAGGACGGTTTTGTCTTCGTTTGACCTCCATAATATTTCATCATTTGTCTCCTTCACATATTCTCTCTTCTTGAATTTATTTGCCATTGCTAAAGACGCTTTCACACTTAGGGAACCTCAACCATCCAAAACATGTCCTTGTTGCTTATACGAATATTTTACCCACTTCTTTCTTTTTTTTATATGAAAAAATCTCAAATTGTATTTTACTTTTTTTTATATATATATTTTGAGGACGAGGATATGTCCCATGAGTATACACAGGGCGGAGCCAAGGAATTTTTCCTGGGCCAATTTTAACAAACTATATAAAAAAAAATAGAATATAAAGTAAATAAAAATAATATAAAATATTAACCTATAAAATTTTTTTTATCTTTTAAAAAAATTATAAATAAAAATTTTTATAACAAATATAAATATTACAATATTATAGTTTTAGTTATTATATAATTTCATTGTATAAATTATATAATTTTAAAAATTAAAATCAATCGATATTAATGTATTATATTACATTCTTGCATAAAATTCATAAATTTAAAAGTAAAAAAATAAAAATAAATGCCAAATAGATAAATTATATGACATAATAATATAAAATTAAAAAAATAATTATTAAAATAGAAGAGAAAAAAAATTAAAGATTCTTAAAAAATTAAGTAAATATATTAATAAAAAAAAAATATATATATATATATATATATATTTAAGTTAATTTATTTAAAATTTGCGCAAGATTTTATCTACTTGTTTATCTATAAATAAAATAATATTTTAATTTAAATGAAATAAATGAAAAAAAATAAACAAATGGGAAGATAAAAAAAAAATTATATATTTTACCCATAAAATGAGAGGAAGAGTAAAGATAAAAATTAAAAAAAAAATCCTGTCTAATTCTAAATTATGTAATAGGAAATTATTAGGTTAGACAAAATTTAATTTTCAAACAATAATTGCCAAACAAATTTTAATTTGCAAATTTTAAAGTTTGAGTAATTAATTTTTAATTAAAATTTTATATTTATTTAATAAAAATCAAGTAATTTTTATATTTCAATTTAAATAATAATATATAAATTACAAATGATTAGGGTTAATAAAAGATTTGAGAGGCCAATTAACAAAAATTAAAATTTATTACACTTGTTTAATTTTTTTATAAATAATTTAGAGAGACAATTAAAAAAATTTAGAGATTAATTAATAAAAAAATTAAAATTAATATACCTATTAAAAAAATTTTAAAAATATTTGAAGAGGTCAATAATTAAATTAACTAGGTCAATAATTAAATTAAACTAAATAAACTATTTTTTTTCATCTCCTCACACCCCCGCCCCTCTCTCCCTCCCCCTTCCTCGCATCTGAGTATACATAAATCTTTTTCCAAGTTGATTAACTAACAAATCTTGCTATTTGGCAAAATTTTTGATGGGGAAAAAGGTTTTACATAATTTTCTTCTCAATCACAACTTGGAAAAAAAAAAAAAAAAAAAAAAAAAACATAAATCTTAGAATTTCTTCCCTGCCAAACAAAATTTATAACATTTCAATGTTAAATCACTGGAAACTTCCTGTATATCTAATAAGGCCATAATGCGATTCTACCACCCAAAGAACAAATATTATTCAGTAACCTCAACCTGAAACTTCTATTTTGTAACTAGGAACAGTAGTTTCTGCTGTCTCAAGCACAGCACAAAAGCAAAAGGTAATTGTTGAAAGCAAGAATCTTTCAGGTGGAACTTCCCTTCTCCACCACAGTCAAAGGTTTTGCTTGTCTAATATGCTAGTTTTGGCAGGCAGAGGGAGGGAGAGAAGAAAGAGGGAAAGATGAAAGAGTCTCTCGAGGAATGAAAATGTATGCAACTTCCTACTTACGAAACAAATTAAAGCAACAAAATTTTGAACCATTCCCAAGTTACAGGAACAAAATAGCTTCCAAATGTCACAGAAAATAGCTCAAAGATTTGTCTTTTCACACTGAAAAAATTGCCAAAGAGAACTAAGCCCTTTTGTCTGTTGTTTCTTGGATATCGATCATGTCTAAGAATCGTCAGCAAAAATTGGTGCACCAAAGAAAACATTTTTTCTTCCAGGGTCTACACGGTTCTGTTTGATATATTCAGTAATGCCATAACAAGGCCCCTAAATTTCTCCCCAAGATTTAAACTTAGCCATTGAATGGTCCGCCACCTTACAATATAAATTTGTTTCCACACCCATTTCTCAGTTTCAAACTTCCCACATCTTCATGTAACAGCAAGAGAGAGATATAGAGACAGACACACACACACACAGAGAGACAGAGAGAGAGAGAGAGACAGACACACACCCACACACACACAGAGAGAGAGAGAGAGAGAGAGAGAGAGAGAGAGAGAGAGAGAGAGAATGGCTGCTTGCCGTTGTAGAATCACCTTTCCAATTAGGTGCACTTCCAACAGTAACAATAGCCATGATCCTAATAAGCAGAATATGCACAAAATTAAAATCAAGGGGACCTGTTCTAGGCCCCATAAGGTTGATTCACTCAGCCAAACTGCAGGAGTGGCAATCACTTCAGTAGCTTCTGTTGCTGAGAATCTCTCCCACACAAAAGAGCAGATCACTCGCCAGAACATCCCCACCAAGAAACAGTATATTGATGCTCATCGTCAAGGCCTTATCATTGAAGAAGGCGTTGGCTACAGACAGAAAGTTGTTATCAGGTCCTACGAAGTAGGTCCTGATAAAACTGCTACACTTGAGAGCATCCTCTATCTTCTTCAGGTGAGAAACTAATTGAAATTTAGCTAACTTGTTGAATCATCCATGGGATGTATATGTATTTATAAAGCACGTGAACATAGGAAACAGCATTGAATCACGTATGGCTATCGGGACTTCTCAGCAATGGATTTGGGGCTACACATGGAATGGTGAGGAATAATCTCATCTGGGTTGTCTCAAAATTGCAAGTTCAAGTGGATCAATATCCAATCTGGTAAGCGGTGTATCATGATTAACCGCACTGTGAATGAAAATTAATGAAAAAAAGCGTAATTAAGGAAAATTCGTCTGCTGGGGGAACTTCTTGCAGGGGAGAGGTGGTGGAAATCGACACATGGGTAGGAGCTTCAGGAAAGAATGGAATGAAGCGAGACTGGCTCATCCGAAGCCAAGCGACAGGCCATGTCTTTGCACGAGCAACAAGGTCTGTTCTGAAAGAATTTTCTAACAGTAATGTTTCTCCTCCATCCTGCTTATTGTTCTCAGAATAATAAAACATGAAAAAACAGCACTTGGGTGATGATGAACGAGAAGACGAGGCGCCTGTCGAAGATGCCAGAGGAGGTGAGGGCTGAGCTTTCTCCTTGGTTTATAGAGAAACAAGCAATCAAAGAAGAGGTCCCCGTGAAAATTCCAAAGTTGGACGAGAAAGCTAGATATGCCATCACTAACTTAAAGGTGAACAAATCAATTCCCAGCCAAACTAAAAACAGAAAGGAAAAAAACAAAAGATTAACAGCTAATTAATATAATTCACCAATTTGTGATCTTGCAGCCCAAGAGGAGTGATTTGGATATGAACCAACATGTCAACAATGTGAAGTATGTAAGATGGATGCTAGAGGTAACCAATAAGCAGAAGAAAACCCATTAATCTCATATTATTTTTATGACAATTACTTGATGACTGATTAATCAACTATTCTTAATTGTACAGACAATCCCTGACCAGTTCTTGGAGTCCCATCAACTCTCAGGGATCATACTAGAATATAGAAGGGAATGTGCGAGTTCAGACATTGTTCAATCTCTATGTGATCCTGATGAAGATGGGATCAATAACAGTTGTTTAAAACAAGCTAATGACATTCCTCAGCTGAATGGGTTCTCATTGGCTTCTGAAATAATGGAAAGAAATGGACTCCTGGGATCAGTGGACAAGGTACCACTAAGATATACACACCTCCTTCTAACCAAAGGAGAGACTCAAAATGAAGAGATTGTTAGAGGGAAGACAACATGGAAGAAAAAGCAGAAAACTATGCCATTTCAACCTAGCAAGAATTAATTTAAATTAAAGTAAGTATTTTTCATCAAGTAGAAAGGGTTTAGCAATCGTGTCGTCCTTGTTGAACATCAGTTTGAGACCTTCATCCTCAAATCTAACAGGACAAGGTACTTCTGCAATAATTATTCAAGTTAAAATGGGCGTACATAAGATTGGAATTGGACTACTGTACACGTACATCCAACTCCTCCCCAAGATTTTTGGACATGCTAGTATCGATTGGAAGCTGAATGATTATTGTGCTAATAATATCCGATTGAGGGTGTCACTGGAAGGATTGATGATGTATTGGGGCCCATAAGATTGGAATTGGACTACTTTAAATGTACATCCTTTATCCTTCCCAAGATCTTTGGACATTCTGGTCTTGATTGATTGATTGAAAGCTGAATGATTATTTTGACGATAATATCCTATCAAGGGTGTCATTGGAACAGTAAATGATATAATGGCCCCAGAAATCGAAGGATTGTTTTGATTGTAATTTGAGAAGCGCCTTCAGATTGTATCTAAAAAGATTAATTATTAAAATAAAAAAATCTATACTTGTTTTATTATTATTATTATTATTATTATTACAGTGTTGTGAGTTTAAAGAAATTTTATAAATTTATTTCATTTTCTATACTTAATTTGTTCCATTTTCATAATTTATAATTTCTATACTTGCTTTTTATTTTTATAAATTGCAAAAACTTCTTGCATTCTTTGCATAAAATACAGCTAAGCTCTGAAGAGGAAACTGAAAGCCAAATTACACTGATGATTATTATTGAAGTGGAGCTTAGCAAAATAAACAATAGCCCTTTTAGCTACCCTTTTAACTAACAAAAAGGAAACCATAGAAAACTCAGGGATCAAAGACTGTCCGGAAAACTATCTTTCACACATGTAATAACAATAAGCGTTTTTTATTCAAATTTTAGGGCACTTCCAGTGATGATAATTAGGATGTCAATTGGATGAGTTTTTACTGGTGTACGACTTAATCAAACTCTATTAAAATGAATTTAAATCATACATAATCAAGTTCGGAATGAGTTTGAATTTAAAAAATAGTACTCGTGATGGGTTTGGATTGAATTTGAGTTTTACTCGTTGAATTTTTGACTCGTTTATATAAATATTTAATTAAATTTAAAATATATATTTTTCTATAATAATATTTATAAATTTTATATTTTTATTTTAAATAAAATAAAATTTAAATATTTTTGTAAAATTATTAAAATTTTAAAATATAAATTATTAATAAAAAATAAATTTTTATATAAATTATTAATTAAATTATATAAAATTAAACGAATTCAAATATTTATTAGTAATAACATTTAAATAGTTGATAATAAATTTTAATCAAATTTAAAATTGATTCAAATTTTAAAAATATTAATTAAATTTAAATTTCAATAAAATGATTTCTACATACATTACCTATTGCCAACTCTAGTAACAAAAATCTGGAAAGGTTTGATTTTATGTCATGAGGTACTCAGCAATCACTAAGGGACTAAAAAGAGATAGCATCCCTTTGAAAAACTTTTCATTCTTAAAAAGTCTCTTAGCTTGTCGAGCTTACTGCATCATATTTCTAATACTTAACCTATTTCATATATTCCATGTTCATACTTTAATAAATACTTAACAAAGTAAAAAATCATCTCTATCAAGATGATAATAGACTTGCTCTTTGTGCTCTAAATAAGATAAGTCGTATACTTATATTTCAGAAATATTAAAAAAGTTATACCATAGAATTATCAAAATAAAATAAAATAAAAAATCCAAGACCAAAACGCTTCCTTTTGTATTGAAAAAGCTAAGATTTGATGGTTCTTGTAAGACTAATTCATTGAAATTCTTGAAATTCCATCTAATCTCCAAAATAATATATAGGTTTTTCTGAGTATGGAGGATTGGGCTTTACCTAAAGATGATATTCAATCGGAGATTAAAAATGCTAAAAGTGCTCCTGGTGTCGTGCCATCCAGCATCCCCTCATGTAGATCGGCCTCGACATCATTGTTAGACGGTGGCTTTTGTGCGAGCTCAGCTGAGGATGCTGTGAGGTCTCGACTCTAGAGAAGGGCTTGTGTTGCTTTCTCAAGCGACAAAGGGGTGACGATCCAGCTATTAGAGTGTTCTTCTCTGGGTGTTTGAGCCGATGTCGTGCTCTTGTTGCTGGTTATGTCCAGGCTATGGTGGTTTGTTTTTGCCCAACCGTCTGCGGCGGCCCGTGGTCGGCTTGCGCTGTACATGCGGTTTCTCAGCATGCCTTGGTCGTATACGGAGACTGAGCTTAGAGGTTTCTGCATTAGATCCTTTATTTGGGTCTAGTTGGGCTTAATCTATGATTTTATTTTGTTCATTGGGCTTCTTCATAGCCCACCTTGTATTCATGTCGATGTTGCCTGTGAGTGCTCGTTTATATTGTGTTTAAATGTCTAAAATTATTTTTTTAAATAAAAATATTATTTTAAATATTATTTAAAAAATAATTTTAAAAATTTATTTTATTATTTTAATATTTTTATGATTAAAATTTATTAAATTTAATTTTAAATTATTTTTTATTACATTTTTTCTCAACAACAATGGCCCTTAGTGCATTTTAGCATTTCCAACCCACAAAAAAGGTACTCCAGCAATTGATATGGCTTTATTTTCTAGTCCTAGAGTGAGTTGAACCGAGTCTTTTTCTCCAAATGCAAATTCCATATGATTACGTATTGCAATGTACCAAGTTAGATTTTGATTTTTGAGTTAAACCTTGCAAAAACCTGAACTCCATTTTGATTAATATTTGCATACATTACTTATCATCATTATTAACGTCTGTTTTTTATTTATTCGTTGATACTTCAAAAAAAAAAAATCAAAATACCCACATTGAAATCAATAGCCTTAAAAATACTTTAATCTATTTATCAAAATAGATGAACAAAAGTTCAAATATTGATGGCAGAAGTTAAGAACGAAATAATAAATTATTTAAAATTCTACCACCATTGGCTTATTTAACAGGTCAAATATGCAAGAATATACTTTAAAAAACTGAATTAAATGACTTAAAGTGTTGTACTGGAACTTGGAGTTAATCACAGAAAAAACATAAGGTTAGAGCATCAGAAGAAAAGAGAGGAGGAAGACAATAGTTTCTAAACATTTTGCTGCAGCTTTCCATTGCCATTGTCTAAAAGTTCGCCACACCAGCAAAAGTCAGAAACAGAAAACTGTGCTCAAAAAATGGATAATGCTCCAGATACGTTAGGGCTATTTGCCGATTAGTTAATAGCGGCAAATTAGTAACCCATGAATGCATGTTAGAAGCATTTCTGAATACCTATCAAGAAAAAAATGACTATTCTCTAATAAAGAAACTGTGATCCATATTAACCTAAGAAAACAAGAATTTACAATTCTATGAAATAAATGGGTATTTACAACATTGATGGATACCCATAAGAACATAAAGGAATCAAAGAATAGCGTACCATGCTATATCATCATCATTGCCTCTTTCTCCCCAAACTTCGATGCATGTGCCATGACCAAACAATCAGGAATATTAGAAGGGAAACTCCAACAAATGCCCAGAAGATAACCAACCCCACAGGCATTGGTTTAGGGTATAGACCTGGTGGCAAAATAACATAAAAATTATGAGACACCAATCTTGACAGAAATATTTCGCCAAATTATATTATAATCCAGTTCAAGAAAAAAGAAAATAATATAAGGATGTGAAGATGACAAAAATAAGCAACTTACCATGTCCAAACTTGATGCAAATGAGAAGTTCAATGATGCATATAGCAAGTGAAAGCCAACAAAAAGCCCCAACCTTTTTCACTGGTTTCCTTAAAAATTGACAGGATTAAAACAAGCAGCAGCATGCGAGTTAGTTTAGCCATTGATGATCTTTGATACAATCAATGCACATTCAATTGAGCTAAACAACGTTTAGAGAGAGAGAGAGAATACCGGTCTTGGAGATAGGAATTGTACTCACGAATCGTCGGTATGGCAATTAGCCACCACAATATCAACCTATACACTATCACAGGGTTCCGAGGAGGAACCCAAAGACAAAACTTAAGAAAGAATGTGTTAAGCTCCACTGTCAGGAACACTATGCAAAGGCTAAGAACTTGGATAAATCGCCATGGACCAAGTAAGGGGTGCCACTCATCTTTGTCCCACTGTGCTGGTGTAAATTGTCCCAGTGTTCGTTTGACCTGATCAACGAGCAAGCATTATAAAGCAGTTTAAAAGCAGTGTCAATGTCTCCTTGAAACTCGAATAGAAATTCAATGACATGAAAAATACTAAACTTAAGATGATTTTATTCTTAGAACCAAAAAGAAAGAATAAATCGAACTACTGGTGATTGGAAGCAAGAGTCTATAGATAGAGTTCGGATAAAAATAAAAGCCAAAAAAGAAATATTTAATAAAGATAAGGCAAACATCATATTAGAAGTTCAAAACATGCCTTGCCCAAAATATTTGGTTGTCGACTTATACCAACCCACTCATATGTTTTTCCATCAAAGTACCTAACTGTATGCATCCCTGCCCAGATACCTGTAAAATAAACCAGAGAAATGGTCACAATAGGCTGCAAGGAAACAATTCAATTGGTAACCAACTTAAGAAATATAATACACAAATAACCCTCATTATTCCTTTGGTAGAGTCATTTATCCCTTTTCAAATTCCAATTTAGATCGTGATACCAAGAGTTCAACAGATCAAGTGTGGCATATCACAATAGGCAGATCAATTCATGCTTCTCAGCCTGTTGAGGTTCTTTGTTAGCATATGTGTTCTTAATTGGAAGCCAAAGTTCACTGGCCTGTAATTACTGAGAAACTTTCATTAAATTATATATATTGAATCACTCAAGCCAATATGAATGGTAACTTCACGTTGATTCCCCTCTAAATGAAAATTGTCTTCTAATTAAAAAAAGTTTAGAAAAGACCCTCAGATGTAAACTTGTCTCAAATATTTGAAGCTTCCAACTATTTAACTCACATTACTATAGAATTAGTTAAACAAAAAGACAACCTAAAAGTGATAATGGCAAACAGCAATTACAGTAGTAGCAGAAGCAGAAGCTCAGTAAATCTTACCAAACCAATTGCAAATCAAAATATCAAGAATGATACTGTCCCACCAGCATTCATTGAAGTTTGGCAGCATATGACGGAAGGTAAACTGAAAATGCCAGCACCGAAGTTAGCTTGTGTGCATAGAAGAGCTTATGCTCTATGAACCAAAGACCACACCCAAAAAAAAGAACACTGCAGGCATTGGCTAGCTAACTAACCTCCATCAACTCAAATCCAATAGATAATACCCAAAGAAGTGGCTGATTACGTATAAGTATAGCCTTGCCCCACCATCCAAATATATGTGCTAGAACAAATTCGTCAAAAAGAGTATCCTAGAGAAAAAATAAAATAAAATAAAGGACAACGAAAACCACTAAACAAATCACATATTGTTACATCCAAAAACCATAAAAATTACCACCAAGAAAAAGAGAAATTAAAAAGGAAAAGCAATGAAAACAGAAAAAAGTTGTGATAGAAGAATTCATACATAAAGATTCTTAAACCTGCTTGTGGGATTCTCGGGCATGTAAATGCGACAATCTGCACCATATGATCTTTCAGGAAGTTCTGCATGAAGAAATGGAAAAAGACCAAGACAGTTGAGTATGCAGACATCATCCCTCTCATACGAATGGGATGTTTGAAGAAATTGAAGTGAAATAATTCATCAAATAATATACAACAGTTATAAGTATTACCAACTCCAAGGTCAGGGTGGAGAAACTTCATGAACTGTCGAGCATCATCACGTTTCTGGAAAAGAGATTTTTAAATCCACAATAGCTAACAATTTTTCTCACACTAAAAGAAAGATGAAGAGGGGAAAAGAACATTCAAAAGATGGCATAATTTTTGTCCATAAAAAGTATGAGAATATCCCATTAATCACCATTCATGTGAATTTTCCAAAATACGAAAATTCAGCTTACAGCACCTCTGCAAAACAGTAGTAATTTTCAACTTATATAATGCTAGCCATTGCATATAAATCCCAAACAACCTGAAGAAATGCAACATGACCTCCCAATAGAAGCAAGAGAGAGAGAGAGAGGGTTATTTATTGGAGAAAGAATACAAGCTTGTATACCGAGATATATTTTTTAATAAAGAAACATCGGATCTACATGTGAAAGGGTTATTCGATTAGCAAAACAAATTGAATCTAGAAAAGCTCAAAGCAAGAAGTAAATACAATGACACGACATATAAAAAAGCAAAGGAGGAAAAGAGGGGAGCAACTGGAGAACCAAAAAAAGCAAAGGAGGAAAAGAGGGGAGCGACTGGAGAACCAACCTGGAAAAGCAAAAATGTGAGGGCAACAAGATAGACTACAGCCATTCCATGAACTAAGCGCCAAATTGCCGGATGTGGCCTTATAAGAACCCTGCCAGAAAATACAAATTTGCATATGTTAAAAGCTTAAACATCTAGCCCAAGTTACATTTATAAACCAAACCTTAATAAACAACCATATGGCCATTACGATCATGATCTGAATCATCTTACAATTCAATCTCTAGAAATTAGAGTGGTTCCAAATCTATTATCAGGAATAACCAGCTTGCAAAATGTCTATTTCCCATTGCAGTTGGAGTGGGGTGGTATACAGAAGAAGCAGTCTACCCAATCTACCAGCTCGGCAGCTCATTAATAAATCAATAAAAAAAAGCAACGCAAGCAGATTGGTACATTATTTAGATCATATCTTTAAAAATGACATGTAGATATTGTCATTCCCAAACATCGACAAAGCACTCATATCAGAACAATGTTATGTTCATATTCCTTCTTTAATATTTGAATCATAATCCAAAATCATTGGCTTTGCCATTCCACTATTCAGAGTTGAAAAACTTATACCCTGCATTGGATTTGAAGCTTTTCTACATTATTTACTGCCCAAGTTGACAATTGACAACTCACCAGAGGTTTGTATCCAAAGTCTATTTTAGTAATTCCAAAATCACGTAGTAGCATGCACCCACAAACATAAAAAGGGTGATCCAGTGCACAAAGCATCCCACACTTGTAGGCTCTAGGAAGGGTTA
Organism: Hevea brasiliensis; assembly: GCF_030052815.1. Lineage (NCBI taxonomy): Eukaryota > Viridiplantae > Streptophyta > Magnoliopsida > Malpighiales > Euphorbiaceae > Hevea > Hevea brasiliensis. The sequence goes on along the minus strand of NC_079509.1, from coordinate 15,459,213 downwards.
ATGTACCCATAAACATAAATGCTACAAAATAAAACTTGCTATATGTTCAACAGTTCAAGATTTCATTTGCAAATAATAATATGTTAACAAATTACTAAAAAGAAATCCTTCCAGCCACTTACGTTGAAGGGGCCTGTAGCAAGCAATAAGCAAGGAAAACTGCAATCATTGCCCATACACCCCTATAAGAAACAGAACACAAAAAGCATTTATCATAATTTACTAAGTATAAAAGCTAAAAAGGTATTGCCAAAAAAACCACTAAATTAATATATATGAACCAACCTTTTGACGGATGTAACCACGTCACCAGAGACACTGCTTTCAGGATTGAGGGCTCCGCTTGCCCAACTGGGTACACAATTTAAATGAAAATTTATTAAAGAAATTTAGTATCTGTAAAATTAGAGCAGTCTAACTGCAGACCATATGGCATCTTTCATTGTTAATGAATAAGTTATCACCCATATACACAACATCCAACCATCAAACAAACTTCGACACTTTCCAATACATTAAAAGACAAAGTCAAACAAAAAAAAAAAATCAGATACAAGCAGAGATTAGGAAGGTAAGACCATGTCCATAATTCAGGGTCCAAAACTAAAACATCACATAGCTATCAGATATTTGTGTTCAAATGATGTCATGGAAAGAGGAGAAGAGAAAAAAATTAGAAGACATGAGATTACGAGCTTGGATAAACCAACAATTTCAATTTCATATGAACAAGAAAATCCTACAATTATAATCATATAGATTACTAAATGCATTGGCCCCTCTTTAATAGAGGGAAAAAGTTGATTCCATTGTAGAAGTAACTTTTAGCATTGACAGAAACTGTTACCAAGTGCGCTAATAATTAACAGGAGCTGCCTATATTACAAACTAATGCAATAACACAGACAAATTCCAGTTTTTACAATATACAGATCCAAATGTTTTCCAAACTAAAAAGGGACAACTCATTCATGAATGCCAAAGATTCCACAGGAAGATAAATAAATACAAAGACAAACTATATTCCAGCTGGGCAAGAAATATTTAAAAGATCAAACATCTACAATTAACTATCTAATGTGACAAGTGGCAATTGATTATACAAAACAGATGTCATTTGCCAACAATTAAAGCACCAATATAGACAAATTGCACATTGAGCAGGGCACTCACATAAGTAAGCATGCACCAATAAGTAATAGTGAAATAGTACGAGGCTTGTACGCCCATGCAGTCCATGGATCTACATCACCAACACTTGGCGACATCATATCACCATTTTGATGAACAATATGCTCCCTTCTTCTCACTCTTCTATGACCATTAGGCTCCATAGTCTCCCTTGCCTAGAGAATGCAACTTGTTCACTGAAAACCACGAACGTAGTGAGAGCCAATTAGGTGCTATCATATGAGAAGAATTTCCAAACTTCCTACTTAATACATAAAAGAATGAGATTATATTGCAGAATCAAAATGAAAGAATATGATTCATACGCCAACAGCACAGAATAGGAATTATTCGGCAAACTATTGGGGATAGAATACCATGTGTGCAACTAGAGATCATTCTTTGGTTCACCAAATCTAACATAAAGGAAATTAAACAAAAACACATAAGCTACATAAGAGAGCTGCTGATCAATGGAACTACTACACAACAATTTTCACTTAATCTTCAAATCAACAACAGTCATGCATACACCATGTATTCAATTTCAATAAATGAATGGACTTGTATTGCTTCTCTTTTTTTTACAAGTATGATCAGTGCTATTGCTTGAACAATATTGTTTGGTAAGTGTCAATCTGAATTTTCCTAGACGCCTAAAAAATTTCAGAAGCAAACATAAAACATAACCTTATACAAAATTTTATGTTCAAGTTCGTCACCATGAATAGAACCAACACACTGAGATAACTAACCATTAATAAATATGTATTATAAACAATAGGCCCCATAATACCATAGTTAAAATCATACGACCAGTACTTGTAAGGTGATAGCTCCAATGTTATTTCATGGCCCCATCCTATATTCTGTATAGTGTACAACAGTTTTGTTCCTTCAAATGCTATCAATGCCATAACGGTGACATTCAATTCAAGACCAATGGGACTACTACATGATTTGATTCAAAAAACATACAATGCTTGACTATGTTACAGGAATCAGAAACATTCCAATAAATGTAGCAAACCAAAATACCAACCACCTTATCCTACACGAGTCAAATGGTCCCTACAGATTACGTTGTTTTATATGATGTTACAGCCTCTTCATGTGAGTTCTAACCAGAAAAAAACATCTCATTTCACACATACCTAACATTTTCTGAAAATAAAACAACTTGTATCAACAAGAACCCCAAGCTACAGATTTGTTATAGAACAACTCTCCAACCAACTGAACAGCCATTTTTCTTATCTTAAAAGAAGAATACTTTTGCATAATAAAATTGAAGGAATAGAGAGAACAATTAACCAACACTAACATATTTTTAAACGGCCAAGATACTGTGCTAACATGAAAAAAATAACTGAAACCCAATTAAGCTTATAGCGACAGATGGTATTTACTACAGGCCTACAATTAACGATTTAGAATTCAACATCCAATGAAGAAGAGTATGTTGTATCAAACTTGAAATTACCACCCAGATATCATATCCAAGTGAACTCATCACGCATAAAATAAAAACCACTGTTCACATGCAGATCACAATATGGGGAAACATTAACAAAAGAAAAAGAAAAGAAAAGAAAAGTTAATAAATATGCCGTCTACTGCAAAAACAAAAGACCCACGAGAAACAAGCTAGCTGACTTCCTGATCATGTAACTAATAAACAGTAAACACGGTAGAACTCAATTGAGATAATATTTCTTGAACTCAGCTTTACAGCCCAGACTCAGCAAGAGGTTTTCAAAACAAAAATAACAGTAAAAATAAACTAAACCAGAATAGAAGAATGAAAAGCAACAATTAAGGGGGAAAAAAAAGAGTAAAACCCAACAAGAATTCGAGTCTTCATAATGCATATCCACTAAAACTTAGCTTATTGGCAAATTACACATGCCAAACAAGAAGTGAAGAAAAAGTTGAAGTAAAATTGAGAAAGAAACCAAAATTGAACCATTGCATGCAACAAAGAGGCCTTAAACAAGGAGAAGTAAAACAGCGCTTCAAGTAATTGGAAGCAAATTAAATTGACATAAACAAACTAAAATGATAAAATCCAAAAAAATGAAAAACAAATACTTACAGTACAGTAGACGCTTGTTACAGCAGATTCAGAAACGGGGACGTATCAAACATAAATACGTGTATAAGTATTAATATATTCTACGGTCATCTATTTTCAAATAAAAACAAAGAGAGTAAAAAGGGGATATAAAAAAAAAAAGGCGGCTTTGAAAAGGCAAAGTAAGTGTTTTATGTAGCACTTACGTGAGGTAAAGGTCTGCTGACAAAAGCGGACCTGACCGTACGATTTGGAGGGTGGGAAGGAACGAGAAGATCGTGGCCGTCCGATCGAGAGAAAAGAAAGAATCAAAATCAACGAAAGGAAAAGCAATCGAAACCAGAGAAGGAGGAGGAAGAGGAGAAGCAGAGCGAGGAAATAGAAAAAGAAGAACCGTAAAGAGTGGGATTTATAGAGAAGCTTGAGAGAGGAGTGTTTGTTTATAGTTACAAGGGAAATCTGAATCTGAAAGTAGGAAATGCGTAATGTGAGAGAGAGAGAGAGAGAGAGAGAGAGAGAAGGGATTATCGGTAATATTAAAGAGTTTTGCAGAGCGGCGAAAAGGTTATAAAGAAGATGATGATGAGGATGATGATAAGAGAGAGAGAGAGAGAGAGAGAGAGAGAGAGAGAACGACGGTCAAAGAGAGATTTGAAGGCGTTTTAGTTTTTTTTTTTTTTTTTCTCTCTCTCTCTCAGTCTCTCGTCCCTCCCGTGTGAGAATCGTAAAACAAACGGAAGTATTTTTTTTTCTTTTATTTTTTTTTAAATTATATTCCTAGTGGACCCGTGGAGATATTCTCTATTTAACAAAGCTAAGATGCTTTCTATAAATAAATAAATATCATCATTGTTATTCACAATGGTCCATCATTTTAAAATTATTAATTTTGAAAAATATTTCTTTTAATTAACATCACTTTTGATTGAGTGGGAGGTTCACATTAAAGAATTTTAATAGTGAAAATTAATTAAATTAATTATAATATTTTTTATGGGAAATCTGGAAATTATAATTAAATTAATTATAATATTTAAAATGAATGGAGATTCATAAACATTTAAATCCCCAATATTATTAATATTATTTTTGTAATTAAAATATAAAATAAAAGGATCACAATATATGACTATTAAATGATAATCTATTTAGTTCACATTTGAATAAATATTTTTAATTTAATATTTTGTTGTTTATTTTTTTTTAGCCATTCATTTAAAGTGCTTAATAAATATGATAATTGGATAGCATTTTTTAAATACAATAATTATCAATTCAACATAATATAAATGTGTTCACACATACATTTTTTTTTTCAAATATAATATTATAAAAAAATATATCTAATATGAGTTCGAACTTATATGAAAATAAGTTCAATTACCATTAAATTAAATATTTATATTAAGATATATGTAAAATTAATTAACGTGTACATATAAAGTACATGAATTTATATGTAAAAATTTAATCTAATAATAAATACAATCATCCTCATATGAGTTTAAACTCTCCATAAATACACTTTATTATAAAATATTTATAGTTAGATGCTATATCATCAAATTACATACAAATAACTTTTAAATAATAATAAATAAATAATACAATAAATCTAAAATCATTGATAATAAAATTTAAAATCGACTTATTCACTTATAGAAAATTATAATAATTTTATAAAATATAAAATTTTATATTTACTTGTGTAAATTTTTCAAAACTTAATGAAGATTTAGAAAATAATTTTAAGATAGTTTTTTTGTTACTCACATTGTATGATATATTATAAAAATGTAAAAATATTTAGAGAATAAAGCTATAAAAGTGATGATCCAATAGAAAATCAAAAGTAAGCTTAGCTACTCCTTATCATTTAGTAAAATCTAAGATCATCCTAATGATGAGACTAGATTCTATTTGAGCACCATAAGGCTATTATAACCTAGCTATTGCCCTAATGCAAAATTCCCTTTTGAAAATTAAAAGGTACTTTGTAGAAAAGAAGAATGCTTTTTCACAATAAAGTCATCATCCTAACCAAGCAAAAGAGGCATCCAAATGATGCTTCTATCATTTTAGCTAATGCAATAGGGAAAATATTAGTACCACAAGCTCAATTCATGTAGTCTCCATCATGTCAAAGGATTAGGATCAAATCCTATAAAATCTTCTTTAAGACCAAAAACTTTAAGACCAAATCTCATTTTCACTTATGTAGTTAATGATTTATCTTATCTTCTCTTCTTTTGAGAATTCATAAATTAAATTTCTTTTTATTTAATTTATTACTCGCTAAATAATAATAAAATTAGAGAAGTATCTTGTTTGATTTTGTCAAAAGCGTAAAGTAATTTAAATCCACATTTTCCTAATCTTCTATTAAAAAATTAAATAAATAAAATTATTGAGGCAAAATTAGTTGCTAAATAAGAAAATTTTATTTCTTATTTTAAATTATTTATTTGATTCACTCATTAATCCATTTTGGCTTGCTTTCCTTGAATGATCCATTATATATATATATATATATATATATATATATATATATATATATATATATATATATAACACCATCTCATAAATGTTATAATTAAAAAAGAAAAAAAAAAAGTGGTGGGCTCTTTGAATTTATTGGTAGCATTAATACAAAGTGGAGGAATAAAGTTCAAGATGGAGCGTTTACAGCCACTGGTGAGCGTGCATTTGGACTGTACAGTACGAAATCAAAGTGTTAAAGGGACAATTCGAAAGGGATAGCGAGGGACAGAACAGAATAAGAGAGTTATAGGCTGATTTCAATTTCTTTTCTCTTTTTTTTTTTAATAAAAAAAAACAAAAATTGATGAGTAATAAATAATGGGAATAAAGGCCCACAAAGTAACTGTATCCTTTAAATCATTAAAAAGAAAAATCAAATCAATTAAATTAATTAGATTGAATTAAATGAGAACAACAAACTGCCACTCCAAAGTGGCCCGAGAGAGGGAGAGAGAGAGAGAGAGAGAGAAGAAGTTCAAGAAAGACACGCAGCTGAAGACAATGATGGTCAACCCAATAATCTCATCCTCAATTAATGAAACCTGCAAAATAATATATATATATATATATATATATATATATATATATGTGTGTATTACTATTAAAAAGGTATATACTATTAATATGATTGGTCCTGCGTATTCCTTTAATTTTTACATGCTACAGAACTCTGTGTATAGGGGAACAGCACTATACCCAGTTTCTGCTCAGTGATTTGTTAAGTGTAGGTTCCCAAAATCCAACCTGAATTAATGATGAAAATCAGTTAATGATGCTGAGTTCCATTCGCTTTAAGATTTTTTAAATGATTATAAAATTATCTATAATTTAATTAAATTACTCTTAATCTTATTTAATTAAAAAATAATTATAATAAAATAAATTATAAAAATTAATAAAAACAATTATCATGTTTAATAAAAATAAAAATTAATTAATTAATGCATTTTAATCTTTTTAAAATAATAAATAATTTTAAATAAAAATATATAGAAGTAATAATTATTAAATTAAGCACTCCGTCACGACTAAAATTATGAGTCGGACTGGCATTAAGACTTGAGTCAGCATAAGTCTCTCGAAACTTGTAGTAAGCCCAACTAATCTCTAACCCAACCATGAAACCCATATTTTGAGCCTAATTTCAAAAAATAACCAAACAGAGTTCAGCCATAACATGGACCATCAAATGGAGAGTTCTTAACTCACCCGACTTGTAATCTCAAAATAAAATCAGTTCACCCTTACAATCATCCACAAATCAATATAAAATCAAATGAGAGTCCAATACTCTCATCCAACAAGTCATCCACCACACATTTACACATACATAGATTAATAAGTTTATAATCTTAAAATAATTAATCTTATAGTCTCAAGCTAAATAAAATAGTTCTACACATATGGAGATCTAAAATTCAAATTTAACAATACAAATTATGAAAATATAAATTAATGGACCTGCGAGGAAGAAAGTAGGTTAAACAAATGCAAAGTCGGACTTTCTCTTAATATCCAAATGCAGGGGCCAGCGAGATCAACTCAAAACCGTGCCTACCTTGACTTAACCATAATAAGGATCGGGTTTCAGCGAGTCAAGCTCCAGCCCCGTCTACCCGTCCTGCCCATATCTATATATATTCCACATACACACCAACTCACATACACAGTTCCAAATCTCCATAAAACAACAATCACAACAATATCATCAAGAATAAATGTAATATAAGACGTGCTTAATTTTTACTACATATATATATATATATATATATATGTATAAGTGATGCATGAGCATGCTTTGAATATATAATAATATTGAAATTATAAATAAAATCAATATCTACTCACAAATTAACTAAAGATTACTGTAGTGGCTGGACGGAGGAGGAAGCCTAACACGATTCACCTAAAATTATATCAAAAATTTTATCAATATTTACTTAAAATAAAATTTTAAAGAATCAAAGGATAATCCTAAATTTTACTGAAAATCTGACAAAGTTTTTCCTATATCTAGAACCTATCAAACCAGCAAAAGATTCAAATAACACTTCTAAATCTCAAATTCTCACAACCACATCTCATCAACATCATATGGCCTCTCCTGGACTCTCCAAAACAGTTAATACTCATAAAATTGAAAAATTATATTTTAATCCCTATAACTAACATTTTATTATAAATCATTCAAACGAGCTCTAAAATTTTTAAAATTTTGATTCGCAGTCCTTAGCAATATTACAAAGCTAATACAAAGGGATTATAGTTTTTTAACCTCTCACGAATATTTTAGGGATTTTTAATCTAAATTCAGCACTAGATAACTGAAGAAACTTAGGGTTTTGGTTTACCTAGGCTAATTATGATACTTGAAAAGCGTCCAGGGCATCTAAAAATGGTGGGGTAGCTTATAACTTTGACTCGGTTCCGAAGTGGTTCCGACAGTTTATCTGCTCGGCCCGAAATTACAAATCCGGACGACGGTTAAATTTTGGTGTAATGAAGGTACCTACTCGAAACTCACAATACTAGGGGTTAGAATAAAATTATTACAAAATTTAAATAAACTCATTTGAAGCTCAGAAAACACTGCGAAGTTCATGAGACCTACCAAATTTTCAATGTCAAAAAATTTTGAAATATATTGCCGTGATGCTCTTGTTGTGTAGAGCACGCCGGTACTCTCAGAATTCCCGTGAAGTTCTCGGTTTGGGAGAAATTTAGCTCAAAAATCAAAATGGGTTAAAACTTTTCGGGCAAAAATTAAATAAACGCTCAATGAAAATTGGTATTCTTAATATATATGGAAAATTCTGAAGGTGCAGATGAGTCTTGGGACAAGACCCTGTCTAATTAGTGATCGGATCAATTGAATTTTGGCCAAAAAACTCAAAAGTCACGCGCTGTGCGTGAGGGACTTCAAGCTGGATTTTTCAGCATTTGGGGTGTGGCCAGTGAGGGGGAGACTTCCAGGTGGGGCGCTGGCGAGCTGAGGAGGGAGGAGTGGTGGCTGCCCGACGAAAGGAGGAGAGAGGGGTGGTGGTCGCCGGGCGAAAGGATGAGGGAGAGAGAGAAACGAAAGAAAGAAGGGAGATGGGTCCGAGCGCCAAAGAGAAGAGGAAAGAAAAAGAAAAGGGGCTTGTCCAATTCGACAGTCTAATCCGGTCCTGTTCGATTCAGCCGGTCCAATTTAGAATATCCAAAATAAAATTTTTTACTCTGTCTTGAAATAAAAAATAAGGCCCAAAAATTCTGATAAAATTTCAGATAACTCAAAAAAATTTATGGAATCTAAATATATTTTTAGTTTTACCATGTGATTTTTAAATTAATTCCTAAAATTCATCAAAGTTTATTGTCTGTGAAAAATCATACTTGATTTTAAAATTCAAAAAAAAAAATTTCTTAATATTTAAAATAATAAAATAATAATACTTATATATAAAATAATAATTTTAAAAATTAGGGGTGTTATATACTTCCTTTGTCCACTTTTATTTATACTTTAAGGTTTTTATGTGGTGATGAAGGAAATAATTAAAAAATATAAATTATAACAAAATACTTATTAATTTGATTAAATTATCATTTATCTCACCTAATTAAAAAAGAGAGAGAGGTGTTAAGATAAGTTTTAAAAAATTATACAAATAGTTATTATATTTAGTAAAAATAAGGATAAAATTAAAAAAAATAATTAATACTCTTTGATTTTCTTAAAATATTAAATAGTTATACACAAAAGTATTTATATTTAAATTTGTATATTTGTTATATATTTTAAATTAATTTAGTATAAATATTTAATAATTATTGAATTGTTTTTCATATAAAGTCAGATTTATATTAGATATAAGCCTATCTGTAAATTGAAATTTGTTGGAAGAATAATTATCCAGCTGGGGAATTGAATTTTTGAGTTGTTTTGCATTAAAAACCTTGCCTATAATAATTATGAAAGAAAGGGCTCCACCTTTGGTTTTTTTTTTTTTTAGTGGATGCATGTCTCCAATTAGGTAAAGGTTCTTTCTTCCATGTACATAAAACTTTTTTTTTTTTTAAGGAAAAGAGGAAAGAAAATAAAAGAAATATGATTAGGGTTCATGTTGGAATTATTCTTTTGGACCTTAGAAAATGAAGTTGTAACAACTGTTTGATTGTATTCCATTTAGATGATGATGATGACAATGTTCTTTTAATGTCAGTCAATTCTTGCTTTCTGTTTTATCAATAAAAAGATGATCTTGTGAACAAAATTGTTCCTTTGCTTTTATAATTTACTTCTTAATTCTATCTTTTTAAGCAACAAATTAAGATTTTCTATCAAAAATCAAATTCATATTAATAAGTATCAAGTGAAGTGAAATGACTTCTAACGAGATAATTCAAATTTAATTATTAAAAAAAATATTAATAAGTGAAACAGTCACAAATTTTCAATTATAAAAGAAACATAGAACGTATTTAAAGTTGTCAGTGTCACCAGTGTTTTCACCTTCACAGACCCTTCTCCCCATTTTCATTTCACCTATCATTTCATTAGTTATCTTTGTTTCCCTTTCTCCTTTATTTTTTTAGTTTTAGTCTTTGTTTTTGTATTTTGCTGTCATTTTTAGTTTGAGTTTTCTTCTGCCTTGTTATGTGGGTCTTTTTCTGTTTGGAAATAGAAATCAAATTTGATTTTCCAAGTTTTTTTTTTTATTATGATTTACCTGATATCAAATGTGATTAATTTTCCTTTAATATCAAAATGGCAAAAATTATTATTTTATAGATAAATTTCAGAATTATAATTAGACCTATTGAATTTCAATAGAAAAAAATTTAATTACAACAATAATAATGCTTGAAATTATAAATACTAATGAAAAAGTCTTTTTTCTTAATAGATAAAATACACATGACCGGAATGAACTTATATTAAAATAATGATAATTTTAATAAAATTTTTATTCTTATATAACACACATATACATATTCTACACCAAAGTGTAGAATTCCAAAGGTTCAGATTATAAATGCTTATGAAAAAGTCTTAAAAGCTTAAAATTTTCAAAGGAATTCTGATATTAGAATCTTAGAAATTAAAATGTTGAGATTATTGAAATATGAAGGATTATGACTTGCCATGACGTAGTTTGATAAACAAGAACAAAAAAGAAAGGTCCTTGTTAATGTATCCCTTGAACTCAGGCAGAGGCACATGACGGTTCCCTTGGACTTGTGGTGCTCATGGCACATGATGTTTCTCTGCCCTTAAAGCAACTCCTCTAATCTCCTAATTGGTGCCTAGGCTCCATATTCATTGTCCTCCTCTACACCATTCTCCATAGTATTTATTAAGTTTCAACTATCTTGATGCTTACCACTACTATTGTTACTACCAAACATGTGTTAAATCTCAAGCATAAGCCCAACCATATCAGACAAAAATTTCAGGTCACCATTGGGCATGCTTGGTTAGGGGTTTTGAAAGCAGAACATCACATGACATGTTACAATCAAATATTTTATTATAATTTTTTTAGTAGAAGCCCATCAACACACCCACTTGCTCCATACGTTAAAAATTTCCAAGAAACATGATCCCAACATTTTCTTGGCCTATATAATTATCATGGGACTGACAAACCTCTGAATGATTTTAAAAATAAAACAAAGTGTGGCCCAATGGAGGCCCTTTCCTTTTCCACAAAATTTAAAATCATCCACGCATCACAAAACTCAATTGCGAAAACATCACCTAATCCTAATGTCAATTCAATTGGAGAAAATATGGTGGCATTTTACTTTGTCGATTTCAGTTTGTTGTTTATGGACCAACACTCTGTTGTTCATGGACCAACATTATTTTATTTTATTTTTGCCTAATCAAAACTTAGCCCCGACAGCAAAATCAATGTCGTATTTCGCGGATGACTATAATTATTTTTTTCCCTTCTTAATTATATTTAAAAAAAATGTGATGAAAATATAAAATTGCGGACAGATCTTCTGCTCGATTTAAAAATGAAAACTCTAATTATATTGTGTCTGTTATGTGTAGCTTTTTATATATTTAAATTAATTTTTAATATTATTTAACTTATATATTAAAAAAATAATTTTTTAATAATAATTTCAACAATAATATTAAACTAAAAAGAGAGTTCTTTATTCAATAATACGAATTCCTTCAAAACTTCCACCAGGAATGCTATCTTCTTAATGCCACCTCTCTTCCGGACGAATGCTGTTGGTGGAATGCAGAATAGACCAGGAGATGCCAGTGAAAGCAGTCTTCTTGGCTTCAAAATTCCATTATCCTTTCTGTTGCTGGCAGGCTTGGCTGCTGACTTGCTTGTTATGCCTTTTCCTTTAGCTACTTGGAATGAACCGCACAAAAACGATTGAGAACTCCTATCCCTTCGAATACTATGAATACTGGAATAAGATTGTTAGATGCAGCGATGGACCCACCTTGGCCAAGGAGTGGCATTGCGCTTCTGAAATTTTGAAAATTTTTAAGAATTTAAGGATAATTTTTTAAAAAATTAATATTTTTTTTTTATTATTCTCTTTAAATTTTAAAAGTATGGTCCCTTAAGAATTTTAAAATTTTTGAGAGTTTATTAGAAATTTTATAAAAAAAAACTACAAATTCTTTGTTAAAAAAAATATTAATGTGAAATACAAACCTTCTTATTAGAGAAAAAAAAAAAATTTGTCATTATCACTCTCTTAAGCCCTGTTCGGCATTGAGTTTCAGAACCTAGAATTGCTTTTCTGAATAAAAGTATCATTTTTGATGCTGTTGAGAAAAACAGTTTGGAAAAAATTGTTTTATTATTTTAGTATTCTTATGACTAAAACTGATCAAATTTAATTTTTAATTATTTTTTAACTCTCTAATTAGTATATTTAAAAAAATAATTTTCTCAACAGCAATACCAAACAGACGCTTAATCTCTATCAATTTTATTTTACTGTTTTTTTCATTCAATAAATCCATAATCACCAATTTTTATTTTTTAAAATTCAAATTATTAAACAATAGCATAAAAAAAATCTAACATAATTCTCTCAATATTTTTTTATCAATTTAAAAGATTAACAAATTATATATTTTAGTAGCACCTCCTTTTTACCGGTGCTCTAAAGGTGGACTGATCAGTAATTTACTAACAGGTTAGACTAATTTAACTTAATGAAATATTAATTTTAAAAATAAACGTCAAATTAGAAGATAAAAATAATTTAGATTAAATTTGGTTTGATATGATCTATTTTATTTTCAAACATTGAGCTTCAAATAGTGCACTGGCTCAATAGTAGAATCATTTCTTCATGGAACAGCTATATGGCAAATTATAGGCAACCAATCATAACTCAAAAGATCAAAGATTGTTACAAAGGATCACTACACTCAAAAGTAAAATGTCCTTTCTCCTATCTAATTACATTCAATAGCAAATTTCAATCAGAATATCTTTAGAAGATCAAAACCATGTAATTAATTAATTAATTACACCATATTGAAATAAGTCCATCCTAGTACAAGCTCACATTGCAAGGCCACTTTGCAACAGAAGCAAGCCAGCAGCCACAGCAGGTTTTACGAGAGGATTTGAACTTCCTGTTAGCCAAAAAATGCTTGAAGCAGCAGCAATGTCAAAATAAACGAAACAAAATTCACTGAGATTCTTTCACGCTAGAGCCTATTATAACAATAAAAGAGTTTGAGTTGCACACAGTTGGCCATTTACAGTTCAATCATTACAATATACAGGCCTCTGAGGTCTCTAGCTTCGTAATATTACACAAAAATCAATTAAAATCAATAATTCTGTTAAGACTCAACCAGGTTAAACTATAACCCTAGCCCTATCTAAAATCATTGTACTGTATACTACCAGCAATGATAATCACCCACTCAAAGTTGATCCGCTTGAGATAAATGCATTGCCTGTATCACTCATGCGGCTACAAATGCAAAGGAACAAACTGCAAAACAGTAATGAATACCAGTCAGTAACTAGTCAGCTTAACTCCATGCCGTAACTAGGTCAATTAATCCAAATTGACTTGAAGTAACAAGCATGAGCCCACAATTCTTGTGCCAGATTGCCATATCAATCCAACTGCTAAGTGCCATGCCCATATATCAACGTGAGGTTAGGCTTAGTAAAGTAACGTTGCCATTCCATTGTATTTTTCCTCCTTAAAGATGGAGAACAATGTGACTACTACAAATAGCCAGATCAGGAATGGCTAAGCACAGGCAGTTTGTTGCGTTCAGGAAGAGCAGTATATGGTAAGCTCATAAATGCTAGTTCAGTAATGATCCTTCTTGCTTTTCTTTAGTAGCATTGACATGTGATTGACGTATTCATGTCCTGTCTGGGTCCCACCCATCAGCCACTGCAGCGCCTCAACTGCTGCATCTTTCTCTGCACTCTTCTTATTATTGCAAGGTTGCCCCATAATTTGCATTCCATTAAACTCCACAGTAGCTCGAAATTGGTTGTTCTTCAACTGCTTTGTCTTGTAAGTTGGTGCAGCATATCCAGCCCTGGTTAGCAATGTTTGGAGCTGAGACTTAGAATTATCACCTCCAGGACCACTTTCAGTCCTTGACACTAAGGCTGGCTGTGTTGACATAACAGAGATCTTCGAGGGCTTCAGTACTTGATGGCCAAATACAAATTTGCCATCACATTTATCTTCTGAAAGCAGTAAACGTATGGCACATAGGAGCTCATGATACACGTGTATATCCATCCTGGGATTCAAAAGCTGCCCATGTTCATCATGGACAATCAACAGATTACTTACTCTTACATAGTATTGTTAGCCAAAACTATAATGTGCAAAAAAGATTAAGAGAAAATCTTAAAATAAATAACTAAATCACTCCTGTAAACAAAAAGAGTAATCATATTAGCGCTGTTATCAAAATCGCTAGTCAACTCATACAATTTTATGAGTTAAATTCATATAAACAAATCAACTTGTAAAGAAAATCACTCATTTAAATTGATGTAAAATCACTGGTGAACACATTAAAAACCGGTAGAATTGCAAATTTGTTTAACAAGTATATATTCAAGCAAATTTTACACCTCAAAGTTGGGCTAAGGATGGGTTTTTAAAGGCCAAAAGAAATTAAAAAAAAAAAAATTAGCCCCTTAAAAATGTTGAAACAATTTGTCATAAGACATACAACAAGTTTTTTATTTCTAAAAAAAAAAAAAAGAAAAAAAAAAAAGAGGGACAAATCTGGATGTGGGTCCAAGCATGTAAGCAATCTTCATCTTGGGCAGCTTCTCCATGAGCATGGCCATTGGTTTTGAAGAAATGTCTGTTAGTTTTCATATGGTTTTATTTATTTTCCAAGATAATATATTTTAATGGGAAACAGTTCCATATAAAAAAAATAAAAATTGTATTTTTTATGCTTAAATGTGTATGAAAGTTTACTAAACTATATATATATATATATATATATATATATATATATTTGAAATGCATTTTAAGTAAATTATAAAATCTTACAATTTTACAGCTCATCAATTCCAGGCTAAAAAAGCAAGTTTGACAACCTTGCATATCAGTTAAGGTAGAAAAAGTTTCCATTCAAGGCCTCACTTACTTTGGTCTGAATCAGTTCATCAAGTTCTCTCCTCAAGGTTTGATACATTTCGGCTATAGCAGGTTTCATGAAGAATTCCAAGTATCCTCCCAGCATCTTCAGATGTCCATCCTGTCACAGCATCATGCATTCCATATCATAATCACTTTAACCATATGCTCCAGAAATGGAAGAAAAAGAAAAAGGAGACTCACAATGTCCCCCTTGGACATGCTTCCACCAAATAGAAGCAACACTGAATCAGAAACAGCTGTTGAATCCCGAAGGAAAACAGCATTAACCTTTATCTTCTCATTGAAAACCAGCCATGGATAAGGAATTTTAGATTCCCGAGCATTGACCGAGTTCTGGGGGAAAAACCAGTGAAATTAAGACAATAAGCGAAATTCAGAGAAACTAGAAATCAGTTTGGAAATGAAAACTCAGATAAGAATACAACAATAAGAAAGCCAACACTCACAGAGTACAGAAGCACTTGTCCATCCTCCATGGTTTTCAGAGAAAATGATTTTTCATTATGCTGTATATGCAATTATGTCAGCATTCATGAAAAGCATAGAGAAACATAAAAAACTTTTTAAAGAGGGAGGGGAGTTGGGGAGACTGGGTTCCAACATTTTCAATATAAATATATGCGAAAAATATATAAACCATACCAAATTGAAGCTATTAGCATGATTTGCACTAAAAAATAACAAATGACTCACCACAACAGAGGAAAGTCCTGGATAGAGGCCATAGCAAATAACTGATCGAATGAGATGCTCTTCATGGCTCCATGCATTGCAGATGGTAGTGTTGCTATCAACCAGACCAGCATCCTTGAGCAAGGTGAAGAACTCTTTCCTAAGAGAATCAATTGCTTTCATAGATTGCACAGATAGAAAATTTTTCCAACAATAGTCATACCCTGCAAAATCTCTTTCAGCATCTTTCCATCCCTCATAGGCCCGGACAAGGGCAAGGTGGTCACTATAATCACGGGAAAATTGAGATTTAGCAGCCTCTGCAAGCTGCACAGTAGGAAATAGATACATAAATTGATCTTTAGATTCCAAGCATACAAACAAGAAGTAAAGGAATGAGTGCCACATTACACATGCACCAGTGATGCTTCACTGAGAGGGGAAAAAAAAGGCCTATTCTAGTACTGAATTGATAGAAGCTACAGAAATAACTGAAACGTGTGATTACAGAACCAGGTTGTACTGCTTAAACATAAAACTTCAGAAAAAGACAACAGTTATTTCAAACAACCCATTTCAACTGGTGGTGCCTTGGCCAGTTTGCTCCAATACCAGCAGTAATGCCATATCGGAAAGAGTGTTGTTTTAATAGATGAAGATAAAGTAAATAACAGGAAACCCAAAAGAGGAAGAAAAAGAATGTTCTAACTTCTATGTATGTGAACATTTGAACTAATAACAAGCTAGATTCATATGAATACTTAATGTATAGAGAGAGCTCCAGAAGTTGAACTCCAGGAAATAGCCCTAGAAGCACTCTCCCTCTTGCAAGGAATGCAAAGTAAAAATATTGGACAGACTTCCCTTTCAACCCCTCAATTTCCATAATTTTACTAGTGGGGAGGGAATAAAGTTATTGAGTTCAAACTTCTGAATGGATATAAGAACAAGTTCACAAAATCATCCTTCAAACTCACAGCTTCTTCCAAGGGAAAAAGGTAAAACAAAACCTTACTTTGAGATGAGCATATTACAATAAACAACATATCTAAAAATTCAGAAGAGCAAACATGGCTCAACTCAACTAACCTTTAATCTCAATCTAGTCAGGATTCTTCATTCTACTTAGTTTTAGGTAGTCTGCACTCATATCACATAGATGTGACAATTTTATGCTAGATCTTCATCCAAGATTGGGACAAACTTTGTATGAACCAATAGTAATTATGATCAATCACTCATACATAGAGTTGGACACAAATGAAATTCATTAAGGAATCAAGTACTGCTCCCTAGGGAAGGTGAATGAATAAGCCATCACTATAAATAGTAACTTTATAGAATACAATTTTCTCAACAAGTATCTCTTTTCAAGAAGTTAGGAAATTAGCATCTATGTACCAAATAAGGACATGAAGTCCAATGAAAAGCCTACAATAAAAATTCACCTAGTAAATACAAGTGAGGCAGCAATCTCAAAATGGGATGTTGATGGGTAGATTTGCACATAAAATTGGCATTGGATCTTCTATGAAGCAGGATTATGGGAAATTACCATGGTTTATACTCACTCAGAGAAAGGGAATAAGGAAAATGATTCTAGAGACAGATTGTTTTAGAGCTCTGAACCTTGTGAAGGAAGATCTGGACCCAGATAATCCAAATAGTGATATTTTACTGGCAATCAAGAAGGTTATGAGCCATCAGTCAAATGCATACATGGAAGCCAAGCCACTCAGTTGTTAACAAGTTTTGCCCAAGGTCTAGAAGTAAGAATGCAATATTTTAACTCCCCACCAGGGCTATTGGCAGGTAGCATCCTTAGGACCAGTGTGGAAGAGTGGAGTGTCTTTGCGCAAGATTGGTTCAGTGCCGTCACTCGTCAGAACTCTTAGGCCTTCTAACAAAATAAATTAATAAAATAAAACAAAATCACAAAATTCACCAGATTAAGTCAACTCTTCCGCTGTTATCCTAACTGAAGCATGCAGAGCATGCAAACTTCATCAGGCAAAAAAGATTGGAAGCTGACTTACATCCTTCTTATCCATTGGTGTCAAGAAAGGATCTCTAACACTAAGGCCAGCAACGACAGTCAATATCGGATCCAGGCAATTGAAGATAGCACCTAATACGAGCATCTTTCCAAGTTTAGGCTCCATGGGAAGCATAGTCAAATATCGTCCTGTCAAGCAATAGACAAAATGAGGACAGGAAAAATAATATAAGTTACAAGAATTAAGTTTTTCATTTTTAAAATAACATGATAAACTAAGACCTACCCAGAACAGTCAAATTTTCGTTCTCATCCAAGGCCCCAATGATTTTCAAGTATTCAATAGCATTTTGAACCTACAAAATAAATTCAGTGAAAAAAAAATGAGTTTGACATGGGAAAATCACTTGCATGAAAGGGAAGTAATGAATATATTCTATGGGAAAAATATTAGAGAAAGGAATTCCAAATAAGCCACATCAATATGGAAATAATTTGAAAGATATTAAATTGACACTACCGCCAACAACTCAGGTGACTGCAAGGCCCTTGAGAGAAACTCAGAAATACTTCTGAGTTTCAAACTTTTGATTTGCAGACAGAGAGACTGCAAAGGAGTCCTCAAAATTTCTGGTAACTGATACTCTGCAAAGGCTTCATAGACACATCTAGGATAAAGATGGTAACATTCTCCTGGTTGAACGCGGCCAGCTCTTCCTCTTCTCTACATTATATGCAGTAAACATAAAAGCAATATATAGTCAATTAATATGTCTGGATTTTAAGAGTGAATCTACTATCAATAAGGAGTCAAACACATACAGCATTATAAAAATTCCACCATGAACTGAAAGTGATCTCATTAATCCCCATGGGAGAAATATGTGTTGAATAGGGACATTAAATCTCCATGAGGTGGGGAGGGGAGGAGAGAGAGAGAAGTTATTCCTCTCTCATGCTTCTTGCACTTCCTTGAGTTACTAACCTAAAAATCCAAACTTCTAGCTGGATTTTCAATGGCCTCTTTTTTCTTTTCAATTATATCGTCAAACAATCAACTTGTTTTAATTTTGGACAGACGGGGATCCCAAAGTCGGGGGGTGAGCAAATAGTCCTTACTAGCACTGGTCCTTTCTGAATCAACACCAGAACCTGTAGACACTGCTGGGATGCAACCAAACCTGGGTAGAGTAACCAAAATTGATTCAAACGTGAAAGTTGGATCACATTGTTGATAAAAAAGGGGCCAGAATTGAAAATCCAGCCAAAGTTAAGGATTTATTTATTTTTGCCACTAGACTTTTTATTTCTTGGGGGGCAGAATCTTAAGATACAACTACATATTTGGTCTACCCTTTAGTGAATAAACTATTTACAATTTTAATCTAATTTTTTGAATTTCTAATCAATTTATTAAGGACTCATTGATAGTTGGTTTAAAGGGGAAATTACTCAAAACTATGAAATCCTTGAGCCATTTTAGCTTGTAGCGTGGGCAACCCACATGAAGCTACATGACTACATAGATAGATTGCAATGAGATGACAGAAGCTAAAGGTTTGATTATGACTGAATGAGAATCCAACCCACCCTAAACTTGCACCAATTCATTCCAACTCATAGTTCATGTAAAGTTCTACAGTTAGCACCACCATTTAAACAGTCTTGCTTACTGTATGATTTTATACGCAAAAAAATTAGCATCACCATAAAAACAGTTTACAATCAGCACCACCAATTAAAAATTTTAGTTTGTTTCATAGTGGGGGAAAATGAAAATTTTATTTAGGACCAGCAAATAAATTACATGAAGACTCTGAATGTTCTATAAGGAACAGATTAATAATAAGAGAACATAAATAAGCAAAGCTAATTGTTTCAAACACACTTAGTTGACTACATTACTCCTATTAGGATTTGAATATAAATTTCTTTGCTCAATTATTAAATGAACATGTCTGTATATTTGGATTGTCTTCTTAATTATTTAGAGTCATCTCCCACTTTTTGATCTCCTTGTGATTCTATTTCTATCTAAATAATCAAAATAACTTGGTAGAAATGAGATCATGTTAAAAACTATGGTCCCTACTCCCTACAAAAATTTGACTATACACCCACAACCACCCGTCAACATTTTTTTTAGTTATTTTTTTTGAATTATAAGACATCTAAGAAAGAAGTCTATATATATAGAGGAAGTACAAATCACAGCCACTGAAAAACATAGGCTTCATTAGGCAAACTTGATTGTTTTACTCTAATTGCTTTACCATTGCAAAATAAAGCAACTCTACCAAACAAAGCCCTTCACAGATAGCATATATACATTTCAAAGACATGATGTGCATATAGCATTAAGTTTTTTCACAATATAGAAGAATATAAAATATTGCATTTTCTGCAATTCAGACGCATCACAACCTCCTAAGAAATCAAAGCATACAAACTAGACAACTACTATGAGATGTAGGAACAGGGGAGGGAGAGACCTATATCTCTAAATTAACATGAATCAACCATTGCAGTATATTCACTAGATCATCAATAATCAAAAGTGGAATCCATCTTACAGATCAAAAGTCAAACAGAAGAAGACCTTACTTGTTGAGCAGACACCTTAGAAATCCAGGAAGGAAGCAGACAAGGAGTATTATTCAGGGCATCATATGAAGTCTCCTTTGCCTTTCCACAGTCAAGTACGAAAACAACATCATTAATTGTGATGCTCGTCTCAGTAATATTAGTAGCTAGCACTATTTTCCTCACACCATCTTTGGGCTCATCAAATATTAATCTCTGCAGACAGTCCAGATAAATCTTTCTCAAAATTATTTCAGAAAGAAAACAACAGAAGAAACAGGATGAATTTTTCCATGCAACAATAAAATAATAAAAATGTTGAAGCAAGACACAGAAAAAATAAGCACTACCAATTTGCTGTTACTTCTTTTGCTATAGATAAACATTAATTATTGCAAGCATTAGTTGTCAACTATTAATTTGCTAGAACACATCCTTAGGAGTAACAAAAAACTAAGCAATAAATGAAATTAGCAATTAGATAATTAAATTAAAATAATAAAGTCACCTGCTCTGAGCTAGCCATAGAACCATGGCAAGCGAGCAACAACACTTGACTTGGATCTCCTAAAATAGGATGTGATAGGAGCTTATCCTTCAGAGAACTTATGTCATCCCACCCAGTCATAAAAACCAGAACAGCACCAGGCCTCTCATTCTCACATATATTACATAAAAGATACTCAATGAGATTAAACCCAACGCAATCGGGATTCCAACAAGACAAAGACTCTCGAGTTTGGGAACCATACTCCTTGAAATCAGCAGCTCTTAGTGCTTCCTGATTGCATGTTTCCAAAATGAAAAAAGAAATCAGGAAAGAGTGAATATTGCAAAGGCAGCAATACCATCCATGATTATTTTCATATACCTCAACAGCAGAAGCAATTTGGCTCTTCCTCTTTCTTGGAGCTTGTTTACTTGTCCTCCACACCCTTTCTTGGCCATAATCATCAATTTGGTTGTATAAGGTTAATTTGTAACCGGTCATTTCCAGGATATTTTCCAGAAAATGAGTTCGCACTGGGTATGTAAAACCCTAATTAGATCATAAAACCAAAAAAAAAAAAAGTTCCACTGATTAGACACACTTTCCGTCCTCCAGATCCAGATATAACTTCTGCCAGATATAATTAAAAAAAAAAAATTGGACGCATACATAACAAAATGTTTAAATGCTGAAACTTATAGATGCCTTAAATACTAATCTTACCCAACCAATGTAAGAACGCAATGGAATATATGAAATTAAGCTCAGGAATAACTTTGCATCTCTATAAGCTTAAACTAGCTGAATGTTCATGCACTGAATTATGTGTTTACAATTTTATTTTTTAAATATAATTTTAAATTTTTTTACCAATTAGATATATCATTCTTAAATTTTTATAATTAAAAGAAATACTAAATCATTTAGAGTGGAAAAAGAAAATCCATATAGCCGACCCCAATAAATTTTTGGGATAAAGGCTTAGTTGAGTTGAATTAAGTAAAATAAATACTAAAAAATTTAAGAAACTTTAAAAGGAAATTTATAGAAGTTTAAGAATTAAAATAAACATTAATTAAATATACATAATATTCTCATCATGTAAAACCATTTTGATATTAATAAAATTTTTATGATTATAAAAATTGACCACACAATATAATTTTGATAGTCTCGCCTTAATTCAAATATATATATATATATATATATATATATATATATATATATATATATATATTTTATCACTATTTTTGCCTTAATTTTAATATTTTCCAATTCATAATTTGTTATACACATAACAATTAGTCATCAATCACATTTTAAAGCAAAATATTTTTACCAATTATAATAAATAAGAAATCCTAAAATCTTAATTCAATTTTATTTGATTAAATTATCAATCCCTCTAAAATTAGTTCACTAAAATATGATTCAGCTATTTGTAAAGTTTTATTCATCAATCTTATAAACTTAATGTATAGCATTTGATGAAGCATACTAAGAGCTTGTGAAAAAGGAAAAAAAAAATGACCCGTGATAAATATATGCATACCATGAGAAGTATGAACATTAAAGAAAAAACAATATTATTTCTATTTTTTTATTAAAAAAAGAAATATAATAAATTTTAAATAATAAAGTTAATTACAATGGCCTTGAGTTTTGGCAATCAAACGTTAAAGAAAATAATCATTTAAATCATGAAAATTAAGGTAGCAATGGCAATAATAATGATGCTTGAAAGAAAAACAAAAAAGAGAATTAAATAGTTAGCATAAAAGATGATAGCTAGTAATTATAAAGCAGGTCAATCTCTTTACTGTTAGTGCAAGTGGCAGCACCAAGAGAGTGATTAGCCTGGCCTGCTATATATATATATATATATAAGGCATCTTCATTTAAACTTACTGGAATGCGAAGTATTCGAGCTCCACCAAAGTAGGATGAGAAAAGCTCTGCATCAAGGGTTGCACTCATCAGAATCAGCCTCAGTTCTGGCCGACGGGGAAGGAGATCTTTAATGACAATAAGCAGAAAGTCTGGCATCAAAGCATCACGGTAAGACTCAGAGTGCATCATCTACATTTTTTTAGATGTATGAAGAAATTTCTAATGATGAATAAAGAAGAAATACAAATTGGATGAAAACATCCTCCATTCACAAAATACAACTCAAAACTAACAGTTTACCCTCATTCATTCCACGTTCGTGAATCTCATCCACAATAACATGAGTTATGCCCTTCAAATTTCTATCAACAAGCAATCTCCTCAACAAGATGCCTGTGGTGCAAAACAGAAGGTGGGTATCTCTTCCTTTTATACCTTCAAGCCGAACTTTATATCCAACCTTTAAAGATAAGAAACAGAAAAGATCATCTTCAATTATCTTTCAACATTTTATTTATAGAAGGTGGTAATCTGGGAAAGTATCCCAGACCATGTTTGAGACAGAACTCACACATTCACCCAATTTCTCCCCCCTTTCTGAAGCAACTCTTTCAGAAACAGACATAGCAGATATTCGTCTTGGCTGTGTACATATAATACTACAACCAGCTCCTTGGACAGATTCTATCTCTGATTCTAATATGAACTGGGGAATTTGTGTGGTCTTGCCACAGCCAGTTTCACCTGAGATAATGACCACCTGTAAAGTTCAAAATTCTTGGCATCATAAAAATATGAATTGATACTTTCATATTATTGACTAAAAGTGCAAGTTTGAGATCCAACTCAGGCTTAATATGCTTATCTCTGAAATGTAGTATCCATCTGAATTTAACCTGATCCTTCCTAACAGAAGATGTACACAAAAAGTTGGCATGAAGAACTAATAAAAAGAACAATATATTAAACTTTTCATACCTGATTTTGTGAAATGGCAGTCAATATTGCATCTTTCTCTTTATAGGCAGGAAGACTTTTCCGAAATTCCAGCATTTTTCTGCCTTCTGGAGAATCCTAAAAGTAAAAAATTAAACACCTTACTTCAAGATTGCAGTCAGAAAGAACACTAGAAAAGGTTGAAAGATTTAAAACCTGAAGAAATTTTAACATCCAAGTTTGCATGAAATAAAAAATTTAATATGAACATTTAAAGTTAATTGAAAAGCACAGGCATGCATCTACGATTGTATATGTTAGAACCAAATTAATCAGAATAAAATTGAAAAAAGCTGGTATACAAATAATTTTTATATTATCCATTAACAAAATTCCCAAATTCAATCTTTTCCGCTTCACAAAGACTAATTTTAACATAGCATATCCTTCTATATTCATAAAATTTTATCAATTCATTCAAAGCTTTAATACTAATGTGGCACTAGAATAACAACAAAGCATTTACTGTAGGACATCATGGTGTTCATGGCCTCTTTGCAATGTCCTTCATTTGGTTTTTCAAAAAGCGCTTTTTCAGCAGATACGCAAATTGTTTCCTCGACTCTTTCAATATGAATTTCATAATCTATCTAACTAAATAAAATAGTAAACAATAGAGAAGATGATTAAATATGAAAACACACATACAATATCTTACATTTGGGTTCTTTAAGATTTGCAGGAAACTGTGAAGAAAAGAAAAAGAAGAAAAGTAACTCTAATTTATTTTAATTTGTATTTCAATTAAAAAAGAATGATACTCATTAAATGTTTTCCTTGCAGTGCATTAGACAGAGATGTAAAGCCAAAGCGAATGGAGTGATTTAAGTTACACCTTCCAGGTCGGAGGTCTAAACCTCAACTGCAACGACACTTTTGTTAAACTTGACATGATGCACAACGTATGTCCTTTTAAACCATGGAAGAAAACCAGCCACTAGTTTCAACCCCAAAGCGGATCAACTAGTTCAAGGCTCAAAAGAGAATCAGCCAGTTTTCTCTAGGATTCTACTTAAGGCAGATAATGGAGTAATATGAGATCAAATATGCTTTTCTGGTAGGACTAGTTAGTCCAATATGCTTTGTAAAAATACTGATAGGACAAAACAAAGTAGCTTTCACAATATCTAAGCAATATTCCATGCAAAGTAACCTAACATATATGATTGACCAAGATAGTGCTTGTTTATGAATTAAAAAGAAAAAGTTAAACAACAGGGATAGGTTCAGAGAACAATAGAAATATGACATAGTTCCATATTCATGAGGGTAATATGAACCTGCCAAGCATGCTGCTGATCCCGCAGTTGCAAACTTCTCTGCCATAGAATTTTCTCCATTGCAGCCTTGCTGGAAGCCGGTAGCTTTGGTTGCTCAAAAAGCCCTTCGTCAGTAGCTAGAATACTGCTGCTGCTTGATCTAGAAAAGGAAATATCTGGAAATCTTTCCTTAGTCTTGGACTTCTGAAAGAGGTATTCTCCAAGATAGTAATCAACTCTTCTTTGCAAACCAAAAGGTAAGCTCACCTGCCAATTTTTTAAATATTCAATAAAATGCCAATGAATAATATACAAGAAAGTTACTCAAGTTGGACATGTGGGAAATAAGCATACGCTTACCAACCCAGGGGGACAAAGAATTTTTAAGTACATGCTAAAAAATGAACAAAAGAAACCTGTAATAAAACAGCCTTTGAAAACACGCATGTGTTTAATAATGGAATTCAAATAATAAATCTAAATGAAATTTAAGAGCTTGGAATTTGTTGAAGCATAAAATAATATTGTCAAGTAAAGAGGTGGAACAGCTTAGCCAACAAAAAAGAGGTGGAATAGTAGGAGAAGGCAGTCTCTGCAGGGAAAACAAAAACATAAATAAATGTGTCTGAGATAGATATACCAAGCTCGTGAAGTTAATGGAAGGCATTACTTTGGTGTATGACCAAATTTTTATCTGCCATTTTTATCTGCCAGAAGCAAAAATTTTAAACAATGGAACTAGGAGAAAATACCTCCCTCTGCGGACGCTTATCATCCAAATCAAATCTGTAGTTTGGCAGTGGGACCTTACTAATTACAACAACTTTTACATATAGATGGCTGCAAAAATAATTTCAGTTGAGATCATCAGAGGAAACCAAAAGATTAGAGCATCTATTCTGATGAATCACAAGATACCTATACAAACCCATTCTGCTTGCCATAGTTGCTATTTGCTCAAAATCACGTCTGTCCTTTTTTTCCCTTGAGACCAACTCTTGCTTCTCCTTGTCTCGCAAAAGCAAGGTTAGCTTCTGCCTCCACTCTTCAATGTTATTAGAAAGGGAAGCTCCCTGACATAACAAACACAGTTTAAACAGTATATAAATGTAAACCATATTTTCAGAAAATTAACTACACAGATCTTTCCAGCAATGTAGAGAACCCAAGAGACGTATTCAATCAGTAAAGGGCCCAATAACTGTAACCTATTGCATATTGTTAAAAATGACAATGACCAAATTGGATCTCAAATATGAACCAAAAGTGAGACAGAGCCATATCAGAGACAAATATATAAGGTAAAGGATTCATTTTAAATATCTCTTGATGGATATCCAGCATCTCTTAAATGTATCCAAAATTTGAACATAGGCATCTGATGCATAATATTAGTATGGTTCTTCCAGTGGCTTGGCTCTTTCCATACCAGAGTTGGGATGTAATAAACATTCAGCAACACACCCTCTCCCACCCTCTTCCTTTTTTTTCTTTTTAAATATTGCCCCAGAGTAATCTTGTTTGACAATTCTATAACCTCATTACCACAAACCCAGGTATAGAAAATGACAATAGAAAGCACACCAATAGGATGGAGAGTGGAGACAATAAAATCCCACCTTCAAGAGGCAGTTAATTTCTGTTAGCTAGCTTTCTTTCAAACCTATTCACTAAAACAGTTGCATAACTGAACCTGACTACATATGCATGAAAGTAAACCCTAAATATGAAACAGTAAGAGACTTCAACTTATTATCCAAAATGCCAGCCAGAAGACTACAATCCACACCTTCCCCAAGAGGGCTTAACCTATTTTCCCCATGTTAACTTTGAGGCTTAAGCCAAAACATTGCTTGAGGGCAAATAAAACCCTTCAACTAGAGAATCTACTATCCCTCTAAGCCACACAAGTTATTGTATCCTTGGCAAATAACACAACAAAATCACCATTCCTTTTTCTAACTCAAAAGCTCATTCTCTATAGCATGGATTTAAAAAACAGCGATCATGTAACATTATTTTACACTAACAAAGGCCCCCCCACCCCCCCACACCCCCCCCCCCCCCCCCAAGAGAGAGAGAGAGAGAACCACCAAAAAAAGTCAGCTCTGCTTTTTCAGCATTTTTTTTCCTTCAATCTCAATAATAACTTGCCACTGCCACTATTGCATAACACCATTAATTAATTTTCATGTATTTAGTATCTTTCCTTGTGATTGGCTAAATCTATGCATAAGGGATTAAAATGCTTCACTTTAAGTCAAATACAAGAAGTTTTTATTTCAAATAAAGATAATCAGAATTCATTGCAAGCATTAGCATTGTATTGTTTCGCTTGTTTCTAGCAAATTTGTGAATTAGATGTAATTTGCTAGTCCAAAAATGAAAAATTTACATCCAAAACGACCATGGCCATTATATTATGTTTACAATGTTCCTTTTCCACCAGACTCAGACCACAAATTAAAAATTATTCTCCATAGTGTCCAAACAGCATCTTGCTAAAAACCTACATTACCAAAATGAGTAAAGTAGAGAAAAGGGATCTCCTAATTTGAAGACCCTTGAAAATTGAAGAAATCAATAAGGCATTGATAAATAAATGTTGAAATATCAGTTTAATGATAAATTTCACAATTCATTCCCTTCCATGACCCCCAAGGCCCATCCCCTGATCCTCTCTGATATGCACACACACACACACACACACACACACACATAACAACTAAAATTTATTGTATGCTTTCTCCATACAAGTCTTGCAAAATAGCTATCTTCACCAATTCTACCACCCACCAACTAGCAATAAAAATTGCACTTAGAATTTGTCTCCCCTCGTAAAAGCATTTAGATATGGCCCTACCATCTTGCCAATCGCCTTCTTTAATCTCAATGCCAAAACCTTGGTAATCAATTTCTAAATACTTCCCACAATGCTAATTGATCTAAATTTTTTTCAATACTTATGGCCTCATTACCATAAAATTGTGTAAGCTCCTTATAGCCAATATCCGAATCCTACCTTTACTCAATTAAGATATTAGTTTTGGGCATAGCAAAAGAATGGAATACAAAAGGCAAAGCAGAGTACAAAAACAAAATGCAGTAATCACAAGGCCATCTTTTGGACACTGGAATTTGAACTTAGGTTAGCTGGGAGATTGCTTAGAGACTAAGCAGCAAGCACATAGAATGTGAATAAGTTTATTAGAAATTTGAGATTTCAATCAAAGGCACAACTTCTATCTAAATAAGACAATAAACTTCTATCTAAATAAGACAATCTTCCAAACCATGGAACAAAAGAATTTTTCATCAACTGCAAATCATGCTCAAACATTGCAATACTAGTATTGTACTCCATCAATTCCTCTACAACAAATGCATGCATCATAGAAACAACCCTATCATAAGATTTATGATTATAAGATTAGGACATTTTAACATGTGTAGATCTTCTGCTACTAAAAAAGCAACCCAGTCAAGCACATTAGGATATCCATTTCTGTTTGCTTATGCTAATTTGGGCCTGTAAGTTGTAACTACAATCATCACAATGGAAGAAGAAATAGCAACGCCAACAACCATTGCAGATGGTGAATTCATTCATGATGGAGGTCCTTGACAGAAGATGGTCAGATAACTGTGCAGAAAACTAAGAAAAAGACAGGACAAGCAGCATAATGAAGCTGGGCACAATGATTGGCATGAGAAGGTTGTGAAAGAACAAGTCATCATTGTGCTTATTGACTCCTTACCATAACCATCACTGAAAATTGCTCAATCAACCAAACAAGCAAAACCACCAAGAAAAGAAACCAAGGATTCCAACCTTCACCTCACTGCTGATAGGGCACTAAACTGCTACACTCGCGACAATAAATGAGAAAGAGAACAATTTCTCCACACTTTGACCAATCATTAGGGCACTGTCAAACCCCATTATAAGGGGGGCAATGCAGTCAAAAGGGACTGTTTTCAACAACTGTTTCTCTCCGATTTCACATTTGAATTGTATATATCATATTAAAAATATTAATTTATAACTCCATTAACTCAAACCTTACTTGTCCTGGAAATTTTACCGTCTGTCCATTGGGAACTTCATAAAGCAGGGATTCTAATACTGTAACCAAAACAAAAATTAATTGGGAACCTCATTCTATATATATATATATAAACCTAAAAGCACACAAGCTAAATTGAATGTATGCGGGCATTAAAATAAAATAAAAGAAACTGAGAGTAATATAAAGGATAATTCAAGCATGATTAGAAGAATCAGCTAAAACTTAGGACTCACCGGTGCCAAAAACACGAAATCACACTTCAAAAACTAGATCCCAAGTGCAATAATCAACAATAAAATTTAAACAACGCCAAAAATATTATGTAAAGAAATACATTTATGAATCACTTACAGCCGGGACCATCGAGCATTCCACCTCACGATCGGATCCTTCGTCAGAGATCCCATCGTCGTAGGCAGAAATGAACCTATGATTATTATTATCATTATTATTCTTATTATTATTAAAATGATTACTATCAACAGCACTGTTCCTCCGCTGCTGCACTTGCTGCTGGTGGAAATAAGGTACAGGAGAGCTGTGTATAGGGCTTAAAGTGGAGCTTCGATTTTTAGAGACTTTAGAGTCAATCGGAGAAGCAGCGGCAACGGAGGAGGAGCTATAACTCGGCGGGGTGATGACGGAGCGCAGACGTTGGTGTGGAGGAACATAAACAGCACCGTACGAGGAACGTGGCCGGTCCTTCATTGCTATAGTAGTGGAAGAGGTGGGGCAGTGGAAGAGTGAGGGTTTTAGGGTTCTGGGAAGTGAAGTGAAAGGAATTTGCAGAGATGGCGAATTTAGAAGAAGAGGATGAGAAGGAGGAGGAGGGAGCATGCGAGATGAAACGACGGTGTCGTTTTCTCGTATTTTGGTAGAAATTCGGTCGCCAATCGCTGTAGTTACTGGCGCTGTTGAGTTTTGGGCAACTGAGGACTCAGAAACGGTGGTCTTTATCTTTGCTCCTGTAATACTGTACTACTAGTGAGTCCATACAAGGAATAAAGCTAAAACTGCCCATTGAACTTTCCGCCAAGGTCAAATTAGGCCAAAAAATGTACTTTTCCGGCTAATTATTTAAACTAAAATTTAGTGTGGCTACTTCGAACCGAAACCGAACTGAAATTGATTTAATTAAAATTGGATCGAAATCGGTCAAAATCGAAATCAGCTTCAAATCAGATCAAAATCGTTCTTCTACGATTTGGTTCAGGTTCATAATTTTTAGAAATCGTAAACCGGCGATTTCGAACCGGATTGAACCGGCGATTTCAAAACGGCGATTTAAATAAAAAAATTCAATAAATACTTTACTCCACTCCTAATTCATTTATATATATATATATATATATATATATATATCATTAAATCTCTATTCATTAAATCTCTATACAATTATTCTCTACACTCTCTTTAATTCTTAATACTCTTTCAATTTCTCTCAAATTTTCTAAATAATTATTTTCTACACTCCTTTTAATTCTCAATACTTTCACAATTCTCTTACTTTATTATTTTTATGCTCAATTAAATTTTTAATACTATATCAATTACTTTATTATTATTTTATATCTTAAATAAAATTTTCAATACCCTCTATTTTGATTTTTTTTATTTCTTTAATTATCAATTATCATATAATTTTTTTAAAAATGACAAGTAATACTCAATTTAACTCAATTCAACTAAGCTTTTATCCCAAAAATTTATTGGGATCGGCTATATGGATTCTCTTTCTTTACTCTAAATGATTTTAGGTTAAATCCTCGGAAATGTATAATACTTCTATGTCATGTTGTACTATTCTCCTCCAAGTCAGTTTTGGTCTACCTATTATTTTCTTTCTATCCTCAACCCAATATGCTCTACTTGTCTAATTGGAGCTTTCCTATGTCTATACTTCACATGACCAAACCACTTCAATCTCCATTTTCTCAACTTATAACTGAAAATTTTGATTCCTCTAAATCCTCAAGGGATATATAGGCAAAATTAAGTTCATGCACATTTTTCTAATTTTTTTTAATTAATTTTATCTCTAATTTTTTAATAAGTTCAAGTCTTTGCTTATTAAATTTTTCGTAAAAATAAGTTATTTTATTTTGATTGAAAGATTTTTAAGAAAAATTAAAATATTTTTACAAATATAACTTAAATTCTAAATCAATAAAATTTTTCTCTAATTTTTTCCTTTAATTTGCTCTTAAACAGCTTTCAAACCTTCTTGAACAATCATTTTTCGAACTGTCCTTTAAACTGTTTTAAATCGGGGCTCGAACCGGAACCGGCGGTTCAAGAACCGTCTTCCAAACCGTCCCATGACGGTTTGGTTCAGGTTCATGATTTCATTGAACCTGAACCGGCGGTTCCTAAACTGTTGCCACCCCTACTAAAATCAGCCAATATTTTATATAAAATATATTTTTTTTAAATAATCAGAGCAATAAAATTATTTCCTTTTTTTTTTTAAATTTCTATTCTACTGACTCTTTCTTTCCATTGAGATTGGATCACCTAGCTACAACAGCTCAGTTGGGCAAGTTTCAAGATAGAGATTGCACCTTAAGCCTTGAATCTTTGGTGAACATTTCAAATTTTATTTTAATTACAATTATTCTTAATTTATTTTCATTAAAATAATTTTTTTCCATTAGAGTTTCTTATTTTTATTCATTTTCTTTATTTTTTTAAATTTTTTAATTTATTATCAAAATAAAGATTTTTTTTTAATTTTTACTTTACATTATAACTTTTAACATGCTACTTTACATTTTTTTTTCTTTTCAATCAGTTGAATCCCATAAAGGAATGCTTGAACCCAATTCAAATTTTAATTTAAGTTCTTTATTTTTTAATTATATTTTAAAATTGTTATTTATTTATTTATAATTTTAAACTACTTAAGTGTTAGTATATAAATTCAAATTATTATTTTTTTACTATTTTTATTTTCCTGTTATTGTTACTTTTATTAGTTTTGAACTGGACCGCCCAACTCCAATGGCTGACTTGGACAAGTCCAAATTGCACCCTAAGACCTGAAGGGGTCATATATATAATTTGAATATTTCAAATTTTATTTTAATTTCAACTATTTTTTATTTACCTTCGTTAAAATAATTTTATTCAGTTAGAGTTTCTTATTTTGATTCATTTTCTTTATTTTTTAAAATTTTTAATTTATTATCAAAATAAAGATTTTCTTTTTTAATTTTTACTTTATATTATAGCTTTTATCGTGCTACTTTACATTTTTTTTTCTTTTTCAATTAGTTGAATCCTCTAAAAGAAATACTTGAACCCAATTTATTATAAAAATAATAGTATAGATCAAGATAAAAATGTAGAGAGAATATTATTATAAGAACAGAAGGTAAGTCTGAGAGTGTATATCATAGGGTTAGGAAATCCCCTATTTATAGCATACAAATGACATACCAAAAGTTGCAATGTTAAATAAAATTCATGAAAAAGTTAAATAGACTCGTTGGAAAACTAAATGGACATCCATCATAAATATGGTTTTATAACACTCCCCCTTGGATGTCCATTACACAAAGAATATGCATCGTTAAAGCTTTAAAAGGAAAAAATCCAGTAAGAAAAAATCCTAGTAAAGGAAAAAAAAATACGGTATTTTTGTGCCTAAAAATTTAATTTTCCCTGATGAAGCTCTGCTTTTAAAACCTTAAGCCGATATATTCCAATCTGGTACACAAATTTCTCAATTGTTGTAATTGGTAGAGACTTGGTGAACAAATCTGCCAGATTGTCGCTTGAATGAATTTGTTGCACATCAATATCACCATTCTTCTAAAGATCATGTGTGAAAAAAGAACTTTGGTGAAATATGTTTTGTTCTATCTCCCTTAATGAATCCTCCCTTCAACTGGGCTATGCATGCTGCATTATCTTCATATAATACTGTGGGCATAAGATAAAC
This sequence comes from Hevea brasiliensis, assembly GCF_030052815.1. Classification (NCBI taxonomy): domain Eukaryota; kingdom Viridiplantae; phylum Streptophyta; class Magnoliopsida; order Malpighiales; family Euphorbiaceae; genus Hevea; species Hevea brasiliensis. Next base: position 15,425,884 of record NC_079509.1, on the reverse strand, counting down.
CTCACTTCTCTCGAATAAAATAAGTTATGGATCTGAGCCAAACACATTCTCGACTTGTTTTATGAATTTCTATTATTTCTGCATGATTTGAATAATTAGCAATTATAGATTATTTTGTAGATCGCCATGATATAGCTATGCCATCACAAGTGAATAAATAACCTGTTTGAGATCTTGCTTTGTGTGGATCAGATAAATATCTTACATCTGCATAACCAATTAGATCTGGCTTAGATTTATTAGAATAAATAAACCCATATCAATTGTTACTTTTAAATATCATAATATATGCTTAATTCCATTTCAATGTCTCCGAGCAGGAGTGGAACTATATCTTGCAAGCACATTAATAGAAATGCTATATCTAGTCTTGTAGTAGTTGCAAGATACATAAGTACTCCTATTGCACTAAGATATGATATTTCAAGACCAAGAATTTCTTCATCATCTTCTTGAGGCTAAAATGGGTCTTTATTTACATAAAGTGATCAAACAACCATTGGAGTACTCAATGGATGTGCTTTATCCATATAAAACTGTTTCAAGATCTTATTTGTATCAGTAACTTGATGAATAAAAATTCCTTACGGTAAATGTTCAATTTGTAAACAGAGACAAAATTTTGTCTTTCCAAGATCTTTCATTTGAAATTCTTTTTTTAAATAATTCATAGTCTTTTGGAGCTCTGCTGGAGTTCCAATGAGGTTTATGTAACACCCTCACATTGGACAGTCCCGTACAGTCTACTGTTCTGACGACAGATGTCTGTCCGGACAATTAGGATGTTCAGAACCATAATTAAGGCACGTAGAAAAGCCATGAATAAAAAAAATAATAATTACTAGAAGGAAAAATTGAAATAAGAGAAACAATGCATAAAGGGTTAAATGAGCCAGGGTCACAGCGATGGGTGACCATACCGGGAAGTGACTGCGAGGTCAGTTGCTATCCTGCATTCATATGGGATACTGTGACACCACAAACCTATGAATAATTGCGAAGTTAGGGGTAATATAAAAATCACAGAAAAAGATAGAGAACCATATCAAATAATTGGATCAGGGTTTCAAAAGCAATACAGTGTTATTGAAAAATTGGATCAGATCGGTAAGAGGCAATTTGGTCAATTTATCCTTAGAGGTGATTCTTGGCCTAAATGTCCAATAAAATGTAAGAAATTAAAATTTTGAAATATAGATTTAAATTGAAGAGGTTATAGAAAAAGAAAGGAAAAGAAAAGAAAAGAAATTAAAATAAATCTTTATGATATCATCCTAGTGGCGTAAGCATGACATCAAAAAAATAATTATAATTTAATTTACTAATTATGTATAAGTATAAAGAAAATAAAATGAAAATTAAAAAGCACAATTTTGGTCTTCTTCCACCAAGGAATACCGTCCCTCTCTCTCTCAATTACTCTCTCAAATTCCACCACTTAAAAGCTTGATAAATCCACCTCTTCTGCCATTATTTTTCTAAATTACCATTTAAAACCTTTAAATTAAGCTTCAAGGGGAAGATTGAAGGAGAAAGAAAGAAGAAAATTGAAGGATTTAAGAAGATTGAAAAGCTTCACATAGGTGAGTTGTCTCTCTCTACATTTAAATTAGTTTATATTTGTAGGACTAAGGTGAACAACATGTTAGAGGGAGATGAAATTTTGGCCAACCATAACACCTTAGGGTTTTGATAGTGTTTAGTTAAATTAAACATGAATTAGAGCTTAAATAATGTGGTATGTATAGTTAGAATACTTAGTGACATAAAATTTCATGGAATTGTGATGATTGGAAAAATTAGGGTTTATGGCATTTAGGGTTTGGGGGAAAATTGGGGGGGTTTGGTCAATTGATGACCAATTGACATAATTGGTACTTGAATTGGTCAATTAGTGAGTTATTAAGTGTAATTGAATGATTGGAATTAAGTGAAATTGTGAATGTGGTGCTGCCCCAATCTGGACAACCTGACCCCTATCTACTTAAAAGGTTATAATTTGCATTCTGTTACTCCAATTGGTGTGAGGCCAATTGAAGATGAAAATTAAGACCCAAAGCCACAATTTTGATGAAGAAACCTTGCCCTAAAACTGACCACAAGTTGTTCTAAAATTAGGTTGAATTCGGATTAGATACTCTGCCTCTGAGCAAAACTGATCATATGAACAGTACATATTCAAATGGTCATAACTTGGTGTAGAAAGGTCCAAATGACTTGATTTTTAAACCATTAGGATAGTAGAACAACTTTCATGAAGGTTACAAACTCATATTCTGACTATAACCAAATCAAATTATCAATTAAAGTTGGGTCACCAAATCTGCCAGAACCTAAAATTTGCTCAAAAATCTGGACTTTAGTCAATCTGGCTAGTTATAGTTAAATGGTCATAACTTGAGCTACAAAACTCCAAATGAAGTGATTAAAAAAGAGAATTAAAACTAAGACATTAAGGAACAACTTTGATTAAGGAAAATTGACCAAATTTTCACTGTAGAAGGTCCAATAGAATAGTAGAATTAAGTGACCCAAACTGAAATTTTGAAAATACTCTTAGGGAGCTTTGAATTTCAATTGGCAATAAATGCCAATAAAATTATGGCCCAAAATATGGTATGTGGGTGTAATTAAAACTAGTATACTTAGTAAGTATGAAAAAGTCAATATTTGGCCCAATTAGTCAAATGAATAGTAACTCCATAACCCTAAATACAAGAATCCAACTTATAAGACCTAATAGGTAAATTTAGTATACAAAAATGAAATTATTGGAATTAGTTATTAGAAATAGTTTGAAAGCATACTGAAGCACTTTAAATTTATGTGCTTCAATTGGAAAGGGGTTTTTGAAGGAAGAAAAAACATTGGATTAAATTAAGTCAACAAAAGAGGTTTGTGCACAACTAACTCTTTTTGTTATTTTTCACTTCTAAATTGATTTGAATAAGTTTATTGTATAATTTATGATTTTTATTGTGTTGAGAACTTTAACTTGTTGAATGAAATTGTATAAATTAAATATAAATTTTTTTATTTATTTAAGGATTTATTGCATGGTTTTGAGCATTGTAAATTGTGAGTTTGATGTGTTGCTAACCTTGATCATGAATTTATAATGATTAAATATGTTAATGGTTTGTAAACACTTTTGTGAATAGAAATTATTTTGAATATGATTTGAAATCACAATTGACATGACAATATGCTTTGTGTTCTCATTAGCTTGTCTAGTGAGATATCTCATCCACTAGATGGGGTGAGTTCCTTCCTCTCTGGTTTACTAGTTGGGGAAGAGTTTGGATGAGTACTCATTTATACTAGCTAGTCTTTGTTCCTCCCTTTAGCCTCGGTTATCAAGAGAGTTTGCCTTGTCGTGGTGTACAGTACGGCATCGATCGTGAAATTTTGTGTCATGGGTCCAACTGTGTGAATTGTTGGCAAAGTCCTTTAAATTATGCATAATTTGATAAATTGTGACCGAAATAAATAATTTGTCAGTGATTCAAAAATATTATCAAAAATATTATATTGTTACATGATTTAAAAGAAATGTAGATAAATAGTTACCATTTGATCAAAATGTTATTTAAATGAATAATTTGTATGATTAAAAATATTGATTTTTGAATGTCATGAATTTTGAAGAATTTAGAAATTTTAAATTTTTATCTGTTATGAGTTGTCAAAGCATAACTTGTATTAAGTTTTAAATTATTAGTTTGTGCACCACTGAGTTCACCACTCAGCGATAGCTTTGTATGTTGTCGCAGATGAAAGAAAATATGGAGCAACTGAGTGAGATTACTTGGAGACACAGTATGACTATCTTTGGGTATATCATAGATATATCCCTGTACATTAGATTTTGATGTAATTATATAATTATATGTATATAATTTCATTCGAGTAGTTACATAAACTCTTTTGTAATATTATTTTTTGGAATGTAATCAAATACAAATTATTGTAATATTATCTTGAGATTTTATATACTTATAAAGTTTTGTACTACTAAATTTTTAATACTCCCATGAATGTAAATATTATTTTTGTTACCTTAATGAGATTTTTCAATGTTTGATTTAATTCAAATTGTGTATTGGGTTGCTTGTGCTAATTTGTGAAATGAAATTAAATAATGGAGTTGGGATTTAAATATATATTTAAAGTGTTTTTCACAGGTTTTTGAAGAACTATTTTCCCAAATTATAGACTGCACTCTGCTGAATTTTTCGTAAAATTTGCGATTTAAATATATTAGAGATTTTTAATACTTGCTCAAAATTTCCCACCACTTTAAAAAGGAATAGAAATTGGTTTAAAATTCTTTGTAGTATATTTAATGAGTTACTGATAGGCGAAGTTCAGTAATTCATTAGGTATATTACGGGATTATGATATGCCTTACGGATGAGTAATGTGTGACAATTTATATCATCAACATATACAACAATGATAACAAACTCAGATACTTATTTGTTTATAAAAATGAAAGGACAAATTGGGTCATTTATATAGCTTTCTTTCACTAAATATGTACTGAGGCGGTTGTACCACATGTGCCCAGATTGCTTCAAACCATATAAAGATCTTTGTAATTTAATTGATTATATTTCCCTAAATTTTGACTTATATGCTTTAGGTAATTGAAATCCTTCAGGGATTTTCATATAGATGTCACTATCAAGTGAACCATATAGATATGCTGTAACCACATCCATCAAATGCATTTCAAAGCTTTCATGTACCACCATACTGATGAGATATCGAAATGTTATTGTATCCATAACTAGAAAATATGTTTCTTCATAGTCAATACCAGATTGTTGTGAGAAAACCTTGTATTTTCCATAAAACTACTTAAAAAAAAGGCTCATTTAAGTCTTGTCAGCATTAGCGCATTGCCATCATGTACACTATATATCATCACCTTCAGTCGACTTGATTCCCTAAGCATGTTAGCAATTTTTACTCACTCAGTTGCTCAGCGGATTATGAGAACTGAAGACAAAAAGATTCAAATCATTTTATTCGTGTCACCATCGACACTAAAGTGCAGCTGTGATCACTTGCTTCACTACTGTTAACAAGGCAGTGATATGTGAGCTAGTTTGGCTTCAGCAGTTCAATCCTTTGTTGCTTTCTCTTTGTCTATTCCTTCCTCACTCTCTCAGCCTCTCTGCCAATAGCCTCTTTCATTTCTAAGCCTCTTTTTTTTCAAATTTCCTTTACCCAATTCACCAAAAATAGACATTTATTCTGTTTCAATGTCAAGTTTGGTTTCCTTTGTCAATTTTAAAATTTAATGCTTCTTGGTAGCGATGCAGAGAGAATATAATAGGTGATAGGGAAGAGGAGGAAGGGAATGTAAGGCGTGGCGACGATGGTGTTAGATCAGGAATTGAAGCTGTCAACAATGGAGAAAGAGCAAAATCGATGGATTCTTCAGAGAGATTAGAGATGTTGGCTAAGGAATAATACTTAAGATATTTTATAAAAAAATTTTGAAAATATAAAATAATTTATTATTTGTAAAAATAAAAAATATATATATCTTTTCTAAATTTTTATCAAAAATTAGAATGATTTGAGATTAAACTAGAAATATTAAATGAATCAAAAAATTTATTTTTGACCTTATAGAACTTTGACTTATAGCTCTAGGGTCTATGTGCACATGAGAGATTTATGTAGGACTAGGACTCAAGTACTTCAATAGGAATAAGAGAAAGAAAGTCTTCATAAGTTTCCTCTCTTTAATTTTTTAGAGAGAAACTCTATTTAGTTCTTTTTTCCTAAGGTTCAAAGGCCCTCATTTGCTGTCATTTCTTGTGGCCTTCCTCTGCCCCTCCAAGCCGGGGAAGGCCATCCTTTCCTAACTAGTAGAGTGGGTTGGGTCGAGTTGTAGATACTTGTGATTTTGTTTTTATGAAGGCTGAATATATATTGGAAGAGGATGCTCTAATAGCCTGCTTGTTATGCTTGTTGTTAATATTTGGTCTTTTTTGGCTCTGAGAGACGAAAATCGACTTTGCATGGAGGTTTGGTATCCCTAAGGTATAAGAGCTTACTGCATATTATGGCTACCCCCTTGGCTATAAGAGAGTGAGATACCGGTGGGCTATGCCATCCTTCTACCGTTGTCCATTCTTGAGTTGCCAACGACATACAATTTTTCTATCCCTTGTGGGTTTTAAGGGTATTGGTTAAAGATCTCTTACTTTGCTTGTTATAAGCATGCTCTTAGATAATGGCTTCTATGGAGATCCTCTTAGTGTCTTCCAACTGTAACACCCCAAAATTTTAAATTTTATTATTTTATGAGCATTTTTTGTATTTTAATTTTATTTAAATTTTAGAATTTTTTTTGAGATTTTTCGGATTTTAAAAATCGGGTTCGATTTTCCGAAAATATAAACTTTGATGATTTTTAAAAATTAATTTAAAGACCACGTGGCAAAACTAAAAATATATTTGGAGTCTACGTATTTTTCTGAGTTTTCTGGAAATTTTTCAGAATTTTTGGACCTCGTTTTTGGTCTCGAGGCAGAGTAAAAATTCAAAATTTTGTATTTCGAATCGAACCGACCGAATCTAATCGGACTGGATCGGACCGGTCGAATCGGACCGGCTCCTTTTTCTTCTTCTCTTTTCTTCCGCGCGTCCTGACCTCCTCCCCTTCTCTCTCTCTTTTCTCTCTCCTCCCTCCTCCCCTTGCCGCGCCGCCATCTCCCCTACCTTCCCACCTCGCCGGCGCGCCGCCTCAGCCCTCCCCCACGGCCGGCCGCCGCCTGGAACGCCGAAAAACGACACCAGAAACAACGCGCAGCGCGCGCGCGACTCCTCGGCTTCCCGGCCAAAATCCGCTCGATCCAGCCACCAATTGGATCGGGTCTTGTGTCTAAAATCATCTACTTGTCAAGAGCTTTCCATAGACACCAAGAATACCGAAATCCATCTAGCGGTTTGTCCAATTTTTGTCCGGGAAGTTTTAGCCCATTTTGACTTTCGGGCTAGATTTCTCGCAAATCGTGAATCCCACGAGAAAACCGAGAGTACCAGAGCGCTCCACTTGTCGAGAGCTTCGCGGGGATATAAATTTCAAAATTTTTCGACACCGTTTTTCGGTGGGTCCCACAGAACTTCGTAGTGTCTTTTCGAGCATTAAATGAGCTTAGAAAATTCTGAAAAATTTATGTACTAACCCCCGTGTTGTGGGCTTCGTGTAAGTATCCTCAATTCGATGAAATTCGACAGTTGACCAAGTTCGTGAATTTCCGCATGCACTGCTACGTAAAAAGTCTCCAAATTGGACCGAGGTTTTGGCTACCCCCCATTGTCAGACGTCCCGAGCGCGTTCCCGAAGTCAGAATCGGCAAAGGTAAACCCGAACCTTGCTTTTTCGTAATTTTCTAGTGCTTAAATAGGATTAAAAATCCATAAAATATTCGTGGTAGCTCAGAAAATTATGATTCTTTTTTGCAATAGACTAGTAATATTGCTAAGGACCGCGGGGCAAAGTTTTAGAATTTTTAGAGCTTGTTTGGGTAGTTTTTGCAAAAATGATCAATTATAAGGACTAAATTGAAATTTTACATATTGTGATGGATGATTGATTTGATGGGCCCAGGAGGGGCTGTGTGATGAGATTGAGTTGTGGATATATGGGTTGTGAATATAGAAGTGTGTTTTGAGCCCTTTTGCATGTTGGGTAGGTCCTAGGTATAGGGGAGACTCTGCCGGATTTTCGGTACGACTTAGGACGTATTTGGTCTTTTCTTGAATCGTATTGAGTCATTTGTATTAAATAATTGTAATGTAATTGTCAGGTGAGCCAGAACAGCCTTCTTCCTCCGCTCAGCCGCCACAGTGACCGTTGTCAAGTCTGTGAGTAAAATATTAATTTTAATTGTAATTTCACTATTATTATATGTTCGAGCATGCCCATGCATCACTTTTATGCATATATCTATGTAGATAAACTTTAGGCACGATTTATGTTGCATTCATAACTGTGAAAGTGCCGAGTATGTTGTTGTGGTAATTTGGAGCAGTGTGCGTGCGTTGGCGTGCGTGTGATGTGGTGTGGACTATGGATAGGACGGGTAGACACGGCTTGAGATCTTCACTGGGACCCGGTCCTTCAGGGTAGACACGGCTTGAGTTCTTTGCTGGGACCCTGATTTGGTTATTAAGTGGAAGTCCGAGCTGAGTTCTTCGCTGGCACAGTTGGAATTAAGAGAGTCAGATAGGGATCGGCCCCATATATATTCTGATTGATGTTACCGGGTGCGTGATTGCTCCAAATTACCTTTTGATGTTATGATGTGAAATTATTGCTGATGTTGCATTTCACTCCACAGGGTGCATTAGTTTTAGATAGTTATAGAGATTATGGTTAAAATTGATATTTTACTCTCTGAGTCGAACGCTCACTCCTGTTCAATATTTTTCCAGGCCACAGGAGGATATTTTTGAGGCTAACCTGCTTTCTCCCTCGCAGGTCGATTATTAATGTTTGTATAAACTTGTTAAATCTTAGAATTTCAGCATGTGTTAGAAATGTTTATTTGATTTGGGTCTGTAAACTAAATTATTATTGTGGACCTGTAAACTTAATATTCTATGCATGTTTGATGGATTGGATGAGGGAGCTGAGCTTCCATTTATTTTTATGCTGATGAGTATGTGGAGGGTGAGCTGAGCTCCCCAATTGAGTATTTACTGTGTTTACAGGTCGGGTGAGTCATAAACTCCCCGTTGGTAGGTCCATTTTATGGCCGGACTCTGTCCGGTTGATTTCTTGAAATTAGGCCCAAATGGGCCTTAGAGTTGGGTTAAGTGAATAGTTAGGCTTACTACGGGCCTCGGGGGCTTTAGGCTGGTCCAGGTCCTAGTACCGGTCCGGCCCATAGGTTGGGTCATGACACCAACCATAAGAGCTTTGGGAGATAACGGCACAGGAGTTACTGGAACACAAAGTTTCTTTGGTCATGTGCTATTTGTTGGGCTATGGGCTTGTTTATGGACCTTGGGTAGAATAGTTATTTATTTTTTTATTTGGGCTGGATTTGAACTTTGGCCTAATTGTAATGGTTAATATCTTAATCAATGAAATAAGCTATCTTTGAGGAGAAGAAAAAGTACTTCAACAGGGAGAATTATTAAATATTAAATTTATTTTTTTTTATATTCTTATAAATATAAATTTTTTATAAACTTTGAAAAATAAATTTTATATTTTTATATAAAACATGTGTAAGAATAAAAGATAATTTTATAAAAAAAATTAAAATAGGTAAATTAATCTTTTCAATGAGAAAGAAAAGATAATTCATTGAATTAATAGGTTTTTGACACGCCCAATTGGATAAAAGTCTCATCTCGACACACATCACCATTGTTTTTCACCAAAAATTAGCAAATAATTTTTGGCATGCCCAGTGGGACAAATGTCTCATCTCAACATACATCACCACTGTTCTTAGCTGAATTGTTTTTTAAGGAAATAATTTTTGGATGCCCAGTGGAATGAAATCTCAATTCCATGCATTTTTCAAAACTACAAACACTACTATTTTTGTTTTTTGCTGGCAACACCGTGCTTTTAAAAAATAAAAGTGTTCTTGGTAAAGAAACCACCAAGTCTCAGGATATAGAGGGAAGTATTATTACAAAAACCATACATACCTTGTCTACTTATTGAGTTCAGAGGCGAGATGAGATTTGCAAATGGATTTTTAGTTCATTGGAAACTCTTGCATCGAATATTGCTAGGTGGAACAATGGTTGGTAACTCTTAACCTATTAGAGGAAATAGTTGATGTAAGTATGGAGAAGGTAGTTAATAAACTTAATTCATCAGTTTCAGTATTGTCCGATGGCCAGGCCCCTAGGCCAAAGAAATCTGACATGGCATCCAAAGGCGTTAACGAGCTCTAGGGACAATCTTAGCCGCATACCCGCCATGGTAGTGCTGATGGAAGTTGTGCTAGCAATGAAGAAAGATACCAACCACCCCACAAGAGAGAAGAACAAGTGGCTAGCCAGACAAGAATACCAATTCAACCCAGTCACCCTAGTGGTAAAACTGTTATTCCCACCCAAGTTCTCAGTAATACTAATTCAGTCACTCACCCTAGTGTTTATGATATAGAAGCAGTTGCAGGTCCTCAAGTGATACCAGCTTTCTAACAACAGCAGGTGCAGATACTACAGTTGACACTTGGCTCTTTTGGCTCAAGGGGTAACAGTCACAGAGGAATGAACATATTCACAGTGCAAGTACCTCAGCCAACTGCACTAATGTCCCAGGTGATAGAGGAAAAATTTAGTCCTCAAGTTCCTGCAGCTTCTAATGACCAATTCTTTAAGCTAAAGGAGCCAAACATGATTTCCAGGAGTATTAGAGAACTCAGAGGGCACTAGCTTGAAATCCCTTTGAGGGGTAATATAAGAGGAATCAATGTTCCCACAGTCCAGATTTCTTTTATGACAATCAAAATTACTTCGATTTTTAAGGTAACGATTCAAATGACGCAATTCTACAAGTCCAAAGCAATTGCACCTTGCAGGAAAGTAATGAAATAACACCAAGAATAAAACAACCAATGTCGACTCATGGACTCAAATAGCCGACTTCATGGCTTTTTCTTAAGATCCCTGTAATCAATGTAAAGACAAAGCCAACATAACGGCTAACATGTTATAGCATTCATTCACATGTTATTAAGTAGATAAAAGGTTAATGTAACAAGTAGGCTTTATGACCTCTTTTATTCAAAAATAAAAATCAAAACACAGTTTATTGTTCAATAAATATCCAAGTATTTACACGTATGTTAAACTTATTACATTAGGACATAGCAACTACAGCATGCAGAAAAATTATTGGAGGAAGTTTGGACTCAATAAGTAGCTCTAGAACAAGGTTGGATAGACAATTCCCCAGTATTTGACGTCGGCACTTGTGAAAAGAACATGAGGAAATTAGCTCTTTAAGTGTACTACAGTTTTAGAAGATTGCAAGTACTTACAAGAACCTTAACAAGGCAGATGAAGGCTAAGCACCTGTAGAAGTACGAGTTATCAGGTTCCAGGTACTTATAAAGGTACTTACAAAGGCACCTGTAGAGACACCTGCGAGTCAACAAAGATACCTATTCCATAAAATTTTGGCCAGAGTCTCCTCTGCAATACAAACATTCAGAAAATTAGCTTTTCAATATTTAGCCAATTTATTGCCAACGATCAAATACAACTTGCATAAAAGCTCACATGTATGGTAAGATAAAAAATTACCTCTAGTAGCGAGAGAAAATAAGTTGGAACCGGGCATGGGAAAGGCCAGTGGAGTGTATACTCGTAAGGCAGAAGCAGTAACACTCAACCCAAGGACACCATTGCTAATAGGAGAAACCTGTGGTACTGTTAATGGTACTTGTGGAGCTGCTGGTACCTAGATAGGTACCTGGGTACCTAAATAGGTACCTGTGAACCAGAAGAAGGGTCTGATGCCATAACTATAAACACAAGGGGTAAAGTGAGCATTTCAAAGCACCAAAAGTCAAGTATGAAACGCAGAAGTTCTACAACACTTATATTTAACAAATGCAGACAATAGGCAGGTATCAATTATAGGTATCGACCAACACATTTGTAGATATCAACTCTAGGTATCCACCTACAAATTGCAGGTACCAATTGCAGGTATCAACCTATAAATCATAGGTACCGATTGAAGGTACCAACCAACACACTTACAGGTGCCGACCAACATTTTACAAGTACTAACTAATATACTATAGATACCAATCAACATTCTGTAGGTACCTGAGTAGGTACTTGCAAAATCAACAATTCTATAAGCAATCAACATAGCCGAATCACATTCTCAACCGTCATTAAACATCAAGAATCTCAAAATTACCAATTAAAGCAAGAATAAGAAAGTAAGAATACTTGGAATTAATTGCAATAAAAGGAATTGGCAAAAAAATGTGTCGATCGAACTAGTGTAGGGGAATGTGATGCGTAGGTTATCAAACAATTGATGATCAAATTTATGGAATGCAATAGCGCTGACGAGTGCAACAGCGAAAAGTAATCACTAAACACCGAATGGAGCTAAACGGCTAGTGGGAGTAATGCTATGGCCGATGACTAGACTAATGGTGATGAAGTGCCATTCGATGACAAGGAAGGAATGTCCAGTGGTCAACAGCAATGGAGAATCACGTTGGAGAAGAGAGAAGAGAGGAAGAAGAAAAGAAAGGAAAAAGAAAAAAGAGGAAGAAGAGAGAGAGAGAGAGAGAGAGAGAGAGAGAGATGGCACCGAAGGAAGGAGAGAGAGAGAAAGAGGAAAATATATATATATATATATATATATATATATATATATATATATATATATATATTATTTGGGTTTCTTTAAGTGATTTGATTGGAGAGATAAAGATAAATCTGCAGTAATAAGAGATTTGTAGTGATTAGAAGTCTGTTGGATGATAATTTGCAGATATTAGAGTTTAGTGGAAGTTAAATTCTTATTGGATAAAGTCAGCTTAAATTTCAAATTTCCAGGAGGATTACAGGTGATAATTGATTATTTTTTTTTGAATTTTAAACAACAAAAACATGAGCTAAAAGTGGATCTTATCCACTTAGAATGGCTTACCCAACCAATTCAGGTGCAAGGGTAATTGTTTGCATAAAAAATATTTATTTTATTTATTATTTTTAGGCCTAAGAATTAATTAAATTAATTTTTGTAAAATTGATTTAATTAATTTTATTTTATTAATTTAATTAATTTGTGGCCTATGATAATTAATAAGTAAATTAATGGTAGTTATTGAATTGTTGTCTAAGATAAGGAAGTTGATGACAGTTTGTAGCGATTCCTAGCAGTTTCAAGGAGTGGACAGGTAACTGCAAGTAACCGTAGAATGTAGCATAATGTGTTTCAGAGTCTTCTAGGAGCTTTCTAAATACCAGTACAATAGTTTATAATGGTTCTAAGCAGTTTCAATAAGTGGGCATGTCACTATAGGTAACTGCAGAACGTGACAGAGTGTGCTTCAAAATCTTCCAGAAATCTTCCAGATACTTGCAGAAAGAACTATGAATGTCAGATACTCTGCAATGTGAAAAGCCCCCAACATCCAACAATATCAAACAATAACAACTCAACTAAACTCTAGCAATCTTTTATTTTTATTCTATCAGTCATTTATTTTTTCAAAGTTTTTGCATTTAATTTTAATTCTTGTACTCTCTTTTCAATTAATCTAAATGTCATTTCAATTTTCAATTTACGTGGCCTTTTAATTTTGGAGTGAGATTGATGAAACTGTGTTCAATGTAGTCAGTTTCTTCAATGGTTTGATCCAAAAGTCAGAGTATAATCTTAGATAATACACTCAATATTTGACAAGCCTGTACATTTCTTAAACCGTTAGCTAACCTGATTGTTTTTAACGAAACAACAGGAAAAAAAGTTGCAAGTCCACTAAAAATGTACAACATTACTATAGCACTCAAGCCCAAAAACAGAGAGCCAAAATCCAAACCATATGGAGTCCTAGGACTAAGATAGGTGCATAATGGGAATCCAAAACTTCAATAGCCAAAGCAAAGGGACAAGGTCAACAAGCACCGTTAGCAGAGGAATCCGTCTGCAATAAAGGGAACTGTAGAAAACTCGGTTAAGCACACAAGTAGGGGAGGCTCAACTAAAACAGAAGAACATAAAGCGAAAGAGCTCTCTAGACAAAAACTTCAACCCCAAAAGAAATGGGCAAGTAATGCAACAGTTAGCTATCGCACAAGAGGGCTAAAAACTAAGGCTGGATAAACCAGAAAAGGCATGGCAGGAACTTGGCTTGTCAATCTCATAAAGGCCAAACGAATTTGGTGACCAACATTATATCAACACCATCACTTCTATAACGACACTAATCAACATGAAAAAAATCCTAAAATATGGAGAAATCGTAAAATCAATTCTTGACGATCAATGGAAAAATTGGCATAGAGTCGCCTAAGTTAAAGCACATAATTGCAGCTGAACCAAATAAACTGAAAAGAGGGAGGGAGACAACCACACTTTAATTGGGAAAGGAGCCTGACTAAAAAGCAAGGGATGGCCACTAGCACAATAATTGTAAAAGGAAAAAACTTTTAGAGATCTCTATAATTTTAACTCTTAATTATTTTATTATATGAATAATAAATAAGTAAATTAGTTACTCGACAATAAAGTGAAACTTACATTAAATAAAAAAATAATAAAGTGAAACTTAAAAGCTAATTTTTACTACTAAAAAAAAGCTAATTATTAAAAAAAAAGGCTAATTATTAATTTGAAGTATTTAATAAGGTCAGCGATTGGAACAGTTTCGTTTGTAGTGCAAAATCATAATTTAACGAAAGGCTAAATGTTTGGTATCTATGCTATTTTTAGTTTTTTACTTTTTTTTTTTAATAATAAAAAATTATATTGTTAAAATACCATTCTCCACTTTTATATGTTGTTTTTTAAAAGTTAAATAAGTTATGTGACATGTAACTATATATCATTTTGAAAAGATTAAGAGTATTAATTATATTTTTTTAATTTTATTTTTATTTATTTCTATTAAATACAATAACTATTTATACTTTTTAAAGGGATTTTAATAAAATTAAAGTATTTTATTAAATTTTATTAAAATTTAAGTGATTTAATTGATTTATTAATTATAAATAAAAATAAACGTATATAGTATTTAATGTCATAAAAAAAACACATGTTTTTTTGATGGTGTATAATCTAAATAGCAACACCAAAAAGCAAAAAGTATACATAGTATAAATATTCAAGTCAATTTTGCCCCCTTTAGTATTCAAAACAAAAAAACAGTGCATACAAACGGGCAATACATATAACAGCACTTCATTTGTCTCTCTAAAAGCTTTCAGCGCAAAATTATTGCAACTATGCAACATTACCTTCAATTTGCTGTTTAATCAAAGCTAATAATAATCCAATAATATGAAAATCTAATAAATTCAAGCCCCTTTTTTTTTTTGGTGACAAACACTGAATTAGTATACCAAGTGCAAACGTCCCTAAGATTTCATAAAATTTCAAGAGCAATAATTTATGCAGAAAAGAATACATATATTCTTTCTCTCACTAAATCAATCTCTTCCTAGGCAGCAGTTTGGAAAAACTGTTCTTTCCACATGTATTATTCAAGCCTCTAGTCTTAAAAGACAGGAGGGAAAGAAAATTAAAAAGCTTATCTAATGCTACATTTTCTCAGAAAGCACAACTAACATGTAAGAAGAACCAATAGAAAATATAAAATACACTTTAATAGAAGTCAAGGAGCATGGCCATCCTTGAAATGATGCTTAATAGGTATAGCCCTTGACGAACATTCCCTTCTTAGCTTCCTCGCTTTCACCCTCTGCAGCATACTTTCCAAGCTGAGCCAAGGAATTTGCCTTGGCGCGCACCAAAAGTGCCTTCTGCGCAGCTTCCACATTCTCTGGACGTCCTTGCCACGTCTTAAGCACAGTGTTTTGCAGTGCACGTGCATATGAGAAAGACACATGCCACGGGTTGGGGCTTTGGTTCATTGCATTAAGGTTAAGAGTTGCTTCCACTTCCGATTGTCCTCCCGATAGAAACTGCAAAGTGAACAGAAGTTACACCCGTTACTCTTAAAGATTCAGAAATATTCAAATTGAAATCAAATGCACTTGCACATATAATAATCACATCCAACAGCAACAAAGTTAAGATGCTTTAAAAAAAAAGACTCATTTAAAGCATTAGATATAGTCTAGTGTTTCAATTTTTCCAGGTTTATTATTATTATTATTATTATTATTATTATTATTATTATTATTATTATTATTATTATTATCATCTCATTTCAACTGCTTAAGTACTAAAAATTGTCTTTTTCTCATCTCATTTCACCAAAGGAAGTAACTAATAATTTGACCCAGTCTAGAGAGAAATAAATTAGATACTTTGCCCATTGGCACTTGAAAAGATTCTCAAGATTTAAATTCACTACTGTAAGAAGGGAAACACTGATGTATGAGCAACATTATATCACTTTAGATTCCTGATAAAAGAGGGATTCAGGTATTCATACCATGATTCCGGGAACTGCAGGCGGTACTCTTCTCTTAAGCATTGTGAGCGTGTATTTGGCTATCGTCTCAGGAGAAGCCTTCTCCTTGTGTTCAGCTCCTGGTGTTACCATGCTAGGCTTAAGCAGGATACCCTCAAACACAACATTGTTTTCTGCCAAGTAGAAGAATACTTCTGCCCAGACCTTCTCTGCAACTTCAAGAGTTCTGTCAATTCCATGGTCCCCATCAAGAAGAATCTCAGGTTCAACTATGGGCACGAGACCATTGTCCTGCACATAAAAATTAATGTAAATGAAAAACAGAACCTGTAATAATTGGCATATGCATGCTGACCAATCCAGCAACGTGATCCATGCCATCACTAGGAAAAGAGCAGAGGGCTGAAATTCTACTCCCATGTACACAACCAGACAAATTGATCAAACGATTGGAAGACAAATATCTATTCATTTAAAAGAGAAATGAAAGAACCCAAGAATTCAAAAGTCCCACAGTTACCTCTATCTCAAATGAAATTTCAATTAATTCACCAATATTTTAACTTTCTTGCTGCTTGACAGAATGCATCAGAGAGTTCATAGATGTTATAATCACATCTACAAGCATCCCTCCCCATGCATTTCTAACAAAAAGGAAAATGACATAGACATGCATTTCTAACTTTGTTGAAAGGGTTTTTGCCAATATAATTGAGAAATAGAATTTAGAAGTGAAAGAATACCTGAGAAATGGCAGCATAGCGTGCAAGTCCCCATGCCGCTTCTTTAACAGCCAGAGCAGAAGGACCACAGGGAACGCTGACAACTGTCCTCCTGAATATTCCAGATGAACAAGTACAATAGTATCATATAATCAGGAAAACATGATATACAATTGCTAAGGGGGATAAAGGATCAACAAGGGCATAAGGAGAACGTAAATTGGACTTACCACTTAGCAAAACGTGCACCTTGCTTGTAGTATTCAGCAGATCTTGAGGCCAATCCATCCAAGCCTTGGCACCAAGACTCGTTGTTTGATCCTGGAAGAGGTACCAAACCCTGATGTGCAAAAAGTAGTTAATCACACATATATAAGCTCGTTGAGACATAGAAAAATCTCAGGTTAAGCAACTAATAAAACAATTCCTGATTCAAATTTATAAATTCTTTGGACAACATACCTTGTCAACTTTAATGCCAGGTACAATATTCTCATCACGCAAGCAGACCACAAACTTCTTGCCATCAATAGTAGACTGGTAGAGTGTTTCCTCAAAAAGAATGGCACCAGAAATATATTCGCCAAGGCCAGGAGTGGTCAGCAAGAGTTGTCTGTATGCTTGTCTGTTGACCTCATTGTTGTCTAAGCCAATAGATGCCAACCTCTTCCCACAAGTTGCATTTGATTCATCAATGGCCAGGATGCCTCGGCCAGGTGATGCAATAGATTTCTACACCACCAAGAAACAAGCCAAAGGCAGTTAACTGCAATGAACTAATGACGAAACCAGGAATGGCATAAATTGCTTTGCTTTTACTCCTCAGATGGAAAATAGCACGAAACATCATAAACGATGCAAAATCACTAACCATATTACATTTATCCATCGAAAAAGAAAAACTTACTAAGGCAGCACATTTGAGAAAAGTTGAACAACGGACTTGAGGTGCCTCATTTAGAGAATCTAGGATGACTGAAACAAAGTACGATCCCAATATAATATGAACGGCGTGGAGATCAAAGAAAGAATTTTTTGTAGTTTTCATCAATCACCTCTTTGTCTAACAAGATACCCTTTTTCGCAACGCTTAAAATCTTTGTTTTAAAAAGGTAGGCCATTATCAGCCGCCATGATTTCGTTAAAACCGAAGAGCTAAAAGCACTAACTGACTGATAGAGAAACCGAAAATATATCGAAACTCGAAACGAAATGCTAATCGTACTTGTGGAGGTGGAGGGGGAAAAAAACAAAAGAATGAGCAAACAATTAATTCAAAATCGAATTATTTTTCATAAGATGGAGCTGAAATTTACAGAAGTCTAATATCATAACTTGAACAAATCAATCAGCTAAGAGAGCATAAATCAAATTCGACTCAACAACAAAACGAGATGTAAATCGAAAACACATAGCAGGCATCGAAACGACACATGAGATCAAAAAAAAGTGAAGAAGGGAGGGAGATAAACTAACAGCGGTTTGAACGAGCTCGTCCTTGTAAGAGCTAGCACGGATCGGGAAGGAGACTCGACGAGTAGTGAGGCGAGTTGAGGATGATCCAGGTCGCTGACCAAATGACTGTTGGCCGATCCAAGAGGACGACGCTGCGTTTAGCTTAGCGAAACTTGCACAGGCCATCGCGTCTGAAGTAATGATTAGATCAGGATCGAGATCAGAGATAGGAAGAAGGAAAGGTGTATGATAACTGACGTGTACAAGAAAAAAAGCTTTCTCGCGGTCACCGTGTGCTATTCAGTACTCTTCTGCTGTGTGTTTGGGTTATTATCGAGACCGAAAATGCATTGATGGCTTTTGCCTTTCTCGGGGAGTCCGCTGGGAGTGTTTGGTGGAGGAATATGACAAAGAACATGCGGCGATTCCAAACAGCCCTTAGTTGGATTTATTCTTAAATTACCATATTACTCCTTGGAAATAGTACTGTAATCCTTTTCATTGACCGTCTTTACCTTTTTGAAGAGATCCTGCGCATTATTAACGCAACAAGTTCGAGTTTTTTTTTTAAAAAAGAAAAAAATTTAAATATATTTTTAGTATTAAAAGGAAAATTAATGAATTATTATTATTATTACATTTATTTCGCCACTTCATTTATTTCTTTTACTTTTTTAATATAATTTTATTTTTTTAATACTTAAATAGAATATATTGTATAATTACGCCATGGTCGATTATCTGCTCCTTATTCAAAATTAATATTAATATTTTATGATATAATTAAAATAAATTAAAGTGTTGATTAATTGACAGGGAAAAAAATATAAAATGGAGAAATCATGGGGGATATTTTTGTCCACTGGAACCAATGAAATCAAGCGGGCCAGTGAGCCACCCGTCCATAGCAGTTGGATATGGAATCTTGGAATTGATGGATTATCTCTTTCGCCTAACCATCCACCTCAACGGCTGCTTGATTTAACAGCATATTGAACCATTGCACTCAATCATTCAATTATCAAATAACCAATCTTAATTTTCTATTAAAAACTTTTGAAAAAATAAATTTTTATTATTAACAGTTCAGTCAACAAATACAAAATTTGGGAACCTCTTCGGTTTCATTTTTTTTTTTATATTAAATTAAAATAAGATAGAATAAATATGGATGGTTGAAATTTTAGACGGAGTCAATAAAATGGGTGGCAGCTTCAAGAACCATAAACCATAAACAATTTTTTTTTTGAATACTTTTTCATTATGGATTTAAATTTTATTTTATTTAATAATTAAGAAAGTGGTGGTAGCCTTATTCGAAAATAAAAACTAAATAAATAATACAAATTCAAAATTTTGTGATAAAAAATAATTTATTGTTAAATATTTAATAGGTAAAAGCCTCATTTTAACTATTAATCAATAGTTAATTAAATCCTTAATATTTTTTTTAGTCCAATTAAGCCCTTCAACATTAAATTTTGATCTAATTAATTTTGTATACTGCAATTTTCATCTCGTTAAGTCCAAATCAGTTATGTGACTATCACATATTTTAACTCTGTTAAATGTTTATTCTTTAAAATATTATTTTAAAATTTTAAAAATTAAAAAAACAAAAAATCCATTCATGTTCTCTTCTCTACTGCATTTCAAGAACCTATTCTGCAAAACCAAGAATCAAGTTACAGCAAAATCAAGAACCAAGAACCCAAAAACAAAACCAATAACTAGTTTCATATCTATCTTGGATCCTCAAAAGTTGCCTTCTCTTGAAAACCAAGAACCTAATAACGCTAATATGTAAAATCTACAATGCATAGTGGCTTTAGATATAGGGGTGTTTATTTATCTCTAGTTTTTGGTTAGGAAGAACGAAAACAAATTAATATCCATTGACTGGCCTTGCGATAATATTTTGTAAAATTACGATTTTCATCTGTATTGTGTTTCTTGCTCAGCTTTATTGAACAAATTAGGGCAAGGCTTTTATAGTGTAGCTTGAAACTAAACATCTGCTGGTAGCTTTTGAGTTTCTCTTATGGCCAAAATTTAAGTTTCTATTATAATTTCGGGCTTTATTTGTTCACCGCTAATTAGGGTTTATTTGGATGAGATGAAGGGAGGTTTAGTAAAATAAGATAAGGTAAGATATAGAAATATATGGCATGATAAGATAAAATAACAGTTTTATTTATTTTTGAGAAGAAGGTAACGTAAATAAGAGATATTTTAAAAATTTTTTAAAATTGATATGGATAATATAAGAAATTAAAAAATAAAAAATTTTTCAACCCTAATATAGGAAATAATCTATATTTTATGTTCATGTGTTTTATTTTTTGTATTGAATTTAAATTTTAATATTTATAATTTTTAATAATATTTTGATTATTTTACGAGTTCTAAAAAGTTACTTTAATAATTTTTTAACTTAATGGAATACATTAACACCATTTAATAAAATTTAATTGCTAATTTTTATGAGTTTGAGAGCTTAATTGGACTAAAAAAATATTAAGAACTTAATTGGTTATTAACTAATAATTAAGGGATTAAAATGGACTTTTGCCTATTTAATAAGATTAAAACATTATAAAAACCTATTTTTTTTTATTAGAAAGTCACTGCAATATTGTAGGGGAAAAAAATAACGTCATGACAAAAGGTAGTAATTTATGAAAAATAAAAATAATAATAAACTAATGATCCATGGCACCCCAGACCCATAAGATTTATTGGTGCTGGTGGATACATTGCTGCAACATTACTAAACTGATCCAGGTTTGCCAAATAATCAGTTCTCTCTAGCAATAAAGAGAGGAATTTTTCTCTCAGTGGATTCTTTGTTTTTGGGGTAGTCGGCCCCCGCTTCCAGCCAGTCCAGCAGTTCTCTCTGCCCTATTGGGCTTAGGAGGTCCTTTATCCTCAGTCCTGAAAGTGGGTCTCCCTCCCCGAGATGGTTGTGTCAGGTCTGAGACAGAACAATAGTCAATTGAGTCAAAAAAATTTTATTTTACTTCATTCACAGGTAATAAAAATATTATATAATAATAAATTATTTATTAATAAAAAATTTATTACTATATAATATTTTCATTACCTGTGAATGAAGTAAAATAAAATTTTTTTGACTCAATTGACTATTGTTCTGTCTCTGACCTGACACAACCATCTCGTCCAAAGAAAGGGGAGGGAGACCCACTTTCAGGACTGAGGATAAATTATTTATTAATAAAAATAAATATATACTAATTATTAATATATAAAAAAATGAATAAAATAGGAAAGTAATTTTAAAAATAATAAATTTTCACTGTAATATTAAATTCATAATTTTTTTAATAATATTTTTAAATCCTTATATGATAATTTCGCTATCAATATTATTAAATTTTTTTTTCTCAAAATATGTAATTAAAGAATTATATTTTTCACTTAATTTCATAATTGAGTTCTTATAATATTCATTACAGAAATGTAATTACTATTTATCATTGTAATAAATAATATTAATATAAATTTTACAAACACGTTAACTAATGGATATACTAAATTTTTCATAAATTATATGTCAATTATCAAAATAATAAGAGCAGTGATTATCAATCTATTAAATGTAAAATAAAGTATTAAAAAAATAAAAAAGAAATTAGGTTACAATATTTGTTTTTAAATATTAAAAAAAATAAGTGTTTTAAGGTGAAGTGTTTAATGAATTTAAATTTATTAAAAATAATAATATTTTCAAAATTTAATGGAAAAAAAAAAAGAATTATTTGGTGGGTTGTTAGATGGGTAATATATAAATTAATTGAGTTGAGTGGGTCAATTGACCCCACTTAAATACAAGCAGCTCCGCCATTGTGGTTGTGTATAAATTTGTTGGCTTTTCTTGTAGATTTGAGATTGCGAGGTTGTTTGAAACGGGTCTACATTGATATGCATGCTGAAGCTTCATCCCAAGCATTGTTTGCTTTGGTTCTTGCAGCATCCGAGTTCCGAGGGGAAGGTTCTGCTCAGAATTAAAAGTGGCCACTTGTTTCCCTTGAGCCTTTTTGAATGTCTTTTGGGGGTTTTGCCTGTGAGGAACTTCTTTTCTATAGGCATATGCGATGTTTGGTATCTCAAGTGTTCTGTCTTTGTTTATCATTCCCTATAATTGGCTCTACATGGTCTCTCAGATAATGGCAACGCTCATCTCTATTTGTTCCAGTCCAGATCGCTAGTGTGGCTGGTTCCATATTTTTGGGTCTCAAGGCTTAATCCCTTGGTTTGGGTTAAGACTTTTTTTCTTTCTCAGACCTTGATTCATCTTTGGGTTTTAGATAACATATGGTTATTTTAAGTTGAGGTGTTTATAGAGCTGGCCTAGAGTCTTTATGGACCTTAGTTGAGTCTTCTATTTGTATTGGGCCTTAATATTATCTCTTGACAAAAAAAAAAAAAAAAATCAGGTTGTTAAATCCTAGGGATATGTACTTTATGTAGAGAATTTATGGGCCCTCCCATGGTCGTAACACCATCTCCTAGCAACCTCCAACATTATGAAGAAATTTCCAAACACAAGTAAATGGATACTTAATTTGTTAAATGGCATAACAAATCTGTTGACATTTAACAAGCTTTTTAGTTAAATAAAGAATCAGATTACATATGGAATAATGAATTACTACTCATGTATGTTAATATTGTTTTTTTGTGTTTTCAAAATTGGATCAGTTATTACATCAATTTACTTAATTTAGTGCAAAGTATAATTTTATACCTTAGACTTTTGCACTTTTTGTATTTCGAGATTAAAACTGCATATGGTTGTAGTTTATAGATAAAACTTTTCGAACCTTATCACTTTGATGAAAAAAGTGCATAGCCACATTAATAGTGCTTGTTTTGCGTGCTGACATCAACTCCATGTTGGACATTATTGCTATGCCAGCGCTACATTAGCAATTTTGAAAGTATATGCTCTTGAATTACTAATAAAAAAAATGTTAAGATTTTATTTATTTCGTGAAAAATAATTTATATATGAAAAATATTTTTCATGAAAAATATTTTTTAAAAAATATTATCCATAAAAATATTTTTTGTTGTTTGGTGTAATGTGAAATTAATTATATTAATGATATGTGTTTATATTATTTATGTATAAATATTTTCACATTTTGATAAAATTATTAAAGTTTTAAAAATAAAACATGATATCATTATTTATAAAGAATAAGTCATTTTTCTTAAAAATAATTTAGTTTTTTCTTTGATTAGGAAAATATTTTCTATTGATTCATTTTTCTGAACGCTCCAAATGCTGATGGAGCCTAATATCAAATGTTAAAAGCGCGAAAAGTTTGAAAATGCATAATATATATATATATATATATATATAGAGAGAGAGAGAGTTATTGGGAGAAAGAGATACATACAGTGGGGGAGATATGGAAAGAGAGATAGGGAGAGAGGCAAGAGAGAGTCACTTTGTTTCTCTCTCTCTCTCTACATATCTCTTTCACTTTGCCTCTTTTTCTTATGCCTCTCTCTTTATCTCCTAATTTTTATATAGCCATCTCCCTCTCTTTGTCACTCTGATTAATTGAAAGATAAATAAATTAAGAGAGGGAGAGAGAGATACAGTGATTTAATGAAAAGAGAGAGAGAGAGAGAGAGGCAAATAGAAAGGGGAGAGGCATAAAAAAGAGAGATAGAATGAGAGACTGAGTTAGAGAGACTGAATGACGTTCCAATAGCTCTCCCCCTCTCATTGTGTCTCTCTTTTCATTTTTTTCCCTCTCATTATTTCTCTCCCATGCCTCCATATATTTCCTAATTTTATTTACATGTACTTTTGAATTTTCACTTTTTTAGCTTTTAGGGTTTGAAAATACTTTTTTTGATAATTTAGGGACATGTGCCTTCAATAATTTTCACTTAGATGAAAAAATGAAAAAACATAAAAATTATTGATATGGCTCTAAACATTGTTAGTCACTTTTTCACCAAAGTACCAATGGCATGAAAATTTTATTTACGAATTGCAAACTTAATTCTAACTTTAAAGTGTAAAAACACGAAAATTTAGGGTACTAAAAAGTATTTTTCTCATTAATTAATTTGATTTAATTTTTAAACAATTTCTTATGAAAATAATTTTAAACGTAAAAAAAAAAAAATAAAAAAAAAAACTGATTACTTATTCAATGTCGATGAAATCGATTGGAACAGCCAGTGTGTCCCGTTCTTACACTACAAATTCTAGAAAGCTCGAGATGAGCTTTGGAGAATGGAGAGGGCTTCGATGAGGTTTCAACTAACCAAAAACATGCACGTGCCGATACTTCATCCGATTCGCGGCACATGTGAATCACACACGATCCAATCCAACCTACTTACAGACGACAATTACAAACCCTAACCTGCACGACAAACAACCTTCTGCTTTTCCCTTCTCTCTCACTCAGCAAACCCTAATTCCACCCTCTGCCTCTGCTAAACGAGAACTGCTATGCAAATTCTCAACCACAGGCTCTCTCTGTGAAATCAAAATCAACATAGCTATTCTAACAATGTCGCTAGATGAGCACAAGAAGCCCAGTGGGAATGGAAATGGCGTCGCACTATCTACTCAGGTAGCACACAGGCTAAGGTTGAACCCTAGCACCGATCACAAACCCGATAGCTATGAGGACCTGCAATCGGATTTCAGTCCTTTACTGTTCAGCTCGCTAGAGCGGTACTTGCCTCCTTCCATGCTTTATTTGTCACGTGAAGCTAAAATCCAGTTCATGAGGGACATTCTCGTTCGCTACTCTCCCGAGGGTGAACGCACTCGTGTATGCATCGGTTTAGTATCTTAATTTACGCCACTATTCATGTACATATGCATATACATTATCTATGCGTATATATGTATGTGTGTTAAAGCTGTACTGTAATTTGTGGAATAGCGAGCAATTGAATGGGGGAGAAATGAAAATTTTGACAATTTGCTGTTTGGGCAAGATTCTATTTCGCTGCTTGAGTTGAAAGTATATGAAAATTGATATTTTCCCCTTGAAGATACTTAGGCTAAGTTGGAATGCTGATTCAAAGAGTAATTCCTGATAACTCTTATTCTGCTTTAATAATTTGCAGTGTAATTCATCTTTTTCTGTTTGGTGTAGGAGACCAGGTTCTGAATAATCGATAAACCTACGTCTGCTAAATCAGGCATAGTATAGCTTTATTTTAGAGTTCTGGCTTCGAAATATTATTTATTTATTGAAAGAAGTTTCTGATAAACACCCTTAATATTGTGGGGATGTGCTTTAAATGTTTCGTGTCTGATGGATACTGCCATCACCTATGAAAAGAAAGTGAAATTTGTGTTAGAATGGGCTTTGATTTTTTCCCCCTACTTTTAAAATTTGTTATCTGTACTCTGACTCACATTTGCTTTTAATTCCCGGCAATTTCCCCCTACAAATTAGGGGGGTCCCCCTAATTTGTATTAATTGATGTGGAGATTGTATAAAAAAATTAAAGCCTCTTCGCAAATTAGTTATTTCGTATTATTTAATATTAATTTCAAATAATGGTGTCCATGTAACTTCCCTACAATCTTAATGTCTTGGAAATCGATAAGTTTCATGTAATTTCACACCCCTTTGGTTTGCTAATTATTGTTTCTATCATTTTCTTTTTCTTTTTCTTTTTAAGTGTTGCTTTCTTTTCTTATTTGTCAAAATCTGTTGCTCATCGTTTCTTGTTGTAAACTGACAGATTCAAAAACATAGAGAATACAGGCAGAAGATTATATCAAACTATCAGGTAAATTCCATGGTGAAAGTTCTCTTGCTCAAAATTAGTTTTGTAATTTTTCAGATATTCCAGGGTGTATGGTTTTCATAACTCTAGTTTTTTCAATTCCTGGCTTAGAAAAGCTTATATGCTGTAAATCTGCGATCTTAAAAGTTTTCTGCAAATGCTGTTTTAATTGCATAAATTTCTTGCTGTTGGGGCTAGATTTACTGTGGGGACCAGTGCTCTACTCCCCCATTAGAAATTGTGTCATTAGGTCATTTTCACTGAAGTTTTTCAAGTTATACCTCCACTTAATATTGTAGATTGTCCCAGTCCACTTCATCTCTTAAGTTGCTAACTTATTGTGTTTAACTTGGGTATACTATAAATCTTTATTTTATTTTCTGTTGAGATGCTGCTAAAGTATGGAGCTGAAATAAAATTGAACTTCAAATTTTGGCATATTTAATCTTTTATATATGCCTTTTATTTTAATGCCGATACAGAACCCGTGTATTTACATATTATTTTTCCCCCCAAATCTCTCTCTCTCTCTCTCTCTCTCTCTCTCTCTCTCCATTGAAAAGAAATCAATATAAGTGATCTATTCAAAATTATATAAGAGATAAGTGATTAAATGGTTGTAAAATTCATAAACAAATATAGTATACAAAAACAATATGAAGGCGTGCTGAGAATTATTGTAATAATTTTATTAATTTAGTTTATAAGTTACTAATTTAGTTTTAATTGTATTAAAAACCATTTGGGGCATATGCCTATTCTGGCATAGTGTAGACGTCTAAGGCAAACATGATATAACTTCCTTACTTGAAAGAAGTGGGTCCCCTTGATCCCTAAGAGCCACCAAACAATTGTGTTCTGCAAATTCCTCTCCCACCCTTCCCACCAATGAAACTACTTAAATGCTTTTTGTGATTCATATTTTGCAAATTGACACCTTTTTGTGGCTTCTAGGGTTTGGGAGGGGGCTCCCATCATTTGAGTTAGCAATTTTTGTTCACATTGGAAGTCCACCTCAATGTCATGTTTCACATCCTATATCCATTGGATGAAATAGAAGCAAAATCAGTGCTCTTTGAGTCAAATTGAATATTAAAATAATATGGTACAATTGAAAAGGTGTGCAAAGTTCATGAATTTTTGAACCATTAGGTCAAAATGATAGTGCTTCTATTGAAAAATGTTCTAGATGTGTGACTGCTTACTAGCTCACTGTCTATGCATGTCTCTTCAGCTCATGTTTTTAAATATGAAAAGGCTTGGATGAATTCGTATAGCAAATATTCCCAGCTATACTAACATTTCCATATATTATATCTAGATTGGTGAAAAGTGAAAAAGTGAATTACTGTCTGCTATTTGGATTTTTATAGTCTTTTTATAGCATATGACTGTCAATTGTATTCTTTTGCTTCTTTACACTGTTTTATTTTTTGACTGTTTCCTCTTTTTTGCAGCCTCTACATGGGGAGCTGTATACCATGAATGCTGTTAACTTCTTTGTTCCCTCATTTCTCAAAGCAATTAATGAAAAAACTGATGAGAGTTTTAGAAGTATATTGGTGGAACCCACGCCAGGAGTTTATGTATTTGAAATGTTTCAGCCAAGTTTCTGTGAAATGTTGATGTCTGAGGTATCATTTCATTCTTCTTGTTGTTTATTATATTCTTGTATTTTAGTTTGTACACTTTCTTATCAAGTTCTGATCACTTAGGTAGAAAATTTTGAAAGATGGGTTCATGATACAAAATTCAGAATAATGCGTCCAAACACAATGAACAAGTACGGTGCTGTTCTAGATGACTTTGGGCTGGAAACCATTCTTGACAAATTGATGGATGAATATATACGTCCTATGTCTAAAGGTAATATATCTATATTCAGTTGGGAACTAGAATGCAAATAAAGAGTCTCATAATATTTTTGTAGAACTGATTTTTTATGATTGATTTTCCTTGTAGTTTTTTTTCCTGAAGTTGGTGGATTAACTCTAGATTCTCATCACGGTTTTGTTGTTGAATATGGAGTTGATAGGGATGTTGAGCTTGGTAGGTGCTTACTTGAATCTTCTCTTCTATTGCTGTTAATGATAATGTTGCATAGCTTATTATATACAGTCAATCTTTTATTATCTACCAGTTGTGGAAACTTGAGAAGTTTCTGCACGTTCTCTCTTGCTTTCATTTTCTATTGTGAAAGCTTAGCATGAAATAAGTTCTCTCATTTTTATGACTTTTTAGTCATTGAGATTTTACCTCAATAACAACATTGGCACTTGATTTTTTTAATGGATGGTGATATTTTTTATTTACTGACAGCAATCTCATTTTCTGGTTTTAGGATTGTAAACTACTCCCTCCGTCCCACAAAGATTTACTTCTATTTTCACTTAGTTTAAAAAAATGTAGCTAATATAGCTAAAGCAATAAAATTTTAGAGTCTTTTCCTAATATACCCTCCACTCATGTTACTCCACCAAAAATGAAATAGCTCATGTTATTAAATTATTTTTGGAACTAATGAATTTTATTATTTCAACTCAACTCAACTTAACTAAACTTTTATCCTAAAAATTTGGGGTCGGCTTTATGGATTCGCTTTCTCCACTCTAAACGATTTTGGGTTAAATCCTCAGAAATGTGCAAGGCTTCTAGGTCATGTTGTACTACTCTCCTCCAAGTCAATTTAGGTCTACCTCTTTTTTTCTTTCTATCCTCTAACCTAATGTGCTCTACTTGTCTAATTGGAGTCTCCGTATGTCTACGCTTCACATGACCAAACCAGCTCAATCTTCCTTCTCTCAACTTATCTTCAATTGGCACTACTCCTACCTTTTCTCTAATACTCTCATTACAGACTTTATTTAGTCTAGTATGGCCACTCATCCACCTTAACATTCTCATCTCTGCAACTCTTATCTTAGACGCATACGACTCTTTCAGTGCCCAACACTCACTACCATATAACATAGCCGGTCGTATGGCTGTACTTTAAAATTTTTCTTTCAATTTATTGGGAATCTTACGATCACATAAAACTCTCGTGGCACGTCTCCACTTCAATCATCCGGCTTTAATCCTATGACTAACATCCTCCTCACATCCCCCATCTACTTGAAGGACTGAGCTTAGATATTTAAAGTGATTACTTTGGGACAATACCACTCCATTCAAACTAACTCCTTCCCTATCACCAGTTTGGCCTTCACTGAACTTGCAATGCATGTATTCTGTCTTCGTTCTACTTAACTTAAAACCCTTTGACTCTAGAGCACTTCTTCAAAGCTCTAGCTTTCTATTAACTCATTCTCGTGTCTCATCTATCAGAACAATATCATCCGCAAATATCATGCACCAAGGAATACTCTCTTGTATATGTTTCGTCAATTCATTTAAAACTAATATAAAAAGGTAAGGGCTTATGGCTGATCCTTGGTGTAATCCAATTGAGATTGGAAAATCTCTTGTGTCCCCTCCCACCGTACGCACAACAGTAGTTGCTCCTTCATACATATCTTTCAACACTTGTATGTACCTAATAGATACCATCTTTTGTTCTAACACATTCCATAAGACATTTCTTAGAACACTATCATAAGCCTTCTCCAAATCAATAAAAACCATGTGTAGATCTTTCTTCACATCTCTATATTTCTCCATCAAGCTTCTAATGAGAAAAATCGCTTCCATAGTTGAACGACCGGACATGAAACCAAATTGATTGAGAGAGATAGAAGTATCATGACGTAGTCGATGCTCCACAACTCTCTCCCACAACTTTATAGTATGGCTCATGAGTTTAATTTCCCTATAGTTTAAGCAACTATGTATGTCTCCCTTATTTTTAAAAATAGGTACTAAGGTACTCCTCCTTCATTCATCAGGCATTTTCTTTGAGTTTAGAATCTTATTAAATAATTTAGTTAACCATGCCACTCCCATATCTCCCAAACACTTTCACACTTCAATTGGTATTTCATCGGGTCCACAGGCTTTATTCACATTCATTCTCTTAAGTGCTTCCTTTACTTCTAAAGATCTAATCCTTCTAGTGTAATTCACATTCTTTTCTATTGTTCTATAATCTATATTCACGCTATTACCATTTTGACTATTATTAAAGAGATCATTAAAATAATTTCTCCATCTTTCTTTAATGTCCTCATCTTTCACCAACGCTTTTCCTTCTTTATCCTTAATGCACCTAACTTGATTGAGATCTTGACATTTCCTTTCTCTCCTCCTTGCTAATCTATAAATATCTTTCTCCCCTTCTTTAGTTCCAAGTTTCTCATATAACTTTTCAAAGGCTTGTGCTCTTGCTTGACTAACTGCCTTTTTTCCCTTTTTCTTTGCTATCTTGTACTGTTCATATGCCTCATTATTATCACATTTAGATAATTTCTTATACCATTCTCTTTTTCTCTTCACTGCCTTTTGTACTTCCTCATTCCACCACCATCTCTCTTTTGAGGGTGGTCCATGTCCTTTAGACTCTCCAAGTACTTTTCTAGCTACTTCTCTAATATTTGATGCCATCTGTATTCACATATCATTGCCTCCATATTTAGCTTCCATACTTTGGACTCGAGAAGCTCATTTTTGAACTTCACTTGCTTTACTCCTCTGAACTCCCACCACTTTGTTCGTGCTACACTATTTATTCTGACCTTACTTGACTTGTTCCTAAACTTGACATCCAAGACCACCAACCGATGTTGACTTGTTAAAGCCTCTCCTGGAATGACCTTGCAATCCTTGCATAGAGCTCTATTTGTCTTCCTGGTTACGAGGAAGTCGATTTGGCTTCTATGTTGCCCACTTTTGAAAGTCGCTAAATGTGACTCTTTTTATAAAGTAGGTATTTGCTAGTATTAGGTCGTATGCCATAGCAAAATCCAGGATGTTTTTTCCCTCCTCACTTCGACTTTCAAAACCAAAACCTCCATGAACATTCTCATAATCTTGTCTATCACTTCCTACATGTCTATTCAAATCTCCACCAATGAAAACATTCTCTTCATTTGGTATGCTCTGCATTAAATCATCGATATCTTGCCAAAACCTTTGTTTACTCTCACTGTCTAGTCCTATTTGTGGGGCATAAGTACTAACTATATTTATTGTTTCTCCTTCTAGTACTAGCTTTACTAGTATAATTCTATCTCCTACTCTTTTCACAGTTATTACTGCGTCTTTCAATGTCTTGTCTATGATTATGCCCACTCCGTTCTTATTTCTCTCCTTTCCGGTAAACTACAGTTTGTACCCTGAATTACCCACTTCCTTACTTTTCTCTCATACCCATTTAGTCTCCTGAATGCAAGCAATATTCACCCTTCTTCCACAAGCTTCATTAATTTTCTTGTAAGTGATCCAACATTCCAAGTACCAACCCTGATCCTCCTCCTAACTTGCTCCTTCCTAATTGGTCTCTTCCTATGATATCTTCTATTGTTTTCTATGTCTATCTTGTGTTCTGTTCCACTATCTGTCCTATGGACTAACTTCTTTACCTACATCTGTCCATGATGTGGGAACCCTTGCTCACTTAACACCACACCCGGGCGTCGGCATGGCGCGTCACTTTCGGTGAACGCCCTACACCCTTGCATATTTTTCACTACACCCGGGCTTCGATGTAGCGCGTCGTTAGTAGAGGACGCCCCAACGTTTATATCATTTGAATTCATATCATAAGGTGTGATGAAATTTTTACGCTGGTTGTCACCTACCGCAACCCTCCTCCTTTATCCGGGCTTGGGATCCGCTAAGCGCAAACTACTTAGGCGGAGTTGAATTTTATTATTTCAATGCATATTAAATAGGGGCATATTAGTAAACAAATAAATAAACTACTATTTTAAAATAGAAAGTAGCATGTAATTTGGAATAGATGAAAAAGGAAAGTGAGCCTATCTTTATGGGATGGAGGGAGTACATTTTTATGTTTCTCTTTTTATTACAAAAGCAAAGTGCAATGGTTTCCTTCTCTGTTTGTCCACCTTCTATCCCAGCTTTTAAAGCCGTATCTTCATAAGCTTTTGTGAAATCTCAACAGACTTCTCTTTATAGGTTTCCATGTGGATGACTCAGAAGTCACCTTGAATGTTTGCTTGGGTAAGCAATTTTATGGTGGAGAATTGTTTTTTCGCGGTGTACGGTGTGATAAACATGTGAATACTGAAACTCAACCAGAGGTATGCCCATGTTCAAGATTAATTCTAGTTGATCTATTTATGCTGGACTACTGAGAGGTCATATTATATTTGCATAATCTGCAAATAATAGTGCTACGTATTATGAGAAAATCTTGAGAACTGTGCTGAACTAGAAAATGGCATCCAAGATGGTCAGTGACGTCGTTCTATCCAAACAAAAAGGCAAAAATATCTGTACCTGAAAAAAAGGAAAAAATATAAATATGTTTACCAATTGGAAAAGATTAAGATTTCTAAATGCAAAGCCAAAGAAAACAATTGGGTGTTGGCAATTCTTAGCAATCAAAAGACCATGGTGTAACTTGCCATTTTAAGTAACTGAAGAGTTATCTGATAAGTATTCATTTGTCATACATCTCTAGGAAATTTTGGATTATGTCCATGTTCCGGGGCGTGCTGTTCTTCATCGCGGTCGCCATCGGCATGGTGCTAGAGCTACAACTTCTGGGCATCGGTGCAACCTAATTTTGTGGTGCAGAAGGTATCTCTCTAGTCCTCTGAACATGAGACTTAAAACATCCTTTTTTGAAAAGAAATGCTCTTCAGTCCAAAATGTTGGTCTTAATGTTAGCATTTTATTGAGACTTTTTTTTTATTTGCACTTTAGTATTCAGCTAACTAGATCATAAGAATTTCTGGGGTTCTAATTTTGGCAGTAAATTGTTGGAAAATCCTTTTTTAAGTCCTTGAACTTTTCCTGTTTTGTTTATTGAACCCTTTTCCAATTTAAGCTAATGGCACAAAAGGAAATTCATTATGGCTGCATTGCACAATAAACAAAATTTGAAATGTTTAGAGAGCACAAAATTGAGTTTTTTTTTTCCTTCTTTCTAATTTCAGCAATTTCCATTGTTGAAAAGCAATGCAATTGTTTTTTAAAACAGCAGTTAATGAATTCATCTTCTTTTTTTTCTTTTTTTTTTTTTAAAAAAAATTCTGCTGTTAAGGAAGTCCCTGAGGTGCTTAAATTGGAAAGTTTGTGAGCTCAGTAGCACACAATTAAATAATAGAAGCTTAATAAATGAAACTCAAATTTCATGTGCTTGGAAATAAGTTTTGTTTAAAATTTTCTCCTAGTTCAGTTGGTTGACTGAATGATCATAATGCTGGCTAATTCTCAAGATTTGAGTAATCTGAGAGTTGAACGAAATACTACAGAAGTAGATTTTTCTTTATTTTTTTATAGAAGTTGAAAGACAATAGATGGAGTTTTGGAGATTGACGCACTGCTTTTGTTGTAGATAAGCAGCGGTGTAAAAGAAGAAATTTTATTTGCCATGGCATACTATGCATGCTTGGTGTCAAGAAAACTTGCATTTCTCTTCTTACAATTAGAGGGCTTGGTTCTTAGGCAAAATGAGTTGGGAGGAGTTTGCCAATTTGCTGTTTTTAACGATCAATAATGGTATTGAGTGCAATATTTTCCTCCCTTTCAGTTCAGTCTTCCGAGAGCTGAAGAAATATCAAAAGGATTTCTCCAGCTGGTGTGGAGAGTGCCGACGTGAGAAAAGAGAAAGGCAACGTCTGTCAATTACTGCAACCAAACTGGTACATTATATTTCAATTTGAAGATGAGAAAAATTTGCTGCAGTGGCTATGAACTAAACCTTTTGGTGTCTGCTTTTCCAGGAATTGTTGAAGAGGGATGGTATATCAGCATCTTGAGTTATTTACCCCAGACGTTTTTCTTGTGAAGCTGCAATGTTGCAGAATTTTCGTCCTCGTCAACAGAGAGGTTTTTTTTTTTTTTTTTTTTTTTTTTTTTTTTTTTTTAAATGTTAATGCAAAAGAGGGCGGTAATGTACGTAGTTGTGAATATTGTCCATTGGTCCTTTTGCAAGTTGTGCACTCAGCGTTGTCAAGTACGATATTGTTCTATATGCCATCCAATTTGGAATGTATTAAAAAAAAATGTATCAATTAAGAGCCTGTTTGGGGTTGTGATCCTGATATGTTTTCTTTTTTCAAAAAATAATTTGAAAAATATAATTAGCTATTTTGGAGTATTTATAACTAAGCAATGTAACTTAAAACTAATTTATAATATCCTTGATTAGCATATTAATTATTTTTTTCAAAAGCAACTCGAGTAACAATGACAAAATTATTCTTAAATGATGTTTTGCTGGTTAACTACAATGAAACTTTAGCTAATACAAAATAAAGAATAATGTTCAAGATTTAGACTTATCTGTTTATGCAAGTAGATCTTGTTCTTAAATGGGAAATAAAACTTGATGTTTTTCTCGGAGAATGTTGACATTGGCGTTTAATCTTAAAAGACTCAAGATTCGACAGGAAAGTAAGGATACGGGGTAGCCATCAACATTTTCTTGGAGTGGGATCACACTTCTTGGCAATTTTTGCAATGCAAGAGAAAAATTCATCAATCCCCCTGGTGGAGTCCAGTCTTCCCCCTGAAAGTAGCTGAAGGAAGTGGAGCAGCTTGAAATTTTTAGTACAGTTGTCAACCAGAATGGGGAGCTTAGCTTGAGGAGATGTCTACATTCCACTGACTCATGTATTATCTTATGTACGGAATACCATATTTTTGGATTTTAGTTCCAATGAATGATGTCTTGAAATGGAAAAGAAGAGATATCAAATATATGAATATATTGTTTGCTTGAAATTGAATTTTACTTCTTTGGTCAAGCAAATGAGGAAAGGGGCCTGAATGTTTACAAGCTGTTTTCTTATGCTTACTAAAGAAAGGAGAAATTTGAAAAGAAAAGAAGTAATGTAAGAGCCTAATTTATCATATTAAGAGCCTTGCCCCAAGGATTGGGACTTCTCTGAGTGCATGAACCTATCAATTACAACTTTGCAATCTTCTTACCCCTTGTCACAAGGCATCAACATAACCAAACCCAACACAACAATCTATGAATATGACTCATCTCAATAGAAAATTGACTGCCTCAATTATTTCTTTGTCTCTCTTACTCTGCATAATCTAATGACCCACAACCAAAATGATACCTATGAGTGATTTAGGTGTCAAGTTCCAATCAAACTCTCTTCAAACTCTCTTCCACAGACTTTTAATGACTGATTGTTGATAATTCAAGTTACAAATAGTACAGGGCAGCTAGGGGGGGCCATTTTATCATCAATTTCCACCCACCACGCAATGCATTGGAATATATAATGCATGATATACATAATCCATTTGACCTTAATATATAAACTATTGCATATAGAAGCATGCCTTAATTTTTATGTAGCAACAAAATGTAGTTGGTTTGCATTTTGGGATAGCTTAACTGCAAATTCTCCTCTTATTTTCTTTGGTTTCGTGTGGATGAAATATTCTTTTCTTCTTTTTTAATATATCATTTATTAGAATTATAAAGAAACTCAATAAATACAAATAAAATTATATTTTTAAAAAATATTTTACATTAAAACATTTTCTATTAATTAGTTGTAATGTTAAATTAATAGTATGTGTTTATATCATATATATATATATATACAAGTGCATTGACATAGTTTCACAAAATCCTGGACGATGGTAATTTTTTTTTCTTTTTTCTTTTTATAGTGGAGATAGTTGCACATAATAACATATCACGGCCATGTTATTTAAATATTCATCTTATTCTTCTTATTTTTAATTATCAAGAATTTGAATAAAAAATAGATGAATTTAATAAAAAAATATATTTTTTTTCACATTGTAACAAAATTATCAAAATTTATAAATAATTCTCGCTCTTAAAAGGGTATGTTATTTTTCTTAAAAATAATTTAACTTTTTATGTGATTAATAAAATATTTTCTATTACTATTTTTTGAGTGTCTAAACACAAAAACATATAAAAAAATATTTTTTTAAAAAATATTTTTTAGAGTATAAGTAAATTAGTCATTTAAATCAATTAAAGTAATAAAAAATATATATTTAATTTTGTATGCCACCTTTCACATAATCACAACTTCAAAATTGTCCCTATATTTCAAAATTATAATATATATGTAACACCCCAAAATTTTAAATTTTATGAGCATTTTTGGTATTTTAATTTTATTTAAATTTTAGGAATTTTTTTGAGATTTTTCGGATTTTAAAAATCGGGTTCGATTTTCCGAAAATATAAACTTTGATGAATTTTAAAAATTAATTTAAAGACCACGTGGCAAAACTAAAAATATATTTGGAGTCTACGTATTTTTCTGAGTTTTCTGAAATTTTTTCGAAATTTTTGGACCTCGTTTTCGGTCCCGAGGCAGAGTAAAAATTTAAAATTTTGTATTCTGAATCGAACCGGCCGAATCGAACCGGACCGGATTGGACCGGTCGAATCGGACCGGCCTTTTCCTTCTTCCCTTTTTCTTCCCCGCGCGCGTCGTTCCCTCTCCCTTTTCTCTCTCTTTTCTCTCTCCTCCTCGCCACGCGGCCCGCCTCCCTCGTCCCCCTCGGCGCCGCCTCCCCGCGGTCCCCGCCGACCCGCCTCCGCCCCACACGGCCGAAACCGCACGCGACCGCCCCTCCCTAGCTGCTTGTGGCTTCTCCGGCCAAAATCCGGCCGATCCGGCCACCAATTGGACCGGGTCTTGTGTCTAAAATCATCTACTCGGTGAGAGCTTTCCATAGACACCAAGAACGCCGAAATCCATCGAGCGGTTTGTCCAATTTTTGCTCGGGAAGTTTTTAGCCCATTTCAACTTTTGGGCTAGATTTCTCCAAAACCGTGAATCCCACGAGAAAACCGAGGCTACCAGCACGCTCCACTCGTTGAGAGCTTCGCAACGACATAAATTTCAAATTTTTTCGACACCGTTTTTCGGTGGGTCCCACGGAACTTCGCAGTGTTTTTCCGAGCATTAAATGAGCTTAGAAAATTCTGAAAAATTTATGTACTAACCCCCGTGTTATGGGCTTCGTGTAGGTATCCTCAATTCGCGGAAATTTGACAGTTGACCGGGTCTGTGAATTTCCGGCCAGACAGACCCGTTACCGGAAAAGTCTCCGAATTGGACCGAGGTTTTGGCTACCCCCCCATTGTCAGACGTCCCGAGTGCGTCCCCGAAGTCGGAATCGGCAAAGGTAAACCCGAACCTTGCTTTTTCGTAATTTTCTAGTGCTTAAATAGGATTAAAAATCCATAAAATATTCGTGGTAGCTTAGAAAATTACGATTCTTTTTGCAATAGCTTAGTAATATTGCTAAGGACAGCGGGGCAAAGTTTTATAATTTTTAGAGCTTGTTTGGGCAGTTTTTGCAAAAATGATCAATAATAAGGACTAAATTGAAATTTTGCGTATTGTGATGGATGACTGATTTGATGGGCCCAGGAGGGGCTGTGTGATATGATTGAACTGTGGATATATGGATTGTGAATA
The DNA here is from genome assembly GCF_030052815.1 of Hevea brasiliensis. Classification (NCBI taxonomy): domain Eukaryota; kingdom Viridiplantae; phylum Streptophyta; class Magnoliopsida; order Malpighiales; family Euphorbiaceae; genus Hevea; species Hevea brasiliensis. The sequence goes on along the minus strand of NC_079509.1, from coordinate 15,388,198 downwards.
TAGAAGTGTGTTTTGAGCCATTTTGCAGGTTGGGTAGGTCCTAGGTATAGGGGAGACTCTGCCGGATTTTCGGCACGACTTAGGACGTATTGGTCTTTTTCTTTGTTTGTATTGAGTCAAATTTATTAAATGATTGTAATAAAATTGTCAGGTGAGCGATGACCTTCTTCCTCCGCCCACCGCTCTGATGATTGTCGTCAAGTCTGTGAGTAGAATATTAATTTTAATTGTAATTTTGATATTATTATATGTTCAAGCATGCCCATGCATCACTTATATGCATATATTTATGTAGTTAAACTCTAGGCATGATTTATGTTGCATTCATAACTGTTGATGTCCCATGGATGTTGTTGTGGTAATTTGGAGCAGTGTGCGTGCGTTGGCGTGCGTGTGATGTGGTGTGGACTATGGATAGGACGGGGTAGTCACGGCTTGAGTAATTCTCTGGGACCCGATCCTTCGAGGGGTAGTCACGGCTTGAGTAATTCGCTGGGACCCTCGATTTGGTTATTAAGTGGAAGTCCGAGCTTGAGTAATTCGCTGGCACCAGGTTGGATTTAAGAGAGCTGTATAGGGGATCAACTCCCATATGTTATGATTGATACTACAGGGTGTGTGAGTGCTCTAAATTACCTTTTTGATGCTATGATGTGAATTTATTGCTGATGTTACACTTCATTCCACAGGTTGCATTAGTTTTAGATAGCTATAGAGATTATGGTTAAAATTGATATTTTACTCTCTGAGTCGAACGCTCACTCCTGTTCAATATTTTTTCAGGCTACAGGAGGATTTTATTTTGATTAACCTGCTTTTCTCCTTCGCAGGTTGTTTATCGATAATTGTGTAATTTTATTTACTCTTAGAATTTCCGCATGTGTTAGAAATGTTTATTTGATTTGGGTCTGTAAACTAAATTATTATTTTGGGACCTATAAACTTAATATACTATGCATGTTTGATGGATTGGATGAGGGAGCTGAGCTCCCATTTATTTTTATGTTGATGAGTATGTGGAGGGTGAGCTGAGCTCCCCAAATGACTATATATTGTGTTTACAGGTCGGGTGAGTCAAAAACTCCCCGTTGGAAAGTCCATTTTATGGCCAGACTCTGTCCGTTTGTTTTCTTGAAATTGGGCCCAAATGGGCCTTAGAGTTGGGTAAAGGAACAGTTAGGCTTACTACGGGCCTCGGGGGCTTTAGGCTGGCCCAGGTCCTAGTGCCGGTCCGGCCCATAGGTTGGGTCGTGACAGATGTGGTATCAGAGCTTAGGCTCCAGATTCATAGGGAACAATTGTCTAAAGTGTTGGGAAGAGTCTACTAGGAGTCACATGCGGAAAAATAGGGTCCATATTCGTCTTGCATTGTCGTCTTTGCTTCTAGTTTCTGCTTCATATATTGTGTGTAAATATGAGTCTATAGAGCTGTGCAATGTGCAGTTTTGAATTTTGTGGGCTAATGCTGCTGAATTTCAGGAAAATGCGTAGAAGGTGAGAGCCGCCATTGCACTGAACTGATGTGCCTGACGAGGTGTCGGCACAGGATGAGGCGCCTGCCCCGAGGAGGCGGGGTAGGAGGCCTAGAGCTGCTCAAGTAGAGGAGCAGCCACCCCCAGTACAGGATCAGTCTTTTATGGCACAGGGTCCCATGGACCCCATGGCAGCTACTCTAGCTGGTCTGCAGAGAACCATCGATATGATGGCGCAATATATGGTACACCCTCCACAGCAGCAGCAGTCCACCGCACCAAGAGGGGAACCTTATAAACAGATAATTAATTTCAAGAAGTTGGTGCTTGGAACTTATGATGTGTCAGACGATGCATATCGGTTTTTGGATTCCTGCAAACAGGCAGGAACAGAATTACAGTTGACTGATAGGAGACTGATAGAGTGTATGCAGCATGTCATGGGGCCTATGCCTAGACAATGGATGAATGACTACGTGTTACCTCGGATGGAGGGTTTGTCATGGGCCTGGCCAGGAACTGTTCATCAATCGGTTTGTGCGAAAGTTTGAGAGATCAAAGCAGTGGGCCTTTGAGGCCCTAAGGCGTAATGGCGTGCCAGTAGATGAATATGCTCTGCACTTCGAATTGAGCAGATATGCCCCTACAGCAGTAGCTACAGAAACTATGAAGGTGAAGAGGTTCCTAAAGGGGCTTGACAGGAGGTATGCGAACCTGGCCATGATGTCTGATCAGTCTTTTGATGTGGTGGTTGATCGAGCTGCATGATTGAGATTAGCTATCCGTGGATGACAATGGAAGAGCAAAGAAAAACAGAGCAGAGGGTTCTTCAGGTGTTCCCCAAATGGGTACTCCGGATAGTGGTGGCCAGAGTAATTACAGAGGAAAGGGTAGGAGCAAGAGAAGTGGTTTTAGACACAGACCACGAGGATTGCACTGTGGTACGGATCCAGCAAAGGGTCACGATTCGGGTACAGCAGCCTGGTCTGGTTCAGGATCCTCCTTGGCACCTTGTGCACAGTGTGGAAGAGGACATTCAGGACCTTGTTTGATGGGATCAGGAGTATGCTTCAGGTGTGGCCAACCAGGTCACTTTGCTAGAGAATGCCCCTTGTTCAGCGAGCCATAGATGGGGTCACAAGGTTCTGTTGCGAATGTTCCTCGACAATTGTATCCGGGTGCTTCCAACATGGCAGGCAGTCAGTTCAGTGGCCAACAGGGCCGAGGACAAGGGGGACGTGGATTTGGAGGCAGATCAGGAGGTAGAAGTCGATCGTGGTTACGCCACTCGTAGGGGTCAAGCTCGAGTTTTCACCCTGACCCACCAGGATGCTCAAGCTTCAAATGCAGTTGTGGCAGGTATTCTTCTGGTCTGTTCTTATGAGGCTCGTGTTTTGATAGATCCGGGTGCTACGCACTCATTTGTCTCCCCTGTGTTTGCCATGAGGTTGGGTAGAAACCCTACAACCTTAGAATGTCCTTTGTCGGTAGCTACCCCACTTAGTGACAACATAGATTTAGACATGGTTTTTCCGGGTAGCCCAGTAGTAATGGATGGAAAGATCCTCCCAGCAGACTTAGTTCCTCTACTAGTAATGGACTTTGATGTAATTTTGGGGATGGATTGGTTGGCAACTCACTATGCCACTTTAGACTGCAGGAACAAAAAGGTGTATTTCCACATACCTGGTGTGGAAGAGTTTAGCTTTGATGGTGACAGGAGCGTAGCTCCATATAACTTGGTGTCAGCAATTAGTGCCAGAAAAATGTTGAGGCGTGGATGCCAAGGGTATTTGGCATTGGTGAGAGATACATTTGTAGAAGGTGTCAGCATGGGAAATGTTCCTGTTGTCAGAGAATTTATGGATGTTTTCCCAGAAGAGCTTCCAGGGTTGCCACCAGAAAGGGGAATAGACTTCTGCATTGATGTTGTGCCGGGTACAAACCCCATATCAATGCCACCTTACAGGATGGCACCAGCAGAATTGAAAGAGTTAAAGGAGCAACTACAGGAGCTTTTGGACAAGGGTTTCATACGTCTGAGTACTTCACCTTGGGGCGCTCCTGTTTTATTTGTGAGAAAGAAGGATGGGTCATTGAGGTTGTGTATTGACTACAGACAGCTCAACAAGGTGACTGTGAAGAACAAGTATCCACTTCCTCGGATCGATGATTTGTTTGATCAGCTCCAAGGAGCTAGATTCTTTTCCAAGATAGACCTGCGATCAGGCTACCATCAGTTGAGAATCAGGAATGAGGACGTGTCCAAAACGGCTTTCAGGACAAGATATGGTCATTACGAGTTCTTGGTGATGTCTTTTGGACTCACTAATGCACCAAAGAAATTTTCATGGACTTGATGAACAGGTGTTCAAGCCATTTTGGACCGTTTTGTCATCGTATTCATAGATGACATTCTGGTATACTCTCGGACCGAGGAAGAACACGTGTGGCACTTGAGGATGGTGTTGCAGACGTTGAGGGAGCACCAGCTATATGCCAAATTTTCAAAATGTGAATTTTGGCTAGAAAACATCTCATTCTTGGGACACGTGGTTTCTAGTGACGGCATTCAAATGGATCCCAAGAAAATTGAAGCTGTAACTGATTGGCTTAGGCCTACAATAGTCACTGAGGTGCGAAGTTTTCTGGGTTTAGCTGGCTACTATAGGCGTTTTGTACAAGATTTCTCCAGGATAGCGGCTCCCCTAACTAAGTTGACCAGGAAGAATGTTCCATTCATTTGGACAGATGACTGTGAGGTGAGTTTCTAGAAGCTTAAGGAGTGTCTAACCACCGCCTCGTGTTGACACTACCTGTGAGTGGTGAATGATACACCGTGTATTGTGACGCCTCCAGAGTTGGCCTAGGGTGTGTCTTGATGCAGAATGGAAAGGTAGTGGCTTATGCTTCAAGGCAGCTGAAGAGGCATGAGCAGAACTACCCCACCCATGATTTGGAAATGGCGGCTGTAGTCTTTGCACTAAAAATCTGGAGACACTACCTGTATGGTGAAGTGTGCGAGATATACACCGACCATAAGAGTTTGAAGTACATCTTCCAACAGAGGGACTTGAACTTGAGACAGAGGAGATGGATGGAGCTTCTGAAAGACTATGATTGCACCATCCAGTACCACCCTGGAAAGGCCAATGTTGTGGCAGATGCCTTGAGCAGAAAATCTTACGCGCTTTGGCGCACATTTCGAGAGAAGAGACCATTGATTCAGAGGTACATGAGTTGATGGTTCATGGTTTAATCCTAGTTCTTTCATATGAGTGGGTATTGTTTGCTCACTCTTGAGTGAGACCATACTTGAGGGACAGAGTTAGATTTTCCCTGCAAATAGATCCACTATTGATGAAGATCATATAAAGAGTACAAAGAAGGTGAAGGTGGTGAGTTTGGATTTGCCAATGATGGTGCCCTAGTACAAGGTTCTAGGATATGTGTGCCCGATGTAGACAACCTCAGGAATGAAATCATGCGAGAGGCACACTACACACTGTACAGTGTCCACCCAGGTTCCACCAAGATGTACCATGATGTGAAGGATAGCTATTGGTGGAATGGCATGAAGAGAGACATAGCAGACTTTGTGTCCAAGTGCTTGACTTGTCAGAAGGTGAAGTTTGAACACCAGAGACCGTCAGGGAAGCTGCAAGAGCTCCCTATCCCAGAATGGAAGTGGGAAATGATCACTATGGATTTTGTGACTGGGTTGCCTCGTACCACGCGAGGATATGATTCGATATGGGTAATTGTAGACCGCTTGACCAAATCAGCTCACTTCTTACCTGTAAAGACTACATACTCTGTGGCACAGTATGCCCGGCTCTACATTCGAGAAATAGTCAGATTGCATGGAGTTCCAGCTTCCATAATATCTGACAGAGGGCCCCAGTTCACTTCTCGGTTTTGGAGAAAGTTGCAGGAGGCACTTGGCACACAGTTGAACTTCAGTACAGCTTTCCACCCTCAGACAGACGGACAGTCCGAAAGGACAATCCAAACACTGGAAGACATGCTTCGCATGAGTGTCTTGGATTTTGGAGGTCAATGGGATGAGCAGCTAGCTTTGGTGGAGTTTGCCTACAACAACAGTTACCATTCCAGCATAGGGATGGCACCCTATGAGGCACTATATGGAAGAAAGTGTAGGTCTCCTCTGTGTTGGACAGAAATGGGGGAAGCGAAGGTGCATGATGTAGACCTAGTGCAGTACACTTCAGAGGTAGTTCCTTTAATCTTGGAACGATCAAAACGACTTTCGAGGCGTAAGAGTTATGCGGACCCTGCGAAGGGATGTGGAGTTTGCAGTGGGCGACTATGTATTTCTGAAGGTTTCTCCAATGAAGGGAGTCATGAGATTTGGAAAGAAGGGCAAGTTGGCACCTCGGTATATTGGACCTTTTGAGGTTACTGATAGAGTTGGAGTAGTTGCCTACCGGTTGGAGCTACCACCCAACCTTTCTCACGTTCATCCCGTGTTTCACATCTCCATGCTCAGGAAATACATTCCAGATCCTTCTCATGTACTGCAGCCGGATGTGATAGAGCTAAAAGAGAACTTGACATTTGAAGAGCAACCTGTAGCCATAGTGGACTACCAAGTGAGACAGCTGAGATCAAAACAGATTCCTATGGTTAAGGTTTTGTGGAGGAGTCAGTCAGTGGAAGAGTGCACCTAGGAGTCAGAACGGGACATGCGTAGCAAGTACCCTTATCTGTTCAATGTATAATCATGTGCTTTATTCTGCCTTGTATAAAATTCGAGGACGAATTTTCTGTAAGGGGGGAAGAATGTAACACCCCAAAATTTTAAATTTTATGAGCATTTTTGGTATTTTAATTTTATTTAAATTTTAGGAATTTTTTTGAGATTTTTCGGATTTTAAAAATCGGGTTTGATTTTCCGAAAATATAAACTTTGATGAATTTTAAAAATTAATTTAAAGACCACGTGATAAAACTAAAAATATATTTGGAGTCTACGTATTTTTCTGAGTTTTCTGGAATTTTTCTAATTTTTGACTTCGTCATTCCGAGGCGAGTAAAATTTAAAATTTTGTATTCTAAATCGAACCGACCGAATCGAACCGGACCGGATCGGACCGGTCGAATCGGACCGGCCTTTTCCTTCTTCCCTTTTTCTTCCCCGCGCGCGTCGTTCCCTCTCCCTTTTCTCTCTCTTTTCTCTCTCCTCCCCTCCCCTGCCACCGCCTCTCTGCGTCCCTCGCTTGCCGCCCCCTCCTCCCACCGACCGGCCGCGCCTAAACGGCCGGAACGAGCGCTAACGCTCCTCCCTGCAAGGCGTTTCGGCTTCTCCGGCCAAAATCCGACCGATCCGGCCACCAATTGGACCGGGTCTTGTGTCTAAAATCATCTACTCGGCGAGAGCTTTCCATAGACACCAAGAACGCCGAAATCCATCGAGCGGTTTGTCCAATTTTTGCTCGGGAAGTTTTTAGCCCATTTCGATTTTTAGGCTAGATTTCTCGAAAACCGTGAATCCCACGAGAAAATCGAGGCTACCAGCACGCTCCACTCGTCGAGAGCTTCGCAACGACATAAATTTCGAATTTTTCCGACACCGTTTTTCGGTGGGTCCCACGGAACTTCGCAGTGTTTTTCCGAGCATTAAATGAGCTTAGAAAATTCTGAAAAATTTATGTACTAACCCCCGTGTTATGGGCTTCGTGTAGGTATCCTCAATTCGCGGAAATTCGACAGTTGACCGGGTCTGTGAATTTCCTACGCATGCACTGCACGGAAAAGTCTCCGAATTGGACCGAGGTTTTGGCTACCCCACATTGTCGACGCCCCGAAAGGCCCTCAAGTCGGAATCGGCAAAGGTAAACCCGAACCTTGCTTTTTCATAATTTTCTAGTGCTTAAATAGGATTAAAAATCCATAAAATATTCGTGGTAGCTTAGAAAATTACGATTCTTTTTGCAATAGCTTAGTAATATTGCTAAGGATAGCGGGGCAAAGTTTTATAATTTTTAGAGCTTGTTTGGGCAGTTTTTGCAAAAATGATCAATAATAAGGACTAAATTGAAAGTTTGCGTATTGTGATGGATGACTGCTTTGATGGGCCCAGGAGGGGCTGTGTGATATGATTGAACTGTGGATATATGGATTGTGAATATAGAAGTGTGTTTTGAGCCATTTTGCATGTTGGGTAGGTCCTAGGTGTAGGGGAGACTCTGCCGGATTTTCGGCACGACTTAGGACGTATTGGTCTTTTTCTTTGTTTGTATTGAGTCAAATTTATTAAATGATTGTAATAAAATTGTCAGATGAGCCGGGACAGCCTTCTTCCTCCGCCCAGCCGCCACAGTGATTGTCGTCAAGTTTATGAGTAGAATATTAATTTTAATTGTAATTTCGATATTATTATATGTTCAAGCATGCCCATGCATCACTTATATGCATATATTTATGTAGTTAAACTCTAGGCACGATTTATGTTGCATTCATAACTGTTGATGTGCCATGGATGTTGTTGTGGTAATTTGGAGCAGTGTGCGTGCGTTGGCGTGCATGTGATGTGGTGTGGACTATGAATAGGACGGGGTAGTCACGGCTTGAGTAATTCGCTGGGACCCGATCCTTCGAGGGGTAGTCACGGCTTGAGTAATTCGCTGGGACCCTCGATTTGGTTATTAAGTGGAAGTCCGAGCTTGAGTAATTCACCGCACCGGTTGGATTTAAGAGAGTCAGATAGGATCAGCTCCCATACGTTATGATTGATACTACAGGGTGTGTGAGTGCTCCAAATTACCTTTTTGATGCTATGATGTGAATTTATTACTGATGTTGCACTTCATTCCACAGGTTGCATTAGTTTTAGATAGTTATAGAGATTATGGTTAAAATTGATATTTTACTCTCTGAGTCGAACGCTCACTCCTGTTCAATATTTTTTCAGGCTACAGGAGGATTTTATTTTGGTTAACCTGCTTTTCTCCTTCGCAGGTTGTTTATCGATAATTGTGTAATTTTATTTACTCTTAGAATTTCCGCATGTGCTAGAAATGTTTATTTGATTTGGGTCTGTAAACTAAATTATTATTTTGGGACCTGTAAACTTAATATGCTATGCATGTTTGATGGATTGGATGAGGGAGCTGAGCTCCCATTTATTTTTATGTTGATGAGTATGTGGAGGGTGAGCTGAGCTCCCCAAATGACTATATATTGTGTTTACAGGTCGGGTGAGTCAAAAACTCCCTGTTGGAAAGTCCATTTTATGGCTGGACTCTGTCCGTTTGTTTTCTTGAAATTGGGCCCAAATGGGCCTTAGAGTTGGGTAAAGGAACAGTTAGGCTTACTACGGGCCTCGGAGGCTTTAGGCTGGCCCAGGTCCTAGTGCCGGTCTGGCTCATAGGTTGGGTCGTGACAATATACATACACACAAAGAGGGATAGTGTGAATATGTGTATTTCTAACTAAGTTTAGCATTAAATCAATAATTTCACTTTTTTTTTTTGTTTCATATAGTGACAAGAATCCAAGATATTGACTAATGAGGTTACCTTTATTGTTTTTAATTTCACTTAATTTTTTTTTCCTTGCAGGCACAATGAGTGGTAGGCAGAAGTTTCCAAATACCTAATTACTTAAGAATCTTCTGGACTAACATATCTAAAATTTTCTTGCAAATGATTTTCCTTCAAAATTTCATCATGACTTTGTTTTTGGTTATCCTCATTAGTCCATAATTAAATCTTTAATCTCCCACTTTTGTTTGGCCTAATAATAAAAATTTCATTATCACCATTTTAATCAATCAAATTCTATGTGGACTCTTCCAATGAAATTTATCTTATTGTATTATTGGTTTCTTGAGCCATTAAAGAAATAGATTATAAATTGTTAGAGTAAGAAAAATGGGTAGGACCACTCTTTCTTTAACACATTCTTTAGCTTTCCATTTTCAGACTGAGCTTTCCTTCCTCTCTGTTAGCTATCTGTTTAATTTTATATATCCTTCAAGAAACTTCCTTATATACATTATAAGTATGTTTAACATTATTGTTAGAATTAAAAATATTTTTTAAATATTTTAATTAAAAAATATTAAAAAAATAATTTAAGATTAAATTTAATAAATTTTAATCATAAAAATATTAAAATAATAATTTTTTGAACTATTTTTTTAACATTTAAAATGATATTTTTTTTAAAAGCAAATTTAATCCTCCAATCTCAATACTAAAGAACACTTAATTTGCAAAATTTTTAGATTTATTTTAGATCAGCTATTGCTTGATTTATTATTATTTTTTATTTAGCTCAAATTGACATTTAAATTTAATATATTGTCTTAAAAATGACTTTATTACTATCACTAAATTACAATTTATTGATTATTTAGTCGTATTTATTAGATTAGCTTTTTAGATTATTGAATTTAATTGTTTCATAAAATTAAATTTTAGATCATAATCTTAAAAAAAAAAAAAAATCATTACAAGCATGGTGATATCACATGAATAGAAATTCATCTAACAAGTTAAATTAAATTTGATCAAATTATGCTGATTAGAGTAATACGATTGGTTTTCCTTCACCTTTAAGACGTGAAAGGTGTGGAGGTTTTGAATTTAACTCTTTCTATCTACCTATTCTAATCTAAATTATAATATAAATAAATAAAATTTTATTCAATTTAAAACAAATAAATAAAAAAAATAGATGAATGAGATGTAATGGAGGTGAGCAGTATGGTTGAACAACTTATTTTTAAATTAAAAAAAAAAAAAGGTGTACAGCCATAAAAAGTTTAAACTCATATGATAATGAATTTAAGAATTATTGAATTAAATATTTATATATAAATTCATATATTTATTATATGTATATATTAATTAAATTTATATAAATCTCGATATAAATATTTAATTTAGTGATTATTAAATTTATTTTTATACAGATTCAAATTTATATTAAATGTATTAAAAAAAATTCTAATAAGTTGATTGAATAACTAAATATAATTGCTCGAGTGGCCTTGTAATGCAATTTATAATTATAAATAAAAGTTAAAAATAAAATTTTAGAAATTATTTATTAAGTAATCCTAACTTGACCAAAAAAAAAAAAAAAAAAGTAGGACTAGGATTTAACTTGAACCTAAATTGCCGCGTATCTAGAGCATCAACCACCAGGAAATTTACCTACCAATCAAAACCTCTTTCAAAACGCGTTCGACAATGACGTTTTATAAAAATTTAAAAAAAAAAAAATCAAAATTTTTTCTACAACCAGAAAACTTTCTTAGAATTCAACCATTAATTTCAATATAAAATGGCTAATAACTTGTTAATAATGCTCTTTCTATTTATAAGGATTAAAATATATATATAAAATCAACAGATGAATCGCAACAAAAATTAATGTATTCATGTCATAATAAAGAATAGAACTTAAATTTTTTTTTTTATCAAAATAAAAATCTGATTGGCCCCATCATGAGTACACATAGACTGAGAATTATCATCAAGCAGACAAAATTAAGATAATAATTAATTAGGTTAAGCACAAGTTGGGTATATGATAAAGATAATATTATTATTTTTAATAAAGGAGATTAGGCAGACATGGACGGTGGATACGCAAATCTTAATAGAGAACAGAGGATGGAGATTGCATATTAGTGAGCCAAGATAACTGAAAATCTCACTCACTCAGAGCTTAATTGTGTCCTATTATCTTATTCCCCCCCACCGCCCAAGCCTTCTTTTGCTTCAACACACATGCTTCCCTTTCGAAATTATGCTAACAATTATTTAAAATCCGCATAATCTAAGCTCGTGGAGAAAGGATATGCTTCAAAGCCCTAAGGATTGTGCCAAAGAAGAAAGGACTACATGATGGACGCGTGGTCCCTAAAACCCTAACTAATGACAAAGAAAGTTGCCCTAATCATACGAGAAGAAAATAGATTCTTCTTCACATAACGATTATTCGTTTGCTTACTTTCAGCAGGTCGTGGTCCCTTGCTAGTACTAATCTTTACTTTTTACGCACAATGGTAAAGCCATTTAAATCCTAAAGATCGGAAGAGCAAGAAACAAAGAATCAAAGAGCAGGTACCAGTCTCTACTTTGCTAGTCTCCTAATGCTCTCTATGGCCACAGACTAGTACCCTCCAAAAGCAAGATCATCTAGTCATCATTCTCAACTCCTTGCAGTAGAGGCTTCTCGATGGAAAAGAAACAGAGAAAAGTTGGCTGGATACTAGATTTGCGGCATTCTTTGGCTTCTGCTCTAATTCCTACTTCATTTATTTTTTTTTTAATAGGAAAGAAGAAATTGCTACTTAATGCATCCGTCCAAGCTGTGAACATCTCTTTCTCTGACTTAATTTTTTCTTTTTTTTTTTTTTAAAAAAAAAGAGATTTTGTTGCTTGTAAGTTAAATTCATCAAGGACAGTACCAGCTTCCAACCAATTCTGAATTACGCGTATATAGAATTACATCTCATTCTTACAAGTTAAATCCTCCATAAATAAATAATAAAAAAATAAATAAAAAGAAAATTTTCTTTTGGACCCACCACACAGGCGTTTGATGAGACCCAATATCCCCCACTCTTTAGGTCTGCGAGCTTCTACCTCCAGGTCTCCTTTTGTGCCTCTACTCGCATTTACTGCTTATAAAATAATTACACAACCCTCCCTTTCTGTGAAAACAAAACCCAACTCTCTTTCCCTTCCACACACATACAACGGAGGAACAAGACGAAGAAGAAGATGGGCTTACAGAACCAGCTAAACGACTTATCGTCTGATTCAATCCCCTTATTGCTGCTAGCTCTCATCGCTAAATGCGTCGATCATCTCCGTTCTTTACTCTTCACCCTCTTCCACTCCTTGGGTCTTTCCCGATTCGTCCCTTCACGCGGCGTAGTCCACGATGACCTCTTGGGTTCAATGGGCTCTGGCCTCGCTGGCCTCATCGTCCTTACCGAGCAGCTTAATCTCAACCGCGTTTTCTCTTACAGGTACTGTTGTGGTAGAGGCGATGTTACCAATAAGGGAGAATCGGATTGTGTGGTGTGCTTGTGCACCCTAAGAGATGGGGACCAGGTCAGGAAGCTTGATTGCCGCCATGTCTTTCACAAAGAGTGCTTTGATGGCTGGCTTGATCATCTCAATTTCAACTGCCCTCTCTGCCGGTCGCCGCTTGTCTCTGATGAGCGCGTCGATTTTGCGCGTAGGCGCGTGGGTGGGGATTTAGTGAATTGGTTTTCTATGCGATGAAGCGGCGTCCGGCTGATGGTGGTGAGATGAGATGATCAGCCAAACAGCGGTGGTTTATGGCAGGTTTATTTATTTCTTTTGGAAGTTTTATGGCAGTTTGGGCCATAGATTTTCCCTTTTTTTTATCCACTTCTCCGTTTTCGAAAATTTTTTCCTTCTTTTTTAGAGCTCTTGAGGTTTTTTTTTTTTTTCCTTTTTTTTTATTTTTACTGCTGTGAATTTTTAGATTTTACGGTTTGTTACTCGTGTACAAAAGCTTTCTGCTTATTGGAGTCTTACGAGCCACGTAAATAGTCTGTCTGGTGCTTAGCAGGTTTTTTGGATTATTTAACTTTATTTAGATTATTATATTATTTTTCAAATATTAAAAAATAAAAATAAAAAATTAGTAAATGATGATAAAAATTTAAAAACATGATGTAGTCGGCTAGGATCTTACGCTATGAGTGAGTTTGGCACGGGATTAATAAGGATTAATAATTAATTTATAAATTAATTTTTAATTTTATTAATATTTAAATTTTTTTAAAAAATTAAATATTAATTTTAAGTGATTAATTAATAAAAATTAAACATATTATTTATATATTTTTTTTAATTAATTTATTTTTTATTCTTTTATCTCAAAAAATTGTGTGTCTTTTGTAATAATAAGAAGGTATATATTTTTTTTTTCAATCACATGAATAAGATTATAAAATTTCTAGATGTGAAAAATATAAATTTTTATTTTGTTTATTTCATTATGAATTGTAAAAAAATATTATATATATATATATATATATATATATATATATATATATTCAAATTTCCTTTATTTTCTTTGACATAATGAAATCTTTACATATAATCTATGAATTGATAAATTTTTTTTTTTTGTACTATACCAATCAAAATATTCAGACATTCCTTGTTGCACACACATATATATTTCAAATTTCTTTTGTTTGCTATGATCTAATGAAATTTATATATATAATTTGTAAATTAATATATTTTTTAAATTAAATGATTTACAAATAAAAAATAATATTACCCAAAGTAAAAATAAAAAAATAATTTTGATATTTATTAAAATATAAAATTAAATGCTTATATATTTTTATGTGAGCTTAATTTTTTAATTTTGTATTAAATATCATTAATTATTACACTATTAATTATTGTTTATCTTCTTAATAGTTACTCCTTTAAATTTTATAAGGTTAACACTTAATTCTCAATTTGTTAACCATGTACTAAATACATCCTAAGAAAAAATGAGAAAGAAAAATAAAAATAATGTATAAATTATTTACCTTTTTTTGTTTGGATATTAGGGAGGAAAATAAAGAGAAAATGTAATTTTAAAATTAAAATAAATAATTATAAAAATAAAAAAGTAATTATATGATTTTTTTCACTCACTTTTTTTTCAAAATGGAGAGAAAATAAATAGTAAATAAATTTATTTTTTTTCTTTATTTTTTATTTTTTTATTTTTATTCTCATTTCAAAATAAAAGAAGATAGAAAATTTATTTATTTTTTTTCATAATTTTCTTTGTTTCTTTATTTTCCTCTGATCCAAATGTAGCCTCAGAAATTAGATAGATCTTTGTGATCTGGGAAAGGCCTTGGCTTTTCTAGGGAAAAAGAACAAGAAAGGAAAAAAGAGAGTCAAGGATTTCAGGCCAAGCAATAATCATGTGCTTCTTATGTCTAAATAACGATTGGTCTTTATTTTATTTTTATTTGTATATGTAAAAAAAACATTGTGCACACTGCATAATTTATTGATAAATAACTATATTTTTAGTTTAAATAAAATTGAGGGTTTTTATTTTTGGCTTAAAATTAAAAAAAAAAATAATGTAGTGGCGATTTAACACTATTATTTTTATTTATTTTGGACGGAGGAGTGGATGGGACGACCTCTAAGACAGAGGCCTGTTGTGCCCTCATTTTCAATTCTAGAACTAGTTGCTTGCGCGGGAGCCTAAAGATGTGCCCTTACCGACTATTTAAGGCTGGACAAAGAAGAATGGAAAACATTTAGATCTTCGCAAATTTTTTTTTAAACTTTTTCTTCCCCTTACAACTGTGATATTTGATGATACAAATGGTGAAAATGATAGTAGCAACCCACCAACAAAGATGGTGATAAATATCAATTTTTTGTTTTTCTAAAGAAAAAATTAAAAAAAAGGGTAAAGTTAGCCTTATTCTTCATATAAGAGGCGCAAATGCTATTTAAGAAATCCCTTTTTTTTAAAAAAAAAAAAAAAACAGGAGAAATTGGTAATTTTATATTTTAGAATTACGATTTTCAAAATTGAACAACCTATTAAATGGAGCTGAAACCAAAGGCACACTCACCTACAAATCCAATGCATTACAGGTACTCCAATTACCTTTTATTGCTTACAAGAAAGAATAAGTTCAACTAAAAGGCCTTTGGAAAGTCATGAAATGATTTGTTTTTCGACATAAAAAGGGGTATATAATGAGATCAAAAAAAAGGTTAAAAGACTTTTAATCAACAAAAGAAAATCAATACTAACTAATTATTTTTAAGTAACTAATTCGTACATAATATATAATAAAATTTATTTTATTTATAAATAAATTTTATAATAGAATTTATTTATAAATAATTTTTTTTTATTTAGTATATTTTATATTAAATATGAAATCTATTTCAAATGAAATGAATTTTATGTTTAAAATAAATAAAATAAAATAATATATAATAATAAAATATTTTTATTACTTTAAATATATATGATTTTAAGTTTAAAATTTATTTATAAATTCTTTCAATTTTAATAGAATTTAATTTAAGTATAATAAATTTTATGTAATTAATTATTAAAAATTTTAAATAAATTTTTATTTAAATTAAAATTTTAGATTTATAAGTAAATTTTATGAAATTTTTTTATATCAAACACTACTTGAAACTGTCAATTTAAAATGGAATTTGGACTGAAATCAGCCCGTGGGTAGCGCAAGTTGATTCCAACCAACCCGATTTGAAGTTGATTTTGGAATGTAGAAATATCAAGCCCAAATTATAAGGTCTAGCCTAAATGGCCCACATGAGGCCAACAAATTGTAAGAAGGCAGATTAAGACATTGTGACTATGAGCCTGGAATGTAGTTGGATGTGGCCCATATCATTAATATGGGAGAGGAAGGCTCATAATTGTATTCAACGTGAGAAATTATACACTACATCTCTTACTTCACATAAGATGTAGCAAATTAATAGCACAGTGAATTTCAAAAATTATAACTATCAGATAGCTTTTTCTTTTTTTTTTTTAATATAAAAAAATTAATTGTAATTATATATTTATTTTTATTATATTAATTTATGATACCATATAATATACTGACATGATATCATCACTTTATTTTATAACTAATAATTTTACTTGTATGTTGCACATATTATTAATTATTTTTTTATATTTTTTTTAATTTTCATAATCGCATTATAAAATTTTATTATGATAAAATTTTTAATTAATTATAATTTTATTTCAAGTGTCGATGAATAAATAAGTTATTAATAATTTTTTAATTATTTTTTAAACCAATTGATATAGTCATATATCAATAAAATAATAAATAAAGTAGGAAAAAAAATGATATGCCATGCCATGATGATTTTTGAATTATCATTGTTAAAATTCTTAGACTTTTAATATAAGAAATGTTTTTAAAATTAATTTTCTAAATTTTATGCATAATTTTTTTTATTGAATACTTATATATATATATATATATATATATATAATTTTTAAAAAATAATTTATCATTTTTAATTTCATAAAAAAATTAATTAAAAAGTAATTCATTTTTATAGATATAAAATATGATAATTGTAAACTTAAAAATTTTAAAATTTTTAAAAGATTAGGATGTGTCACATGATAATTTTTTAGTATTTTTATTAGTTTTGTGACATACTTTTTTAAAGCCATTTCTAAAATTCAGTTTTAATGCATATATAAAAATTTTCAGTTAAATTTAGAAAAATGATAAATAATTTTTTTAATATATATATATATATAAAATCAATATGATGAATATAATTTTTATAATGCTTGATATTATAACCTTAAAATGTTTAGAATTTTTAAAAGACATAATACAATAAATTTTAGATAATTATTATTATATTTTTTAAAATAATTTCTTAATAGTTGAAGTTTGAAAATATTTAAATTAAAAGTTAATAATTAATATGATCAGATAATTTTTATATAAAATAAAAAAAAATAAAAAAAAAGATAGATGGCAGTTTTTTAAACCTTCTTATATTAACATAGGTAAATGAAGACATTTTAAGGGCTCAACTTTTATATATATATATTCCTCGAGAAAAAAAAAAGTATAAAGCCAATGAAATAAAGCAAAGTCACTAGAAAATGGATGAATCGAAAATAGAGATGCTAGAGAAATTATATGATAATATCGATATTTCATGCAGGATAAATATATAAAATGATAAATAATAATTAATAATTAAGAACCCAAAAAAAAAAATTTGATATACAATTATTAAAAAAATAACTACTTTATTTTTTTTTAATTTTGGAGTTAACTTTTATATTTATATGATTTATTTTTATTTACATAATATTAATTTGTAATTTCATGTAAGATTAGTATTGTATTCAATAATTAATTGCAATATAGAATTGAGTCTTCCTCATGTTTTGTGTAAATAAAAGTATTTATACATTTAAAAAATATATATATCTGAAGATTTATATACCAATTATATAAATTGAGATATGGATTTCAAATGTTAAAATATGGGTAAAATTATTGAGTGAGCTATTATGTTATGGAAGTAAATCAATTTATGGTTTCCTGGAAAAGAATTGTCCGGAACCCTCAGCCGGTGAATCATACACCCACTTTGCGCGCGTCTTGGTCTTTTGCCCCTTCTTGCAAGTCTTGGTCGTTTGTCCCTTCTTGCAAGTCTTGGTCGGACTCTTTTCATTTTCCGCCAGACCAATAACTTGATTAGCATCTCAATAATTCAGTCATTATTATTTCCTAAGGGAAAAGGTATATATATATATATATATAAACTTTTTTAAAACAAGTCATTTAATTTCTTAAAAAATAATCAAGAATTAATTATTATAATTTAAAAATATTAAAAATAATTTATTAATCAACTTATTATATTATCCATCAAATATAAACTTATATCGGTTATTATTAATATTGTATTATTATATTTTTATAAAATATTAAAGATTAAATAATTAATAATAATTCAAAAAATAAAATTAAAAGAGTTGACTTAATATAACTTAAAAATTTTTAAAAATAAATTAATAATTAACTTATTTTAAAATTTAATATTAAATTATATATTTATATATATATATATATAAGAAATTATTGTTATATTTTAATAAAGAAATATTTCCAGAAAAATAATTATTAATTATTTTAAAAATAAATTTTAAATTTAATCTTAATAAGTATATGATTATTCAAAATTTTATTGTAAAATTAAATTGTATTTAACATAATTAATTAAAATTTTAACATTAACGGCATTTTAATATAATTTTAAAAATATAACATATAAAAAATAAAAATTATATTATATTATTAAAATAAATATACAAATTGATAAAATTATAATTAAAATTATTGTTTTTAATCTAATATAATTTAACTTTTATTGCTTGAACCCACTCACGTGTAGGTTACAAACTTCACTTCACTGAAACACAATTTGCTCTGAGTTTCTTATCCTTAACCATGAAAAGTCACGAATCGCCGACAATTTCCACTCTTCTTGTGCTTGCCCTCTTCATCTTTCTATCTAAAACTGAAATTGAAGCAAGATTTCTCCAAGAAATTTGTTCTTCTTCATGTGGTGAACTCAACAAGATCACTTACCCATTTCGCCTAACCACCGATCCAGTCGAGTGTGGTGATCCTGACTATCAACTTTCTTGCCAGGACAACAAACCCATTTTGGAATTTCATTCAGGGCAGTATTTTGTCAAGCAAATTTCCTATGATAGACCTTTGATCCGCCTGGTTGATGTTAACTTAGCCAGTGGGAGCTGCAACCTTCCGCACAGTTCAGTGTCAGTTGATGAGGTAAAGTATGATAATCGCTATAGGGGATTGGTATCTAGTACGTTTGCCAGTTTCTTCAGATGTTCGAGTGGGATCAATGATCAAGCTTATAGGAAAGTTCCTTGTTTGAGTGGAAATGACTCTCATGTTTATGTTAGCTATGGCACCTATGTAATATCTGATCTTCAAGGTTCCTGTTCCTTCATTTCGAGGGTTCCCACAATTTACCAGGCTGTGTGGTACCCTTCTTATGAAAGTATCTTGAAATTGATGGCGTCAGGGTTTGATCTTGAATGGTCTGTTGAGTGCCGGGATTGCATTGCAGATGGTGGTTCCTGCACTTTGAGCTCATTGGGTACACCAAATATCTATGAATGCCATTTTTCAGGTTAATATTCTTTCTTTCTTCATCTACTTTAAAGGTGCAGGACTTCGTTTTTTGATTTGTTCTGGTAGTGCTGGTAGGGACTTAATTTTTCATTGCTTGTGTGCTTGTGCAGGCATATATGTACCCACTCTGGTTTCAACCATCTTTTATGCTATTTGGGACGTTTTGTTAGGTAATTATCCCAAATTGAAAATTTTGCTCTAGCTGCTGATGTGATCTATTTGAATTAAAATTAACAAAAGTCCTTCTTTTGCTCTGTCAGCAATAAATCTGATTGCGAGATTCATCCTTGCTCCAATAGTTATAGTTGGATTCCTAATCTACAAACATAGAACAACAAAGAAGACTGAAGATAACAAGGAGGAATTTCTACCCAATCAACAATCCTTGATGCCCAGAAGGTACTCTTACTCTAATATTATTGCAATTACAGACAATTTTAAAGAGAAATTAGGCCGAGGTGGCTTTGGGACAGTGTACAAAGGACAACTTCCTGATGGTCTTTTAGTCGCCGTCAAAATGCTTGGCAACTCCAAGTGTAGTGATGTGGACTTCATCAATGAAATCTTCACAATTGGTAAAATTCATCATGTTAATGTAATAAGGTTAGTGGGATTTTGTTGTGAGGGATCTTATCGTGCTCTTCTCTTTGAGTACATGGTTAATAGGTCTCTTGACAAGTACATATTTTCAAGAGAAACAGAACTTCAGCCATTGAGTTGGGAGAGACTTCTACAAATTGCTATAGGGACAGCTCAAGGAATTGACCATCTACATGTGGGATGTGATGTGTGCATTCTTCATTTTGATATCAAACCACATAATGTCCTGCTTGACCATAATTTCACACCTAAAGTTTCAGATTTTGGTCTTGCAAAATTTTACCCCGAAGAATATGATTTTGTGTCTGCTAGTGCTACAAGAGGAACTATGGGGTATATTGCTCCTGAGTTGATGTCAAACAACCTTGGAGCTGTTTCTTGCAAATCAGATGTTTATAGTTTTGGGATGTTATTGTTGGAAATGGTTCGAGGAAGAAGGAACACTGATGCAAAGGGAAGTAGTTCAAGCAAAGTATATTTCCCATCATGGGTTTATGACCGTGTAAATGGAGGAGGAGGTTTAGACCTTGACAATGTTAGTGAGAGTGAGGCTGCAATAGCCAAAAAAATATGTATAGTTGGGTTGTGGTGCACTCAAAAAAATGCATCAGATCGTCCATTGATGGCCAAGGTGGTGGAAATGTTAAATAGTAGCACTGATGATATGCGGCTGCCACCTAGTCCTTTGTCTTTCCCTGATTACATTGCTACCGAAGAGCCTCGATCAGATTCTTTGACAGAGTTGCTAATACCTGAAACAGTGGAGCAAAGCTTATAGAATGACAGTTTGTTAGCTAGAAAAGATAATGAGAAGTGGAAAAGAGCAAATGATAAATAGTTGTTAAATAATTTTGTCAAGGCACTGCATGTAGGTGCCAATATCTGAAGTAGTGTGTTTTTCTCTTCTTGTTATTTGATAACTTTCAAAAAGTCCAAATCCTTTAGCTCCACTAAGTGCCTGTATGTTATTGCTGAAATAATATTATCAGTGAAGTTTCAGAAAACATTCACCATTGAAGTATATGTCCTTATCTTTATATGCAATAGATGTCTCTGTTTTTGCCCAATCTTATAAAGCAAAATAGACTATTGTACTGAGAGTAGGCTGCTTGACATGCATGCCCATAATGTGTTCTCTTGTGTCCTGTGTTTGTATTTGCACTCCCACAGGTTTTTACCAAGTATTCATGGAATTGCCTCAATAACTGTCTTCCAAGAACAGAGCAATGAAGTCCCTGAACAGACAGTCATCTTTGTGTTATCCTGATAATGCCTACGTTTGCCTGAATTTTGTTATTTAAAATTACTATCCCCTCGATAGCACAAAGGGGATGGTTTTATCAGACTTTTTCCCACTTGTGTATATGTTACTGTCTCTAGCAATTGGAATGCTATCCAGAAAACTGCTTGTGCTAATGAACTGTCACAAATTGGGGTAGAAACCATATTTCCTTAAAGGTATGCCTCTTCTTGTAGCAATTATTGCGTGTTAAGATGAAGCCAGTGGAAATGTGTTGAAATATTAGCAATTCCATCAAATGATTTGCAATTTTTGCGTGGCTCAATACCATAAGTTGGTTAACATAGCTAATAACAACCTGTAAGCATCAACTGATTCAGTAGAAGGGTAGTGGCAACCGAAAGTAATGTGATGCTAATGCTTTTTTTTTTTTTTCTGAAGAAAAAGATACACCATACTTTTTATCATTTTCCAAAAGCTGAAATTTGCCTTTTCTATCAATCCAGTGCCAATTAAACGTTATGATATGAAATCCATTCTTTTAATTAGTTATTTTTCAACTTTAAAATTGGTCTAATAGACAAATAACAAGTCTACCTTTTTTTCATATTGTAAAATTACGTTGAGTTATTTGATTTCAACGGTATAATAAAAGAAAATTATATGGAAAGAAAGAAAAATTATTAGAGTTTGAATTCTTGAATTTCTATGTTAAAGAGAGACACTTGATCATGAGCCTACTAATCTAATAATATGAGGAGGTATTTCTCTTATGATTTATGAATCATTTTGTCTTGATGTAAATAATTTATTTAGATTGGAAATATAAAATGATTCATTTTTCCTGTAACATTTCCTCTTAATTTACATTGGATAAAGATGGAGAGTAGTTTAAACTCTAAAGCATCAAATGATGACAAGTTGAGCCCATTTTGAGGCACAGATATTAAAGTAAAGCCTACTCCAGCTGCATATTCTATGCTTTAAGCCACATTTTTTAAAGATCAAAGAAAATTTTCCTGAATTCAAAGTCTCATATGCCCCCATCATCAAATCTGAAGTTGAAAAGGACAGTTCACAAATGGATACTTCTCCCTTTTCTTTAATTAGAACTAACAACATATTCAATTATCTCTTGATTACCAATAAAAGATCACAATTTAACTGATGAGGAATCAAAAGAGTGCAATATAAAAATAATCTAAACCATGGAATTTACAGGCTGCCGACTTTTATCCTGATAAACTAATCTAATAATCGAATCTCTGCTTTTGGGTTCATTTTCTTTAAAAATTTTTTATGTAAGGAAGAAAATAAAACTGCAGAGAATAAAGAAAAGAAAAAGGGAAAGTTAAGTCATTTTCTTTCATCACCAAATCATAAAACAAAGCAAATACATGATAGGTGTAAGCGATGCATGCCCAGCAGCATATGTTACAAGCATTTTCACACCCCCAAATCAACCTTAATTCAACACCCTTCTATCAAAACTTAGCTAGCTACCTCGTATGCAACTCTTACATCCCATGTTTTACAACATGAACAAGAAAAAGAAGAAAATATTTATAAAAAAAGAGAGAAGGCAAAGACGTAAATAAACCGAAAGCATCAGCTTAAACAAGGAATAAAAAGAAAGTTAAAAGACCTAACGGTAAGGTAAATCGGACCGCTACCCTCAATTCCCCGCGATGCAATAATGTCACTCTCCCAATTCTTCCCTTTTACTAAAGCTAGAAACTCAGGAGAGTGCAATTGCAAAGCCTCGTTTCTATTTTCTTTGTTCTTTTGTCATCGCGCTTCACCCATTTTTACAAAAGAACCCTCCTTCACCGTGCAACCACGACCACAACAACCCACCACTTCCTTTGTAGCCGTTGCCGAAGCTGCCGGAGCCTTGCCAGTGGGTACTTGTCATCTTGAATATTTTTGCTAGCAAGGAAAGAGTAGAAAAGAGAGTTGGGTATAGGGCATGAGGGGGGACATGATGGGTCATATATAAAGGGGAGATTGTAGCTTCAACGTGAGTGGGATTATTTTTTATTTTTTAATTTTCTTTAAAAAAAAAGAAGTGATGTTGAAATTGCTGGTCTAAGCTAGCTGGTTAAGGGCATGTTTGTGGGGAATGCAAAAAACTCCACTAACTCGATTTTCAAGGGTATTGGAGTATTCATATTTTTCTGACGGAGGAGGGAAAAAGTGGGCATTTGATGGGGTTTATTGTGAGCGTGGCTTTGTTCAGTGCAAATTTTTAAAACATGGGTAAAACTTAAAGACTAAAGAGGATCACTTAGCTCAAGACAAAAGTCTTGATGGCCAACTTTTTAGTTTAATTACCTTGTTATTGAGAGTTGGGTTTTGATCAATGGCTATTTTTCATGGCCAGCTTTCGCTACTGCCTACTAGTCATTGCATAGAAGGTTGTGCATAGATATTGAAGCAGGCAATTGGACCAAAAAGAAATCTCTACTTTACTTCTTTTGCTTAAAGTGTCAAAAATGGCAGGATGATTAAGCATTGGATTACTGTTCATCGAACCATTTATTCCATACCATATTGTACATTTTATTACTTTAATTAAATAACATTTAATAATTCGTATATTAGATAAGAACTTGTATAAGCTAATCATATGGCTTTCTTTGGGGCACAATAATTCGTATATTTGATCTTTGTTTGTCAGTTTAACGCAATAAAATCAATTGGAGCTATAATAATATTTTCCCATTAATGACTAAAGAAGAACTTGCACTCATTCCCATATATACATTCATGTAAATTTTGAACTTACGAGTCTACTCTTGCAAGAATTAAACTCTACGTTCTAAATTTAGAGAGGACTAAATATATGCTTGGTGTGCAACCATAAAATTAGGATATGTGACCATTGAGCCAAAGCCAAGTCTAATTAAAGGGATGAAGGGACTCATGCTTATTGATTGGGTAGATGACTTAACCTAAGTATGTATAATTGAGAATGGACCAATATTGTCTAATGTCGGGTTGCTTAATTTGGCTTTACTGGCAATTATTCTTTCGGTGGGACATAATGCTTGGAAGTTTTAGTGGCCTTTTTTGTTTATCCCATACTGAAAGTATAATTAATCCTCCACTAATTATAAAAGGCCATCCAAAAATTAGATCATGCATGCAACTTTGGACTGTGTGCACGTCAATTAATAAGTTTCCTTCTCAAAAGTCTATTCCCACTCCAATAGATGAAAAAACTTTCCTTTCAGTCTTTTCAGATCAGATTTAGATAAATTTTTTTTTTATAGTTTTATTAATCAATTAATCTCAAAATATTTATTATATTGACATTAATTTTGTTATCTTAGTCATGTCAGGAAATAGATGTATAATTATTAAAATTAATATAAAAGGATGGAGAGAAAGACAATTGTTGTAATGGTGTTTGAAAATGAATTAAGAAAGGAAAAGTTAAAATGTGAGACTGTGTGAAAATGGAAAATAGCAGATCGTTATGGCGGGGCTAATGGAATGGATTTGGAAGAAATAATTGAAGTAATCTTTGTGGAGGACAGAGATGTAGATTCAGAAATGGAGACAAACTTTTTAGGTTGGATAGAGGAAGAAGCTAATGGGAAAAAGAAATATATATGTATGGACTCTGTTATCACTTTTACTATAGATTTGTCCTCAACATCATAAAATAAAAGCACTTACATAAAAAGCTTATTACATAAGTCAGCGGCTCAGATTCTCTTTTCTTTTTAAGTTACACATTTTTTTTAATAATTACGATAAATTAACATCACAAGAACTGAGTCCATTACTGTAAATTTTACGGTAAGCCGTGTGTCCCCTTTCCTCTCTTATTTTACAGGACACAGTGAGGTTTTGCATAGTATGATATCGTTTTGATAAAAATTTCAGGTCTAGAAGTATAATATTTTTATGTTATAAGGGAGAAAATAGTAAAGAAAGGTCAATCATTAGATAATCAATACAGGACGAATCTGGAATTTGTGGGTATTGTGTGTCTGGTAATTGGTGGACAGAGAGCGGCGCGTGAGGCCCGTTGTATATATAGGGAGAAACGCCGCCGGGGAAGTCCCGTTTTGGGGCCTTTGAAGCCCTGAAATAAAGTGGAAACTTCGAGCAAAGAAAGAAACCGAGTCTACACGCATGCCTCTCAAGTCAGTCACAACTTTGCATTGGATCCCGCATGGATTTTTTTTACTTTTATTACTTTTTACTGTGGTTGCTGGGGGTAGGTGGCTGCTAAAGTGCCCACAAACAGTGACGCCCATGTGAATGTGCTTGATTGGATTGTGTGAAAATTATAATATAATTTCCCTTTCCTTTCTTAATCAAATAAACACAATGAAGCCTAATTTTTACACAGGAATAAGGAAATCTGATCGCGTGTTAAGGTAAAGTTCTTTTCTTCAAAAACTAACGGTAGTTTTCTGGTTTAAGGTTTTGGCGATTTGACTTCTGGGTTAGGTTTTCTTGGAGTAGTTGAAGATTGGGTCAAGGGATTTTCAAGTAGTAGGTGAAGTCGCAGTTTGGAATGAAAGTGTGTAAAACCTGTGGTTTCGATGAAATACCAATTGAAGTGTGTAAGTGTTTGGGAGATTTGGGAGTAGCATGATTAATTAAATTATTCAATAAGATTCTAAACTCAAAGAAAATGCTTGATGAATGGAGAAGAAGTATTTTAGTACCTATTTTGAAAAATAAGAGACATACAGAGTTGCTCAAACTATAGGAGAATTAAACTCATGAGCCATACTATGAAGTTGTGGGAGAGAATTGTGGAACATCGACTACGTCATGATACTTTTATCTCTCTCAATCAATTTGGTTTCATGCCCGATCGTTTAATTATGTAAGCGATTTTTCTCATTAGAAGCTTGATGGAGAAATATAGAGATGTTAAGAAAGATTTACACATAGTTTTTATTGATTTGAAGTATATGTCTTATGGAATGTGTTAGAACAAAAGAGGGTATCTATTAGGTACATACAAGTATTGAAAGATGTGTATGAATGAGCAACTACTATTGTGTGCACAGTGGGAGAGGACACAAGAGATTTTCCGATCTCAATTGGATTATACCAAGGATCAGCCATAAGCCCTTACCTTTTTACATTAATTTTAGATGAATTGACGAAACATATACAAGAGAGTTAATAGAAAGTTAGAGCTTTGGAGAAGTGCTCTATAGTCAAAGGATTTTAAGTTAAGTAGAACGAAGACAGAATACATGCATTGCAAATTCAGTGAAGGCTAAACTGATGATAGGGAAGGAGTTAGTTTGAATGGAATGGTACTGTCCCAAAGTAATCACTTTAAATATCTAGGCTCAGTCCTTCAAGTAGATGGGAGATGTGAGGAGGATGTTAGTCATAAGATTAAAGCCGAATGGTTAAAGTTGAGACGTGCCACGGGAGTTTTATGTGATCATAAGATTCCCAATAAGTTGAAAGGAAAATTTTACTGTACAGCCATTCGACCAGCTATGTTATATGGTAGTGAGTGTTGGGCATTGAAAGAGTCGTATGCGTCTAAGATAAGAGTCACAGAGATGAGAATGTTAAGGTGGATGAGTGGCCATACTAGACTAGATAAAGTCCGTAATGAGAGTATTAGATTGAGGTGGTTTGGTCATGTGAAGCGTAGAAATACAGAGACTCCAGTTAGACAAGTAGAGCATATTAGGTTAGAGGATAGAAAGAAAAAAAGGGGTAGATCTAAATTAACTTAGAGGAGAGTAGTACAACATGACCTAGAAGCATTACACATTTCTGAGAATTTAACCCAAAATCGTTTAAAGTGGATAAAGCGAATCTATATAGCCGATCCTAAATTTTTGGGATAAAGGCTTAGTTGAGTTGAATTGATTTGAGGTGAAATTGCAGTTTGAAGACTGATGCAAGTGACAAGGAGGGAGATATGGAGACGCGGTTATGTTATGTAAGCTGAGGCTTGTCGGAGGAGGTGTACAGGAAAACTGAAGAATCGTTGAACTGGTGCCTCGTAGTTCGTGCGCAATTTTTGTTTTAAATTGAAAATTTGAATTAAATAGAATTAATTTGATTTAATTAGCTTGATTTTTCAATTTAAATAATTTAATTTGATTTCAAGTTTTTAATAATTTTGATTATTCAATTTAATTTAATTATTTTCATTAAAAACTAAACAAAAATCGAACTAAATTAAAATTTAATACTACATCGTTTCAGCACAAAAGTAAAATGATTTCATTGAAAGAGGAATTAATACAAGCTCAAGCCTAAAAGCAACCCAACAATACAAAGTCAAGGATCTTTAAGTTATAAAATAGGAGGCCCATGGAGCTAACGTTACAGTACAAATGTCCCAAAGGCCCACAACTCAGAACCTTAGAGCTAATCGAAAAAGGAGGAAGCAATGCATCCACAACATTGCTAGCTTTTGATCGTCGCCTGGAAGAGGATCATCGGATTCTTGAACAGAAAGCAAACACAAAGCTCACAACCAGAAGAATCATCTTCCAGAAAACAGAGTAAGGGCCTTTAGTAAACAATCATGACCAAACCCGGCAATCTGTGGAGAGAGTTGACAGGCAGAACTTACACGCCCTGATGATGGTGGTGTCACTCTATATAAAATATAAATTAATAATATACAAAATATCTATACATAATAAATCTCAAAAAATTATAAATATAAAATTATTTTTATAAATCTAATAATTAAATTAAAATTATATACTTCTATCTCTTATTTTTTTATCATTCCATATGATGCACTACATAAAATATTACAACATCGTTACATGCATCGGTCTTCTAACAATAATAAAAAAAATTCATTAATTTTGCAAGATGATCCACGTCTTTGTCAATCTTACCAAACAAATTCTCTTCACTCTTTAGCTAAGAGGGTAGCGCAGAGCTGAAATAACGCTAGCCCTCTATATGGTCACTGGAGAATGAAAAGGGAGGTGAAATTCTTGGCAGTAGAAGCAGACTTCCCACAAATCATCTTGATTGATGATGTGTTTGAGATTTTTTATTTTTGCCATCTCCACCACAAAAGAGGTAAAAAATCACTTCAACAAAGTCCAAATCAGAGACTTCTAGCTGTTGCCATCTTTCAGAAGGTGAGAAATTGTGTTAAAATCTGATTCAAAGTTTGACCGAGTATTTCTGTGATTTGTTAGTTTGTTTCCTTTATTTAAGCAAGTTTCTTACTGTTGAGAATAAATAGCAGTCGTGGGATTTGATGCCCAGATTTTTTGCTTTATTTGTTTTATTAAAGCCTATAAATAAAGGCACTTCTTGCTTGTTTTCCAGGTAGCATTAAATGAAATAAAGTCTTCTAGTCTTTATGTGCTCTGTTTATCTCTGTTTTTATTCACTTTTTCCAACAATTTTGGTATCAGAGCATGGTTTGATCCTTTGGGCAATAAAGTGAAACGTGAGGTTTGGGTCTATTGGGTATTAAACAAAACACTTTTCTTTGGGGCACTAAAAGGGAAACACGAGAGGAGTGTGAGAGGAAGAGCAAAGATGGCAACAAATGCTTTTTCATCATCTTCACAACCACTCGTACCGATTTTTACAGGAGAAAAGTATGAGTTTTGGAGTATTAAGATGAAAACTCTTTTTAGGTCTCAAGACCTTTGGGATCTAGTTGAATATGGCTTCGTGGATTTAGAAGATCCAGATGAAGAGGCAGAAGAAAGACTGAAAGAAGCTAAAAGGAAGGATGCCAAAGCTTTATTCCTAATTCAACAAGCTGTCCATGAAACAATTTTCTCAAGAATTGCAGCAGCAACAACATCATTAGAGGCTTGGCAAATTTTGAAGAAGGAGTTCCAAGGTTCTACAAAGGTAATGACGGTAAAATTGCAGACTTACCGCCGTGACTTTGAAACTTTGTCTATGAAAAGCAATGAATCTGTTCAAACTTATTTGTCTAGAGTTTCTTCTCTTGTTAATCAAATGAAGTCGTATGGTGAGGATATTTCTGAAGAAACTGTTGTTGCAAAAGTTTTAAGGAGTCTTACTCCAAAGTTTGAACATATTGTTGCTGCTATTGAGGAAGCCCATGATTTATCAAATTATTCATTTGATGAACTAATGAGTTCTTTGCAAGCTCATGAAGATAGGTTGCTCAAGTCACAAGAAAAGAACGAAGAAAAAGCTTTTCAGGTGAAGGGGGAGACGTACGAAAACGGTGCTGGACGTGGTAGTAGCAGAGGTGGTATCCGCGGAAGAGGTCGAGGAAGAGGTGGAGGCAGAACCGGATCTAGTGAAGAGAGGCAGAATAAGGTCTTTAAATGTTACTACTGTGACAAGCCAGGTCATAGAGAGGCTAATTGCTGGAAAAAACAGAAGGATGAGAAAAACCAAGCAAGCTTTGCAGAGGAACCAGATGAAGAAAGTAAGCTGTTTATGGCCCTTTTTTGTGAGAAGGAGCAATCTAACGATGTTTGGTTTTTGGACAGCGGTTGTTCTAATCACATGTGTGGAACAAAGTCATTATTTAAGGAGCTCGATGAGTCTGATAAAACAGATGTGATGCTAGGAGACAGCAAGAAGATTCGAGTTGAAGGCAGAGGTACCATTAGCATTAAAACTAGTCTAGGTAGTGCTAAGATTTTACAAGATGTGATGTTTGTTCCTGGTTTATCTCATAATCTTCTTAGCATTGGGCAATTAATGATTAGTGGATATTCAATTTTGTTTGATGATGGTTTTTGCATTATTAAAGATAAAAAATCAGGGCAAATCACTGCTAAAGTTCCAATGGCTAAAAATAAAATGTTTCCACTAGAAGTTTCAATGATTGAGAATTATGCTATGGTTGCTAATGTTGATAGTGAGACTCAATTGTGGCATTTACGTTATGGGCACTTAAATATTAATGGGTTAAAGCTGTTGAGTGAAAAAGAAATGGTTTTTGGCTTGCCCAAACTTGAGAGTCTTGTTTTTTGTGAAGGATGTGTTTATGGAAAACAAAGTAGAAAGTCTTTTCCTGTTGGAAAGGCTTGGAGAGCCTCTAAGTGTCTTGAGTTAGTGCATGCAGATTTGTGTGGGCCTATGAATATAGAGTCTCTTGGTGGTAGTCGATATTTTTTATTGTTTACAGATGATTGCAGCCGTATGAGTTGGGTTTATTTTCTAGAAAACAAGTCCAAGTTTTGATAGATTTAAGAAGTTCAAAGCAATTGTGGAAAGAGCCAGTGGTTTGTTAATAAAGACATTGCGAACAGACAGAGGAGGTGAATTTGTTTCAGCTGAGTTTAATTTTTTTTGTGAGGAAAATGGGATTTGCAGGGAACTTACAGCACCATACACACCAGAGCAGAACGGTGTAGCTGAAAGAAAGAACTGAATCAGGTAGAGATGGCGAAGCATGATGCAAGCAAAAGGTCTTCCTATTTATTTTTGGGCTGAAGCTGTTGCAACAGCGGTATACGTTCTCAATTTGTCTCCTACAAGAGCTGTTTGTGATCAAACACCGTTTGAGGCTTGGATAGGTATAAGGCCAACGGTAAGCCACTTCAAAATTTTTAGTTGTATAACTTATGCTTTAGTTAAAACTCATTCTATAAAATTTGATGAAAGGTCTGAGAAATATATTTTTGTTGGCTATTCTTCTCAATCCAAAGCATTTAAGCTTTATAATCCTATTAGTGGCAAGCTAACCATCAGCAGGGATGTAGTTTTTAATGAAGATGCAACATGGATTTGGAATGAAGAAAATAAGGAGGGGCATATACAAGTGTTAGAAGATAATATTGAACCACCACTGAATCCAACACCAATTTCCATTTTGATATGTTGGAAGTAGCAATCCATCCGTCCCTACAAGCAATGATTTATCATCTTTGAGTTCGTCAAGTGAAACTCCTCCAAGGAAGTACAAATCCTTGCAGGAAATTTATGCTTCTTGTACTTTTGCTTTGCTTGTTTCAGATCCTATTTGCTTTAAAGAAGCTGTAAAAGAGAAAGAATGGTGCAAAGCTATGGAAGAGGAGCTGTTGGCTATCCAGAAAAATCAGACTTGGGATTTGGTAGACTTACCAGAAGGAAAGAATGTTATTAGGCTCAAATGGGTGTTCAAAACCAAGTATCATGCAGATGGGAGCATTCAAAAACACAAGGCGAGGCTGGTTGTAAAGGGTTATTCTCAACAACAAGATGTCGACTTCTATGAAACATTTTCTCCAGTTGCACGCTTTGAAACAGTGAGAACCTTTTTAGCCTTAGCTGCTCAATTAAATTGGCCAATATACCAATTTGATGTTAAATCTGCTTTTTTGAATGGTGACTTGGAGGAAGAAGTTTATGTCTTACAACCTGAAGGTTTTGTAGCTAATGGCAATGAAGATAAAGTGTACAGGTTAAAAAAGGCGCTTTATGGCTTAAAGCAAGCACCACGAGCATGGTACTTCAAAATTGATTCCTATTTTCAGGAGAGTGGATTTAAAAGAAGTGAAAATGAGCCAACACTTTATTTGAAGGAAAATGGTAAAGATGAGTTTTTGGTGGTATGTCTTTATGTTGATGATATGATCTATATGGGTTCTAATGAGTTGATTATTGCTGAGTTTAAATCTTACATGATGAAGAAATTTGAAATGACAGACTTAGGTTTATTGCATTATTTTCTTGGTCTTGAAGTGAAACAAGTTTTTGATGGGATCTTTATTTCACAAAGAAAATATGCAATGGATCTTTTAAAAAAATTCAATATGTTGAACTGCAAAGTAGAAGCTACACCCATGAATGTCAATGAAAAGTTGAGTCGAGATGATAATGCTGAATTTGTGAATGCACCATATTTTAGGAGTCTTGTTGGAGGTTTGAACTATTTGTGTCATACTAGACCAGATATTGCTTTCTCGGTTGGAGTTGTGTCCCGGTTTATGCACAATCCAAGCAAGCTGCATCTTGGAGCTGTCTTGGAGCTGCAAAGAGAATTTTGAGATATGCAGCAGAGTTGGGAATTTGGTACTCCAAGGTATCAAATTTTAGACTGACAGGTTACACTGACAGTGATCATGCAGGTTGTATGGATGATAGAAAAAGCACATCTGGTTTTCTGTTCAATCTTGGGTCAGGTGCAATTTCATGGAGTTCAAAGAAGCAAGAAGTGGTAGCTTTGTCATCATCAGAGGCAGAATATATTTCTGCAACAGCATCAGCTAGTCAAGCAGTTTGGCTAAGGAGACTTCTTGCAGATTTCAATCAGAAGCAAGTTGGAGCTACAGAGATCTTTTGTGATAGCATGTCAGCTATTGCAATGACGAAGAATCAAGCCTATCATAGCAGAACAAAACACATCGACATTCGTTATCACTTCATTAGGAATCTTGTTACCAGTGAAGACATTGTGTTGAAGTTTTGCAATACAAAAGAACAAGTTGCTGATATACTGACAAAGGCACTTCCGCTGAAAAAACATGAGAACTTCAGAAAACATATGGGAGTTTGTAACTTTGAATCAAGGGGGAGTGTTAAAATCTGATTCAAAGTTTGACCGAGTA
Source organism: Hevea brasiliensis (assembly GCF_030052815.1). Classification (NCBI taxonomy): domain Eukaryota; kingdom Viridiplantae; phylum Streptophyta; class Magnoliopsida; order Malpighiales; family Euphorbiaceae; genus Hevea; species Hevea brasiliensis. Next base: position 15,355,609 of record NC_079509.1, on the reverse strand, counting down.
TTTCTATGATTTGTTAATTTATTTCCTTTATTTAAGCAAGTTTCTTACTGTTGAGAATAAATAGCAGTCGTGAAATTTGATGCCCAAATTTTTTGCTTTATTTATTTTATTAAAGCCTATAAATAAAGACACTTCTTACTTATTTTTCAGGTAACATTAAATGAAATAAAGTCCTCTTTATGTGCTCTGTTTATCTCTGTTTTTATTCACTTTTTCCAACAAATTGAAGACAAAAGCTTCTAAAATTGCTATTAAGGTCCCTTGCATTTGGAAATAAGCAAAACGCGTGTCGATTTTCTCGTCTGAGTTCCCTCCTAGGGTTCTGGAGCTGCAGAATTTCTACTCATTGTCTCCAATAGTGGCTTGTTCATGATCCGGGTGGCATAGCTTACAGCAAACTTTGTACTGTGCAATTTTTTTTTTTTAAATTTTGCTCCCTAAAATCAAATGTATCACAACATGCTCTATCAAAATTTCTACCCAATTTTTCATTGAATAGAAATTTTCTTACAGAAATCACATTTACTAACATAAATATGTAAACCCGTGATATGATATAAATTATATCTTACGTTCATAATAGATTAAATTTAAATAAAAAAAAAAAAAGCAAATCCAACCCCCGAATCAAACTAGAGACCAGCTTGAATCAAACCTAAAACGTATCCGAGTCACAATTCAGCGAACCAAATTTCTTTTTTTCTTTAGTAACTTTCTTCTTATTGTCATCATTAATTCATTTGTATAGATAAAAAAACAATATGCCTGAATTATTAAGGCCTATATAATCAACAATTCTCAACAAAATATGCATTTTGCTAAGGTAAGCTGTATAGTGTTTTGTTCACTATGTCTGACTAATAATATATCCAGCATTGAAGGGACTTCTCCCTTCGTTGGATTCTTGGAGAAGCTAAAAAGATTGCTCACGAGTTAGTTAAAGCATTTAGCGATGTTGATTATGTTACTCGGTCAGAGCCTTTCTTAGCTCTGCGTTGTTTGGATTGTTATGTTACAGGAAATCATTTCTGAGAATGAAAGTTATAATTCTTAAAGAGATATTGCAAGATAAGATTTTATTTTATTTTATTTTATTTTATTATTATTACTTTTTTTTTTTTGTAGATTTCAGCAGCAACCCAAAAACACCAGATTAAGAACAAGCTCATCAGTCTCTGTGAAGTCCACCAAAGAGACTTCATATTTTTCATCGAAGTTACTCTTGCCAAAAGTAAGAACTCCTCTGAGAGTTGATTTCACAGAGTAAAGGCACTGAAAACCCACAGGAGTATACTTTTAACAGATGCTGAAATTTGTTGGTGCTTCAACCACTATAGACCCAGATCCATCCATTAATCAACAGATCCAGGCTTCATTAATCTAAAACAAGCTAAAACATCAAACACAACCAAAATAAATTAACAAAAAAAACAAAGTAGACAGGACAGATCTTACCAGACTTGGTGTAGAAGTTGATAAAACAAAACCAAGAACAAGCTAGGGAAGGGAAGGAAACAGCTGGAGATCACTGGTATGGGAGGTCTCGGGAAAAATTAGCTAGTCTATGCTTTTGAACAAAGCAAGCAATCATGCCCAATCCCCCCATACCCATAACTCCCAGCAACCCTCTCCCTTTCCCTCTTATCCTCTCTCTATTCATGTGTTTACATAGATCTGAAAGAGAAAGGGAGAAATTGAAGGAAGTGGATGGAATGGGTGGCGTAGGCAAGACGATGACCCGAGATTAGACAAAGCCTTCTTTTTCTTCTTGCCTAGCCACCCATCTCCATGAACTTCCTCCAACCCTCTCTTTCTCTCTTCCAATACACACCAAAAACAGATCGGCTCCCATGGTAATTGCTTAGCAGTTGGAGAGATGGTTTCTATATACCACAACAAGGTAGAGACTAACTTTTAATTATGGGAAGTGTTGGGGATAAAAATATAATTAAACAATTGTAAAAGTGGATGTTGTTTCTCAAGGGCATTGTCGGGACCTGTGGAAAATATCGTAACTTAGGTGGCATTGCGATGACGCGTTTAAGGACCACCAAAAGCAAGGCCATAAAAATTTGAAAAAGATAAAAATAAAAATGAAATTCAGAATCAACGTTCATTCGATGCACACGGCACAATAATGATTATTAAGACTTTTTAGCTCGTTTCACATTGAATTGAATTATGAAGGTTTAAATTATTTTTTTAAATAAAAATATTATTTTAAATATTATTAAAAATAATAATTTAAAAAAATTATTTTATTATTTTAATATTTTTATAATTAAAATTAATTAAAATTAATTTTTAAATATATTTTATTAATATATTTAAAAAATATTTTTTTCAACAAGAATTTCAAATGAGCCCCGTGTCAATTTGAAATACAAGTGAAGTAGGAGGTTAAATAAAACTACGATTTTGTGCAATTTTTCAATTACGTCCTAAAATTAAATTTTTTTATAAAAGATATTTTAGGTGAAATTTGCATATTAACTTTTATATTTTTAAATTTATATATTTATTTATTGATATTTTAATATATATATATATATATATATATGTGAAAGTATTTAAGTGTTTTTAATTATAAAATAATATAATATAATAATAAAATTTTAAATTAAATTCTTTTAATTTAAAAGTATATATTATATTAAAAATATTAATAAAATAAAAATATTATAATTAAAATAATAAATATTGTAGAATATAGAGATTATTTTATAATAAAATTTATATTATAAATTTATCATATTGTTTTGATATTTTTAATATAATTAATAATAAATTAAAAAAATAAGACAAAAGAATTAATATATAGATTTATTTAAACATCAATTATTAAGTAAATGAATTTTAAAAATATACAAATTAATATCAGATAAAAAATATATAAAAATTAATATGTATATTTTACTAAATTATCCCTGACTTTTTAAGGGAATGTTAGACAATGCGCCAAACCACATTATAGCAAACTAAGTTCTCCTTAAATTAAAATCTGTGATTCAATCCGATAGTCTGATTTAAACAGATCTTAGAAAAAATAATATATTTACGATCTATTAAAAGTAATATCTACTTTTACGAATTGCTAAAATATATCTTAGATCTCTTTTTGTTATTATAGTTGTCATCAACTATGTAAGCATTTATTATAAGGATGCATATAAAATTTCATTAGATTTATTTTTGATAATTGAAATTATTTTACTGAATAAAAATATTATTTTAGATGTTATTTAAAAAAATTATTTTATTATTTTAATATTTTTATAATTAAAATTAATTAAATTTAATTTTTAATTATTTTTTAATATTTTTTAATTAATATATTTAAAAAAATAATTTTTTCAATGATAATTTGTATAACAATATCAACCGAGCTCTCAATTTGAGAGCAATTCCCATTTGATTTGAGCTGGGCTTAAACAATTTTAATATATTTTACCCCACAAATCGTTGATCAAATTCGATTTTATAACTGTAAGCATTCGTGGAAAAAATTTTTGATTCAATGAATAAAATTTTTTTACTTTTAAATCAATGGATACTAATAATATAATGAATAAAACAGAACATTAAGTGTGTGGACTGTGGTGCAGAAGCTTTGCTGCTCTGGAGGTACAGTAACATGCTGTATCTGCACTTCTACTAATAACTATTAAGCTATAAGCCTGAAATACACATAACGGAGCTCCATATCTCATAAAACAGGCAATCAACCTCAGTGCTGAGAATCACTTTCTTTGGACTTGGCTTGGCAAACTCCTGACCAGCCTCCATCTGCTTTTTTCTATTCTCCACAAGATTCTCTCCAACTTTTCTGTGGTTATTGTTCACAAAACAAGATCAATAACAAGCACATGCTTCACATGAAATCTATAATTGCAAGATTTATTAACAAGGAGCTATAATTAATAGTGCACGAATGTGTATCTGTCTTTAAAATTTAACACTTTTTATATAAAACCATTGCATCTCTTGAGAAACGAAACGAATCCAGAATATATTTGCTTAAATCCCAACACTTTCTTTGAATAATCAATCTGCATTTCTGCATAGAGAAATTGAATGGGAATCAATTAAGGTGAAAATGAGGGGAATATCACATCACAAATGATTTCTCAGGAATAAACATCAGTAAGCATTTACTGATCTGCTTTCTAACAGAAGACACGAAGATTTAAAAAAAAAAAGGGTGAATAAAATCCAGAGATCAAAATCAATCATACGAATATACGGAAATCATAATAAAAAAGGAAAGAAGAACCTTAGCCAAAATGAAGTCAGAAATGAAGGATATCTATGGGAAAGGGAGAAGGAGATGCAAATGATTGGAATTGGAGGTTTCGGAAAGAATTTCTCAGAAATGAAAACTGATCCTTTCCAAGACCTTCAGATCCAAAAACTTGCATCAACACTCTCAGCCTTTCCCTCATTCCTCTCATAGATTAGTAGAGTTAGTAGAGTAGGCAGCAAAGTAGGTAAAGATGAGAGAAGGGAAAGGGAGCAAGCGCAGGAAATCACCGGAATGGGCGGAGTTGGAAAGAAAATCAATCAGATGTCCTTTACCAACCCGTCCACTACCAGAAATTTCATGCAGCCCAGCTTCCTTTCCCATCACATAAACACAAATTAATTACTGATGACAGCCTAATCTAATCATATTTATATATGCAATTGGTCAAAGTTTCAAATACGCGTTTTCCATGGCTTCGGCCTTTGGGAAAAGGAAAATTGCACGCGGATTCTCTCCACTATGCTCCAAAAATCTTTTAGTATTTATTTTTCCTTTTTTTTTTTAAAAATTTTATATTCAATATAAATGTGTCTATAAATAATTCAAATCCATATAAAGATGTGCTTTTTAATAGTTAAATCTAATTTTTTATATTTAAATATTTAATTTAATAATTATTAAATTTATTCTCCTACGCCTTCTAATCTATATTAAATCTATCTTTTAATATATTAGATAAACAATACACGTGGCGGTGATAAGAAGAAGTTGGTAAACTTCAACGTTTGTCTTTGAATTTTAGCTCTTTTACGAATATTGTCACTCTCAAAAAAACAACATTGCCTCTTAAGTTTTAACGTCTAGTTTAAATTCGCTGTAAAAAAAAAGTCTAATTTAAATTCCTCCAAGAAAAAAAATTCTAATTTAAATAACATTAATCGGTTATCAAAAGTTTTTAATTACTGAAATTTTTTATTTATATTTAATTTATTATAAATTTAAAATATAAATATATAAAAATTATATATTTAATATGTAAATTCCATTATATATTTTATATTTAAAGTTTATAGTAAAATAAATTTAAATAAAAAAATTCTTCAATTACCAAAAATAATTTCTTAATTTTTCTCGATAGATTATTAGAGTTCTTGGCATATATTCTTCCAAAAAAAAGTTTTTGTTACGATTCAATCTATGAGCTGGACAGACACTAAGACCTGGGCCAGCTTAAAGTTTTCGAAACCCGTAGTAAGCCTAACTATTTCTTAACATCCTAAGGCCCATATTAAGCCCAATTTCAAGAAACTAACCGAACAGAGTCCGGCCATAACATGGATCACCGAACGGGGAGTTTTTGACATACTCGACCTGTAAACACAATATGTATCAACTTGGGGAGCTCAACTAACCTTTCACATACTCATCATGTCATAAAATCAAATGGGAGCTCAGCTCTCTCATTCAATCTAATCATACATGTATTTAATAGATTTACAGATCTAACATGGTATTATATTACAGACCCAAATCAAATAAAATACTTTTAACACATACGAAATTCTAGAATTTAGTAAAATTATATAAAACATAACAGATATTACTATATAACCTGCGAATGAGAGAGGCAGATTAAAACTAAACAAAAACTCTCCTGTATCCTGAAAAAATAAGGTGAACAGGAGTGAGCGCTCGAATCAAAGAATAAAATACTGATTTTAAGTATAATTTCTATAGCTATCTAAGGCTAGTGCACCCTAAGGGATGGAATGCAACACCTTCAAAGATTTCATACAAGTCACATCATAGATAACAATAAGGTAATTTAGAACACTCACACATCCAAATAATGTTCAAACAATATATATATATTCCTTGGTATCAGAGCCTGGGGGAGAAAAGGCTCTATTTAAGGTTCGGATTCACGTTTAAACATTTTTGAGAGGTTGGTAAGATGATCTTAAGGTAATAAGACAGCTTCTTTAGAGGTGTAAACAGGCCTGGGTTGTAGTCCCGTCTTTGTAAACCGAGAAGGGCGTGTTTAGGGCAGTGATTCCTTTGGCGATTATCTCACTTAACTCAAAAGATCAACCTAGAAAAATTCTTTAAGTACGAATCCAATTTTATGTAGAACAGTTTCTTCTTCAAACTCTTCTACCTCGTTCTCTTAGTCGAGAAAGATAGTTAATAGTGAAGAAATAATAATAAAAAATTTTGAAAAATGTATCGATAATTGGAAAATTTTGAAAGTACAAAAGGATCAGATCTATCAGACTACAAAACTCAATTTTTTCAAAACTGATTTCATAATCAAAACTGAAGAAAGAGATCTTTAGATTACAAAATCCTTTGAGACGATTTCTCTTCTGTCTCAAAAATCCTTACAAAAATACCCTGAAAAACAATACAAATACATCCATATAAGTTTAGTCCAAGTTGGAATTAAATCGCTTACAAAAGAAGAATTGAACACTTCAATCCTAGCAGTTTTTAGAGATACTAAGTTCATAAACTTTCAGGACTCCTTGCTTAGTTCAGTCGAGTCTAGTTTGTGCAGTGGACCAATATCTTTTGATTGCTATCCAAATCTTACTGTTTCGTTAAACGACAGTAATATTACAAAATCCCTTATTTTACAAATCAAAACTCACAATTACAAAATGCTTAAAGGATCTATTCCTCTCGCACTGATTTACAAAATCTATTACAAAGCTATGGTTTCTGCTTTTGCTACAAAACATAAGTTTCAAAGTAAAAGAGGAGAAACTTTACTTTTACAAACTGATCTTACAAAATCCAACACTGTACTCCCTAGATCTATCTAATGGAAGGACATAATTCTACCAGAAGAATGGGTCTTAGAAGGTGCAATAGAACCAGAATCTTTAAAAATAGTTGAGCCAAACGTTCAACTAAGGCAAATAACCCAGTATGACGATAGAAGAGTCAGCCTTAGCTTTAACAGAAGCCTTAGGCTTTCAGATGATTCCTCAACATCCAGTACTGTAGACATAGGAATAGTATCTTGTATACCTTCTGTCATTAGTTTGCCTATTACAAAACCAATTGGAATATAAAATATTCAGCCTAGGTATTCTACTTCAGACTTACCTAGCTTTTCTAGGTTTTCTACTTCAGAAATACCTAGATCCTCTATACAAAACGTAGATTACTCTACAAATATTCCACATCCAATTTATACAAATTTACAAAACGAGTCTGTTCAGGTTGAAACCCAAACAGAGTCATAACCTACATCTCCTACCTTTTCAGCCATTACAGAAAATGTAAACCATGAACTTAATGTGCTTGAAAAAGAATTTGAAGTGGACAAATAATATTTGCATGATGATTTTTATTCTCCTAAAAATCATAAAAAGCAAATGTGCTTTTTCAAAAATTTCAACGATCAAAGGAAAGAAATTCAAAAGGAATATTATGACCTTATATACCAACACAAAGTTCATATTCTTTTCTTTGATTGGTTTGAGATATATGCTAAACAGCATAACATTTCATATCCATTTTTCAAAACCCCAAAAACTTTCAAAAAATCAGATCCAGTTTCAAAACCTTCTCAAATTCCAAAACCTAAACAACAGGAGTTAGAAGACAACCAATCAGAGTTCATCGCGGCTTTAAAAGATCTTCTAAAAAAGACAGAAGAAAAATTGTCTGTTAACCCTGTCACTGTTAGAAACAAAGTTTCTAAATGGGAAATTTCAGATGATAGAAAAATACAATCTGAACATCCTCCTCTTAGGAAAGTAAAAATTTCCCACTTAGAACAAACAGTAGAAGCAGCCCCTTGCAAAATTTCAAATGAAAATGATTATGTGAATATAAAAAACATTGCTCTACAGAATAATTTTACAAATGTCCATTTGCATACCATAGGTAAGCAATTACAAAAAATGGAACAAAACTAATAGGCTACAGTTTCCCAAATTGAAACTAAGCTAGATATAAAACTGAAAAACCCAATCTTCAAACCATTTCAAGTTTCCAAAAATAGTCAAAAAGATTTACAAAACAACATCAATTCTGAATTTATCCAAGCTTTGAGAGACATGAAAACTATGCTAGAAGCTTCAACTTCTACTCCAGTAGCACCTGAAACACCTCAAACTTGCCAAAGGAGTGTCAATATAATGAGGAAAAATTAGATTCAGATGTCCAAAGCCAAGAAAACTAGTCTATCCAAACTGAAGAAATTCAGTCTTTAAAACCTTTACAAATCAATAAACTTTATTGGCCGCGGGTAGCAACACCCCTCCCAATAATAGCTCCAGACTTAGGCATAGAAAATAGAACTAAAATTCTGACCCAGTCTAAATTCAATGCCTCTACTGTCTATGAATGAAACATAGATGGTATGTCTGAATATAACATCTTGAATTTGCTCCAACAATTGACCATGGCAGCAAATGCTTATAAAACCCAAATTGGAATGTAACACCCCTATTTGTATTGCCTGGTTTATTTCACTGTTCCGAGTGACCGGTGTCAGTCCGGACAATTAAGGGGTTTAGAACCACTCTTAAGACAATTAGATAAGCTATAAAAACAAATAATTAATAATTGTCAATTAGTTAAGTATAAATAAGAAAAATAGAACATAAGAAGTTAAACGAGCCGAGAGTCATAGCGATGGGTGACTTTCTTATGAAGGACTACGAAGTCATTTTAAACTCAAAATTTGAACCGTAAAATGTGACGCTGCGGTCCTTAGGACTATTATAAACACAGTGGAAAAGAGAAAATCACTAAAAAGAACTGTTAAGTCAGTCAAATAATTAGGTCAGAGAGCTGGAAGGAATATTGAATTATTTGCAAACCGGGATGAACCGGCGAGGGGCAATTTGGTTAATTGACCCTGAGAGCTGACTCCTGACCTAACTGTCAAATAAAATTGGAGAAAAGAAAATTTCCAAATCGAGAATTAAATTAAAGAACTAATAGAAAAATAAAAAGAAAAAAAAAAGAAAATGAAAAAGTTAAAAAGGTGATGACATCATGCATGACATCATGCATGATGCTATAAAAATAATAATTAATATATTTAATTAATTAGATTTTTGGTCTTCCTAAAGACATAAAAACAAAAAGAAAAGAAGAAAAAAAAAAGATCAAAAGTCTCCTTCCTCACCTTGTTGCCGCCCCACTCACCCTCATTCCTCCATTGTTGATCCTCCATTAAAGCTTGCACTCAAGCTTTGAAATTCTTACTAAACCTCAACTTCTCCCATAATTGCTTCATAAAAACTTGTTCTAGTCACTTGAGAAGGAGATTGGTCATCAAAGAAAGAAGAAAAAAGGAAAGTTTAAAGACACCTAACAAGGTTAGTGATTTAAGATGCAAAATTAGTTTATTTGTTGTGTTTTTAGCTTGATTAACTTGTAAATAAACTTAAAATGAAATGAAACAAATTGTTGAGGGACTAAGCTGAAATTCGGCCAGCACGTGTATGGGGTTTTATTGCATGATTTGAATGGTTTGAATGGGTATATGAACTTTAATTAGTTGAATGGTTATTATTAAAGGCTTTGAAAGTAGTTAAATGTAAGAGTTTGTGAATTAGGGTTTTGGATATTAGGGTTTAGAGACAAAAAATGTGAGAAACTTGTAAATGATGTTTTGGACCTAATTTGAAGTGAGAAATGGTCATTTTTGACCAAATGCAGTGTGTAGGAATGGTTGGAGTTAAGACCAAATTCGGATTGAGTGTGGCAGCATGACCAAGTCAACTTTGAAGGACCAAAAATGAAAATTTACAAATCCAATTGGTATGAGACCAATTGGGAATGAAAATAGACACTAAATGACACAATTTTCATTTAGGAAGCATGCTCAAAAAGTGACCAAAACCTAATGAACAAATTGACCAAACTTGAAAAATCACAGTCTGCCTTTGTACAAACTGACTAAATGAATAATGTTTGTTTATTTAGCCATAACTTGAGTTAGGCAGGTCTAAATGACCTGAAATTTTACTAGTGATTAGATGAGATATGGACTTAAAACTTTCATGAAGAACAAAAACCCAAATTATGCCATTAACCAAGTCATTTGGCCACCCCAAATTGGTGAACTAAAACTGCCAGCACAAAAAAATTGCCCAGAATTCTGGGTTGAGTCTATTCCGGCAGCCATGGTTCAAATAGCTATAACTTGAGTTACAAAACTCTAATTAGAGTGATTCAAAAAAGAGAATAAACTTAAGACAATAGGGAACATTTTCTATGAAAGTTTTACCAAATTCTAACAGAAAAGTGACCAATGGAATAGTGCAACCTTAGACTCCAAAATTGAAAATTTATCAAATTTGCCTAAAAGACTTAGAATTTGAATAAACAGCCAAAACCAACAAATTTAGTGATCAAAATGTGGTATGTGGGTGAAGTTGGAATTCCCATACCTATTAAGCCTTAGTAAGTCAACAATTTGACTTGAATAATGTAGTAAATAGTAACCCCAAAACACAAAATTTAAAGAACGTCAAATTTAGCACATTAAAGTAGGTTAAAGTGAAGTTAAATTTATTTTTAGATTTATGCTAAGTTATGGTACTGAAACACTGTAAAATTGTATATTTCAGTTGAAAAGAATACCGGGAAAGAACCTGAGGAACCGAGTCAAGGCCAAGAGGCGACTCGCTTGAGGTTTGTGCACAACATCACTATGCTTTAAAATTCATTGATAAAGTGAATGAAATATGAATTTTACTTTTGCTTTGAATTGTTGAAAGTTTATTGTGGCCTTATTTATGATGTTTTGATTTAAATTGAGAAAGTTATTGTGTATATTTGAAATGACAATATTTAGCAAATTGTTAAGATAAGTTTTGAAATCACAGTGTCATGACCATATATTTGAACACCTCACTAGAATGACTAGTGGGGATAATTAGTTTCGAATTTTGATTCCTTCTCTGGAGAAGTGTTGAGGTGTGCCAGTCGAAGAGGATGTGAATGAATATCCATATATTTGAGCTAGCTAGCCTTGTGATGTGATTTCTCTTTAGCCTCTAGCTGTTGAGATTCTATTTGTTTCGAATGGCATGATCTAACTGTGGGTTTTATGAAATGTGATTTGATACTTCAAAATGAAATTGTTTGGGATTAAAATCTCATAATGCATGATTTGTATTTAATTCTCATGTTCAGTCAAATTTTTAAATAAATGTGATTTAAGTTCTGCATAAAGATTATTTTAGTATGTTGTGCACCACTCAGTCCTAGTACTCAGCGATAGCTTTTATTGCTGTCACAGATATAGAGACTAGAGGAGTAGCAGACTGAGCTACTGAGGATTGAGGATTTATCAGCTTGAAGTTATCGGGTATAATTTATACCCTGCCTGTAAATATTTATTTTGATGTATGTATTGCATATAAATGTATGGACATGTAAATCGGTATTGAGCAGTTTGTACAAAATTTATATAAAGTTGTAATAAAATTTAGTTTGAATTTTCATACTGTAGATTTTGGTATGATGTATATATATAGATTGTTGTCTTTAATGAATGGAAATATTTTATTTTAATTTGAATGAAATTGATAGATATTATTTTAATGATGACTGAATTTTGGAAATTGAGAAATGTTGACCGATGAATTTTGAGATTTGAGAAATTGTTGAGATTGATTGTGAAATTGAAGTAGTGGTTGAGAAAATTTTTGGAAGTGTTTTTTTTTTCAGGTATTTGAAGAACTGTTTTCTCAAAATACAGACGGAACTCTGGCAAAATTTTTATAAAATTTGTGAAAAAAATAAAATAGACCAAAAATATTAACTAGTTTTAATTTTAATTAAATGTTTTAAATACCTATTAGAAAATACTCACCACTTGTTAAAAATAAGAAAATTATTTTAAAATCCCTTGTAGGGTACTTAATGAGTTATCGGTGGGTGAAGTTCGATAGTTCATTAGGTATTCTACGGGATCATGTTATGCCTTACAGAGGGGTAAGGTGTGACATGTTTTAGTGGTATCAGAGCAAAATTTTTGAAGTATGTTTTAACTTGAGAATTTGTGTCTTTCCTTGTTAAGTAAACTGCTCAATGTCCATATTTGTTACATACAGTGCATTACATCATAAATATGAACTAACGTAGGGAAATATCCTTGTGTTATTTGTTCAGGAGATACCCTAACTTCAGACTAAAATGAAAGAAGGGGATCGCTCAGTTGAGCAGTCTGTTGAAGCTGAGGCACAAGGGGAAGCCCCAGCTTTACAGAATGTCAGTGGGTCAGTAGCACCAGCCCCACAAATGCCGCAGTGTCCTGCACAATTTGCACAGCAGATGGTTGCGATGTTTCAACAAATGGCTGGGGGTATGCCTGCTCAAGCTCCACCCCAGACGCCTATGGCACAACCACTGCCTCCAGCCAGACAGCATGATAAATTACTGAAGTATGGGGCTGCAGAATTTAAGGGTACAGTGGACCCTTTAGAGGCAGAGCAATGGCTTGAAAGAATGGACATAGTATTTAAGAAGCTGCACTGCCAAGATGAACTGAAATTTGAATATTTTGTGTCCTTATTGCAAGGGGATGCGTATGATTGGTGGAAGACCATCCCCCACAGCTTGGCTGAACCACCAGTGCTGACCTGGGATGACTTCATCAGAGAGTTTAGATAGAAATACATCCTATATGCATATGTTGATCAGAAGTTACAAGAGTTTCTGAGTCTAAAACAAGGCAATAAAACAGTGGCAGAGTATGAGAGGGAGTTCTCCCACTTAAGTCATTATGCTGGGAGTCTCCTTTCCACCAGTAAGGCAAGGTGCAAGAGATTTGAGATGGGTTTGAAGCCTAGCATAAGGATGCAAGTTGTGGGTTTCTGACACAGCAACTTCTCAGAGCTCATGTCTCAAGCACTTGAATTGGAAAGAATAGAATCAGAAGCAACCCCAGTGAAAGAAAAATCAGAGAAAGCTAAGAAATTAGAAAAAGACAATGGGGAAAAGTCAGTAGAACAGAGTTTTAGTGGGACTTCTGGGAAGAAGAAGAAATTTAGTGGACCCAGCAGGGGTCAAGGTGGAAGATTTGCTAGGGCAGATTTTCCGGATAGAGACCCTTTAAGTCTGGTCAGCAGTCGAGCAGGGGTTCACATTATGCCCGCCCCTGTGAGACTTGTGGCAAAATTCATAGGGGGGAATGTTATTGGGTCACTGGAGCCTGCTTTAACTGTGGAGGCAAGGGCCATATAGCTAAAGACTGTACTAGTGCTCCGAGATTTGGTCCAGCTCCTTCTACTGCTGAGAGATCTATTCAGAGTCCTGCTTCCAGAGGTTCACAGTCAGTTGGCAGAGGAAGAGGCAGAGTTAGAGGCACTGCTTCAGGCAGTCAGGGCACAGTTAGTCAATCAGCACAAGGAAGTGCTTCAGCCAGAGTTTACACGATGAGACAGCGAGAAGAGGCTGAGACTTCTGATGTGGTAGCTGGTACATTCTCTATCTCTGATCAAGAAGTATTTGTATTGTTTGATCCGGGTTCAACCCATTCATATGTTAGTGCTAGCATAGTTTGTTCACTTGCTGTTCTATGTGTGCAAATGAGTTTTGAAGTACTAGTAACTAGTCCGTTAGGACATGAGGTCCGGGTCAACAGAATTTATAGAGACTGTTCTTTGATAATCCAAGGACATGTTTTCCTGTCAGATTTGATTAAAATGCCCTTCAGAGATTATGATATTATCTTGGGCATGGATTGGTTAGCCAGGCATCACGTCATGATTGATCAGAGATCAAGATCACTTTTGGTCTCCCTCTGTACGGTGATGTGGTAATACACGAGGAGAGGCATTTACTGCCATCAAACATCATTTCGGCTGCACTAGCCAGAAGGATGATCAGAAAGGGGTGTGAAGCATACTTGGCACATGTGATAGACACCCAAGTGGGGAGTCCAGCACTAAGGGACATCCCTACTGTATGTGATTTTCCGAATGTATTTCCTGATGAATTGCCAGGATTACCTCCAGAAGAGAGGTGCAGTTTGAGATTGATGTTATGCCTGGTGTGGATCCAATCTCCATAACGCCATATTGAATGGCACCTGTAAAATTGAAAGAGTTGAAAGTGCAGTTGCAAGAATTGCTTGACAAGGGCTTTATCCGCCCTAGTGTGTCACCTTGGGGAGCACCAGTGTTGTTTGTTAAGAAAAAAGATGGCACTCTCCGTTTGTGTATTGATTATCGACAGTTGAATAAGGTGACAATAAAGAATAGATATCCATTATCCCGCATTGATGACTTGTTTGATCAGTTGAGGTGCGGTATGTTCTCCAAAATTGACCTGAGATCAGGTTATTATCAGCTGAAAGTACAAGAGCAGAGTATTCCTAAAACTGCCTTCAGAACCCGCTATGGCCATTATGAGTTCCTAGTTATGCCATTCGGGTTAACTAATGCTCCGGCTGCTTTTATGGATCTGATGAATACTATCTTCAGACCATACCTCAACCAGTTTGTTGTGGTATTCATAGATGATATATTGGTCTATTCGAGGAGTGCAGAAGAGCATGATAGACATTTGCGGATTGTACTGCAAACTTTGAGGGAGAAACAACTATATGCCAAATTGTCAAAGTGTGAATTTTGGCTGAAGGAGATATCCTTTTTGGGGCATGTAGTATTAGAAGAGGGCATCAAGGTAGATCCAAGTAAGATAGAAGCTGTCCTTAATTAGAGACCACCCAGAAATGTCACAGAGATTCGCAATTTTCTGGGTTTAGCTGGATACTACTGTTGATTTATGAAGGGATTCTCCATGTTGGCATCTCCATTGACTAAGCTACTCCGAAAAGATGTAAAATTTCAGTGGACAGATAAATGCCAATAGAGTTTTGATGAATTGAAGAAATGTTTGACTGAAGCTCCATTCTTGACTTTACCTACCCCGGGTAAAGAATACACAGTTTACAGTGATGCTTCTCACAATGGGTTAGGCTGTCTATTGATGCAAGATCGAAATGTCATTGCCTATGCATCACTCCAGCTAAAACCACATGAGAGGAACTATCCGACACATGACTTGGAGCTTGCAGCTATTGTGTTCGCTCTTAAGATATGGAGACACTATTTGTATGGGGAAAAGTGTTACATCTACACAGATCATAAGAGTTTGAAGTATTTGGGCACCCAGAAAGAGTTGAATTTGAGACAGAGGAGATGGTTAGAGTTGATAAAAGACTATGATTGTCTGATAGATTATCAGCCAGGGAAAGCTAATGTTGTGGTTGATGCCTTAAGTCGCAAGACTATCGCAAGTCTACGGGTTACTCCTTTGTCTTTGGTACATGAGTTAAGATTATTGCATGCCAGCTTACAGATTAATGATGATGGGCAGACAGCAGTTGCATGGCATGTACAGCCAATATTGATTGATCAGATCAGAATGGCTGCTCAAAATGATCAGAAGTATCAGAAGCTATTGGAAGAAGTCAGGCAGGGCAAGAAACCAGAATTCTCAATCAGAGATGATAGTCTACTACTACACCAGGGTAAAATGTGTGTTCCTAATGACGTCGATTTGAGGCAAATCATTTTGAAGGAAGCACATGAGTCTCCTTTTGCCATGCACCTTGGTGGCACAAAAATGTATAGAGGACTAAAGGAGCATTACTGGTGGATGGGTATGAAAAGAGATGTGGGAGAGTTTGTATCTAAATGCATAACTTGTCAACAAGTGAAGGCAGAGCATCAAGTACCCGCTGGGTTGTTACATCCACTACTAGTACCAGAATGGAAATGGGAGAGAATAACGATGGATTTTGTAATGGGACTTCCGAGGATACAGAAGAGTCATGATGCAGTATGGGTCATTGTTGACAGACTGACCAAGTCTGCTCATTTTCTGCCAGTTCGGATGGACTACAGTTTGGAAAGATTGGCCAAGTTGTACATTGATGAGATAGTAAGACTGCATGGAGTGCCAGTATCCATTGTATCTGACAGAGATCCTAGTTCACTTCTAGATTCTGGGGTAGTCTTCAGAGAGCCCTAGGAACTAGATTGAACTTCAGTACTGCATTCCACCCATAGACAGATGGCCAATCTGAGAGGGTAATTCAAATCTTGGAGGACATACTACGGGCTTGTGTGATTGAGTTTGAGGGCAGTTGGGACACACCCTTGCCTTTGATTGAGTTTGCTTACAACAACAGCTACCAGTCAAGCATTGGGATGCCTCCATATGAAGCTTTGTATGGCAGAAAATGTAGAACCCCATTGTGTTGGGATGATGTGGGTGAAAGAAAGATGATTGGACCCGAAATTGTTCAGCAAACTGAAGAGAAAATCAGGGTAATCAGAGATCGACTTAAGACTGCATCAGACCGTCAGAAGTCCTACATTGATTTGAAGAGAAGAGATATTGAGTATGCAGTGGGTGAGAATGTTTTCCTCAAAGTTTCTCCTTGGAAGAGAATTATGAGATTCGGCAGAAAGGGGAAACTGAGTCCTCGTTTCATTGGGCCATATGAGGTTCTGGAAAGAGTGGGTCCTTTGGCATATCGTTTGGCACTACCTCCAGAGTTAGAGAAGATACATAATGTCTTCCATGTGTCTATGTTGAGGAGGTATCAATCAGACCCATCTAATGTACTACCAGTGGAAGAAATAGAAGTGAATCTAGACCTTCATACGAAGAAGAACCCATAGTGATTCTGGCATATAAGGTGAAGCAGCTACGGAACAAGCAGATACCGTTGGTAAAAGTGCTGTGGAACCATCATTCGGGCCAGGAGGCTACTTGGGAACGAGAGGAGGACATGAGGAGACAGCACCCACAGCTGTTCAGAGATTGATACCAGGTAAAATTTCGAGACGAAATTTATTTAAGGGGGGGAGAATTGTAACACCCTTATTTGTATTGCCTGGTATATTTCACTGTTCCGGGTGACCGGTGTCAGTCTGGACAATTAAGGGGTTTAAAACCACTCTTAAGACAATTAGATAAGCTATAAAAACAAATAATTAATAATTGTCAATTAGTTAAGTATAAATAAGAAAAACATAACAGAAGAAGTTAAACGAGCCGAGAGTCACAGCGATAGGTGACCTTCTTGGGAAGGACTGCGAAGTCGTTTAAACTCAAATTTTGAGCCGTAAAATATGACACTGCGGTCCTTAGGACTATTATAAACACAGTGAAAAAGAGAAAATCACGAAAAAGAACTGTTAAGTCAGTCAAATAATTAGGTCAGGGAGCCGAAAGGAATATTGAATAATTTGCAAATTGAGATGAACCGACGAGGGGCAATTTGGTCAATTGACCCAGAGAGCTGACTCCTGACCTAACTGTCAAATAAAATCGGAGAAAAAAATTTCGAAATTGAGAATTAAATTAAAGAACTAATAGAAAAATAAATAGAAAAAAAAAGAAAAAAGAAAATGAAAAAGTTAAAAAGGTGATGACATCATGCATGATGCTATAAAAATAATAATTAATATATTTAATTAATTAGATTTTTGGTCTTCCTAAAGACATAAAAACAAAAAGAAAAGAAGAAAAAAAAAAGATCAAAAGTCTCCTTCCTCACCTTGTTGCCGCCCCACTCACCCTCATTCCTCCATTGTTGATCCTCCATTAAAGCTTGCACTCAAGCTTTGAAATCCTTACTAAACCTCAACTTCTCCCATAATTTCTTCATAAAAACTTATTCTAGTCACTTGAGAAGGAGATTGGTCATCAAAGAAAGAAGAAAAAAGGAAAGCTTAAAGACACCAAACAAGGTTAGTGATTTAAGATGCAAAATTAGTTTATTTGTTGTGTTTTTAGCTTGATTAACTTGTAAATAAACTTAAAATGAAATGAAACAAATTGTTGAGGGACTAAGCTGAAATTTGGCCACTATGTGTATGGGGGTTTATTGCATGATTTAAATGGTTTGAATGAATATATGAACTTTAATTAGTTGAATGGTTATGATTAAAGGCTTTGAAAGTAGCTAAATGTAAGAGTTTGTGAATTAGGATTTTGAACATTAGGGTTTAGAGACTAAAAATGTGAGAAACTTATAAATGATGTTTTGGACCTAATTTGAAGTGAGAAATTGTCATTTTTGACCAAATGAAGTGTGTAGGAATGGTTGGAGTTAAGGCCAAATTCGGATTGAGTGTGGTCATACTGCTGGTAGCATGACTAAGTCAATTTTGAAGGACCAAAAATGAAAATTTACAAGTCCAATTGGTATGAGACCAATTGGGAATGAAAATAGACACTAAATGACACAATTTTCATTTAGGAAGCATGCTCAAAAAGTGACCAAAACCTAGTGAACAAATTGACCAAACTTGAAAAATCACAGTCTACCTCCGTACAAACTAACCAAATAAACAGTGTTTGTTTATTTGGCCATAACTTGAGCTAGAGAGGTCTAAATGACCTGAAATTTTACCAGTGGTTAGATGAGATATAGATCTAAAACTTTTATGAAGAACACAAACCAAAATTATGCTATTAACCAAGTCATTTGGCCACCCCAAGTTGGTGACCTAAAACTGCCAGCACAAAAAAATTGCCCAGAATTCTGGGTTGAGTCTAATCTAGCAATCATGGTTCAAATGGCTATAACTTGAGCTACAAAACTCCAATTAGAGTAATTAAAAAATGAGAATAAACTTAAGACAATAGGGAATATTTTCTATGAAGGAAGTTTTACCAAATTCTAACAGAAAAGTGACCAATGGAATAGTGCAACCTTAGACTCCAAAACTGAAAATTTATCAAATTTGCTTAAAAGACTTAGAATTTGAATAAACAACCAAAACCAACAAATTTAGTGATCAAAATGTGGTATGTGGGTGAAGTTGGAATTCCCATACCTATTAAGCCTTAGAAAGTCAACAATTTGACTTGAATAGTATAGTGAATAGTAAACTCGAAGTACAAAATTTAAAAAACGTCGAATTTAGCATATTAGAACTAGGTAAAAGTGAAGTTAAATTTATTTTTGGATTTATGCTAAGTTATAGTACTGAAACACTGTAAAATTGTGTGTTTCAGTTGAAAAGAATACCGGGAAAGAACTCGAGGAATCGAGTCAAGGCCAAGAGGCGACTCACTTGAGGTTTGTGCACAACATCACTATGCTTTAAAATTCATTGATAAAGTGAATGAAATATGCATTTTACTTTTACTTTGAATTGTTGAAAGTTTATTGTGACCTTATTTATGATGTTTTGATTTAAATTGTGAAAGTTATTGTGTATATTTGAAATGACAATGTTTAGCAAATTGTTAAGATAAGTTTTGAAACCATAGTGTCATAACCATATATTTGAACACCTCAGTAGCACGACTAGTGGGGGTAATTAGTTTCGAATTTTGATTCCTTCTCTGGAGAAGTGTTGAGGTGTGCCAGTAGAAGAGGATGTGAATGGATATCCATATATTTGAGTTAGCTAGCCTTGTGATGTGATTTCTCTTTAGCCTCTGGCTATTTAGATTCTATTTGTTTCGAATGGAATGATCTAACTGTGGGTTTTATGAAATGTGATTTGATACTTCAAAATGAAATTGTTTGGGATTAAAATCTCATAATGCATGATTTGTATTTAATTCTCATGTTCAGTCAAATTTTTGAATAAATGTGATTTAAGTTCTGCATAAAGATTATTTTAGTATGTTGTGCACCACTGAGTCCTAGTACTCAACGATGGCTTTTATTACTGTCACAGATATAGAAACTAGAGGAGCAGTAGACTGAGCTGCTGAGGATTGAGGATTTATCAGCTTGAAGTTATCGGGTATAATTTATACCCTGCCTGTAAATATTTATTTTGATGTATGTATTGCACATAAATGTATAGACATGTAAATCGATATTGAGCAGTTTGTACAAAGTTTGTATAAAGTTGTAATAAAATATAGTTTGAATTTTCATACTGTAGATTTTGGTATGATGTATATATATAGATTGTTGTCTTTAATGAATGGAAATGTTCTATTTTAATTTGAATGAGATTGATAGATATTATTTTACTGATAACTGAATTTTGGAAATTGAGAAATATTGACTGATGAATTTTGAGATTTGAGAAATTGTTGAGATTGATTGTCAAATTGAAGTAGTGGTTGAGAAAATTTTTGAAAGTGTTTTTTTTTTCAGATATTTGAAGAACTGTTTTCTCAAAATACAGACGGAACTCTGGCAAAATTTTTATAAAATTTGTGAAAAAAATAAAATGGACCAAAAATATTAACTAGTTTTAATTTTAATTAAATGTTTTAAATAACTATTAGAAAATGCTCACCACTTGTTAAAAATAAGAAAATTGTTTTAAAATCCCTTATAGGGTACTTAATGAGTTATCGGTAAGTGAAGTTCGGTAGTTCATTAGGTATTCTACGGGATCATGTTATGCCTTACAGAGGGGTAAGGTATGACATGGAACCCCAGACAAAGCTATTGCTAAACTCCTCATTGCAGGGTTCTCAGGACAGCTCAAAGGATGGTAGGATTATCATCTCACAAACCTATAAAAATCTGAGATTCTAGAATCCATACAAACTCAAGAAGATGGTATGGCAATTCTTGATGAGTTAGGCCAACCAATCCCAAATGCAGTAGCCACCTTGATAGTAACAATCTCCTTGCATTTCGTAGGTGACCCATCTCATCTTAAGGATAAGAATGCCGAACTCCTTTCAACCTTAGATGCAAAAAAATGAGTGATTTTCAGTATTACAAAAACACTTTTCTTACTAGGGTAATGATTAGAGAAGATTCTATTCAGCCATTTTGGAAAGAAAAATTCCTTGCTTCACTTCCTACCCTTTTAGGAGAAAAAGTTAGGAATAAAATCAAGGAAGCATTTGGAAATCAAATCCCGTATGATAAATTAACCTATAGTGAACTAGTCAGTCTCACTCAAAAAGAAAGTTTAAAGATTTATTAAAATTTGAAATTACAAAAACATCTGAAATGGGAAATGAGAAAAACTCGCTTAGAGTTAAGATCTTTCTGCAAACAATTTGAAATAGGAACCAAGAACCCTACTCCAGATTGTGGAGGAAGTTGCAGCAGAAAACCTTATAAAAAATCATCCAAAAAATACAAAAACTCTTCAAAACTAGAAAAAGACTCCTATTACAAAAAACCTTCAAAAAAGACTAGTAAAACTATTCCTCAATCCAAAACAAGATTCAAAGATTTAACTTGCTACAAATGCGGAAAGAAAGGCCATACTACAAATTTTTGGAAGTTAAACAGAAAACTTCATGATTTACAATTAAAAGAAGAAGTTATCAATAAAATAGTTGATCTTTTAATTGAAACCAAAGGAGAGTCCAGTTATTCTGAACCCATGGAAAATGAAGAAGGATTACAAATTGATGAATTGATCACAAGTTCATCATCCAGTTCGAGTTCTGATACAGAAACTGAACTGTTTACAAAACCAAAATTAAAAATCAATGTTCTTTCTAAAGACCAGAAGTTACTCTTAGAAATCCTTACACAGGTTGAAGATTCTCAACTACAAAAGGAATTTTTAGGAAAACTTTTAAAAACCTTTGAAGAACAACCAATACAAAAACCTTCTATTATGCCCTCTATTGCAAAAAACACATATGACTTTACGGCCATATTGGATAAAAAGAAGACTTCAAAATAATCAATTGTTTCAGTCCAAAGCCTCCAGGAAGAAATAAAAGCTGTTAAGGTTGAGCTTAATGAGCTTAAAGAAAAATAGGCACAGGACTCAGAAACAATTCAAAAATTACTTTCAAAACAAATCAATGAAGAACTCAAAGAAGAAGACAAAGAAAATACTTTAGAAATTCAAAATCTTGAAAAACATACAAAAGATTTTCTCTTCATTCTTAATGAGATTTCTTCCAAAAAAATTTAATACAAATTAC
This sequence comes from Hevea brasiliensis, assembly GCF_030052815.1. Classification (NCBI taxonomy): domain Eukaryota; kingdom Viridiplantae; phylum Streptophyta; class Magnoliopsida; order Malpighiales; family Euphorbiaceae; genus Hevea; species Hevea brasiliensis. The sequence goes on along the minus strand of NC_079509.1, from coordinate 15,333,486 downwards.
CATTATTTTTTCAAAAGATTTCAAAATCAATACAATTGCTTTATTTGATACATGTGCAGATTTAAATTGTATTAAAAAAGACATTGTTCTAGAAAACTTCCAAGAAAAAACTAATGAAAAACTTTAAGCTGCAAATAATTCTAAAATCAAGATTAATTACAAAACAAAGGCTTCAATAGCTAATTCAAATATTTTTCTAAAAACTTCATTTGTTTTAATAAAAGATGCCACTCATAGTATTATTTTAGGGATGCCATTCATCAATTTGATTACTCCCTATAGAGTTAACTATGATAGTATTTCTTTTAAAACAAAGAATCAAAATCTTGTTTTTCCTTTTGTTGAAAAACCCAAAACAAAGAATTTAAATATCATAAAGGCTTATTCCATTTTTTATAATCAAATAAATGTTTTGGAATAGGAAACAAAATAGCATTTACAAAAGGAAATTTCTTTAAACGAGCTTGTTTTTAAAAATCAATTTTTTGATTTATGCTTATTACAAACTAACCCTTGTGAGTTTTTGCAGATGGCAGAATCATCCAATAATGGTGATTTAGTCCACTTCGGACCGATAGTCTACTCCAAAACTCCTGCTCAAAAATTCAGAATTAATGTAGCCAGAACTGCATATGTTACCACGGAAAGGCACCAATGTTTATTAGACAATCTTTGGACTTTAATACAAAACAAACGGTTGGAAGTAACAGCTCTCAATGCACTTTTTATTGAGTTTGAGGAAGCTAATAAATATGTGGCTGACATCTTTAGCAGAATTCAATATCATGAGGATCATATCATGATAGCTTAATCATTCATCGAGTTTTTACAAAACCAAATTTTATACATAACCATTACATGCAGAATTAGTCTATCAAATCCATCCACTTCTAACTAAAATCATCACCTTGAATTACAAAAACAAGAATTCGAAGGCCTAGGATCCCCACTGGATTCTAGTGTAAAAAATCAAAAGCGAAGGACTAAAGGCCTAGGATCCTCACTGGATTCTAGTGCAAAATTACCATTGGCCCCACTGGTCAATGTGAAAAATTATCACCACAGTGAAGTCCTTTTTGCTTCACTTGGTGCCAATAGTCCTTAGAACATTTCCAAACCCGTTGTCTTTCGAAGAAATTTAGGCAACAAGTTCTCAACGGTCTTCCTCAGGAGATCCGTGAGCAGATATTATAAAACATCATCCAGTCCAGAACCAAAGAACAGCTAGATGTTCTCCAAAAATGTCTAAATTTTATAAAAAGTAGTCAGCAAGGTCACAATGGATGGTCATGGAAATGGGAGTATCATTCAAAATCCCATTTTCATTGCACTCAGGAACATCCTAATCGGTATCCTCTGTGCTATCCAGATTGTGAACACAGCTTAGATTTCAGCATTCCCCACTTTAAAACAACTCAGATGTCTAGAACTCAATATCTAGATGCCAGAGAACTATTCAAATGGGGTATGTTAGCTGGAGTCCGAGTCACAAAATCTAATTGTGAAATAATAAGGTTTTTAGGAAATAGAGTCCTTCAAGAAGTCAGAAGACTATTATTACGCCAAAAAACTAGTTAACATACAAATCGTTTCAACACCTCCAGAAGTATTAGCAAATGGAGAGCTGCAATAAGTGATCAATTACTTTTACCTAGATACAAAACTTCCTCCTCTCTATCATCTTCTGGATTGGGAATGCAATTATGAAGATCACTTTTTCCAACTCAACAAATGGCGAGCAAAGACAATCGTCGATAATTGGCAAAAATACCAATATCCAAAGTATGTGCTAGTCCATACAGGTACATATTCTCGGATATATATCCACTATGAACATTTGCCAAGTCCAAAACCCTTTCATATTGAAACAGTATGAAAATTACATGGTTCAATATGAAAGTTATTACGACTTACCTTCTGTCTCGTCAGAAGACGAAACGAGTGACGATGAGGAGACATGGCACAACTTACAAAACATGATGGAAGGATAAAAGAGTGGTCCCAGCTCCATTCCATTAAAAAGAAAAAAAGACTGACAAAAGAAATTTATGGCTGCAAAATTATCCATTTTACTTTTTCATTCTGCTTTTATTCTTGTAATTTTGCACTCTTACTTTTCTTTCTTACAAAAAATCTGACAGGATATTATTCACTGTCACTATTCACTTTTACTGTTCACATGTGGAGACAACAGGAAGAACTGTTCAAGCATTGTTCAAGCACTGTTCACCCGACAGGAAAGAACTGTTCAGACACTCTTCAAGTACTGTTCACACGTGAAAAAGTAAGTGACAGATACTGTTCAAGATTCCAAAAAATTACAAAATTGCCCCTGGTCACTTCTATATAAGGAGGCACCTATCCAAGGCAAAACCAAGCTTCTTGAACCCAAGCTACTTGAATACAAAGCTTCTTTAACGCAAGCTTCAAGCTTCTTTGAAGACTTCTTCTATTTCTCTCAAATCCGAGAAAATCCGAAAAAGGTCCTAAAGGAGTTTCACCCCGAGGTGAAGAAAGGAGCAAGAAGGCCGATTCACTTCCCATCCTACCCTACCTCTACCTCACCTACAAACCTACAAACCCTGTAACTTCCTTATAGTAGATCTTAGGAAGCTCATGTGTTGAGCAACCTTTGTAAATCCTACCCGAAATTACATCTCCAAAATCTTTATACAAATCTTACAAAATTTATAAGATTTTGAAGTAAGTTTTTTTTTAATTTCTTTTACAAAATTTCAAATTTATTTTACATACATATGGTCGGTTCAACCTCCTATCTTGCATAATTATACGTATATATATTCATAACGGACTGGCTCTACCGCCTATTAAATATATACATGTATATTCATATTTAAATTTCAAGTTTAATTTTATTTTTGTTAAGTATATATATTCTTAACGGACTGGCTCTGTCACCTATAGAATATATATATTTAATCTTTAATTTACAAATTTAATTTTCATTTCTGAATATTTCCTTTTCTTGTGCATTTTATTTATTTCTTTAATTATTTATATATTGCTCAATCTTTAGATTTTGTTTCTTCCCTGTTAGCTCATCCCCCTTTCGATCCCGGTGCGTCCTTGGTATATATATATATATATATATATATATATATATATATATATATATATATATATATATATATGAGTCGATCCCCTAAACAACTCTCTTAAATCCAATCTCTGCCAGTGAGTACAAATCAAGCCGGACTTTCTTTTAATAGTCCAAATGCGGGGGCCAGCGAGATCAACTCGAGCTGTGCCTACCCCGTCTTAACCACAATAGGATCGGGTTCCAACGAGTCAAGCTCCAATCGCATCTACCCGTCTTACTCATATCCAATATCACCACACACACACACTACACACGCACACAGCTCTAAATTACCATAAAACAACATCCATATTCATTTCATCAATTAAAAATGCAATATAAAGCGTGCCTAGTATTTAACTACATAAGTATATATTTATACGTGATGTATGAGCATACCTTGAATATATATAATATTGAAATAATAGTTAAAATAAATATTTTACTCACAGACATAAATTGAGGTCACTGTGGTGGCTGGGAGGAGGAGGAAGGCTGTCTCGACTCACCTGATAATTATATTAAAATTATTTAATATAATTAACTCAATACAAGTTTAAAAAGAATCAAAGATACCATAAGTTGTTCCAAAAATCCAGCAGAATTTTCCCTATACCTAGGACCTACCCAACTTACGAAGTAGTTCAAATCACACTTCTAAAGCCACACATCATCTCAACAACAATACATGGCCCCTCCTGGGCCCTCTAACTCAGGCAAATCTCACATAATCTAACAATTCAATAATAAGGTTTAAAATGGATATTTTGCAAAAGTCATTCTAGCTAGCTTTAAAAAATCTAAAATTTTGTCCTGCGGTCTTTAGCAATATTATAGAGCTAATGCAAAAGGAATTATAATTCTCTAACTGCCCACAACTATTTTATGAAATTTTAATTTGATCTGGTTCTTGACCTTTTTCTGTGATTTTCACATTTCCCCTAACTTCTCAATTTTTCTTAGGACTGTGGTGTCACAATGTTCCATACGAAATTAGGGTTTTGACTGATCTCGCAGTCACTTTTCAGTGCGGTCACCCATCGCTGTGACCCCTGGCTCATTTAACTTTTTATGTTTTATTTTTCTAATCTGTATTTAACCTTTGGGTAATCACTATTAATTTTTGTTCAGGGCTTTTCTAGATAACTTAAATATGATTCTAATCCTCTTAATTGTCTAGATAGACACCGATTACCAGAACAGTGATCTCGCAGCCACTTCCCGGTGCGGTCATCTATCGCCGTGACCCCCGGCTCATTTAACTTTTTATGTTTTATTTTTTCTAATCTGAATTTAACCTTTGGGTAATCATTATTAATTTTTGTTTAGGGCTTTTCTAGGTGATTTAACCAGAACAGTGATTTGCATAGGACCATGCATATAGGAGTGTTACAGGCTGGGCGGAGGAGGAAGGCTGTCCCGATTCACCTGACAATTACATTACAATTATTTAATATAATTGACTCAATACAAGCTTAAAAAAAATCAAAGACACCTTAAGTTGTGCTGAAAATTCGGTAGAATTTCCCCTATACCTAGGACCTACCAAACCTGCAAAGTAGTTCAAATCACACTTCTAAAGTCACACATCATCTCAACAACAACACATGGCCCCTCTTGGGCCCTCTAACTCAAGCAAATATCACATAATCTAACAATTCAATTATAAGGTTTAAACAAATATTTTGCAAAAGTCATTCTAACTAGGTCTAAAAAATCTAAAATTTTGTCCCGCGGTCATTAGCAATATTATAGAGCTAACGCAAAAGGAATTATAATTTTCTAGCTTCAAAATATTTTATGAAATTTTATTCTAAACCCAGCACTATAAAATTGAAGAAACTCAGAGTTCGGGTTTAGTTATGCCAATTCTGACACTTGGAACGCATCCGGGGTGTCTGACAATGGTGGGGTAGCCTATAACTTTGACTTGGTTCCGAAGTGATTCCGGTAGCTTATCTGCTCGGCCCGAAATAATAAATTCAGGCCACGATCGAATTGCCACGAAACGAAAGTACTTACCTACAACACTAGGGGTTAGACTAAAATATTTATATTTACATATAAAATAATTATTTGAAAATTAGATGTATTACATTTGATCTCTATAAATACGGAAAAATTAAATATTATATTTCTAATATATTTAATAATAGTCATCTTGGTTGTGCATTGTGTGAATTATTTATAATTTTATTTTATTATTTATAATCTAATTTCATTAATATAATTAAATATGTATTTTTAATATTTTACATTTTCAAAATCATTCTATAAAAGATTGTTAATGATAAAATTCTTAATTAATTATAATTTTATTTTAAATGTTAATAAATAAAATTTTTAATAGCATTTGATATACTTTTATATTTAATAAAAGATATAAAATTATATACCATTAGATATTAAATTTTAAATTTTACAAATAATTTTTTAGTGAATATATATATATATATATATATATATATATATATATTAGTACAATTTTTTTAAAAATAAATCACCACTTTTTAATCTAACCAATAATTTATTAAAAAAAAAGATTGATTTTAATGGATATAATATGATGAGCAAAATTTTTTAATGTTTGAAATTGCAAACATAAGAATTTCAAAATTTTTTAAAAGATGTATTAAAAAAAGAAATTAGATAACATTTTTGGTATGAAATAAGATTTTAATAGTTAAAATTTAAAAATATTTAGTAAAAAATATATTTAATTTAATAAGTAAATTTTTTATATAAAAAATAGCAAAATAAGAATAATAAAGAAATTATGTCACATGATGATTTTTTTAAGTAGGCTTATTACATTTTTAGATAATAGACTCTTATAAATCATTTTTTAAAATTTAACTTTATATATATATATATATATATATATATACCCCTTTCTCCATTCTCTTCATGGATTTCCTTCCCTACTCTTTGTCCTCACCATCCCAATGTCTATTCTCGCTCAAAACTAGCCAACATTTATAGATCCAAATCCATGTTGCCTCCTCCTTCCCCATCTTAAAATAGATTTAAAAATGAAATCACTTAATATGGATAAAAAAAAAAAAAAGAAAAGACAATGATGATTCTATTAAGCCATGAAATTTCCCAGAAAGGCAGCATGCAAGGCGTTAATGTGGACAAAAGAGAAGATAAATATTGACTGTCCGAGATGGTGATGGTGGGGTAGGGCTGGATAAGGGTAATGGACAAGTTGCATTCACTTTTCCAGGAGAAGAAATGGGAATCACTGGAAAATTGTTTACAGCACACAGCTCCACATGTTTTAAATGAGATTCTTTTCTTGTTGGATTTGTTGGGTTAATTTTGTCCGAAAGTAACTTTAAATTATCGAAAGTGTGAAAATTTATTTTATATAATTGATATTTTATCAATAATTTTTTTTTTTAATTCAGGAAATAATTAGTAAAAAAATTATTATTTAATTTTTAATTTTAATAAAAATTAATTATTTAACTCTCTAATTAAAAAATATATTAATTAATTCTTACATTTTTATTCTATTGGCTATTTAATCCTCTATTTAATTTAAATCAAGATTAGCTGAAGCAATGCATCTTTCTATTAAAAACCCAAAGAAACCCATCAAAAAATTCTCCAGCTCTTGTGGTCTCAAGAACTAAAAATGTTGATTTTCGAGTTAAGCAACAAAAATTAAGCAGTTATAGTCACACCTCCATTGATCTGAGCGTTCCAGGAGCATGCAGTGCTTTTCAACCTGGAAACAGAGGAATTTGTTCGGTGGTATATGAAAAATGAAAATTATTTATCATCTTAATAGACCTTTGTTGCCCATCTGAAAAATAATTCATCCATTCAAAGACCTTTAAGAAAATCCAAAATATTTCTTCCATATCAAGAAAGAAGAAGAAAATAAGCAAAAGCAGAGGAAGAAGAAGAAACAGTAGGCATAGCATATGGGAATTGGATAAAGAAAGTGCGAGAGAAGAAAGGGAAAGGGAGGAAACAGAGGAAATCATTGGCATGGGCGGGCATGGCAAGAATTTGATTTTGAAGATCTTTTATGTTCATGCCAATCCTCCTATGTCCAATCACTTCCCCTGCAGCCTTCTCTTTACCGCTTCTCTCTTCCTGCTAATTCACTGACCTCAGGAGTTGTTGAGTAGATAAGACCACCAAAAACACAAGACTTAAGGGAACAAGTGTACAATGACAGCTGCTCCAACCTCCCATCACATATAATAACTTTATTTAAAAAAAAAAAAAAAAAACCTATGTAAAATATAAAATTTTTACATCAACTAAGGTGCATACACTTACCTAATTAAAAATTAATAAATAATTTAAAATTATAATTTATTCTATGTAAAATTATGATAAAACTTATATATATATATATATATATATATATATAATTATAATTTTTAATTGGCTGAATGTCTAAATAATTTATACATCTAGATATATACAAAAAATTTCCCTAAAAATATCAAGTTGAATCTTAGTTGAAGCTGAATGTTGAAAATAATAATAATTAAATTCTCACACCCTCTTTTTCTTTTCCATAATTACACACTCACACTCAATTATTCGGTAAATATTATTAAAAAATTATAAAGGTGCAATATTCAACAAATATCAATGACAAATATGTCTCAGAAAAAAATGACAAATATTTAAATATTTGTTTAGAATTTTAATTATTATTAATTTTTGAATTTTTATCAATTATATGTACAATATTTTAAATTCATGTGAATTATAACTAATTTTAAAACCACAAATGCTTAAAATATCATATTATGGTAATCAGAGATTCCATGCAACAGCAGGTTGACTCTTTACTTCTACAACTTTACTTCTGCAACAATAAACTACAGAGAGGCCACCATAAACGCCCCACAACTCAGCCCCAAAGGCATCACATGATCCAAGATTGCACATGAAGCCCGATAACTATTTATTATTTACCAGCAGAGTCCTGAAACAAACCTTCAGTAGCTCCCATATGGTTTTGCATACTACCACCTGTATTAAGTTTGATCCATCCTTGGGAAGGGAGATCCCAACCAAACAAATCAACATGACAAATTCCACAAAAAAAAAAAAAAAATCAACATGACAACACTAAATGGAACTCCCATTTTGGGTTTTGCTACTTCATCCACTTTGGCAAGGATAAAATCAATGAGGAATCTAGGAGAGTCATAAGAATTAAAAACATGGCCATTCTCCACTTCCACAACCACCAGATAATCATACCGAATACTAAAAACTCCAACGCCTGCCCAAACGAAAAGATCCAAAAGCAATATTGGAAAACATCCAATCCTTAATATTACCGTCAAGGAAGGTATGCCAGGAAGAATAATTAACCAAAGCCATCCAAATATTTCTAGCAGCAGGGCGATCACGAAGAACATGAATCACATCTTCTATATGGCTGCCACAAACTGAACAGCTAGCATCAGTAGTTATCCTCCGGATACAACGTTAAGAGTTGATAAGAATTCTACTCTGAAAAACGAGCCACATAAACAAACGTACTCTCTGAGGACCGTCCCAAGACCAGATGGTCTTCCAAACATTATTATTGGATCTATCCACATTCTCCAGAAGCTTAACAGCATATTGGACACTAAAATTTCCATCTTTGGATTTTTCTTGCGGTTTGTAGAGAGAACCTGTAGTTTAAATTTTATCAAGTTTTCGCTCTCTCTTCTTCTTCTTCTTCTTGCTCTTTTGCACTCATTTTCCCGCTGTTTCTTGGTTACTAATCAGATGCAAGGTTTAAATTTACACTAATAGCACTTCTGATGAATTTTTTTACCTGTCAACTTTCGCTTCTGGGGGGCTCAATTTATAACCCTTCCTCATTTTTCAAGAATGCTGCTACTATCCAAAAGCGAAACAGAAGGAGGCACATAAGGATGAATACCCAGATTCATTTATTTACCTTTTTAATTGATTTTAATTTTTTTAATTATTTAAGATTTAAAAAGTGATATTTATTTTTTAATAAATTATTTTTTTTACTAATTTTTATTTATTTTTTATTATCCTCGTTAAGTTGAATTGAACTAATTAGTTGTGAATGATTTAATTAACTGTAAAAAAAAAATAAAGAACTTATTTAATTATTAGACCTAAGTAAGGAGATGAATTTAAAGCTTTGGCCATTGAATATTATGAACAATTAGGAGTTTATTTTGAACTTTATAACTTTTTAGAGCTAGAAAAAGGTTCATAAACCCTTTTTAGGAGTTCAGGTGAAGCCACAACCCTTGTCTGAAATTTTTTGCAGGTGTACCAACTAATAAGCTCATCTAAACTGTAAAGCTTTTGGGATTGCATTAATTTGCAGAATTTTGGGATAATATAGGGGCTTGATATATTACTACACCCAAGGGTATTACAATACATGGACCATCTAAACCGTAAGAACTGTAAAAACATTTCTTGGTTTGCCAATATTCTCACAACAAAACTCAATTAAAACCAGAATTAGTAAAAACAGAAATATGTATCATTAATAGAAGTCATGAAACAGTAAATTAATATTTATATAGTACATTAAACAAATAAAAATTTCCACTGGCACTACTCGAGAAGAATATGATGAGGCAATGAGCATATGTGAGAGGAGTAACTTTGAATTATAACTCCAATCAGAAATTGCTTGCTTTGCCAAATCAAATAACATCATTACAGAGAGTTTCTTTTGGTTGCTTGGTTTCGATCCAAACCACCAAACATTACCGATATAAGTATTCATGATGTCTCATATGCCAATGTATAAATGAAATAAAAGTGGAACACAAAATAATCAGAAGAGCTAATAATCTCTCTCTAAAATATCCTTATCCAATCTCCACATTCAGGTCCATAAAATCTTCCAATTCTTTTTTTCTTTCCTTTTACGTCATTATATTTGCTAATTATGTATATGTCCACCGTTCATATTCATCCTTTATATACTAGATTAAAGGGTATTATTGTTTGCCATTCTCTTTGAACATTATAAACATCTCTCTACATTAGCCCCAGTCGCAGATTCGCAGTTCTCTGATCAACATTCTTATTACCTCTCAAGCTTGATTGCCCTCGGCTTCAGGTGGCCCATAAACCTTTCCTGCTCAGTAAGGACATGGCGGAAATGGCAGCGGTGGCCGTAAGGACAGATATCACCAGCAAGGACCATTCTGCAAACCTCGGTCTTGTAGCGAGGGTGGCGGATAACTGGGCGGAGCTCTTCAACGCCATGAGCAAACTGGCAGTGGTCACCGTATGGGCATGTACCTGTCTCCTGCCATTTGTTGCACAATTCAGTCTTGAACATTCCTTGGCTGTAGACCTCGAGTTCAAGGGGCTTCTCTTCCTTCTTCCCTCCGCGCACGTAAACCTTTTGCTGCATATAAAAGCACGATCAAGTCAACAGACCACCAAGAAATTAAGAACTGCACACAATTGCAGAAGCTCCCATTTGACTTTTTTTTTTTTAATAAGCAAAAAAATTTTGTTAAATGAAATAAGGAAAACTTAGCATCATATTAAGAGGCAAAAATGAATCACACAAAACAAGATCAAGAAAATTCTGCAGTTACTAAAGGAAAATAAAAAGACTTAAAATCACATAAAAACACACAAAAAAAAAAAACTCAAGGGCCCACAGAAATGAACTATAGCATGCAGACACCAAGATATCTCCCATTTGACCCGTTTAATTCCAGCATGTTGACCAGTGAGCATTTGTAAGCACAAAAAGGAGAAATTATAATATGCCCACACATATATTTCCTCCCACGTCTACATGGCGGTCGGAGCTTTCGGTCAAACACATGGAGTGCTTGGATATTTTGCTGATTAAAAGTAACAAATGAAAGAATACATGACTTACACATCGCGCGAATACATACACGTACAAGGCAAATGGCATTTATAAGCTACACTTCTAAGCACGCTTATTAGTCTGAAGAACACCGTACCTCCACATAGTTATCAAAAATAAATATTATCCCACGAACAGTACACAATACATCTTAGTACGTTTATCAAGCGAAAACTGGAGTAACATTACATTCCCTAGTCAGTCAAGAAAGTGAGTTTCATCATAAGCCTTTTTTTGAGAGAAGTTTTATAAAGTGATTAAAGGTTTCTTAAGATTTTAAAATTTTAAATATGTTTTGAGAAAGATAATAATTTTTTAAAATAAAAATTTTGAAATATTTAAAAATTTATATTTTTCAACTCATCAAGTTAATAAGTTAATAATATATTTTTAAAACTTTTAAATACTTTAAAATTTTTTATTTTTAAATAATAAAAATTAGTAAAAATTGCAGTTCAAAAAATTTTATTATACTCTCTTTCCAAATAGAGCAAGAATAACCTCTACATTTCCATCTCCATGTCACCACCGTCGTTTTTCTTGCCTCACTCACATGGACCTTCCGCTCCTTGGCTCAATGTGTTCCATTTTATTGCGAATTCAATTACACTCAGGCCCAATTTCTAACTATCTACGATTTCCTCCATTTCTTGCAGAATTAATTTCTCAAAAAAAAAATTGTACATTTCAATTATAATCTTCAAGAAACGAAAAGAATATGGCCAAAACCACGTGCGATAGCCGATCAGCCTCACTTTTCTGTCGGGGGAGTGATCACTCGTGCAACCCAGAGGTCCTCTTATCATGGTAAACTCCATCAAATGAAATTTATCAAAATGTTCTATATCTTTTTCCTACAAATCAGGAAAGAACTAATTTCCATTCTAATAAAAAAAACCTTTTTTTTAAATAAATACCTAATTAAAACAGAAGATAATGGACCATAGAAAATAAATTAGGGGAATAAAGAGAGAGAAATTTACCGCTCCATTGATTGGACTCGCAGTTTTAGGCCGAGTCATTCCCCTGGTCTTGCTCACGCCAGCCTGGTTCGTCTTCAAGTATCCATTGGACCTCACAGAAATACTCTTAGGCAAAGATGTTCTATCCGTCGCGTCCACGGTCTCCCTCTCCTTTACGCTCGTAGGAATTTCGTCTTCGCACAGTTCTTCTCCTCCATCACCTCCAATATTGCACAAATTGTGGAAGCCATTCAAGATCTCGAATGGAGTGGTGTTGCAGTCAGAGGAAAGGCAATGTTTCTGGACCGAGGATTGAATTACGAAGCTCAGTTGGTTGTTTAGCTCGCGGTTGACAGATCGGAGAGCAGCGTTCTCCAGGCGTAGGGACTCTACTTCTCTGGCGGCCTCGCGAAGGCGCGTGAGGCAAAGCGCACTGCGGTTTATCAGGTCCTGCTGTTGCGTCACCAAGCGAGAGTCCAGGAAAGGCGTGAGTGTGTGGGACGATTTGGGACAGTATATGGAGGTGAAATCGACTTCGTTTGGGAGAAATTCTTGGGATTCGGCAGCAATGTTGAGATCGTCGTTAGCGGTGGTGGAGGCAGCGTCGTTCTGCATTTCTTCTCGATACTATTATTACACTTTTCTTACTGAAAATAACATAAAAACTATTGATTAGATAACAAAGATAACCGCCATAGATCTAAAGCTTCAAAAAATATTTCAGAGAAATGATCATTGAGGCATAGTTCTAATCATCGTAAAATTAAATTAGTAGCAGAGTAGTGAAATGCGCACCTGAACCAGTTAGTAGAGAACAGAGAACGAATCTACTCTTCTCTTTGATTTTTTTAGCAGAGGGCGAGGTAAAAGAAATGGAAGGATTTTATAGAGAGAGAGAAAATTTGGAGGGAAAGAGAGGAAGCCTGTTTGGTGCCAGGGGATATCGAGAAACGGAAATCTAAAACCGTTTCAAAACGAGAACAATTTCTAACAGAATTTCCACTTCTCTCCGGTGATTCATTCGCTCTTATGCTATTCTTTGACCATTATGCCCTTAACACTAACGCCATATTTTTGCATTCTCTTAAGGGCATTTTAGTGACTTCACTTTTTTATATTTGGGCCCTATCCGTTTCGAGTAATCTGAGACGTTCATTCTGATGGCAAGCCATTGTGATGGAGCAAGAAGGGGTTTCTTATTTGGGTGTATGGGTTCCACTTCTACAAATCCTTTGCAATAACTGCATAGAGAGAGAGAGCCTGCACATGTAGTTACTACGTTCATGCATCAATAACAGCCAGCAACCGAACGTCGAGTTCTTACTAATTTACGCAAGTATCCTCGGATTTTAATCTGATTTACAAAATTGACCTCTTATTAATGTTTTCCTTTGTTGTTTTGAAATGAAGTTTTCCTTCTTATTTATTTGCATGACCATAATCTATTTTGCATTTTCGATGAGGGGAAAAAAAAAAAAAAACCTTATAACTTACAAGTCTAATAATGCACAAAATCAACAAAGAAAAAGTTTTATCTAGCCTGATTTAGCTTAGTGTTAAGAACATTTTAGTCACCTGGTAAAATTAAATTTGAATTTTTATTTTATTATAAAAGAAATTATATTACTAGAATTGCAAATAATAGAGGTTGTTATTACATTTTAATTTATTTGTGAGTAAATTGATAAAATGAATTTCTTAATTGTTAAGATTTGTTATTATATTGTTAAGATGCTGTTCTTTTTATAATAATAATAATAGTAAAACAGGCATTGAGATATTATTATACTTAGGTCCAAGAAAGAGATGTCATAAATATCAAAGTAAAAATCAAAGATAGCGAAACTAAAATCTTTTTGTTTTTTTTTTTTTGAGAGCTTAGAGGTTGATTACAATATAATAAACATAAGAAGGTGAAACAAACAGCTAAGACAGTATTGGAAGGTACCGTTGCGGTTAGAGAAGCATTTGATTATACAATCGCTTTGTTTTGAAGTTAATTGAAGAAAGGGAGTGGTAGTGGTGAAGTTATAGGGGTTTCAAATTTTCAAGTCAAGAACAGCGCCATTACATGAAGATTGGAAAAGCTCATCATGTTTGTTCTTGTTAGATGAGATGAGTTTGCTTCTTTCTCACAACTATAACTACCTCATTTTTGTCCATTTGTTTCACCATCAAAATCTTATTTGCTTTAATCTAATAATTCCATGGTTGGTGAATACACATATAATTAAGGACCAACTGATCCCACAATCTCCCCATGTTGTTGAGTTAGCCACACCATGTTTTTCCCTATTCCAAAAAAAGAGTTTTAAGATTTATTATTATTATTATTATTATTACCTTGCATTATGAGAGAGCTATTTAATCACTAATCTTTCATATCAATGACTCATTAGATCAGTTCAGTTGTTAAAGATAGGAATCCCCTTCCTTATCAATTAAGATTCAACCAGCGAGAGAGCATTCTATTATTATTTATTTTGAATGTATTAAGCTGATATGGAGACTAGTGCATCCTTAAGATCACCTAAAAAAAAATGTAATAGAGCGTAAATATCAAAAAAAGGAAAACTTTTATATCAACATATTAACATAATCCATTTGTGTTCGCAAATGTCCATATAGAGTTCTCTATCACTTTTGTTCAAGTTTGGTCATGCTACTTTTCTTGATTCCAACGTGCAGCTGTTGCTCAGTATCATCATAGCAAAAGGCCAGTTTATTTTCTCGTTTGGTCATTCAAAATATTTATCCAGACAACATTGATGAACTAGAGATGAGAAGCTAAGGCGTTTCTGTCAAGTCACACGTAATAATAGGTCCATTTTTTATCTAAAGCTGTTTATATGGTATAAGACTTTGACGTCTGTTCTTCTAATTCCTTCTCCAATAACCAACTTGATAATGAAACTTAAACTTATAGACTAGTCAATGTTGCTTCCTCTTTGCCTTCTATTCCCAATTTGAGAACCAAATACTTGGTCAACTAGTTTCTATACAGTAGTACAACACCTGATGCCTGTAACAGAAAAATTTTCCTAAAATAGTTTCCCAAGCTGCTTAGAAAACTCGATGCAGGTTACAGACATAAGAGATTGAAAAGAATTGGTTGAATTGAAATATTTTTAAGTATATGACAGTAACATGCAGCTGAATACTTTAGTTTTATGTACATAGCCATTGCATAGAAGATCCAATTAAACGCTTCTCGTCACATTAATAGTATCCGAATCATAGTCTTCTTTCTTCATAATTCGGCCTTTTACTCGCTTCCGTACATCACTTCTCGCTTTCTTCAGTCCATATCGAATTTGTTTTTCTTGCCTGCGAAAGGATTGTTTTTAGATATCCATTTTCTTGAGAGTCCTGATCATAGCTAGCCTTGCATCTTCATGCCCACCATAAACAAGTTTGTTGCATATATATATATATATATATATATATATATATATATATATATATATATATATATATATCTTTGTTTCAACAAAACTAAAAGGTTTAGATTTTAGAACACAATTACTGCACATTCTGTGAGCATGCAAACAACCTAATGCAACAATTACCTTATTGAGTACTTATTTTGGACCTAAATTTTATGTTACATCAGCAAATAAGTGAACCTTGTCTAAAAGGTTTTCTTGTATTTTTAATAATTGCTTACAGAAGGCAGCAAACATTATAATCCATGGACCAGATTTTTCAAGGGAGTTTACTTTTATGGTAAGCAATAATATAAAAAATGCCGAAATAATGCACCATCCTTATGCACTAGATTTAAAGGAAATGACACCTAGACTAAAGAAACAAAAAGATTTCTCTTAGTGTGGACATAATTCCTCCCTCCACAAAACCTATGGACGTAACGGAAAAACAAATACCAAGAAAATTTTCTACATTTGTTCTTCAGCTGCCATGCAGTATCTAAGACCACTAGGACTGCCTGCCCATCTTCTCATGCCGCCCCTAAATTCTTCCTTGAGAAGCATTGCCTCTCTGTAATTACTGAAACATCTATAAAAGTGTTTCTGATCTTGTTTCTAGTTTAAGGGTATATGATAATGTATTATGATCTCTCTCTTCGTTTCACATAGTTGCAGTTCACTCATAGTTTCATCTTGAAAATTCATGCAAAAATGTACAAATTCAACGCATAACATATATTTTAACTTTCTACAGAAGGAGGTAGAGATTCTGAGTGACCAAGCCTAAAAGATGAACCTGCATAGAGCACACACAAAAGGGAAAAATTTGGGCAGTTGTATTGTTGCCAGTTTGCAATTGAGGAAGGTGTAAATGTTCTAGAAAGAGTCAAAAGGTCATAGTTGTTTCAAATAATCCTGGAGTTTGGGGGTACTTATGTGCCATACATAACTCTGTTTGGCCATAATTTGGCACAAGAGCTGCAAGTCCAGCTCCAGACTCCGGAGTGTGGGACTCCTGAGCATAATATCAAAATACATAATAGAGTTGCTGAAAAATTAAATGATGTCTGATTGGAGAAGACAGCTATTAATAAACCAAGTGTTAAGCATAAAAGATGAATTCTTTTGGCCCTTGTCACAAGTTTCAGTTTGAACTTTTAGGTTTTCTTTACTCTGGTATCAGAGCATGTTCCCCATTAAGGTCTAGTAATAAATCCTAGGCAACCTCATTTATTATAATTCAATCTCAGCAAAAGGTAAATGTCAGGCATATGCTAGTCCATGCATTCAACTGCAAAGGACTTTGCTTGAGAAGACATGTTAAGCATAAATATTATTCTCCAGCCCATATCTACAAACTTAGGCTTTTAGGTTGAGTGGCTCTTTAACATCAAGAAACAATCATTTTGACAAAGACCATAGAAATACATTTCAAGATTAGGATTTTCAAAACCCGACATAAGATTTAAAGCTAATACTTACACTCGAGTCTTCTGCTTCACTTTGTACCTTGTCATTCCATTTTCTTTTATGTCTGAATGTGCACCCTCAATGTCTGGTAAATGACATGAAACTTCAGCCCCAACTTCAGCCCCAGTGACATGCGGTGAAAGTCCACTATCAAGATATTCAGTGCCACTGCTTTCAGCGCTAAACCTTGAAAGAGAGAATGACATTGCTGAATAAGATGGCCGAATTGTCTGAGGAGAATGCAGAGTTCCAGGCAAGTCATAAATCTGGCTAGAAGGAACCTTGTCTTTGTCCATGTGACCAGGCTGACTAATGTAAAAAGAAGATGCAATAAAAGTGTCCTGTCATGACACAAAATTAGAACAGGAAAACAAAAAGAAGAAGAAAAAAAAAAGAAAATGAGAAAAAGCATCTGTAAGTAGGGAAGGTGAAAATCTATAAAAAAAGAAAAGTTATTGAAAGAAGGGAATCAGCTTAAATTAAGGCTGCTGCAATAATATGCAGTTTCGCAACATGTCATTCACAGTTGACTACTCCAACAAGATTTTGTAGGCTTTCATCGCATCCATCCCTATATTGAAAGCTTTATTCAACATAATCCCTTTCATATGTTCATTTACATTACATCCCAATTTAGAGTTTGCAAGACACACTCTCTGGTTTATGCATGCATGACATAGGCCATTTAATATTTTTCTTACATCTATCTGCATTGTACCACTCACAACTTACATGCTTAATTTTGTACATGCATATGGCTTAGAAAAAGTCTAGTGTAAAAGCTTTCCAAGGTAATGTGAAATGAACTAAAGCTCCATTTGATCATCATTTGGACAGCTATATGAGACCAGGCCCTTTCCCTATGTCATAAGATTGGCTTGTACCTTGTAATGACTTAGATGATTGACTTAAAAACACTAATACAAAAATATTTGTGAGAAGAGTTTGCTTGAAACTATGCAAATTGAAGTACGACTAAGCGAAAAACAGCCTAAGAAGTTATCACATAAATAAAGGCCGCCATTTGTGTGATAGACTTGACTGTCAGCAATTTGCAAAACAATTTCCAAGTTCTCACAACCCTCCGACCAGTGACGAAGGCAGGAACTCATTTGAGAGGGATCCAATTAAAATATGTAATTTATAAAAATAACATACATAAAATAGACATAAGTTGATAAGAGAATTTCTAATAAGAATTTGATAAGATATTATAAGTAAATTACAATGATTATCGTTTATTTTTTATTAATTGAAATCTAATTAATCATAAAAACTTCATTGTCAATACTTAGAAATATATCTCTTTCAATGTAATTCATCAAACAATCATTTAGTAATTTATCTCCTATTCTATTATGAAGTGGATTTTTCATGTAACTAGTAAGATTTATGATCAATTTTACTTTGACAATTCAATTTTATAATTAACTACATAAAAATATAAATTTAACATTAATTTTATTTTGTGTATTAAAATATAAGTCTAAGGAATATATGGTTAATCTTCTATCACACTCTCTGATACACAAGTACAGACTTTATCTTTCTTTTTTTTTTTAAAAATAGACTTTGTTTTTACAATTATACTTTTGTTCGTAATTGAGGATGCAATTACAGTGACCAAAAGTCAAGAACTTCGTCCCCCTAAAAGAGTAAGAACTTTTTTTTCCCCTTATAGATGATTGGAGACAAAATAAATAAAAAATAAAATAACCTGTGATTACCTCTAAGCTAGAAAATGGGTTGTTTAGTCCACCAACCACACAGTAGTAGTGTAGAATAATGAGCATCAGCTTGTCCAAGTCTAGGACATAAAAGAAGGTGATATTCCTATTTTAATTTAGTAAAATTACTACTTTACCCCTGAGAGATTTAGAAATTCTAGGGGGGTCCAGTGCCTCCCTTGGCCCTAGTGTGGCTCCGCCACTGCCTCCGACACACTACCAAGGAGGAGAACTGTAATTATAGAAAATGGAATGAAGTCGGAAGATTAAAGTTATTAGTCCAATGGAATTTTGTTTATTAATTGTTGCTTTGCTTTGCCAATGTTTATCAACGATAGACATATAGTTAGCCTCCGAAACTGCAGAACATAAAGATAGTTAAGTACTTCTCTATTTTTCAGTTAGAGAGCTCTCTCAATTAAAAGCTAGAGGAAAATGTATTAGATTGGAGAGTTTGAATGCACAATCATCCGTTTTAATCCTTTTATTCATATTAAGATAAAAGTTGAATAGAAATACTAATCTACATTTATTAGAGTTCAACATGATGCGAGGAAAACATATATATTCATAAGTTTTTGTTAATAATAAATAAATGATATATTCATAAATGTAAGAAGGAAAAAACTGGCATAAATATTACCTCCTTTGTTCTTGCATTTCTGTTATGTGATGTACCAAGGGACATGTCCTCCACAGAGGAGCTTGATGCACCTTTATCATCAAGCAGTGCCCTGATTGGATCTGGGTCTTTCTCAGTTCCAAACAGTTCCTCAAAGTTACGAAATGTTATGTCGAGATCAGGCATGTTAAAATCATCATGAGAAACAATGTCTTCACAGACCCCAAGATCTTGCATATTTTGAGACCACAACTGCAGAAGTACATTAAAAAAGTATACACGTTAATTTCAATGAACAAGTTTAGGACCACTTTAGTAGCAGACAAGCATGCAGGGCATTTTCTTGGAAACTAAAGTCAACTGCATTCAGCCAACATTTTTAACATTCAGAATAATGCGAGGCACTTTTCTTTTTCAATAAAAGAAATCCTCCTTTTTATATTTTTCCGATTCAATTTCTAGTCCTGTCATTGGAATGACCTTTAATTTAGCATTGAAATAAACCGTAGTACTTAAAACATCATAGTAGTTAGTAAGAATCAAAATGTTCTAGTGCACCAAAATGATGAGAAGAAAATATCTAGCAAACTGATGATAGGGAAACAGTTTGTGCTTGCACCTGAGAAAATTTATTGTCACTGGGAAATTTCCGAGAATGTAGTATACGAGAAGGGGAATATTGACTAAAAATTCAAATGAAATAATGTAGATACCATTCTTAAATTTTTTTCAAAAACATAATTAAAATTAAAACTCAGATGATAAGAGTTACGATGATTTGTGTATGTCATTCACTAAAAATAGGACTCAATTTATTCTACATTCCATGGCTGACTAAGAAAACTTTCGCACAGAAGGAAAATAACATTTACAATTATTGATTGTCCAAGTTAATGAACTGCTGTGCTTTGAACAAACCTGGCTACTTTGAATTGGGCTTTTGCATTGCCAAAACGATTCTCCAAGCAAAGGATTTGCAGCAGTTGAAGGCAAGGGCAAATTTTCTGGTTGAGAAAATGACAAAGGCAAAGAGTCCACCTTTAGGTCCTGAAGAGGATAGCCACTGTTACCTGGAACTTGAGAATGCCGAAAATGATCAACACTGTCATCCAACTTATCCAAAGTTTCAAATATTGAAGAAGATACATCCATTTCTTCTCGAGCACGAACCACAGGTGAACTGTTATCCATCTCAGTCAGCTGGAGCCTTTTCAAATCAAGGATCTGTTGCAGAATAAAGTCATTATTTTGCTGTTGTTGACCTGTGCCTGATATCTGCAAGATGAAACACAACATTAAGAACACAGAAAAGGTTTTGAGTCTATAGGAACATTAAAGTAGCTTTTTTGGAAAAAAAAAAATCCCTCAATAGCACATCCAAAATAAATCTCATAACACTTGTAAAATGCATGTAAATACATCCTGCTTCTCCATTGCAATCCAACAAATATCAGCTGGCTCCACACATGGGTCAAGGAGGATAGAATGTCTTGACAAATTACTATTGTCAAGAAAGTTAGTAAGAAGAATTATAAATAGCAATAATTAAAATCAACCACCCAAATTCAGGCAATCATAGACATTTGAAAATGTTTAAATTCTGCCCACCTCAGTTTGTTTACTGCTCCATTGCACTTCAGAATGTGTGCCAGAGGCAAAAGTTGAATAATTAACCTTAGATGTGCTTGAAGAGCTTCCAATTTGCTGGCATGACTCTCTAGGTCTGGGAATGTCAAAGCTCGCCGCACTAGGTTGCACAGAAGCACATGAAGCAGGAAATAACTGATCCTGAATAGCACTTTTATCCAGCTCCTCCAATTCAAAACCCCATAATGCTGCAAAATCTTTGGCAGAGGGGCATCCCAAGTAGCTACTGACAGACCATTTCTGATGCTGGGGAGAGACTCCATGAATGCTCTGGTCACAGACACGACACACGAACATCCGGTGATCCAAACACCTAGCATAAGCTGGGCGATTTCTGCATGAGTCACATAGGAGGGTACGCAGATGTCGGTTGGAGAGAGCATTAGCTGAATGCACCTTTGCATCACAGGAAAGGCAAAGATATGCTGCATCAGCCTTGCAGTAAACTACCGGCCTCAATGCTGTGCAGAATTCACAAATTTTCTGCATTTTATTATTTCCAGATCATCAATAGCCCCACACTTCCAGGGCCTCATAAGATTTCACTTCCAATCAAAATTTTCCTGCAGCAATTTCCAAGATCTGAAATAAGATTACTGCATTAAAGACAGAGGAAATCATTCATAATAAGTGAGAAAGCTGGAAATGCTTTTCTATGCTCATACTATGCCCCAACATCAAGTTGACAAGTTAAGAGTTTGCTCAAAACATCTCAAAAGGAGAAACGACACAGATTTCTATACAAACACATATTTTTCACCCTTCAAGTTTGCTTCCTTGTAGAATCAATTAAACTAGATAAACAGTTAGTCACTAACAAATTCCAATTCAATAGTACTGAAAATTTGGGTAGAGGTACATTCAATTGGGCAGAAGTGTTCTCCTTCTGTAATTTTCTTTCAACTGTGATATTAAAGAGCAAAAATTTATTATCAGTTACAAGGCTGTAGGAAATGGGAGAAAATCTTAACTGAAAAGAAAAGCCTTCTTACTATCACAATTGAAAGATCAAAACATGGTCAAATTACCGCCTAATTTGGAATGTATTCTCCCAGGTCATTCAACCACTTATTCTTACATCCAATTTTCCATTTCAAAACACACCACAGACTACAAAATTTAGAAAATGTAATTTACGCTTAAAATTATCACAAAAAAAAAAAGAACCAGAACCAACCACAGTTTTCACAGATGCTTTCAGAAGCATCTAAAATTAAGCCCAAAGAAAAAAAATCCAATCATAATTCAAGTAAAATCCAGTAGCCTGAAGCAAACAAAAATCCATTTCCAACTCAAGAATCACAGAAGCACCTAAAATTAAGTTCTTTTTTCACAATCTTTCTTCATGAATGAATTGAAAGCTTAGAGATCTAATCCAAAGATTAAGAACCCAAGTGAAGAAAATTACCTGTGATTATGATAAAGTCCTAAAGAGAGAGAGAATTGAAAATGGTCAGCTCTAGAACAAAAATGAAATGCCCTTTTTATCACTTCACTTCATATTCTGTGCTTCTCTGTCCATGAAGTGTCCATCTATCTTCGCCTTTTCGGGCTGACGTGTGAGCTGTGAGTGAACTTTTTCTGACATGGAAGTTTCACGTGGCCTATTCATGGGACCCACTGGACGTTATCCATGTGCATGTGAAACTCTAACTCAGTATAGAAAGAACTTACTGGTGGTGTCATCCATTATCCAATCACGTCCCTCCACGCATTCCGAGCATTTCAGGGGATGACGGCCACGGATTTTTCTTAAGGGCGGTGGAGTCCACCCGGCGCACATCACGAGGCTACAACTAACCAAAAAACGCACATCTTCTTCTTTTTTACGCGTGCATTGCATATGCCGCCCGCCCATACTGATTCGTGCTTAATATTAAACAAATGCTGAAACCTAATAATATATTTTTTTATTCCTCTTTTATCTTTTTTTTTTCCCTTAAATTGTAGAATTACCATAAAGCTTACAATTTTGCAGCAAATCATTGGACAATTACGCGCTGGTGCTGTTCTATCAACTCTCACACAGCTAGACCATGTATGATTTTGCCCTTTTTTGTATTTTTTTTCCTTTTTTATTTGGTATTATTTCCTTATTAAAATGGGTGTAATTGGATTTTCTTTCTTGTTTTCTCTTTTTTCCTTTCTTGATTCTTTTTCCCTTCTTGGATTTTCCCAGATTGATCTCATTATATTTAAAAGAAAAATAAATTACAATAAATCAAAATTATTTTTAAATTAATTTAAAAATAATTAGTTCTATTTAAGCTAAAACTAAAAAAAAAATTAACTGTTAATTTTAATAAAACTTAAACATTGTGCGAACAATCCTTCATGTTAAACCGTCTCTTAATTGAAATAGCAATAGAGGGAATATGGAAATTGTTTATACAGTCAATAATAATAACAATAAGTTTATTAATTCTATTTTATAACATAAACCATTAATCACTAAACTCAATAGTAAAACAATTTATATTCATTTTAACTTTATCTATAAATCTTGATTAAATTAAAGTTTTCAAAGTTTTGAACTCTTAAAATTCAACCCCAATAGAGTTAAAAGGAATTTTTCCAAAAAAAAAAAAAAAAAAACCCTTTGCAATTGCGGTTTCATAACACACAACTGAGTATCAAGGAACATCACATGCAACGTACAGCATAATAATAACAATTCATACTGTTTCCGTTTAGACAACCCCGTATCCAATTAAGGCGGCCATAGTCTGGCTCTATTTACATGAGGTCTCAATCAGGGCAACCGCCAACCCAATTTTATTTTATATTTTTTTACAAAATTAATAAAAACTTAATTATTTTTATCCCAAAATATTATTATTACTATTAGGTTTTGTTTTATAATATTCAATTTAACTTAACTGAGCATTTATTTTAAAAATTTATTGAAATCGACTATATAGATTTTATATCTCTACTTTAAACGATTTTGGGTTAAATCTTCGTAAATGTGTAATATTTTTAGATTATGTTGTACTACTCTCCTCTAAGTCAGTTTACGTCTACTTCTTTTTTTCTTTCTATCATCTAACCCAATATGCTCTATTTGTTTAACTAGAGCTTCCGTATGTCTATGCTTCACATGACCAAACCATCTCAATCTCCCTTCTCTTAACTTATACTTAATTGGCAATACTCCCACCTTTTCTCTAATACTCTCATTATGGACTTTATCTAGTCTGATATAGCCATTTATCTACCTTAATATTCTCATCTATACAACTCTTATAATAGACACATACAACTCTTTCATTGCCCAACACTCACTGCTATATAATATGGCCGGTTATATGGCTGTACGGTAAAATTTTTTGCGATCACATAAAATTCTGGTGGCACGTCTCCACTTCAACCATCCGGCTTTAATCCTATGACTAACATCCTCCTCACATCCCTCATCTACTTGAAAAATTGAGCCGAGATATTTAAAGTGATTACTTTGGGGCAATACCGATACATCCAAACTCATTCCTTATCACCAGTTTGGCATTTACTGAATTTGCAATGTATGTATTCTGTTTTTGTTCTACTTAACTTAAACCACTTTAACTCTAAAGTACTTCTCTAAAACTCTAACTTTCTATTGACTCCTTCTTGTATCTCATCTTTCAGAACTATATCATCCATAAACGTATACTCTCCTGTATATGTTTTGTCAATTCATCTAGAACTAATATAAAAAGGTAAGGGCTTACAGCTGATTGAGAGAGATAAAAGTCAATAAAAATCATGTATAGACATTTCTTCACATCTCTATATTCCTCCATCAAACTTTTAATGAAAAAGATTGCTTCCATAGTTAAACGACCAAGCATGAGGTCAAATTGATTGGGAGAGATAAAAGTGTCATGACGTAGTCAATGTTCCACAACTCTTTCCCACAACTTCATAGTATGGCTCATGAGTTTAATTCCCCTATAGTTTGAACAACTCTGTATTTCTCCTTTATTTTAAAAAATAAGTAAAAATTCATATTAAGAGATATGATAAATTTATCACTTACCGCAATCCTCTTCCTTTATCTGTACTTGATACCAACTAAGAACAAACTACTTAAGCGAAATTAGATTTTATTTTATAATAATAAGAAGAAAATGAAAGAAACAATTATAAGAAAACAATAACCTTAGTTATTTAAGCATTTAAATAGTATTATTTTGGTTACTGAACCAAATATTGCCTTGGGTTCTTTTTTTTTCTATTTTTTTTTTTTGCTTTAAAAATAATAAAAAGCAAAAATAGGATGCTAAGCAAACTGGGCCTTAAATATGCAACTAATGAAAAAGTCCACATTGCTAAGATAACAATTAGGTGACAGTCCTTTTCCAGAAAAAGTTAAAAGAAAGCGCTGCTAGACGCGAGTTTGTCTATGCTTTACAGACAATATCTATATCCCTTCCATGTTTGAACAGCTTCTAAGCTTTGTTAAATGAACAACATCCTTAAACATCTTCAAAATTCGAAATTTACTGTACACTTAAGGTTCTTTTAAAAAAAAAATACATCAGTCAAATACAGCTATGACAAAAACTCTGGAGAGATTAAAAATTAGGGCAAGTCCAGCTCCCACAAGCAGCATGAAGTTGCTTTTAGCACTGTACTGTCAAACAAAACAATCTGAAAGCAGCAGTAAGAATTTGAACAGCTTAACTATTTAAAGCTAGTACACCTGCAACGAAGAGGAGAAATAAGAAGTTAATGCCAAACAGGTTTTTGAACTATAGCCAAAACAAAAATCTGAAATTACCATACACTATAATCCACGGTCAATGAGAATATGTGGCCCACTAATAAGCACCGTAAAAAAAAATGATGAAAAAGAAGGAAATAAGAGTTAGCAAATTGTAAATGTATGAATCACTTGTCTAGTAATAGATTAATTAGCAAGGATGAGTCCTGTTATTTACTTCCAAAACTGGAAAAGGTAATCGCATTCCTTGTAACTTTTGCAGTCACTTGGTACATAATTTCCTATGTCCTGTGTAGTAACCCAACTTAGTAACCTGTTTACAACCACAGTAATAACAGTTCTCTCAAAGTAATATAACTTCTTAATAAGAGTTCCTATAGCTAAATTTAGAGTTTCATTACTTTGAAGTAACTCCTTTTTCCCCTTGATTCATCCTAACATACCCAAAAGAAAGAAAAAGAAAGAACAGGCTAACAGTGTGCTACATGTCAAAATTTGATGTTAAAAAAAAAAAATGTGTCAAAAAATATAATCAATCTCATAAGAGTACACTTTTGAGAGAATGGTAATCCAAAAGTGTAGTCATACCATACCTCATTCAGCTTTTCTTTACATGCACTTCAATAATGTCCTCATCCTCCATGCCCAGGTTGTCAGGGGTCACTGTTGGTCTCACTTTGTCCCCATCAAAGGAAAATACTAAGCTTTGAATATTAAGTTTAACTTTATCTGCATACATTTTGAAGAGTCGTTCAAACTTGTCATCCTATTGAAAAAGAACAACTTGCATCAGAAAACTATCATCTTTAAAAAGGTGAATATGAAATATGAATATAAAATTTGAAATATTATTGAAATGATTGTGTAATATTTTAGACATTTTTACATTGTATATATAATTATTTATTATTTTATAATAAATTAGCTCCTCACTTCACTTGGACAAGCGCCTAGCGCCTCAGGCGATGGAGGACCTTCTCGCCTTAAGGGAGCCTAAGGCTTTTGACAACACCGATAGGGGGAAAAGGAATAGAAATCCTACCCTTATGGCATCTCCTTTGGAGAGAGTTATCAATTATGAGATCTTATTGCATTAACCCAAGAAAAATACGGCAAAAATGCAAATATAGTAACTGTGAACTTGTAAATCAGACCAGTGATAAAAAGCTCACAAAATCTGAAACAAACATAGAATAGAAGCACTGGATAGAACAAGTTGTGCTCTCTTAAATAATGCTTGCAGATTGTATCAAATGATTCCTGATGATATTTTATGCATCTTATTGTCATTGCCAAATTCCTTGGTCACAATAATCCAATATTAACGTATAGTATTTTCCATTTTAGTTGCAGCCAGTGGGTTTTCAATATCATGGATATTCTTTATGGTAGAAATTCCAGAATCAATCACCTGTATAGAAGAAAACTAAATATCTAGCCCTAAAGATACTACCAGATCTTCTATAAAAATCCAAAATATACCTTGTACATGCGAAACTGTTTAAGTTCGTCCTTGTCTTGAACAGAAATTACTATTTTAGCTCTTTCACAAGGAGGTTTTGTTGGTTGCTCAGTGGCAGCATCCAAAGCAGCCTTCAGGGAACTATTTAGTTCTCTTTTTACAGACTCTTCATCCACACGAGATTTTGCAAGTGACTCCAGCTCCTGCTTCCTTAACCTACACCCATGGTTCACATGATATTGAGAAAAATGGATGCTTATGTATGGGGGCAGTAGAGAAGAACTATTTCATGGAAGTAAAGCCATGAAAGATTAATAAATAAATGGAAGCTTGATTTACAGCTACAGCTAAAATTTCATTCTTTTTTCACACGCTTAATTTATAGCTGAAATCTCAACATCTGCTGAATTATTAATTATACAATAACTGGAGCCCCACAGCCAATCTGTGTAAATAGATTGAGTAGTCACAGGTTGCAGATAATGTAAAATGCCTAGCTAGTTCCTGTAAAATCAAGGATTCAACAAGGTCATGTTCAGTAGTGAGTATTCAGCCAACTCCAAAATCCAGGCCCTTAAAGCTGATTACTGAGTCAAGATGAAGGGATGGAACAACGTAGTTGCCTGGTCTCCACCAAGAATATGGTCAAGCTACATACTAGACAATAGTATAGCATGAGTTGAGCAATTCTAATATTCTCTGTGATAAGTCTTAAATGACTGAAAAATAATCAAGTTGCAACTTGCAATGTTGAGCGTTCTTTGTTTCCTAACATAATACAAAACTTAATGCGTGGTCATAAGAAATGCATTGCATCAGTATTGACTAACAATGCCAGACGTCAATTACCCAAATTTTCCACCTAAAAAATGTGATTGTGAGCTAATAAACAAATTACAAATATATCAATAATCTTTGAGAATAGGGCACAATGACATGAACACACAGGGTCATATTCAACACATGTAAACATCATGCTTTTACAAACCAATTACAAAGAGCTCCGCATAATTTAGCCCAATTGAAAACTAATACTGAAATTCCTAAGTTTGCACTTCTAATAAAATGCATGTAAGTTTTTGGACCAATAAGTCTGATACATTCTTTTATTTAATGAATGTATCACTTTTTAGTTAATCATGAATCAAAGAATATAATCCATAATGAATGACTACCAGAGAAATAAATGTGAATGAAAACTCATGAAATAATTTCAAGTTCATCGATCAATTTTACATTAATGAATTATTTACAAGATTTTCATTCCAAAAAATATCATCTTTAAACCCCATTCAAAACTTCACAAAAGAGAAACCCAATTACAGGAACAGACTAATGCACCACAATACCTCAACTCCTTTACAATGGAATCTTCACCAAGCCGTTTTTGTAAATCACCGGAAACTTTGGGAGGAGGAGGTAGCCAATCCTCCTCGTCCTTATCTTTACAGTTCTCTCCTATCACTATCAAGTCATCATCAACTTCTTCAGCCTAATGCCCGAAAAAGATTTAATAAAAAACAAGGCACAAAATCAACCGAGAAGATCACTATCCTTACTCAAGTATCTGTAATAAAATTAAATAAAGAGAAATATAAAAGAAAAAATTGTGCAGAAAAGAGATAAAGGGAAAATCTTACCACAGAATTTGGGTTCTGAAAAGTTTTCCTTCGTTTTGGAGAGGGAACTGGCGACTTATCAGAACCATCATCTGTCAGTATAACCAAAAGCAATCTTGCTTACTTGGTTTAAAAGCATAAAAATTAAAAACAAAAACAAAATAGAAGACCCAAAAAAAAAAGAAACAACAAATTCTTAAAAAACAAAAAACTTAACTTTTCATTTAGAATGTCTTAACTTTGCATCTCGCCAGGCAAACAGGACAGAATAGAAGAAAAAGAGAATTTTACAACTCACCATCGAGGCAAATGAAATTGAGAGGCTGAACGCGCCTATAATCGAACAGAGGTTCGAGTTCTTCTACGGAATCTGCCTGCAATTTCATCAAAAACAAAATGTTAAAAAAATCAAGAGGGAAACCCTAATAGATTGGAAGAGATTGAAATTTCTAACTGAGATTCACCATTAACCAGTAACGACCTTCAAAATCTCAACAAAAAGGTACCGCCCAAAAATTGAAAGGTTTAATATTTTATGCAATTGATTCAAAGATTGGAAGGATGGAGAAGGAACTCAACTCTTGGGTTTTGATTATAAAACAAGCACTTAACTTCTCATGTGAGTTCATCCAAACTGGGCTGCTTTTCCTAATGGGCCTAACTTTTTAGGCCTGTCAATCAACAAAATTGTGGTGGCCCAAAATAAAAATTTTGAGTTTTGGTTAGTGCTTTATCACTTAAGAGAGAAAATTTTTTACATCAAAATAATACCTTGAATTATTCCCTCTCCTATTATCTTTTGGAACCGTTAATGACTCATTAACAATTCGCTAAAATAATAAAATATATATCGTATTGAAAAATGATAATGTAATATATTGTAATTAATTTTTTTTTTTTGAGATTTAATAAAATGTAATTAATTATTATTATTGTATATCCAATAAAAAAATTAATTGTATTACGGGTTACCAAACATAGCATTATTTAATTGCGATTTAATCAGCTCTACACACACAAACTTAAATTTTCAGCTCCATGCACTGCTAATTAATGTTGAATTGCTAATTCCTCCGGCTTCTATAATTAATGATTCAGTAAGCTTCATATTATCCCAAATGTTTCTTTTATCATTCCAAGGGATATGCTTCAGATATTGAAGTTACCATTCGGCAAATTTACCCCATGATGTCACCTCATCCTACAGTTCACAAAATAAGAACCAAGTTCTAGTGACATCCAGTTGTACAAGCAAGAGTTGGATTCTTTGGCAGGACAGTTCAGTTCAGGCAATATTGAGCCAAATGCAGTCAAATTTCCAACTATGAGAACCAAAAGCTGAATTTCATGCAAGTTTCAAATTCTAGTTCAGCTAAGGTGCCCATTCCAGACAAGTTTCTGGAGGACTTCAATGATTGGAATGAAGAGTTGGATGTGAAGGCAATTTGACATCCAACTTCGGGAGAAGTGCCCTGATTTAGGCAAGATTATGACAGGTTCCAGCGATTGGAACCTTAAACAGGATATTATATAAGTTTCAGGTCCAACTCCAAGAAATATGTCAGACACAAGTAATGGCAAACAGAAGCTGGAACGAAATCCAGGAGATGTTGATCGATACTGCGAATAGCTAACAAATGCATTATTGCATGGAGGAGCTGATAATAACCTTAATGGTGATTTCAACGGTGGAAGTGCATAGAAAGCTAACATTTGACATTGAAGATAGCTTGAAACTTCCCAGTTCTTAAATTATATAAAATAAATACTGATATTGCCACATTGCAGCTACTAGAGAAGGGTTAATTTGACGTATTATAGAGAGTTATAGTTGTATTTTGTTCCTTTTAACAGCAGTCAGCAGTTAAATTTCAACATCTTCATGTATGCAATTGTCTAAATTTTTCATTGTTTGGGTAACCCAACAACTTTATCTAAAGGTCAAGATCATAATGAAAGAAAACTTAAAAATTACATGAAACCTTGATTCTCAGGTATCTTTTATTATTAGACTAATTATATCTTATTGCATAGAATAAAGTCAAGAACGCATCCCCATTAACCATACTATTCCTTTAGGATTATATTAGGAAACATAAGAAAAAGCGTGGAATAAAATTTTTGTTGTGGGGAATTTGTTAATTGTTTACTTTGCTCATTGCACGATTTCTTTCAACGATGGAAGAATGTAGTTATTGTGGAATTTCAAAGAAAATTCTATTTGGTCCTCATGAAAAGATAGGAATAACTTGGTGTCGAGGCTTAATCGTGTGTCTCTTTATCTGGAATTGATGCTACGGATCAAAGATTATATCACAGGCACTGGGTCAATTATAGCAGTGAAAACTCATATTTCAAGAAAAAAAAACTTAACTCACTGAGTCGTTTTTAATTATAAAATTATAATATTAATTATTTTTTTATATTTGATTATTTAATTTTTATAAATAATTTTTAAAATATTTAATTTATTTGCTTTCTATAATTACATTTTTAATAACTTTCCCTTGTTGGGTCACTTGGTCTTTAAAGCAAAGAACAAATTCTGATTGACATACGTGTCATTGCCAAGTATAGCCACTGCCTGTCTTATGATTCTATTCCAAGTACAACCAAGCAATTATCTTTTACTACATTAATGGAATGTAGGACCACACTCACATTCTTCAGAGCCATGCCCATGCCTAAAGCTGCTATGGATGAAATAGAATGTCGCTTTTGTGCAGATCAATTAAATTGATTTCTTTCTTGTCAATTCTTGGAAAGATCAAGCGAAACATCCACTAGTTCAGCTTGCCCAGCTTGCTGTCTTCGACTATAAATATATGGGAAGGATCCTCCAAGTTTTCACATAGAACCAAGACGAGGGTAGTGAAGAAGGTTGATGATGAAGAATGCAGGCTAATTCTTGTCTAATAGTCTTGCATGAAGAGATAGAGAGTGGATTTGAGCCAAGGATGACTTGCCGCGCATATGTACTATTGTTTCAAGCAAATATATACTATTTTGCTTGAACATGATTTTGGCGGCAAGCATCCTTGGCTCTACCTGGCTCTCTATTTTCTCATGCCAGACTTAGGAGAAAACCTCAAAATACACTTTGTTTTCGCAGTAATCAATCTCCACTTCCGCTCATTTTATGTACAATTACACCAGCATAATGTTTTGTGAAAATTTTGTTTAGGAAAGCCTTTTATTTTTATCATTATTATTATTATATAGTTATTAATATTAGAATAAAATGATACCAATTAAGTGAGATAATTGATATAATAAGGTGGCAATGCGATTTTAATTAAGTAATATTTATGCCTTAAATTTTCTAAAAGAATAATAATCTTGCTTGTCATCCAGAGGGTATTAAATTAATTATTAAACCATTCATTGTTATGACGCATAAGTCATTCAGTCTTTATTTCTGGTAATTTTTTCCCCTATCATTCTTCTCCAGTTTTCTTCTGTACTTGATTATTCATCAGGAAACACAATTAAAGTGAAGCTGATTGTGATAGCAGGTTTGTTTCTTATCATAAAAACATTGAAAAAAATGGTCCGAAAATCAACTGCTTTTGGTTCAATAAAAATTTGATTTTTCTAATGGCAGCCTGTCACAGGTGCAAACATCCTTCGCTGCAATATTTCCAGATGTGATAGTATGAATACGGTGGTCAAAGATGTTAAGAATCCTGAATAAATTGCAAGAGAAGACTAAAAAAGTTATAATGTTCCAAAGAAATGAAATTGTTCATTTATCTACTTCAGCTATCTACATTTGTTATAGGACCTTTGAACCAGTGCCTAGCACTCAAGATCCAAGAAGAAACTGTGAGGATGAGCAGGCCACCAACAGCAACAGGAGTGTAGTTGAGCGTCTCATTGGTAATGGGGTAGGCTACAGGCAATGAAAAGAGGATTGAGATGGTTACTACCCAAAGGACTGCAATCCAACCAACCAGGACACCATAGCGACCCAAATTGAATGGTCCTGGGGTGAATGACTTGCTTGCCAAGGTCACTCTGAAGAAGATTGGCAGGGCATAAGCAACATACAGTCCAATAGTGGCAATGGATACCATGGCCTGAAATGCAACTGTGCTTCCAAGATACTTCAGAGATTAAGAGGAAACAAAGGATACACGATTAGTAAATGTGGGAAGAAGTGCCACGATTAGATGAAAATGATCAATGCACGCAGAAACCAAAATTGACAAGACTTGGCAACTAGGTCTATATTAACTCAACTCAACAGAGGTCATGTCATATTGATTAATTACTGCAATTAATTCCAGTGCTATCATTTATATTCAGAGTAAAACAAAAATGGGCAAAGAAGGCAGCCAATAAGGAATGTCTCAAAAAAAAATGTACTTCAAATATTTTTCCATTACCCCAGAGACTCATATTTTTCATGAGTTTGCAGCAATAGAAAACGGAAAATTATTTGCTGGCAATTAGCAGAAAGCAACTCCAGAGAGGTTTTTCTATAGCAAACATGATAATTTGGACTGAAAAGAAAACGAATGGAATGGAGATTACCGTTAATGCCATGCAAAATGATATAAATGCACCAAGCCAAACAGCATTTATAGGCACCTCCTGCTTGTTCACTTTGTGCCAAAGTGATGAGAGTGGCATGGCTCCATCTCTTGAAAACGCATATGCCATCCTGAGAATAAATATATAGCATTGTCAATAGCTAAACAATGGTCTTTAAACTCCTGAAGCGATTCAAATGAGATATCAAACAAGTATATTTATTGTACCTGGAGTTGCTAGTAACTGAACTCATCCCACAGAAAAATATGGCAATAGCAACTACTCCTAAGCAAACAATTCCACCAGTTCCACTTCCATATCTATTCTTGAATGCTTGATAAAATATTTCAGCAATGGCATAACCACCAGCATCGTTTTCTTCACTTAAGAGGTAAGGTATGTCGGTAACAGCAAAGGTTATTCCAAGAATGTAAAACCATCCAAATATAACAGATATCCCAATGGCGCTGATTATTCCTTTAGGTCCATTCTTATCAGCACCCTTGGTTTCCTCTGTCTGGAAATAACAGTTTCAAAACAATGGGTGATTCATTTCAGTCCAATTTATCATCAAGCTATAGAAGGGGGGAAGTACTCTAATGAACTAGCATGCTAGTAAAATTCTTGTGAAGATGTTAATCCTGTAATTATAATATATTAGGTAATTGATCAGTTAGTCTAGTCAGCAAATTAGTTAGAATAGTTGTAATGAATTCATAGATGGTTGAAAGCTAAGCAATGCTAGCTGTGGAGCTTGTATAAAAAAATGTAACTAAACATATTCCAAGATCAATGAATTAATTTTCAGTTCAACCCTTAGAGCTAAAAAACGATTAGATCTAGAACGGTGATGGTTATTTTTTACAAAGCTTCTCATCAATGGCCCCAAGTCTTTAATCTGAAATTAAGCATTCGAATAATCTTTCAAACTCTGAATTTCATCTTTACACCTGCAAGAATTATGCCATCTATGTAAACTATCACGACCAGCAGCCTGATTTAGACAGTAAAGATGAAATTCAGAGTTTGAAGGATTATTTGAATACTCTTTTCAGATTAAAGAATTGGGGCATTGAAGTTTTTCTGGGTATATGTACCTTGTAGCAGAAATATACCTTGGAATTATTGCAGGATATTGGTCTAACTGGTTGTAAACGAGTAGATACGCCTCTAGCACAAAATTTAAAACTAAGAGATGATGAGGGAGAATTGTAGGTTAAAAAAGCGACATGATTTTACAGCTCCTTCACCAAGTCAAGGTTAAAAAAGCAAGTCTGACAACTTTGTATGTGACTGTATGCATACATGTGTGTGTGTGTGTGTGTGTGTGTGTTTATTTGTATGTCTTGCTTGGATCTGGTAGTTCTTTCTTTTTACAAGAAAAGGTTGATTAGATTGGCTAATTTTTATCCTACTAAATTTTTAAATGTCAGAACTCTTACTCAACTCAACTCAACCCAACTAAGCCTTTGTCCCAAAAATTTGGGGCTCTTAATATTTGAAAATCAATTTAAAACTTTGTTTTTGATATGCATTTTTTTTTAATAAGTTGAACCCAGAAAAAAAGATTTTCTAGATCCACCACTGCGAGTATGCAATAAAAAAAAAAAATACACTTACCATATGTGCAGATGCATCATACCCAGTAAGGGTGTATTGGCTCATCAAAAGTCCAAGAACAAATATGTAGGGTTTACTATTGATTCCATCCCCATTATTTGTGTTGAAATATGTGAAAACAAACTTGGCACTGGACCTCTCGGTCGCGACACAGGGTATGAGAATTGTAAGAACTACAACACCTAAAAAATCCAAAAATACAGCACAGATTTAAGAAGTAGGTTGGCTCAAGGAAGGGGAAGATAAGAAAATAGAGCCACGAATTCTTCATACCTAAAAGATTCCAGGCAGCAGCCAGTTGTCCAAAGAAAGATAGCAATGAGATGGGAAGACTATTAAGAATAGCATGCAGGAGTAAAATTCCCCCATGCATACCAATGACTGCGTATTTTGATGCCTCATACCCTCCACCATTTTTTCCACCTGTGCTAAGAAGAATGATCACCTGAATCAACTGTGCAAGTGAGAAATCTATACTGGTTGTAACAGCCCACTGCAAATAAAAATGTATATGAAATGGTCAGCACAACAAGTCATCTACATCCTAAACAAGCTTGCCAGCCAGTACATATTGAAGACTATCAAACTCCAGCATTGACTCTCAGTTATACCTGACCAACAATGTTGAACCTGCAAGGAAACAGTCAATTCACTTGGCATTAGAACATGTATTGGGAAGACCAACTTCGGCGTCTCCACAGGCAAAAAGTGACCAGATGTGTAAACTTTTTATCCAAATTCAACTTTTATGCACAAGAAATTGCAGGAGATCATAAGAACATTTTACACATATTATGTACTCGAAAGAATACAATGAGCCAGTTAAATACAGTCAATTCTTAAGTCAATCTCTCCTGCAAAATTTTTACATTTATAGAAGAACCAACTGACATGCACATGGAATTTTAATTCCAATTTTTTCACATTCAAGTGGAAGTTTCAGGAGTGCTGTGAATATGTGGCGTAAAATAAACTTTAAATTCTTCATCATTTACTGGTATTTCAATCACATTAAGTTTGGTTGGATCGCAAACCAGCATTTTTTGCGTATACTCTCTATTTTTCTTGGTAGATAAAACTTTTCAAGTTATGATCACTGTTTCAGCTCCCTTTCTAATTTGAGGAGATAATCTGATCACAAGGGTTGTACATTAACATGTAATTTGATCCCAAGATTTTGTAGACCCCTACTATAGGGGTCAAAACTTTTACAGGAAAAAGAAAGCATACCCTGCTTTTCCAGTGTCAGAAAATTTTGCTAGGTTAGTATCATACAAAGAACATGTTGACAAGAATCTTAGGCCCAAATCATTTTCATGCCACACATATATAAATATATTTTGAAGTATAAATGCATAAGCCTAATGAATCCACGAGTAAATAACAAAACTGCTTTCAAATTATGAAGAAACATTTTTGTTTTCTGAAAAGAAAATGACGAGTTAAACAAAAGACACAGCTTTAAACCGTCCAAATGAATTGTATTCAGAAAATAATGTAGTGATGTGATTAGTACATACATATCAAATTACTACACTGTGCCAGTATTGTGATTGACCAAATCAATCCAAAGAATAATAGAAAAACTTGAACTGCACTTTTTCAAAAAAACTTAAAACACAGAAAAAGATATGAATCTTCTAGCAGTCGATAAGGTGCAAATAGCAGCATATGTAGTTCTCATAGATATAAATGCCATCAATTCAAAACTATGCGCTAATGGAAGAAGGAAGAGAACAAGCTAGGCCATGGCCCATGACCAAGGAGGCTTTTGAAGATGTCCTGTAAACTCTAGTGATAAATGAAGTATCAACTTCCTTTACATTGCTGATCCTAAGAACATAACCTTTAAATTACCTAACCTAAAGTGAAATTGGTGAATAGAACAGGAAGGTAAGGAATGAAAGAAACAGATCATCAGAAACCAGAGATTTGCAAACAAATTGTCAAATATAAAGCCACAGAAGCATAAGAAATGTAATGGAATTTTGTACTACCAACATAAAAATTACAATAAAAAAGATTACCAGCCAGTTAACCATGAGGCAAAGGGTGCCCATCGAGGGCCAGCAAGCATTGCACTCCAATAGTAGAGACCCCCAGAGGTTGGGTAAGCGGAGCAAATCTCAGCCATTGCTAACCCAACAATCATGGTAAACCCACCAGCTATAAACCACCCATAGTGCAATGAAACTGGCCCGCCAAAACTCAAGCCAGTGTTATACAAGGTGGTTATGCCAGTCAGCACCGATATGATCGAAAACGAAAAGGCAAAATTGGAAAACACCCTGCAATTATGGAACAAAACAAGCCCATATTTTGACCCATTTCATTATCAATAATGAACTGGGTATCAAAACCCACAAATTCAAAGAACCAAAAAAGAAAAAAGAAAAGGGGTGCTTGAGAAATTTACGACAGATCACGCCTGAGTTCTTGTTTGTAGCCTAGTTCCTTGAGACGGACAGCGCCTGAATCAAGGCCAATCTTGCCGTTCTCAGCTGTCTGAGATGGGAGACTCATCTTTTAACTGTCTAAAAACAATCTTGGCAATGCAAAGGAACAAGATAAAAGAGATTCCAGGGAAAAAGAACGAGGGAGAGTGAGATATGGTCTGGTTTTTGCAACCAAAACAGTCCAATCTCTGGCTCTCTGCCCTCTTCTTTCTTGGAGTCTCCTCTTCAGTGCACCCTTCTTCTGTGTTCTGTTGGCGTGAATCTTTGTTATATTCGGGTATTTCTTTAGTCATAAAAAGATAGTCAAATCGTTCTATAATATAATATCTTGATCACCCTGTGTTTGCAGAAGTGACTCGTTTTGGAATGGAGCTTACAGTCAAAGAAGAGAGCCGCCAAAGTCATAGAGCTGGACAAATGGTAAAACTTGCGTACGCGTGGATCTTAATTTTCCCACCTAAATTTGATGTTCTGTTGAGTGTTTCTTAAAGTATCATTTCTCATTGTGTTGCAGAGTTTAAAATTATATTATTTTAAATATTATTAAAAAAATTAATTTAAAAAATTAATTTTATTATTTTAATATTTTTATAATTAAAATTAATTTTTAATTATTTTTTAATATTTTTTAATTAATATATTTAAAAAATAATAATTTCAATAATAAAACTAAACAAATCAAATTAACTGTCATTTCGAAAACTACAATCACTCAATCTCAAATCCTTAATTATTTAATTAATATATTTTTCTCTTGTAAAAAAAATTTTCCAATCCAGATTAAAAAAAATCTTTAAAATTCTCCCTCACTTTAAAAAATTATAAATTCTCTCAATAATAAATTCATAATTTCAAAACCTTATAAAATTTCTCATTCCTTTCATAAACAGAAAAATCTTATCCAGCTCTGTTACTATTGTTCAATAGAATCTGGTCAATAATTCTGAATAGAATCTCAGGAATCTATTTGGTGATCCTAGCTGTGAGATTTGAGATCCAACTGTTAAGGTATATTCAAATTCTTATTTCCATGTTGGCCGCAGTTTTTCTCTAACAAGCCTTTGACTAATACATAGATTCCACATCTCCATCAAAATTTAATTAAAAAAAAAAAAGTCTAATGTGTTAACCTTTTTATAATTGCATATTATGGTCATTATCTAAAATAATATTAAATAATTATTTAATTTCTGAATTTTGAAATCTTAAAAATTATATTAATTAGTCAACATATTTAATTTTGTTAATAAAATCATCCTTAACAAATTTAATAATGAAATTACCTTCAATCTCCACTCTACCCCTCTCGTTCACTTCACCGTTATGTCCTTTCCCTATTCCCCCCTCTTGTCCTTGCCCTTTCCTTTGTCTTTCCCTCCTTTGCTTCTGCCGAGACCCAACCTATTTTCCCTTTATTAGGGAGGACAAATAAATAAGAAATATGCAAAAATCATATAATCGAATTCAAATTTAATTATTATTTTTAATATTTAAAAATTTTTTAATTTAATTAAATGGTTTATAATAATTAAATTTATTTTATTTTATATATTTTAATTAATAATTTATTATATATATATTAATTTGTTCAAAATTAATTGAAAAAATTAATAATATAAAAAATTTCAGACTTTTGCGGCGTTAGTACGGAGCGAGAGGGGTAGGCCGGTGGAAGGGAGGAAAAGCCCATTTCTCGGTGCAATGATGAAGAGTGGCAACTTCTGTGGAAGGTGGCAATTTACAGGGCAAATGGACCTATCATATGATAGACGGTCAAAGATTACGTGGGCCTTGGAAAAAAAAAAGATCACGTGGGCCCACCAAACACAGGCCAATATTATCACGAGACAGCTTATTTATTAACGAGAGAATATTAAAAAATAATTTAAAATTAAATTTAATAAATTTTAATTATAAAAATATTAAAATTATTTTTTAAATTATTTTTTAATAATATTTAAAATAATATTTCTATTTAAAAAAATAATTTTAACTTTTTAAATACAAATGCGCGCAGGATGACAATGAGTAAGGTATCCGCGAAAATTACCCTATTTAAATTCAAACTCGATTAATATTCTCGATACCCGAACTCATTCCAAACCCGATTAAAATTTATTTTCGACTATCAGAATCCGTCCCAAACCCGATTGTTATTATCCGAAAAATACTTGAACTCATTTAATTTTATATATTTAATTAATTATTTATATAAAAAATTATTTTTATTAATATTTATATTTTAAAAAATTAATAATTTCATAAAATAGTTTAATTTTATTTTATATAAAATAAAAATTTATAAATATTATTAAATATATATATATATTTATATTTAATTAAATATTTATATAAATGGATTCGAATAACGGATACCCAATATATAAAATTTAAACCCGATCCGAACCAGTCACGGATATTAAATTTTAAATCTGAACATATCCCAAACTCGATTATATACCATCAAAACCCGTTCTATTTGAGTCCGATCAAATCGAGTACTCATAAAAATTCCATCCGTTGCCACCCCTAACAATGCCCTTAGCAAAGAGGCTCGCACATTTCTCTCTCTCCCAATTTTATGAATCGAGTTATTTATATTTATTATTAATTAATATAAATAATTATATAATTTTATCATAAAAAATTAAAGCATTTTATAATATTCTAAACAAAATAACTGTTATTTTTTTATTAAAAAAAATTATATACATTTCTGTAAAAAATAGGTAGGCGTTTTCAATTTTGAATAAATAAATAAATAATGTATCTACAATTAAGGGTATGACTATTATAATATTTTTATTTTAAAAAAAAAATAATTTGAGCAGTATATATATATATATATATATATATATATATATATATATATTAATTATGAACGAACTTTAAATAATTGATTTACAAAAATAAAATCAACAATTAATAGTTGAAATCTCATGAAGAACTTCAAAATGTTAAGAGTTAGCAATGTTAAATCATAGTGTATAAGCTATAAAGTAAAAAAAAAATCACATTTAATATAAATACATTATTTATATATTTTAATTGATTAGTAATTATTAATATTTATATTTAATAAATATATAATTATTTTTTATCAATTTTGACAAGCTATAATTAATGATATAATTAAATATTTTTCGTTTTATCTTTAAATAAAGTTTAATAAATTGAAATATAAACATAATTATATTTTATTAAAAACTTATTATTTTTTATTAATAGTCTATTTTATAAATAAAGAAAATATAATTTCAAATATTTTATGCATACGATAATATAAAATTTTTCCTTCCAATGGCTAAAAAATCTAATTCCGTCACTGCCTATATGGCCCATAACTCTCTCAAACAGTTTTTTATTCTTTAGTTTCACTATCAGGGTTAGGCTAAATATCACATAAATTACTACATTTCATCCTATTTAAAATATTTTTTAATGTGAAAAAAAAAAAAACACACAAATATTTATGCTTTATTCAATTAACTTCCTTTGGGGAAGTCATTTATTCTTCTACGCATATAGTAGGACAATGGTGAAAGATAAAATAACACATCGAACATATGTTAATGAAAATTTTAGACGATGGGAAAGCTAACTTATTGCCTAATTTTTGGTGAGATTATCAAAGGTGAGAGTCGCTATCAGTCATTAGCTGTTAATATTTTAGAGAAATTCTAGCATGGGATGGGCATATGATTCATTTCAATCACAAAGAATGTGCATTTTATTTTTATTGTTGATTGCAAATTGCTAGCCACTTATAATTGAACAATCATTAATTCAAGTATTATTCAAGTTTTTTTTGGTTTAACAGAAGTTCATCTGCTTACTGTTGTCAAAATTATAACATTTGTACATGTTATAATTTGAAAAAAGAATATATATATATATATATATGTATATCTCAAAAATTGATGCACTGTGGTCTGTGGGGTTATGGATTTGCATCCGGTTCACTTGATATGGTAGGGGGCCTATGTCCTTTGTTCATTAGGGCCTTAGAGAGGTCAACAGCAAAGGGCCATAATTGGGCTTGTGACACAGTGTATACTACTTGGAATGCTTTATTGGGTCATTGTTAGGACAGGGCATTGAAAACCCACTTATCCATTTGTTGAATTCTTTTAATTAGTTGATAAATAAATGAGTGTTGTTATTTTTTATTTTAGTCTTACTTACAAAAAAAAAAATTTAAAGTAAAAGTGTTTAAATTTTTTATTAGAATATATCATTAAATAAAGTAAATTTCTAAAATTATGTTATTTTTAATATGAATTCATATCTTTTAAAATGATTTTTTAAAAATAAATTTTATTAATTTTAAATATAAAATTAACCAAATAAAATTTATTTTATTTAAAGTTTTTATTTTTAAACTTTTCAAACACAAGCTAACCACAATATATATTATTAGGGCTTGTTCAGGGTCATATCTATTGGCCCACTTTGGCATGTTACCCAAAAGTGGCTCATTTTTTTATTCATACAATAATTTGATTAGGCTATTTTAATAATTGTTAGTGCC
Source organism: Hevea brasiliensis (assembly GCF_030052815.1). NCBI lineage: Eukaryota > Viridiplantae > Streptophyta > Magnoliopsida > Malpighiales > Euphorbiaceae > Hevea > Hevea brasiliensis. The sequence goes on along the minus strand of NC_079509.1, from coordinate 15,291,731 downwards.
CTTAATAATTAAATATTAATTGTTAATATTTAATTATTTATATAATAATTTAAAATAAAAATATTAGATAAAAATAATTATTATATTAACTACTAAATATAAAAATGGTAATATCATTTTTTTTAATTTTAATCAAAACATTTCTTTAACTTAGGAGAAATAACGTTTTATAAACTACACCCTTAATATCTAAATATTAATATAAATATTATTCCATTAAATCATATAAATAAAAAATATAATATTTTGATTAGAATTAAAATCCATATCGAACAAAGTGGTGAGAGTTCAAAGAAGTAAAACAAGTGAATTTCAAAAATGAATTTATCAAGTCCGAAGCCTGGAAACTGAATGTGGAGGCCAATAGTACGTGGGTACAGATGACATCAAAGATTAGAGAAGTAGCTAGAAAAATACTTGAAGAGTCTTAGAGGACATTGACCACCCTCAAAAGAGAGATGGTGGTGGCATGGGAAAGTACAAAAGGCAATGAAGAGAAAGAGGAAATGGTATAAGAAATTACCTAAGTGTGATAATAATGAGACGTATGAACAGTACAAGATAGCAAAAAAAGAGACAAAAAAGGTAGTTAGTCAAGCAAGAGCGTAGGCCTTTGAAAAGTTATATGAGAAACTTGGAACTAAAAAATGGGAGAAAGATATTTATAGATTAGGAAGGATGAGAGAAAAGAAATGTCAAGATCTCAATCAAGTTAGGTGCATTAAAGATAGAGAAGAAAAATTATTAGTGAAAAATGAGGACATTAAAGCAAGATGGATAAATTATTTTGATGATCTCTTTAATAATAGTCAAAGTGGTAATAGCGTGAATATAGACTACAGAGCAATAGAAAAGAATGTAAATTATACTAAAAAGATTAGATCTTCAGAGGTAAAGAAAGTTCTTAAGAGAATGAAAGTGGATAAAGCCTGTGGACCCGATAGAATACCAATTGAAGTGTGGAAGTGTTTTGGAGATATGGGAGTGGCATGGTTAACTAAATTGTTTAATAAGATTCTAAACTCAAAGAAAATGTCTGATGAATAAAAGAGAAGTATTTTAGTATCTATTTTTAAAAATAAGGAAGATATACAGAGTTGCTCAAACTATAGGAGAATTAAACTCATGAGCCATACTATGAAATTATGGGAGAGAGTTGTGGAACATCGACTAAGTCATGACACTTCTATCTCTCCCAATCAATTTGGCTTTATGCCTGGTCGTTCAACTATAGAAGCGATCTTTCTCATTAGAAGCTTGATGGACAAATATAGAGATGTGAAGAAAGATCTACACATGGTTTTATTGATTTGGAGAAGGCTTATGATAATGTTTCAAGAGATGTCTTATGGAGAATGTTATAACAAAATATGATATCTATTAGATACATGCAACTGTTGAAAGATATGTATGAAGGAGTAACTACTATTGTGCACACAGTGGGGGGGGACACAAAAGATTTTCATATCTCAGTTGGATTACACCAAGGTTCAGCTGTAAGCCCGTACCTTTTTATATTAGTTCTAGATGAATTGACGAAATATATACAAGAGAGTATCCCTTGGTGCATGATGTTTGCGGATGATATAGTTCTGATAGATGAGACGCGATGAGTCAATAGAAAACTAGAGCTTTGGATAAATACTCTAGAGTCAAAGGGTTTTAAGTTAAGTAGAACGAAGACAGAATACATGCATTGCAAGTTCAATGAAGACCGAACTGGTGATAGGGTGTAACAACCCAGAAAAAAAAAAAATTTTGAAAAATGGGATTGGCGTGTGACAGTGGGTTCACAGCAGCTTTTAAAAAAAAAAAAAAAAAAAATCAAAATCAAAAATGGGAGGAGGACGCCCCCAATTTTCTTCTCTCCCTTTCCTTCCCTCTCTTCTTCTTCTTCCTTTCTCCGGTGACCGGCCGGCGACGTCCCAAGCAGCTCCCCACCGGCCGGCGCCCACCAGTGACCACCGTAAGCGGCAAGAGAGGGAGGTGAGAGAGAAACGCGCGCACAGTGGGCAGCGGCTTTCCGGCGCGATTCCGGCTTCATCCGACGTCCGATCGAGGCGATTCCGGTGGCGTTGGAAAGCTTGTTCCGAGAGCTTTCTTTTGATACCAATTTTGAAGCAAATGGAGGTCGGATGAGTGAGATATGGAGGAGAGAAGTTTCGGGTTTTTCAAGCTTTTTCGTCAGATCTACGACGATCCAACCGTTGGATCGACGATCCGAGACCACATATGGACTGAGGAAGAGGAGAGGAACATGGTGGTATGATCAGACCCGGCAAATGTCGCCGGCGACCGGCGGCCGGCCACCGTGCGCGGTGGTGCCGGCGGTGGCTCCGGTGAGCTATGGAGATGGTTCAACTTCCAGAGGCTTCCTCATAAATTTTTGGAATTTTTGAGACACAGATAAACTTCGGGTAAGACAATTTTCATTATTTCTCTGTCTGTGGAGCATAAATACAGTGTTTCTTAAACAGGAAAAATTGGAGAAAAATTCTAAGAAAAATATATGATGAAAGTAAAATTATTTGGAGATATTCTATGGTGTTTGTTGAATTTTTGAGTGATTGTAGAATATTTTTGAAAAATATAGATAGATTTTAGTTAGATTTTAGCATATGGGCATATAAGATTATTTGAAATTAAGATATTTAAATTTTATAAAATTGATTAAAGCTTGAGGATGGAGGTTTAAATATGTAAATATTTAATTAGGTTGAATTAAGAATATGTTAGATGTTGGAATCTCATGGAATCGAGTAAAATTCTTGAATAAAATATTCATGGGTGATTAGAAAATTACAATTCATTTTGCAATAGCCTTATAATATTATTAAGGACCGCGAGACAAAATTTTAGAATTTTTAGAGCTTGTTTGAGTGGATTTTTGAAAAATGTCAATTATAGGGACTAAAACGTAATTTTTGAGATTTTGAGTATTGTCTGATTTGGAGGGCCCAGGAGGGGCCATGTGATATTGATGAGATGTGGTTGTGGAAATTGAGAATTTAGAAGTGCTATTTGAGCCTTTTTGCAGGTTGGGTAGGTCCCAGGTGTAGGAAAAACTCTGCCGGATTTTCGGCATGAATTAGGCTGTCTATTGCCTCTTTAGAGTTTTATCTTAACTTAGTAGTAATAAATTCATAATTTAATTATTAGGTGATCGAGGTCAGCCATTTTTCTGCATCCAGCAGCCATAATAGTTATCGGTGTACTGTGAGTAAAATATTAATTTTAATTGTAATTTCGATATTATTATATGTTCAAGCATGCCCATGCATCACTTATATGCATATATTTATGTAGTTAAACTCTAGGCACGATTTATGTTGCATTCATAACTGTTGATGTGCCATGGATATTGTTGTGGTAATTTGGAGCAGTGTGCGTGCGTTGGCGTGCGTGTGATGTGGTGTGGACTATGGATAGGACGGGGTAGTCACGGCTTGAGTAATTTGATGCATACATCTTGCATAGTCATTTAGGTCTAATTTTATAACCCTTTTTATTTGATTATTAGTCATTTTTAGCTAATTTCATTAGTTAATTAGTTAGTTTTTCTTAATTATCGATTTTGCACTAATTTGTAATTTTTACTTTGTTTTGTAGGAAAAATGGTGTTTTTGAAGGACTGAAGAGAATTTTGCCATTGAGGAGTGTCTTCTACAGCAAAAAGATGTCAAAAACAAGTTTTCAAGCTGAAATATGCATTGACCAAACTGTGCATAACTTGCCGCATAAGCTATGCAGATCTGCATAAGGAGGAAGATCATCGTTCGAATCCCGAAATGTGCATAAGGAGACTGCATAGCTTATGCACATTCTCGCCTCCCTTATGCACCTTCACGGGATTGTGCATAACCTATGCACCAAGTCATGCGACCGCATAAGTGACCCGAATCAGCTGAATCATAAGGGACTGCATAACTTATGCGATCCACTTATGATCCCTTGAAGAGTTCATTAATGAGCTGGCAGGAGATTCCCTCAAATAATTCCTCCTAGAACATACTATTTTAGGGCTTCATGTCAGAAAAATGCTATATATAGTCTCATTTTCCCATTTTAGAAGGAGACAAGGAGCAAAGAAGAAAAGGAGAGGGGGCTGAGCAGAATTTGAAGAGCCATCTTCACCTTCCACACCATTTTCAACTAAGATTTGCAGATTTCTTTCTTTCTTTACACTTTCCTACATTTCTAGTGTTTAATTCCTTACTACTTAGCTTAGATTAAAGCTTTATTTCCATTTAAACTCATCATATCTTGTAATCATTATGGATAGTGAGTAGTTTACTTTTGATTCTGGAGTAAGGGTTATAATATTTGAGATATTTTGTGGATTTTGATTGGGTAATCCATATTTTGTGGTCTTAATGAGTTTTATTCATTTCTTGTATGCTTAATGACATGCTTAGTGTAGGATCCCATTAAGTGATGTTCTTAATCCATGGTTGAAGCACCGAAAGGAGAAGGCCTTGTGATAGATAACCAAGAAATTGGACTTAATTAACTTAGACCTAGAAATAGGCTAAGGATTAAGAGGATTCACAGATTAATTAAAGAACTTAATGGGTCTTAATTAATTCTAAGTCCACGAAAGTAGGATTAGATTGATTAAGGCACTCTTTGTCTCACTCGAAAGGGAATTCAAAGGATTTAAGAATTAATCTCCTTAAAACCATTTAGTTTCATAAGATTGGATAACCAATTTAAAATCCCAAAATAGCTCGAATATGAAATCCCGAACTCCGGAATCGCCTTTTTACCATTGTTAATTTCTAATCGAATTTAATCATTTGCCATTTTAAATATTGCCATATTTGAACTTGCTTATTTCAATTTGATGCAATTTTAGTTTAATTAATACATTGTTGAATAGAATATTAAATTTGCACATTTAGATTTCGTACTCCATTACCCATTAATTCATTATTTTAATTTCATGAATACTTCAATTTAGTCAACTTTTATATCGAAAATTCAATCATTAACACAACTCCTCGTGGGATCGATATTTTTCTATACTACTTGTACGACCCGTGCACTTACGGTCGGGACACATCAAGTTTTTGGCGCCGTTGCCGGGGAGTTGTTTGTTTAAGATTGAATTCTTGATCATTTTAGTTGTTTTTAGTTTTATCTTTGTTATCTTTTCATTTTGTGTTTGTTTGTTCTTTTTCAGGTACTTTTAATCTTTTATGAGAAGAGCTAGAAGCACAAGTGATACATCCTTATTGTTCAATCCTGAAATAGAGAAATTTTGCAAGGCCAACAAGAAAGAAACCAGAAGAAGGAAGGAAGCTTTGAGAGAGACTGAATTAGAAGCAGACATGGCTGATGAAAGAATTAAAATTGGTGTTGGTAATGCTGGAAATGGTCAAAACAATGAAAATGAAGCCCAAGGGGAAGAAGTTGTTAATGCAAACGTGCCTAGGGGAAGTATGATGGATCATGCTTTTCCACGTTTTGATGATTTGAGAGAGAGCATAGCAAGACCAAGGATTGATGCAAATAGTTACAAGATGGATTTTGGAGTTCTTCAAATGATTCAGAATTCTCAATTTGGAGGACATCCTTCTGAAAATCCACACACACACTTGAAGAAGTTTGCTATGATCTGTGACATGCAAAAACAACCTGGAGTGTCTGATGATGCAGCAAGATTGAAGCTATTCCCGTTCTCTTTGAAAGATAGAGCATTGGATTGGCTTGATTCTTTACCTCACAACTCCATTACAAATTGGGAGCAACTCACTGATGCATTTCTTGCACAATATTTTCCACCTGGAAAAACTCAAGAGCTGAGGAATCAAATGACAGCTTTCAGACCAAGAGAAGATGAAACTCTTTATGAGTCATGGATGAGATGGAAGGAATTAGAGAGATAAATCAGAATTTCTACACAAATGTCACTCCTGCAATCAGAGGAATCATTGATGCTCAAACAGGAGGAGAATTTATTATAAAGCATGAAGATGAAGCTTATGAGCTATTGGAGAAAATTGCAAAGAATACTCATCTTTGGAGTAGTCCAAGAGGACCAGCTCAACTCGAGAAAAGGCAAGTCTTTGGAATATATGATCTTGATCCATTCAACATGATTAATGCAAAATTTGATGCACTTACAAATGTCCTTGCTAAGAAGATGGAAGATTTGAGTATGTTGGTTAGTTCATCATCATCAGCTGGAAGTTCACAACAAGTGGCTTATGCAGAGGAAACTACTAGCTGTGGAATAGATTATGGAGAACAAGCAGCATATGTTGGTAATTATGGAAACAAGCAAATGGGGAATCCTTATTCTCAAACTTACAATCCAAATTGGAGGAATCATCCCAACTTTTCATGGGGAAATCAGCAAAATCAAGTTCAAAATCGAATTTTCAACCACAACAATGAGTCAAATTCCATATCAACAAAATAGGCAACCACTGCCTAATTTTCAGCCCAAAAATATGAACCCTCCACCAAAACAGCAAGAACGAAATTCCACCACTGAAGCTTTATTGCAACAGATTCTTGCCAACCAAAATAAGCATGATGAGGAGATGAGAGAGGTGAAAGCAAGGTGGAGCAGATGCAAACACACAATGAGAATCTTTGGAAAACCAGATTGCACAACAAGCATCCTCCTCAAGTGCCAAATCTTTTGGAAAGCTTCCAAGTCAACCGAGAAAATCCAAGAGAGAAGCGATGTCAAGCTATTACTTTAAGAAGTGGAAAAGTTATAAATGATGAGAAGAGTGAAAACAGTGAGAAGAGAGAAAATGAAAAAGGGACCGATGAGAGTAAAAACAAGAGAGTGCGAGAAAAATGTAAGGAGAAATTTGAAGAAAAGAAGAGAAATATATACCTCCACAGGCCCTACAAGCCACAACTTCCCTTTCCACAAAGATTTCACAAAGCCAAGCTTGATAGGCAATTTGGGAAGTTCTTAGAGGTTTTGAAGAAACTTTACATAAATGTGCCTTTTGTTGATGCTCTTTCACAAATGCCCTCTTATGCAAAATTCTTGAAAGAAATTCTCTCAAACAAGAGGAAACTTGAAGATGATGAAAGCTGTAGCTTTGTGAGAAGAATGTAGTGCTATCCTCCAAAGGAAACTTCCTCCAAAGCTTAAGGATCCAGGAGTTTTTCAATTCCATGCCACATTGGAGAGTCTTGTTCTACAAAAGCTCTATGTGATTTAGGGGCTAGTGTTAGCCTTATGCCCCTCTATTTATGAGAAGCTCAACATGGGAGATCTAAAGCCAACCCACATTTCTCTTGATTAGGTGAGAACAATCAAGTATCTGAAGGGATTTTGGAGAATGTGCCCTGAAGGTTGGAAAGTTCTATATACTGTTGACTTTGTCATCTTGGACATGGAGGAAGATTCTAATATTCCAATTATCTTGGGAGACCCTTTCTAGCTACAATAGGAGCATTGATTGATGTGAAAGGAGAAAAGTGACTCTTAGGGTTGGTGAAGAGCAATTGGTTTTCAATATTAATAACACTATGAAAAAGCATCATTCTGAAGCTGATACTTGCTTGAGAGTTGATATAATTGATGAGCTGGTTGAAGAACATTTCAGGAAGAAATATCCAGAAGATCCACTTGAAAATTGTTTGGTTCATGGAAGAGGCTTAGATTATGACAACCCTCATGTAGCTGCATATACTCAACACTTAGAGGGAAGTCCACCATTCATACGCTCCATTTTCAACTCACACAAAAGGAAAAAGTCGAATTTAAGCAACCATCATTCAAGGAAGAAGATGCACCTAAGGTAGAACTTAAGCAACTTCCTTCTCAGCTCAGGTATGAATTTCTTGGCACTAATAACACTTATCCAGTAATTGTAAATACAAATTTGAGTACTGTAGAAGCTGATAAGTTGTTAAGAGTGTTGAGACAATTTAGAAAAGTTTTGGGATACACCATAGATGACATTAAGGGAATAAGCCCACACTTTTGCATGCATAGAATCATTCTGGAAGAAAATTGTAAGCCATCTATTGAACATCAAAGGAGGTTGAACCCAAATATGAAAGAAGTTGTTAAAAAGGAAATTTTGAAGTTGCTTGATGCAGGGATCATTTACCCTATCTCAGATAGTACTTGGGTGAGCCCAGTACATGTTGTTCCAAAAAAGGGTGGAATGACAGTGGTCAAAAATGAAAATAATGAATTAATTCCCACTAGAACGGTGACTAGTTGGCGAATGTGCATAGATTATAGAAAATTAAATGTTGCCACTAGAAAAGATCATTTTCCACTTCCCTTCATTGATCAGATGTTGGAAAGATTGGCTAGGCATTCTTATTTTTGCTATTTAGATGGATATTCAGGTTTTTTTCAAATCCCTATCCATCCAAATGATCAAGAGAAAACCACTTTTACTTGTCCATATGGAACCTTTGCTTATAGAAGGATGCCATTTGGGTTGTGTAATGCACCAGCCACTTTTCAAAGGTGCATGATGGCAATCTTCTCAGATTTCATTGAAGACATAATGGAGGTTTTTATGGACGACTTTTCTGTTTATGGATCTTCATTTGATATATGCTTGGCTAACCTTTCTAGAGTTTTGCAGCGATGTGCAGATACTGACCTTGTGTTAAACTGGGAAAAGTGTCATTTCATGGTTCAGGAAGGGATAGTGCTTGGACATTTGGTGTCTAACAGAGGAATAGAGGTTGATAAAGCCAAAGTTGAAGTGATAGAGAAGATGGCTCCTCCTACCAATGTCAAGGGAATTCGAAGTTTTCTAGGACACGCCGGGTTCTACAGACGCTTTATTAAGGATTTTTCTAAAATAGCTAAACCTTTGTCTAATTTGTTAAGTAATGATACACCATTTGTATTTGACCAAGAGTGTTTGGATGCCTTTTGCAGGTTGAAGCAAGCTCTTATTACTGCACCAATTATGCAACCACCTGATTGGAGCCTACCTTTTGAAATTATGTGTGATGCTAGCAACTATGCAATTGGGGCTGTTCTTGGTCAACGAAAGGACAAAAAGGCTTATGCTATTTATTATGCTAGTAGAACACTGGATGAGGCTCAAACAAATTATGCAACAACTGAAAAGGAATTTTTGGCAATTGTCTTTGCATTGGAAAAGTTCAGACCTTACATTATTGACTCAAAAGTGGTTATATTTTCAGATCATGCAGCCATCAGGTATTTGCTCCGTAAAAAGGAGGCTAAGCCTAGACTCATTAGGTGGATTCTGATGCTACAAGAGTTTGATTTGGAGATTAGAGATAAGAAAGGAGCTGAAAATGTAGTTGCTGATAATCTTAGTAGGTTGAAATTGGATGGTGAAGAATTGGATGAAATCCCTATTGATGAGTTTTTCTTGGATGAACAACTTTTCTCTCTTGTTGCTAAATTACCTTGGTATGCAGACTTTGTGAATTATCTATCTTGTGGAGTTTTATCTCTAGGTATGACATGGCAACAAAAGAAAAAGTTTCTGCATGAGGTGAAGTTTTATAGATGGGATGATCCTTTACTCTTTAGGAGATGTTGTGATGGTCTAATTAGAAGATGTATTCCTGAAGAGGAGGTACAGAGTATTTTGCATCATTGCCATGCTTACGATTATGGAGGTCATTTTGGCATCTCTAAGACAGCTAGTAAAATTTTGCAAGCTGGTTTCTTTTGGCCAAATCTTTTTAAGGATGTGAGGAAATTTGTGTTGGATTGTGATAGATGTCAAAGGAGTGGAAATTTGTCAAAAAGAGATCAAATGCCCCCAAATAATATTCTTGAAGTGGAATTATTTGATGTTTGGGGAATAGATTTTATGGGGCCATTCCCTCCTTCATATGGTAATAGATACATCTTAGTTGGGGTTGACTATGTGTCAAAGTGGGTGGAAGCTATTGCAACTCCGACTAATGATGCTAGAGTGGTAGTGAAATTCTTGAAGAAATTTGTCTTGAGCAGTTGGAGCTCCTAGGGCTATAATTAGTGATGGGGTTCCCATTTTTGTAATAAGCAATTTGAAAGCTTAATGAGGAAGTATGGTGTAGTGCACAAGATAGCTACCCCATACCATCCTCAAACTTAGGACAAGTTGAAATTTCTAACAGAGCTCAAGCATATTTTGGAGAAAAGCAGTGAACAAATCTCGGAAAGATTGCTCTATCAAACTAGATGATGCTTTATGGGCATATAGGACTGCCTACAAAACCCCTATAGGAACTACTCCCTTTAGGTTGGTGTATGGTAAGTCTTGTCATTTACCTGTGGAGCTAGAACACAGAGCATATTGGGCCATTCAAACCTTGAATTTTGATCTTAAGAAAGCTGATGAAACAAGGTTGTTACAACTTACAGAGCTTGAGGAATTGAGGATGGATGCTTATGAAAGTGCAGTATTTACAAAGAAAGAACTAAAGTTTGGCATGATAAGCATCTGAGGAAAAAGGAATTCAAAGAAGGTGATTTAGTTTTGTTGTTCAACTCAAGATTTAAATTGTTCCCTGGAAAACTTAAGTCAAGGTGGACTGGTCCATATAGAGTTTCTAAGGTTTTCCCTTATGGAGCAATAGAAATTTGGAGTGAAAAATCTGGGAATTTTAAGGTCAATGGGCATAGATTGAAGCATTACATAACTGGAGACCCAACAAAGGGAGCAAACTGTTACAAGCTCTCCAATCCCTCACCTCTTTTCAGTGAAATTCATGAAGAGTCCAGCTAAGGACTATAAAATAGCCCTCTTGGGAGGCATCCCAAGTCCTTTATTTTGCTTTTGTTGATTTACTTTCATTTTCATTAATTTTGTTTTTATCTTGAATCTCCCCAAATTCAATTTTTGACATTGTTAAATTTTGTCTCTTGTAGATGTAATTCAATGAAGAAAGGCTGGTGAACTGTTGGGAAAGTAATTCTTAACTTGAAAAAAAATTTTGTCCTTCAAATGAACTGATAAGTTTTTGCTGCATAACCTGTGCAGGAGCTACAATCTGGTTTATGCAGAGGAAATGTACATTCTGCTGCAAAAAGGGGTGTCTGCAGCAAAATGGCTCATGTTTTTGATGAGGTTGGATGTATTTAAATAGAGGAAGGTTGGTGAACTGCTGAAGCTGCTATCTGGTTCATGCAAAAAGGGTGTCTGCAGCAAATGGCTTGTGTTTTGATGAGGTTGGGTGTGTAACTTTTTAATACTTGTGCTTATAATGTTAATATGGTGGTAAGTGAGTCATTTTTGCAGCTTTGAGCTTCTTTGAGTTGTAGAATTCAAGGTAGAAATGCTGCATTTTCTTGGCAAAACTTGGAGAGTTCATTTCTCATTTGTGGTTAGATGCAACTTCATGCAGATTTTATGGAGTTTTATGTGCTAAATGTTGATTTGCAGAATTTGACTCAAAATGGCATAGTTCTCAAAAATCTTTTATGTAGGATCCACTTTTACATGCTCGTGTGATGCCTTTTTGATACACTTTGTATATATTGATATGTTTTTGGTGAAAATTTCTCATGGTTTATGCTTCATGGAATTATATTTCTTCATTTTAGGGTATTTTTCACACTTGCAAATCATGTTCCTTTGCAATCTTAATTTTGTTGAATTGTGCATAAGCAACTGCATAGCTTATGCAATCCTGCATAGCTTATGCAATCCTGCATAACCACAATTCTTGCCATTTTTCACCTTTATTGCAAGTGCATAAGGAGAGTGCATAGCTTATGCAACTCTGCATAACCTCATTTTGTCAAATTTCATATCTGTCAAAACTTGCATAAGGTGAGTGCATGACTTATGCACATTTGCATAACTTCAAATCCTCCATTTTCTCTCTCTGTCGAAGTTTGCATAAGGAGAGTGCATGACTTATGCACTTCTGCATAACCAAAAATCCAAAACTCCAGTGCGCTGAAGGGTGCATAAGCAGAGTGCATAACCTATGCACTTCTGCATGACCAGAAACCCAGAAAAATCAATCTTGCCGAGGGGTGCATAAGGAAGGTGCATAAGTTATGCACTTCCGCATAACCAGGAACTCCAAAAATTCAAATCTGCCGAGGGGTGCATAAGCAGAGTGCATAACCTATGCACATCTGCATGACCAGGAACCCAGAAAAACCATAGTTGCCGAAACCTGCATAAGCAATGTGCATAGCTTATGCACTTCTGCATAACCAAAAATTCTGAATTCCAAAACCCACCGAAGAGTGCATAAGCAGAGTGCATAGCTTATGCACATCTGCATGACCACCAACCAAAATTCCAAAAATTGCCGAACAGTGCATGAGTAGAGTGCATAACCTATGCACTTCTGCATGACCCAATTCTCTGAAACACCACTTCTGCCGAGAGATGCATAAGGGGAGTGCATAACTTATGCACTCCCGCATGACTTCGCTCCTCAACATTTCAAGGGTCACCGAAACATGCATAAGGACAGTGCATAACCTATGCACTTGTGCATAAGCCATTTCTCTGAAGTTTAAATCATTCTGAAACATGTACAAAAGAGTGCACAGGTTATGCATAAATCATTTTTCCTTATGCAGTCTCTTTCAAACCCGATTCAAATTCATTTTCGGCAAACAAAGCTTCCCACCTCCACTTCCCGACTCTTCACCCCACGACCGCCCTTCAACCTCCATTCCTTCTGGCATTCTCGCCGTCTCTCACCCATCTTCTCCACTAGCACTCTCATCACGAAAACCCTAAATTCCCCCCTACATTTTCATTTCCCCCTATCTCTTCTCCATCGGCAATGGATTCCCCTCCACATTCCCGCCCCGCTTCTCCTCTCGAAATATCTCCATTGTCATCGATACACCCCACTTCCAATCCTCCACCACAAACGACACCCTCACCACCTCCCCCAACCACATACAAATGCAAAATCCGGTCCAAATCCGTGCGACCCATGTCCTCCACCCCTCCTCTGTCCAAACGCAAAGACCCACCCACCCCATTGTTAGAACCGCCTCCCAAAAAGCCAAAAGCTCCACCCTCTACACCCTCTTCCAGCAAAAAGACAATTTCGGCATCCTCATTTGTATCAAAGCTACCCTGGTCTCTCCCTGATACGATTCAAAAAGCAGCTTTTAAGCGCCTTAAGGATAGGAAGGTACAACCCACTAGGTATATATCTGCTGATGCTTTACAATCGCTTGGCTTATTTGACAATGTAGTTACATTTCTTGATGGTATGGGTTGGACAGAATTTGTGCATAAGCAAGAGGTAGTTTATCCAATTCTAGTTTTAGAATTTATTTCTTCATTCTCTGCTAGCCTCAACTTGCATGATGTAGACCATAAACCAATTATGACATTTAGATGCTTGGGGCAAAATAGAGAACTGTCATTAGACCAATTTCATGGCATTTTTGGTTTTGCAATTGATGGGTTCTTTAGAGTACCACATACTGGAGTAAAGGTAGCCAACAAGGGCATTTGGAATCCTGCCCAATTTTGGAGAATCATAACAAACCAACCTCAAACTTTCTCTGCTGGTAGATCCAAAACATCCCAAATCCTTGACCCTGCACTTAGGTTTATTCATAGGCTGATGGCTAGCACCATATTGGGCAGAGGGACTAGTTCAGTCTGTGGGAAAATCTGAACTATTTATGTTATGGTGTGCATTTCACAAAGTTAAGGTATCTCCTGGTTACTTCTTTTGTGAACATGTGCTGCACATTGCCACCAAATCCATAGGTGATATTGTTTTGGGTAGGCTTATCACTGTCATAGCCAAGCATTTTGGTTTTAATCCTGCAGAGCACTCAATACCAGCACTTGAAGACACTTCATATTTTGATACTGCACATTTAACCAAAACAGGGTTTACTCTGTCATGTTTTGATCCTGTCCACCCTGCAGCAGAAACTGAGCCTATTGCACAACCAGAAACCCAACCTTTCACACCAGTCCCACAGCACCCTACTACACCTACCCCACCCCCTCAGCCTACACAGGACATTCCAGCTACCTCTGCTCAGCCCATACCTCCTACAGATGAACCTTCCTCATCCACAGCACCTCCTGCATTCAACACTAAAGCCTTATTCACCTACCTTGACAGGCTTAGTGATGATATCTACTTTGTGGATAGGAAGCTTGACAGTGGTCTTGATACACTAAAGGATCGTCATGATCAGCTATTTGACCTTGTCATGGAAACCAGGGACAAACAGAAAGAACTGAAGGAGATGGTGAAGCAACTCATGATCTTTCTGGGCATGCCACCCCCACCTCCATCACCTCCTCCAGCACCATCCTTTCGACAGCCGGCAGCAGCCACCAGCCCCTTAGCAACATCCTTGGACAAAGGAAAAACAATAGACATAGATTAGTGTTTATTTTACTTTTGTTCAATCTTGTAGGACCTTTTCTTTGTAAATATATTCAAACATTTATAGTTTGTTTTGGATTATGTTTGTTTGTTCTGAATTAGTTTATTTTAAATTCTGTTTCTTTTGAGGTTTTATTAGATAGCTATTACATTAGTCTTCTTTGATTTTTATTGCACTTATTGCCTTTTTGTACATATTTGCCCATACTCTGTCTATATTTCAATACTTCTACTGCTGGTTGTACATTTCCCCTTGCCAATTCCCATGCAGCAGCTTTTGTATACACTGCACAGCTATGAATTTCCTCATGCATAACCTTTGCATAGCCTGTGCAACTCTTTCTGCTACTTCTGCAGAACTGCACAGGTTGTATTTCCCTTATGCAACTGTCCTGCATAGCCTATGCAACATATATTGCCTCTTATGCAGCACCGCATGGCTTATGCACCTTACCTATGCACATGCTCGACAAAGACTTAACTCTGCATAACCTGTGCAGCTTCTTATGCATCCCTTTAGCTTGAATTCTCATACCAGGTAACTCTTTCTTTTTGCTCTTAATTTTTACAATTCCTGGTCAATATTATCTGCTTTGAGTTTTGGTTATCTACTGTTTGAGACATTGAGGACAATGTCCAATTTTGAGTTTGGGGGTGCACATTCTGATTTTTGCTTAATTTTTGCTTCATTTTTCACATTTTGAGTATAAGAGCATCTCATCCCATTTCATTTACATATATTGTAAATATTTTACATATACATCCATACATACATATTCATTACACATTTACACACACATTATACATCACTTAGAAATTGTACAAACATACAAATAGACTTCCTCCATTTAGTTCATGCATTACTCATTTTAGGAATCATGCACCATGCATTAAAATCTTTTGCCAAATCCCTTGAGTATTGAAAATGTGCCTATGAGAGTGATTTGACTCACCTTTTAGTTGGGTTTGTGGATTGAAAGTTCCTAAAAGGTGCAAGGTTTTGAAGTGTCTATCCCTTGCCTATATCTTCTTAGCCAAAAAGCCACCCAACTAGTCATTTGGAGATGGAAGAGTTTAGAGGGAGTTATTGGATATAAGGTAGTTAAATGATGTCTCACCAATCCTAGAACAAATTTTCTAAACCTTTCAAGGCGAAATACCAGCTTATACTTGAAAAGAGAGATGATTAGGCATTCTTTGATTTAAACCTCCTCATTTTAAACCTTTGGCCTTTTTCCTAATTAAAATTAACCCTTGCAAACCCCTTTTGAGCCTTTTTATCCCTAATTTTTCTTGAATCCCTTATTGCTACCTAGCCAATGAACCAAACACTACAACCCTTTTCATGAGAATAATTATTTACAATATTAGGTACATAAAAAAAAAGAGAAAAAGAAAAGAAAAGAAAAAAAAATACAATAAAAGGGAGAAGAAGTGCTTGTCATCTTGTAAAAGTGCTAGTATATGTGCTTTTCACTATTGCCATTCAAAATGAAAGAAATCCACCCAAAGTATTAAAAGAAATGAGTTTGGGGGTGGCATTTTTAGGGACAAGCATCAAAAGAAAATGCAAAATACAAGTCTAAAGTATCAAAATGTCCCTCCATTCTATGTGTCTTGTAAAATATGCTAGCACTTGGCAATCCTCATTGTGTATTTCTTTCTCCTATGTAAAAAAAGAGAGAAAAAGATATAATAAAGTGTACCTTATGTTTCAAAATTGCAACATATTCTCATGCTTTGAATACTTTTTACCCATCTTTCTTCTTAGCCTCATTTTGAACCCCATAGCCCCATTACATCCCTAAAAAGACCTTTGATCTCTTGATAGTACTTGCTACATTAGTGGAGATAGGAGTAGGGAATTTGCCTATGGGATTGGAAAACTATTCATTCATTCATTCAATTCCATTATTCCATATAGAGACACTTTGACTATTGATTGTTCTAGAATTCCTTTTGAGCATGACTCTCTCTTTTGATTGGTTAGTTTGGAGATTTTGAATGATAATTGACTTGATGGCTAAGCGGTGAAAGCTTGGATAAGCATTAAATTCTTTGCATTTTAAAGGATGGGTACATGGATTGTTGGTATGGCTAAAGGTGTGTTAAGTTACCTTAATGGGAGATTTTCATAACTCTTTGGATAAGGCACCCCTAAAAATTTTGCACCACATTTTAAAGTTTGCTTGAGGACAAGCAAAAACTTGAGTTTGGGGGTATTTGATGCATACATCTTGCATAGTCATTTAGGTCTAATTTTATAACCCTTTTTATTTGATTATTAGTCATTTTTAGCTAATTTCATTAGTTAATTAGTTAGTTTTTCTTAATTGTCGATTTTGCACTAATTTGTAATTTTTACTTTGTTTTGTAGGAAAAATGGTGTTTTTGAAGGACTGAAGAGAATTTTGCCATTGAGGAGTGTCTTCTACAGCAAAAAGATGTCAAAAACAAGTTTTCAAGCTGAAATATGCATTGACCAAATCTGCATAACTTGTCGCATAAGCTATGCAGTCTGCATAAGGAGGAAGATCATCGTTCCCGAATCCACCGAAATGTGCATAAGGAGACTGCATAGCTTATGCACATTCTCGCCTCCCTTATGCACCTTCACGGGATTGTGCATAACCTATGCACCAAGTCATGCAGCTTCGCATAAGTGACCAGAATCAGTAAATCGCATAAGGGACTGCATAACTTATGCATCCACTTATGCATCCTTGAAGAGTTCATTAATGAGTGGCGGAGATTCCTCAAATAATTCCTCCTAGAACATACTATTTTAGGGCTCCATGTCAGAAAAATGCTATATATAGTCTCATTTTCCCATTTTAGAAGGAGACAAGGAGCAAAGAAGAAAAGGAGAGGGGGCTGAGCAGAATTTGAAGAGCCATCTTCACCTTCCACACCATTTTCAACTAAGATTTGCAGATTTCTTTCTTTCTTTACACTTTCCTACATTTCTAGTGTTTAATTCCTTACTACTTAGCTTAGATTAAAGCTTTATTTCCATTTAAACTCATCATATCTTGTAAGCATTATGGATAGTGAGTAGTTTACTTTTGATTCTAGAGTAAGGATTGTAATATTTGAGATATTTTGTGGATTTTGATTGGGTAATCCATATTTTGTGGTCTTAATGAGTTTTATTCATTTCTTGTATGCTTAATGACATGCTTAGTGTAGGATCCCATTAAGTGATGTTCTTAATCCATGGTTGAAGCACCGAAAGGAGAAGGCCTTGTGATAGATAATCAAGAAATTGAACTTAATTAACTTAGACCTAGAAATAGGCTAAGGATTAAGAGGATTCACAGATTAATTAAAGAACTTAATGGGTCTTAATTAATTCCAAGTCCACGAAAGTAGAATTAGATTGATTAAGGCACTCTTTGTCTCACTCGAAAGGGAATTCAAAGGATTTAAGAATTAATCTCCTTAAAACCATTTAGTTTCATAAGATTGGATAACCAATTTAAAATCCCAAAATAGCTCGAATATGAAATCCCGAACTCCGGAATCGCCTTTTTACCATTGTTAATTTCTAATCGAATTTAATCATTTGCCATTTTAAATATTGCCATATTTGAACTTGCTTATTTCAATTTGATGCAATTTTAGTTTAATTAATACATTGTTGAATAGAATATTAAATTTGCACATTTAGATTTCGTACTCCATTACCCATTAATTCATTATTTTAATTTCATGAATACTTCAATTTAGTCAACTTTTATATCGAAAATTCAATCATTAACACAACTCCTCGTGGGATCAATATTTTTCTATACTACTTGTACGACCCGTGCACTTGCGGTCGGGACACATCATAATTCGCTGGGACCCGATCCTTCGAGGGGTAGTCACGGCTTGAATAATTCGCTGGGACCCTCAATTTGGTTATTAAGTGGAAGTCCGAGCTTGAGTAATTCGCTGGCACCAGGTTGGATTTAAGAGAGCTGTATAGGGGATCAGCTCCCATATGTTATGATTGATACTACAGGGTGTGTGAGTGCTCCAATTACTTTTTTGATGTTATGATGTGAAAATGATGTTGATGTTGCATTTCACTCTACAGGGTGCATTAGTTTTAGATAGTTATAGAGATTATGGTTAAAATTAATATTTTACTCTCTGAGTCGAACGCTCACTCCTGTTCACCATATTTTTCCAGGCTACAGGAGGAGACATTTTTCAGAATAACCTGTCCCTTTCCTCTCAGGTTATGAAAAGATTACTTAATTGTATTATTATTCTCTAAATTTGTAAATTTAGGACTCCACATGTGCTAGTAATAGCATTAAGCCTGTCAGGGACTGTATGAATTCAAGTTTTCATATTAATAAATGAAAAGAAAAAAATTTTATGAGATTTAAACAGTTTGTAAATGAGGTACTTGAGGTTGAGCGAGGCTCCCCTTATTTATTTCGATGGCTATCGGGTTGGGTTGACCCGAATAAAAATATTTTATTTAATTGTATTTACATGTTGGACCTAAGTTTTTGGGGCCTTGGTTATGGATTTGAGAATAGTAAGGCTTACTACGGGCCTCGGGGGCTTTATGCCGGCCCAGGTCCTAGTGCCGGTCCGGCCCATAGGTTGGGTCGTGACAAAGTTGGTATCAGAGCTTAGGCTCTAGATTCATGGGAAATAATATAATTGGGAGTGTAAAAGGAGTCTTGTTAGGATGTTACATGCGGAGTATAGGATTCTGTTTCGTCTTTTTCTGTAATTCCTTGTTTCTAGATTCTGCGTTATACCTCAGAAACTATAAAAGTGCCTCAGTTAGTGTCTTGATTTTCGTGGAGTGCATAGAAAGGTGAAATAGAGTTAGTAGACATGTGAGGTCCATCATGAGGATACGTACTCCAATAAATACTATATTTTTGTCAGTATGGGTTTAAATGGTGTGCCCATTTCGTGCAAGGCACGAGTACATAAAAGTGAGTCTTGAAAGTACAATTGCCCTAGATAAGGATGAGGATACCACTGCTGGCAGTCATCAGTGGATGACCCAGTTAGAATAAGTTTGTGATAATAGAATATTCAAGAGAGATAAGAGATTAGGAGACCTAGTCTGTCAGGACGTATCGTAGTAACTATACAATGTTCTCAATGTCTGCTCTGTAAGCTGCAGATTACAGTACCGACATGAGATTATTGTGTAGAGCTGCGTGCATCCCCGTGGTGCTCCATAATGAGGGTGTTTACTGATGGCCTCTGTTTTGGTACAGCAATACCAGAACAGAGTTCTATATCTGCAGAGGAGTTGGGAACTCCTGGTTAAGAGTCTAGAGCTAGAATATCGAAAGGTTACTGATTAGGTGGTAACTAGAGTCAATGACTCGGTTACCCTAGCATGAGCTAGAGTTGCATTAAGAGTTGCCATCAGACCAGAGGTTTCGGACTAGTTGCAAAGTAAAAGTGACACCTATAGAGTGAGACCATCTAGTCTTCGGTATGGAATTTTGGATGATTTTTGCAGAATGACAGACGTTTTGCTTAGAACTTAGTGAGAATAGGATACCTTGTGTGTATTAGCAAGGTGTAAAGTGCAACCCTACTACCTAGGGAAGGTCAAAACTATGAATTGATGATTCACAGAGATATGATATGATAGGAGAGTCATTAATTTGACATGGTTTGGGCAAGGTGGTAAATGTAGTACCTTTGTTGCAGCAAGTTAGGGTGTAGTCCTATCTTTTCAGAAGGGATCGAAAGTTATTACTAATAATGGTGACCAACCAAATAGTGCCCCAGATGGGACTGTAGAGTGTGGTAGAGAGTAGTTGGCTCGGGTATCCCGCAGAGGATACAAGTTTCATTATAAGAATCATATATAATCAGATCACGATGGATGTAAATCCTTTGAATTGGATGACGGGTTTGGGTGCCCGGAATCTTAAGTTTTGGCAAATTGAGTAAACATGGAAAATAATAATAATAATAATAATAATAATAATAATAATAATAATAACAAATAAATAAAATTACTGCAGAATCAGTTCTCGAGGTAGTAAGGGTATTATGTAAGCTAAAGGATAAGAATAGAAATCATACGATAAAAGTATGACTGCAATTTCCTGAGTTCCTTTCTAACTTCATATTTTTCAAAACAATAATATAATCTAATTATAATAGTATTAAGAGTAATAAATTAGCGAAGATAAATCATAGAAGGCCAATGGATAAAGAAAGTGCAGAATGAAAGTTTGGACAATTGATTGCAGATGCAATATAATTTAAATGCCAGTGGGAGTACTAGTTAGAGTGATCAAAGGACCAAATCTGAGGAGCACAGATATGTGATAACGTGGTAGAGACTCTGGAAGATATAGTTAGTAGGTACAGCTGTCATGTTAGGAAGAAGAATGGAACCAGGGATAGAATAGTCAAGTTCTATTTTGGGTAAGACAAAGAAAATAAATGAAAGGACAATTCGAAGGGTGCATAATAAAAGGAACAAAGTTAAGATATAGGGTAGGCTAAGTGTTATTTTTGGCAAGGTGAATGACAAGGATGGAGAACCCAAAATGGGACCATATTAGCAAGAATAGTGATGGAGGTATGGAATACAATAATAATGAGTAAAAAGTAGAAGGTGTGCGATGATATTACGGACTATCTAATTAGGCAGAGAAAGAGAAGTTAGTAAGCAGTAAGTTGAATAAAAGTCAATCTAAGGGATCAAATAGGTATGATGAGAGGAAAAGAATGATAGATAATGACACAGAGGCTTTAGGTTAGACTTTTGAGATAGTGAGAAGGTAGTTAGAGGTTCGTTATAAATGTCAGGCAAACGTCTTTAGTGTGATCAACAGAATCACTTTGTAGTGAAGCAATAACGACAGGACAATAGTAGGGGTAGAACGAAAAATGACAAGTCTGGGTGGTTATAAATCACTAGAAAGTTCAAGGATCAAATTAATGACCATAGATAAGGGTGGAATTAGTGTTGGAAGAATTTATTAGTGAGAGAAATCTTTCAGGAATCAACAAAAGTTAAGGGCACAATATAAACTATAATAGATATGAATCATAGGTCGAGTATAAGTAAAGTTAATAAATTATAAAATATTATGTCAGGAAGGACAATGGTACGGTAAAGGGTTCATGCAGATGATACCTTATAGGTAGAGCACAATTGTGCTAGGAGATGATGAAATTTGAAGAGAAAGACTAAGAAACATAGGTTAAACGTTATTATATGGACAATTGAGCGTAGTTAAATATAAGAGGATATTTTTCTTTCTTTTCAAGTTTAGCTTGTGCTTTTGATTCTAAAAGGTTATATAAGGAACAGAGACTGAGTCAAGGAGACCTAGTTATTTGAGAGTTTAGTAGGCACCAATTCATATACAATTTCGTGATATGAGAATGACATGAAATGCATTACCTAGTGTTAAATATGAAATGACGATCAGAATAATGACAGGAGTCAAAAGGAGTTAGCTACCAAGGCTTGCCACCGTTTTAAACTATGAGCTAGAGGAAGTACTATTTATGGATGAGTTTCAATAGATGAAATTGTTGCTGGTGGATAATTTGAGGTTGAAGTTTAGAAAGCTATATGCAGTATATGTGATTATATTAAGGAGAATGAACACATGAAGTATTTTGTTTAGAATTAAGGCATGGTATACATTTTCCACAGCTGTGTTAGTTCAGATGGAACTTATAGTTTCAAGGGCTCCTATCCATCCAGGATGAGCAATTTCCCTCACGAAATTTGGTGGGAATGATAATGTTCTGATAGTTAAGTTGGAAAAAGGGAATACAAAAAAAAAAAAAAAAAAAATTTTATGGTTAATCACAAGTGTTACATAAGGTGAAGAATGTGCTGGTAGGAGTAAATCGTAAGGTTATAATTCTCGAAGTAATAGAACTAGTAATCAAGATAAGACTAAAAAATAAAATGAAAGTTAAAGTTGATGATGGGATGGACATCCTTGAAGGAAAAAGGTGTAAGGGTGAAATAGGATTAAGATTAAGGAATAAGTGGAGCAGGTCGAAAAGATATCAACAATAGCAAAAATAGGAAAAGGAAGTGGATAAGATTCAAACGATAGGAAGAAAGCTCGATAGAGCTAGTTATAATGATGAGGATAAGGAGGAATAGGTATGCTAGGAACACACCAAGAGCTGTTTAAAACAAGTTATTATGAGATGATAGATTAAAGGGGTAGTAGAGCCTCGATCTGAGTGCCAATGTGTCAGAAGTAGGCCATATACTAAGAAGCTATAGGAAGAAGTCTAGATATTTATATTCCAGAGAAGGAGTGAGAATTGATAAGTCGCATGGGATGAGTTGTCAAAGAATATAAAGACTTTTGTTACCTAGAAGGAGAGACCCAGTTTACTTTCCAATATTGATAAATGATACACTTGGCCCTTGGAGGAGACTCTACCTGACTAGTTACATAAGATCGATAGAGGTTGGTCTAAGTACCTTAGTAATGACACAAAAGAGATTAAAAATTTGAAGTATCATGGGAGGAGAAGATTTATAGGTATTGACCACTGAGGTCATAAGTAGAGTGAAGATCTCGAACAAGATGCCTAGATTAGGAGCTACAGGAAAGCTACTCATAGGATACCATGGAATAAGGAACATAAGTTATGTCATTGGGGAAACAGAGATTATTAAAACAAAGGAATGATGACTGAAGTCACCAAGAGACATGTTGGGGCGTAATAAAAGTGAGGTAAGCACCAAAGTTAATTGAAGTTATGAGACATCAAGTCAAGAACAGTGAGGTATAGCGAATACTTGAAATGTCAGAAAAATGGTCAATGAATAGTTACAAGATAAAAGCCCTCTAGAAAGAGATGATGACAAATAGGACACTATAATAGAATCAGAGAACAGTAGAATGTCATATATAATATACGAAGAGTTTGAAGAATAAATGTTTTACCAATATCTGCATAGCTGGAGGAGTAATGATTGCACTTATTTCGATAATCTTCTTTTCCATATCTCTTGTTTATTCGTAAATTCGAGGACGAATTTTTCTTAAGGGGGGAAGAATGTAACAACCCAGAAAAAAAAAAAATTTTGAAAAATGGGATTGGCGTGTGACAGTGGATTTCCCACTGTCACAGCAGCTTTTAAAAAAAAAAAAAAAAAAAAAACCAAAATCAAAAACGGGAGGAGGAAGCCCCCCCCCCCCCAATTTTCTTCTCTCCCTTTCCTTCCCTCTCTTCTTCTTCTTCCTTTCTCCGGTGACCGGCCGGCGACGTCCCAAGCAGCTCCCCACCGGCCGGCGACCCTCGGCGACCACGGGACCACCGAAGCGGCGGCAAGAGAGGAGAGAGAGAGAAAACGCAGCGCCTGATGGCGGCGACTTTCCGTGCGATTCCGGCTTCATCCGACGTCCGATCGAGGCGATTCCGATGGCGTTGGAAAGCTTGTTCCGAGAGCTTTCTTTTGATACCAATTTTGAAGCAAATGGAGGTCGGATGAGTGAGATATGGAGGAGAGAAGTTTCGGGTTTTTCAAGCTTTTTCGTCAGATCTACGACGATCCAACCGTTGGATCGACGATCCGAGACCACATATGGACTGAGGAAGAGGAGAGGAACATGGTGGTATGATCAGACCCGGCAAATGTCGCCGGCGGCCGGCCACCGTGCGCGGTGGTGCCGGCGGTGGCTCCGGTGAGCTATGGAGATGGTTCAACTTCCAGAGGCTTCCTCATAAATTTTTGGAATTTTTGAGACACAGATAAACTTCGGGTAAGACAATTTTCATTATTTCTCATGCATGGAGCATAAATACAGTGTTTCTTAAACAGGAAAAATTGGAGAAAAATTCTAAGAAAAATATATGATGAAAGTAAAATTATTTGGAGATATTCTATGGTGTTTGTTGAATTTTTGAGTGATTGTAGAATATTTTTGAAAAATATAGATAGATTTTAGTTAGATTTTAGCATATGGGCATATAAGATTATTTGAAATTAAGATATTTAAATTTTATAAAATTGATTGAAGCTTGAGGATGGAGGTTTAAATATGTAAATATTTAATTAGGTTGAATTAAGAATATGTTAGATGTTGGAATCTCATGGAATCGAGTAAAATTCTTGAATAAAATATTCATGGGTGATTAGAAAATTACAATTCATTTTGCAATAGCCTTATAATATTATTAAGGACCGCGAGCCAAAATTTTAGAATTTTTAGAGCTTGTTTGAGTGGATTTTTGAAAAATGTCAATTATAGGGACTAAAACGTAATTTTTGAGATTTTGAGTATTGTCTGATTTGGAGGGCCCAGGAGGGGCCATGTGATATTGATGAGACGTGGTTGTGGAAATTGAGAATTTAGAAGTGCTATTTGAGCCTTTTTGCAGGTTGGGTAGGTCCCAGGTGTAGGGAAAACTCTGCCGGATTTTCGGCATGAATTAGGCTGTCTATTGCCTCTTTAGAGTTTTATCTTAACTTAGTACTAATAAATTCATAATTTAATTATTAGGTGATCGAGGTCAGCCATTTTTCTGCATCCAGCAGCCATAATAGTCATCGGTGTACTGTGAGTAAAATATTAATTTTAATTGTAATTTCGATATTATTATATGTTCAAGCATGCCCATGAATCACTTATATGCATATATTTATGTAGTTAAACTCTAGGCACGATTTATGTTGCATTCATAACTGTTGATGTGCCATGGATGTTGTTGTGGTAATTTGGAGCAGTGTGCATGCGTTGGCGTGCGAGTGATGTGGTGTGGACTATGGATAGGACGGGGTAGTCACGGCTTGAGTAATTCGCTGGGACCCTTGATTTGGTTATTAAGTGGAAGTCCGAGCTTGAGTAATTATTGCACTGGTTGGATTTAAGAGAGTCAGATAGGATCAGCTCCTATATGTTATGATTGATACTACAGGGTGTGTGAGTGCTCCAAATTACCTTTTTGATGTTATGATGTGAAAATGATGTTGATGTTGCATTTCACTCTACAGGGTGCATTAGTTTTAGATAGTTATAGAGATTATGGTTAAAATTGATATTTTACTCTCTGAGTCGAACGCTCACTCCTGTTCACCATATTTTTCAGACTCTGAGGAGGAGACATTTTTCAGAATAACCTGTCCCTTTCCTCTCAGGTTATGAAAAGATTACTTAATTGTATTATTATTCTCTAAATTTGTAAATTTAGGACTCCGCATGTGCTAGTATTAGCATTAAGCCTGTCAGGGACTGTATGAATTCAAGTTTTCATATTAATAAATGAAAAGAAAAAAATTTTATGAGATTTAAACAGTTTGTAAATGAGGTAACAAGGTTGAGCGAGGCTCCCCTTATTTCAGTTTTCGATGGCTATCGGGTTGGGTTGACCCGAATAAAAATATTTTATTTAATTGTATTTACATGTTGGACCTAAGTTTTTGGGGCCTTGGTTATGGATTTGAGAATAGTAAGGCTTACTACGGGCCTCGGGGGCTTTATGCCGGCCCAGGTCCTAGTGCCGGTCCGGCCCATAGGTTGGGTCGTGACAAAGTTGGTATCAGAGCTTAGGCTCTAGATTCATGGGAAATAATATAATTGGGAGTGTAAAAGGAGTCTTGTTAGGATGTTACATGCGGAGTATAGGATTCTGTTTCGTCTTTTTCTGTAATTCCTTGTTTCTAGATTCTGCGTTATACCTCAGAAACTATAAAAGTGCCTCAGTTAGTGTCTTGATTTTCGTGGAGTGCATAGAAAGGTGAAATAGAGTTAGTAGACATGTGAGGTCCATCATGAGGATACGTACTCCAATAAATACTATATTTTTGTCAGTATGGGTTTAAATGGTGTGCCCATTTCGTGCAAGGCACGAGTACATAAAAGTGAGTCTTGAAAGTACAATTGCCCTAGATAAGGATGAGGATACCACTGCTAGTGCCGGTCCGGCCCATAGGTTGGGTCGTGACATAGGGAAGGAGTTAGTTTGGATGGAGTAGTATTGCCCCAAAGTAATCACTTTAAATACATCGGTTCAATCCTTCAAGTAGATGGGGAATGTGATGAGGATGTTAGTCGTATGATTAAATCCGGATGGTTGATGTGGAGACGTGCCATGAAAGTTTTATGTGATGGCAAGATTCCTAATAATTTGAAAGGAAAATTTTTCCGTACAGCCATACGATCGGCCATGTTATATGGGCAATGAAGGAGTCGTATGTGTCTAAAATAAGAGTTACAGATATGAGAATGTTAAAGTGGATGAGTTGTCATACTAGACTAGATATAGCCCGTAATGAGAGTATTAGAGAAAATGTAAGAGTGGTGTCAATTGAGGATAAGTTGAAAAAAGGGAGATTGAGGTGGTTTGGTCATGTGAAGCGTAGACATACGGAGGCTCCAGTTAGACAAGTAGAGCACATTAGGTTAGAGGGAAAAAAAAATAATGGATAAACCTAAACTAATTTGGAGAAGAGTAGTACAACATAATCTAGAAGTATTACACATTTTCAAGAATTTAACTCAAAAAGATTTAGAGTGGCGAAAGATAATTCATATAATTGACCCTAATAAATTTTTAGAATAAAAATTTAATTGAATTGAGAATTAAAATACTAAATATTATCTTAAAAACTATTATAGAATATAACCCATAGCATTAAATAAACCTTCCACAATTGTGCTACATGCCTACGAGCATAAATAAATAACTACTCTCCTCTTTTTTGAGCTTCTTATAAGTTGATTTATGTATTTTCATTAATAATTGCAAATTTGTAATGTATTTATTTAGATAATTGGAATTGCATGCTTACTTACATACCATGAAAATTAGAAGCAAAGAAAAATATCATCCATCGATTTTTTTTTTTCTATCGATTGGAGTTAACGATTCAGAAAAAATCAATCGGAGTTAAAGTTTTGACACGTGTATTGTTATTTGCACTCCTATCAATTATAAAAGTAAAAATATTCTAAAAATTAAAAAAAAAAAAAAGAAAACTTCTCAATAAATAAATAAATCCAATTAAAATTGCATCACGAGCACAGGACAAGCAACAGCAAATGCATATATTGAGGTAGATTACAAAGAGAGAGAGAGAGAGAGAGAGAGAGAGAGAAAGAGACGCGTACCAGCCGGTCAGCCATGAAGCAAAAGGCCCCCATTTATTGCCACACAGTCTGGCGCTCCAAAAGTAGAGACCACCAGAAGTAGGATAAGCAGAGCAAATCTCAGCCATTGATAAACCCACAACCATGGTGAGCAAACCCACAATTGGCCACCCGTATACCATAGTAACTGGCCCGCCATAAGTTAGACCAGAACTGTACAACGTGGTGAGACCAGTGATCACTGATATGATCGAAAATGTCACTGAAAAGTTTGCGATTGCTCTGCACATCACAACAACACAGCAACCGATCTTAATAATTGTTGAGATATTTCCTCTTTAATTCTTAATTAGATGCCAGATGAAATGAAAATGAAGTAAAATTTAACCAAACATGAATGCTTAGTTAAATTTCTATATCTTCGAAGAAGATAAACGTTGCAGGAAAAGAACTTGTGGAATGGTTTAGGGAAGGATTTGTATACGCACGAGAGTACGGCTGAGTTCTTGCTTGTAACCGAGCTGTTGCAATCGTATATTGTCGGAATCAACGGCGTTGCCATCTCCGAGAGGGAGGTAAAGGGCTGCAGCTTCCATTTACTGATAAAACAGAGATTTGAAATGAAACTCGTTCTCCAAGTCCAAGGCTTTAAATATCCTCGGCCTTTCGTAAGGTTGGCATTTCGTTGGGAAAACTCATTTCTTATCCGACGGTCAACAGGAAAGCGACGTCAACAGAATATTTTTAGATGGGTGCCACTGTTATAAGTTTAATGATTATTAAATTATACATTCGCATATTAAATTAATTTATTTTAAAAGAATTTTAAAATATTTATTTATATATCAATATTAAAACTAATGTAAAGAGAAAAATTGAAATTTGAGTATTTGACTTTTTTAATTAATATTTTAATTTTTTTGTTTTAAAGTTTTTTTTATATTTTGATTAAAAAAATTAAGATATTTTTAAATTTAAAAATTAATATTTACTTATAATTAATTATTACTTTAGAAGTTTAATTATATTAATCATATTATTAAATATATATTACTATTTTTTTATTTTCTAATTTTAATGTTTAAAATTAAATATTACGAAATTATTATTTCAAATAATTATTATTTAATTGAAATTTTTTTACTAGTAATTATTGTGAATACTTTTTATTAAAATTTATTTTATGTAATATAAAGTTATAAATATATATATCAAAAACTTTAGTGTAATGAATGAATTTTAATGCAACGTGTATATAAGGGAAGAGGAACAATTAGATTAAGGTAATTGTATTAATAAATAATAAAATAAAAAATATAGAAAAAAAATTAAGAAATAGATATTTTTTAAACATTTCAAAGTAAAGTAAGAGATGATAAAACACCCAAAAAAATATTTTACTAATTATTTAATGTAAATATTTATATTTTTTATATTTAATTTTATTTTTCATTCAACTTTAATAAATATATATATTCATTAAAATATAGAATTAATGAACTTCTAATTTTAGCTTTTAAATAATCATTTATTTTAATTTGTTTTAGTACGAGCAATAGCTGCACAACACGTGAATATATTACAACTGTAGTTGGGTGTACCAACATTTCATGACCAATAATTTCCTGCCAACTAAAGATGGTCGTCGCTATATAATTATTCATTAATTTAAAATTTTGTGCTACTTTACAGCTGTGAGAAATTATTGATTTCTCAAAAAGCAAACCCTCCCACTTTAATCATATTTAATACATAAAAATTAAAGTAAGTATTTATTTATTTATTGTAAGGTAATTATTTATTTAGTTAAACTTTACAGAGAGGACTTCTGCCTATAAACATGTTCTTCTCTATCATTTTTCTTATATATTTTTTTCATCCCTCATATTCTCTTTAGATAGTTATCGTGAGTGTTTTTACCGATACTTTTTTTTATGTTGATTTTTTATTTTTTTAATAATTTTTAAATTGTGTTTTATTGTAATAAATTTTTAATATATCTTTTTAAATTTATCATTATTAAGAGATTTTGAGTGAATAAATTTTTAAATTTATTTTTATTGATAAATTTAAATTTTTATAGTGTTTTTTATTCTTTGGTGGAGTTTTCAAGTATTTTAATGGTTGAAATATTTTTTTTTTTTAAAGAGTAGTCTATATGTGTCCATGAATATATCTAAAAAATAGAAGCCTACAATTCACCTGTTGACCAATTAATATACTTTACTAATATTATTAGATTTTTTAAATTTTTATATTATTTTTTTTATGGTTGTTTAATTTTATTAATGTAAAAATATAATATATTAATTTATATTTTTTTTATACTTTATTTTAAATTAATAAAATATTTTCTACATCTAAAAAAAAATTATTGATTTAATTAATTGTTTCAATTCATTTTGTAAAAATATTTAAAATTTTTTCCTGACAGGGACAGTGTACTGACTCTTCATTCTAAAAGATGGGGATGTCGATGAGAGAAGCATCTTCGTTACCTGCTTGTGTGGCCATTTTGAATATTTGATAATTGCCGTAACTACGCTTTCTATCCCTGGATTACAGCTTGAAATGAGTAGTTATCAGGACGAAACTATAGCATTCAAATGTAATATATTGATTACGAAATTTCAACCCAAAATTGATGGTTCAACCACAATTCTACTTATATATATGGCTGTTTAAATTACAGAGATGTGATGTAGTGTTGTTTCTCCTCTTCCGATCACTTTTTCATGGGGAAAAAAACTTATCCATGCTAAATAAGAAGGTTTAATTTCATTCATCATCAATTGACACTGTATCTTTCATTTTCAATTTGCATATTTTTAACGTCAATTTAATTGACAATGAAGTCATTATTACTTTTTGGTTAGAGACTAAGATTACGAGGCAATGCCAACATAAATTTTAAATAATAAAATTTAAACTTTTGAGAAAGAGGAAGAGACAAATTGAAGGGGAAAGAGAGAGAGAAAGAGAGGGAGAGAGAACAGGAAAATAGTACGTAAGAGAGAGAGAGATACAGAGAGAGTGAGTGGGAGGGCAAGGGAAGAGGTAGAGGGTGACAGATAAAGAGCGAGAATAGAAAGATAAATCAAGGGGGAAGAAAGAGGGAGAGAGAGTGATAACTTGGAGGAGCGGGAGTTGTATACAGGGGTGAGTATTTGGTTCGAATCAAATTGAATTGAATTAAATTATAAAAATTAAATAATAAATTTTAAAAATTGAATCGAATTGAAATGGGTGAAAAATCTAATCAAACTGAACCGCTATATTTTGATTCGATTCGATTTAAATCGATCGGTTTGATTTTTTATTGATTTTTTAATTTAGACTTGATTTTCAAGTTATTTGGTCTAATTTTAACTTTGGTTTGAACCTAATAACCATTAATCAATGAGATTAAACAATTAATATATATAAAATTAAATATAATTCATAAATTTTTCATAAAAATAAATCAATTCAAAAATCGATTCGGTTCGATTTATTTCGATTTGACTATATAAATTACTATTCTGTTAGGTTCGGTTTAACTGATTTTTTTCTCTTCAAAACCGAACCGAACCGAAATAACTGAAATTTTTATAATGTAAAAATGAACAGAACTGATTGAATTTTAAAATCGAACCGATTGAATCGAATTGACTCGTTTCGGTTCGATTTTTTTGTTTGAACCGAATTCTGCTCAGCCCTAGTTGCATATTGTTATAACCCTAAAATAAACAAAGGGTGAGTATTAACATATTTTAAATGTTAAGCTGCATAAAGATTTTGGATCCATTTACTTAATTAATCAAGAAAATACACTCTTAAATGAACTTCTTCACCAACAATTAAGATCATGCGTATAACATAAAATATATATATTTACGCTTCAGAAGCCTCTTAGCTGGCGAGAAACTGCCAACCTTTTGTAGATTTCCATAACCAACCTGGTATCTATTACTTCCTCTCCGCAGCACACTATGGATATCTCTTTCTCTTTCGCAACCTTCTTGTTTCCTCCCAACCACCCCTTGTTGTTCAACGTCCCCATGCTGTTTGCTACTCGAATCATCATCTCCACATAAGCTTCATGAAAATTGATCAAAAGTCTGAAGGGTGAGACAAGTTTCCACTGCAGTTTTCTTGTCGTTCTTAGTTTCCAAAGCCGCCGAGTAGAGCCTCCTCCAAGCCTTATGATCTTCAGCTTCCTTTTGTTGTTGCTTCCTCTTCCAAGTCTTTGGTATTTCCTCCTCCTCCAGCACCTCTTGATGCTGTTATAGCACGCACTAGAAAATTTGTCCATATTTTGGAATGTTTCTGCTAGCTAGCTATTGATGTTTGTGGTGCATGCAAAGTTAGAAATGGGTGTGTTTATATAGATAGAGGCAAGAAAACTGTAAACTCGGCCGGTGATGTGTGCAAGACAAGTAGATTATGTTGCTTAACTGGTCAGATTAGGATGTCTGACCTGGTAATTACAAGTATTTAAAAAAAATTATAAAACCTTTATTAAGTTGTACCATATATGTGCTGTTGGATGATGGAATTTCAAGCGATGGGTTTCTTGACCAAGTAGAGAGAGATTAAAATAACATTCTCTTAGCTTTGTTTTTATATTATAAATATACATGCTGTTGGATTGGCTTTCATCGATGACCTTCCTTTTAGAGTCTAATATGCCCAAATAATTACTTTGACCATTAAAAATATATATATATTTTAAGTTTTGATTTCAAAATAGATCATTAGTTTTCATTTAAAAATATATAAATGTATCCGATTCAAATATTTCCGTTCGTATTGGAACCAAACTCAAGGAACAATATCGATCTAACGTATTCTATTAAGATTTTTTTTTAATTATTATGTCATGAATTAATTTTGTCTATCGTGATATTAAATTTATAAGATGATATATATAGGCTATATTACTCATAATTGAAAATTAATTAAAATGATTTAATATCAAAGCCTATTTTTATTTACAATTAAAAAATATTTTTGAGTTAGTTTAAATACATCGAAATTAAGTTTTATTTTCAAAAATTTTTAAGAATGTATTTTCCATATCAATCTAGTGTATTCAAAATTATTTTTAAATCATCTTGAAATATTTCTCAATAAAATTAAATCTTGATTAATAAATGTGAGGCTTTTATCCTTATTAACTGAATTAATTTCGTTAATATTATTTGCATGTAGATAAAAAAAAATTCATTATAATATATATATATATATATATATATAATTGTGTTACATATATTAAAAAAAAATGCTGATTGTTGGATGATTAGTAAAGCTAAAGGAAGCTGACCGTGTACATTGACTGAAGAAAAGAATTCTGGGGCTTGTCTTATTATCAAATTCACTAGATTTTAAAAGAAAGGCCAAGGCCAAGAGCTACTTTGGCTGTCAGCCCTTGCTTGATTAAACTATTATTGAGAATAATTCAACTTTTCATTTGTCCCGTTTTTTTAAAAAATAAAAATAAAAAATCATACTAAGAATGACTTTTGTGCATTAGGGTGACTGGCCACTTATCAGAAAAAGTATAATTTTCTACTTATAAGAAAAAGGACCGCCAAAAAATTGTAGAAAAGATTGCCTTTTATTCATATTGTTTTCCTGCTGGTGGTGAAAATATATAAGAACTAGCTAGGGAGAGGAAGAGAATTTATTACATTGTATTTCTATCCTAAGAACCAATCATGGTTTTGAAAAGTCTGAGCATGATGATTATAATTGCATCTTTACTTGATTTGATTGCAGTGGTTATGATTCTGTTCTAACAAGAGTCTCTTACCTTCTCCTCATCGTGTGAATAGGCTATACAACTTCATTAGCACGTACCAAACAGCAAAAAGAGAAGTAATTATGAGGAACCACCAACTCCATGATATCCATACTCGATTGCTTTGAGTCGAGACAAGTTGCTTCTTCTCCGTTTCTTCTTGTCTGCAAAGAAAATGTCTTGGTGGGTTAAGGTACAAGATAGAATCTTTTTCAAGAATCAGCCTAGAAACCTGAAATGATGATAGGATGTAGCTTTTCGGAAAATTCTTGATATGATGTGACTATGATTAAATTTGAAAGGGGCAGAGTTAGATGACATGCCTTGGTGTTGTCTGAGGTTCAGAAATTTCCATCGGGGCAGTGGGTTGTGATTTTTTAGGTTTACTTGGAGCACTAGGAGCTTGTTCTTGGGGTTTACTAGTTGCAACCGATGATGGTAAGGAAGGTAGTTTTCGGGGTTCAACACTTGGGACAGGAACGTTCTTCACCTGCAAAATGCAGTACATTAGTCCAATCGAATTGTATAGGATTTGAATAAAATCCTGCTACTAAGTAAGAAACTCACCAAATTCCTGAATTGAAGATTGTAAAACGTTTCAATGTATCTTTGCTTGGCAAACTTCTGTTCCTTGTTTAGCTTCCTCCAAAACCCATAAATGGATCCCATGTTCAACACTTTATTTGCATAAATCTTCCACGTATAGCTGTAAGGATAATGGAGTAGTATGGTCAAGTAATAATGGAAAAGGTTATATGGTGAGATTTGTCATGATTTACTTCAAGTGATGCAATTACCATTCGTATATACGTTGCAGGCCTGCTGTTGACATCTTGTTCCAATATTCAGGATCTGTCTTGCATTTCTCAAAGAAATCAGCAATCTTGTTGCTCGATTCATCTCCATTGTTGGGATCAATGTGGAATCCTGAGACACCATCAACAATAATTTCTGCTGGACCTCCTTGATTAGTTGCAAATGTGGGTAAACCGCAGTTCATTGCCTCGATGACTGTTAGACCAAAAGCCTCATACAATGCAGGCTGCACAAAAGCTCCTTTTGTATCTGCAATGCACCGGTAGAGCTCTCCATTGCGATATCTATCAGTTTGAGCTGCTATCCATCTGATCTGACCCTTAAGTTGGTATTTCGCTATCAAAGCATGCATCTTGTTTATCTCTGCGATTTCTTCTCTATCTTTTGATTTAGATGGATCAAAGAATCCAGCTACAACGACAAGATTTACCAAGTTTCTAAGCCTTTTATTCTGTCCATACCACTCAGTTAATCCTGTAATGTTTTTCACTGTATCAAGTCTTGCCATGGAGAAGATAATTGGTTTCTTCCTGTCTGCAAGATATCCACTGTTCCAGGCATATTTTAGTTTCTAATGAGAAACAAATTTTACAACCTTTTTTTTGCAGATAATTAGAATAACTTCAGACACTTACATGTGTTCATTATTGTCCTCCTTGTTGTAGAGTAGTTCTTCAATGGCAGGATAAAAAGAAGTTAACCGCCTTCGTTTCTCTGTATAGGGAAAGTAGACGGATTGGTCAGCCCCAGGGGCAGCAATGTTGAACTTTGGATCAAAGACATTGATGCCTGAGACAACCCGGCAAAGTCCTGGCATAGTAAATGTCTCATGGCTTTCATACTGTCCAGGCCTATCCTTGCTGAGGGGAAATCAATTTTTTAGTCAATCATTGGATTAAAATCAGTTGTGTAGAACGTTTTACAATAGATGATTTTAGACAATAGACTTACCTTCCTGCAATTTCTTGGAATGTGCTGGTTATGATAAAATCAGCTGTGTTCATTGCAATCATGTCAGCTGTGAATTGACAGGAGAAGTGGTACTTGGGATCTAATTGTTTCCATTTGGCATCTGAATCTTCATACTTGGTTTTCTCTAAAGCATGAGCTATAGTTCCCTGGATTTATAGCAGGCCAAAATTTAGAACACAAGCGAAGTGATTAATTACAAGTACAGTAAAACTAATTGAGCTAGGCTTATACCAGAGTTATGCCAAGTCTGTTTGCCATCAGAGATGCCACCAAGTTTCCATCACTGTAATTCCCAATAATGAGATCTGGTTTACATTCCATGTGTTCAAGAACCTTATCAGCAGCATCCTATTGTTGTTGAAGAGCCAGAGAGAGAGAAAAGGACAATTTAGTCCACAGTTGATGGAAATAAAAAAAGTGAAATTAAATGTACACAATTAAAGGAAAAGGAGAGACTTGCCTGGGCAAATTTTTCAAGATAAGGATAGACATCGAAACGGGAGACCCATTGGGGAAGAACCCCTTTCTCTGTCATGAATGGGACTCTAAGAATGTTAGAGTGCTTTGTGTCAATGATAGGTTCCATCTCCTGGTTGCACTTGGTTCCTCGAGCATCTGGTATAAGTCGCGTTATCTGGATGCATATGAAGATTATAGAGAGGAGAAAAGAACTAATTCAGATTGAAATCTTTCACCGACTTAAAAATTTTAGTTCTTTGAGTTTGTATGTATGTTGCTCACCACAAGAATCTGAGGCTTCATATTAAGGCCTTGCTGCTTGATTCTGAGCAGCAGCTCTTCTTCTAATGCTCTTACTTGATCAAGAATGTAAACCACCTATGCATTGTCATATTTTATTTGTCAGGAAGCATTATAGGAATTATGTTTTATATGTTTTTTGGGATGTCTTACACACCTGGCCACCAGTGTCTGGCAATCCAAGGACATCTGCCTGGCCAAAATAGCCATGTGGAGAGAAAATTACAATGTTGAACATGTTAGGAAGCCTGCCAAAGAACAATTCTAGTTTTGCTGGTTCTTGGGCTTGAAGTGATTCAGAAAGCATTCTCATGGTCTCTTTAACTCTTTCTGCAGTATTCCCCCATCCCTTCTCAAATCCTAACTCTTTCAGGCTGAAGAATTTCTCACATTATCAATGCAATCAGTAATGTCAGACCTTTATGGTTCACTAAAGGGAAATTTGAAGAAAATAAATTAGCAGACAGAAAAATTACCTATGTTGAAAATCCTGATACGGTGTGTGTTTTGGAAATGCAGAGAGAACATCTTCAGCTCCAAGGAGTGCCACCTGAAGCTTGGCAACTGTATCCAACTTTTCATTGATCATCATATTCTGCGTTTTACAACAGGCGTTCACCTTTAGTTTCCATCACATTGAAAGTGTTGTCAGTCATTTCGAAATATCTTGTAAAATTAGATACCTCTCCCTGATAGTCAAGGGCTAGTAAATAGTCAAGCAGAGGCTTTGCACTACCAGAGCTCCCATTAAGCTTTGAGGACATGAATTTTGAGATGTATTTCATCCCATTCCCAATAGAAGAAGAAAGGGTCAAGCGAGGAGTTGAGAAATCCATGGCTCCAAAATCTATTTCCAGAGCATTTTCATCGCTGGCCCTGCCCATAAAATAATTATATTCATTTTTTTTTATTGATCAATAAGATGGGATAGAGCTATCCGTGGTACAATGGCAGGCAAATTACCAGTTTTCGTCAAAGATCATTTCTTTGAACTGCAAGTATTCTGATGCAGAGATGCCATCAACACTCAGATCTTCAGCATTCACTTTAACGTATTCCCAGAATCCAGGATTTGGCCTTACAGCAAAAGCAACATAAGGTGGAATAACGGCTGCCTCCTGCAAATTTTAATATAAAAAATAACCAGATTAGCCCTTTTCATCTAATATATGTGTGTGTGAATGTGTCTATCTGTCCCAATATATATAAAGAGAGAGCATGAATACCTGAGTGGCACTCATGATGTAACCAAGTAAGCCTTCCAAGACCCTTTTCCTTTCAACCTTGTCTTGTATCGATTTCTCCATTTCATCCATTATATGTTGGCGTTTCAAAAGTTTTTTCCCAGTTGCAACAAAGCTTTTGTAATCATCCCAAGAAAGAAAAGAGAATCAATTATTTATGCGCAAAATCATTTCAATAAAAGAACACAAAGAAAAACTGCATGAAAGAAAAAAAAATACCTGGAAAAGCATATCTTCATGTGATAGCGGCTCTGCCTCAACGCATCGGGCATACTTTCTGCAATCGTTTCAGAACGCTTGAGAACTGGTCCGGAAGCCATTTCAACCAAATATAACACAAGATGCTTTAAGAAACAGAAAGATTTTGGATTCACAATGTAGTTTTGTGTTTCACTTGGTGCTTTAATGTATTTATAACAAGTTGATAACGGGAAATAGCAAGGCTTTGGCTAGGAGAGTAGGAGAAGGAACATTCCTTAGAACCAGTTGTGGGAAAGAGAAATTGAACGAAAGAAAGGAATAAGTAAATTGATAGAAGCAAATTTAGATTGCCTTTTTGTCAATATAAGATCTTAAAAGAGGAGGGAAAAGAATTGTTTAAAGTCCTTAGAGCTAGAAATATGCTTTCCTTCTTCTCGTGTACCAGCATGGTATTACAATCTGTCATGCCAGTACTTTCCACTGCTGCAGAATTTTGAGATTTGCTGCCGAGTACTGATACATAAATATATGTTCTCATTATCTTTTTCACTCGGTCTTCTCGCACAATTTTAACAGGATTATACGTTTCTTGGTCTTCTTACTGTTACCCATATGTTTCAAGTTTCAACATTCTTTGGCTAAATATCAAGTTACCTCTTATTTGTCTAGAACTTCCACTTTTATTGTTTTTTTCACCATTATCTTGTCATGTATCTTTTTTGAGCCAACAAAAGAAAAGCAATTTTCATATTATTTGCAAGCAACTCTCCCTCTCTATTTATAAACATGAATTTTACCTTATCCTCTTACAAACATTAATTTGTTATACTTTACTATCATCCTGCACAGCTCATTCTGTTAATAAATTCAGAGATAAAATAATGGCACAAAAACTCAAAGTTTGATAAAAATTAAAATTTTCTTTTAAATGATAAAGCGCTAAAACTTGAAATTATCCTTATAAAAATCTATTCTAAGATTATACGTTATTCTGTGTTTGGCATCTTTTATTTTAGTTGTAGAATTCATTTACAACTTATCTATATCTATCTATAATATATATAAATATACAAATGGGAGGCCAACTTTTAAATGGATAAAAATATATTTATAAATTTATATAATTTACAAAACATAATTAATATAAATTTAATTTTTATTTTAAAATTAAATTTTCTCTATAATATAAATTCTAAGTCAAATAAATGTCAATATATTATATAAATTAATTATAAAATAAATATAATGTAGAATTTTATTTAATTTTAATTGAAAACAAGTTTCTTGAACTTATGTACGTCTTAATATTTTTTTTTTATTATTACAAATATACATCTTGATTATAAAAATATTGTTAAAATTTGATTTTTGATATTCCTATTTGGTTTGTCATATTAACCTATGACTTTTAAAGTTATAATGAAATCTTGATAAATTTTAAAATTTTTATTCTTAGATTCTAATGCTAAAATACTTAAAATTTTAATACCAAAAAACTTGTAATCAGAGAAAAAAAATTTCAAAATAAATTAAAATTTGTAATAAAAACAATATTTTACATAGAATTCCCAATGTTATAAATTTTCTAAAAAAAACATTAACTTAATAATAAGCTAAATTAATTAAAATAATACAACATTTATTCAATATTAATAAATATGAATTCATCAATTGATGATTCCTGTTAGTAAGTATATGTGTTATTACTAACATACTTCACAAGTTTTCTTTATTGATTCAATATTTTAGATATGTATTATGAGGATTTGTCTTTAAGATAACCTTTTAATAATAAAATTCTGAAGCTAATAGAATTCTAATACTATTTAATATATTTTATATTTTATATATATATATATATATAATACTATTTCTTTTTACAAAATGTCATCAAATTTTATAATAAAAAATTAATCGAGTCCTCTTAACTCTTTCTATGTATTAGTATTAATACATTAATTAATTCATTCAACATATAACTAAGAAAGCAATCAAATATTATACACGTTGAGTTAAATAATTTTCAAATGATGGTTCACAATTCTTAGATTTGCATTGTTAAATTATTTATTTATTTTTATTGAAACAGAATTCAATTAAAGAAGAAAATGTTAATATTTTCTAATCACCCTTTTAAAATTGATCAAAATATTATAATGAGGTGAAAGACAAGATAACTAAAATCAAAGTTTTATAATGAAAATTTTGAGCAAATAAAAGCTCACGTACTTCAATACTTTTTTATAAAGCTTAAATTTCAATATCTTCAATTAATTAATTTTTTTATAGATAATTTATGTCTTTTTCTTTGTTATTATGTACATGTGGCCAATTTATTAACTATAATTAGTACATTGTTTCTTTTATATAATAAAAAATGAAAATATGGGTTTAAAAGTATTATTAATAAATATTATAATATTTATATATAATATATAGTATTATTAGTTTCTTTTTTTTAAGTATGGATCGTGTCACTTAAATTTAGGTAAATAAGAAAATTTAATGTAGATAATTTTTTATTAAAAAAATGCAAAG
Source organism: Hevea brasiliensis (assembly GCF_030052815.1). Lineage (NCBI taxonomy): Eukaryota > Viridiplantae > Streptophyta > Magnoliopsida > Malpighiales > Euphorbiaceae > Hevea > Hevea brasiliensis. The sequence continues at coordinate 15,252,042 of NC_079509.1, read as the reverse complement.
TTAAAGAATTAAAACAATTAAAATTAATGATTTAACTGTTAAAATTATAAATAATAATGCTGATAGCGAGAATAATTTTGTAGAATTGTTTTAATTGAAACAAAAGAGGTCCTATAAGAATTTAAAGGTTTAAAAAGTCACTTAGTTGAGCATAAATGTTCAATTGTCAAAATTATGAACAGTAACAGTCAAAAGTGAAATAATCTTACAAAAATTTTAGACAGAAACAAAAACAATCTTACGAGAGTTTGAACATTTGAGAAGTCACCCAGTTGAGGTAAAACAAAAGGGTAACTAGAAAACTTGAGCTTAGCGAAGGTAGTGATAGGAGCAATGGTAAACGAATGGTTAGAAAGATAAATTACAGTCTTGAAGGCAGAGGATGAGAGTTTGTAGAGGGGAGGAAGGAGGCAAAGACGTGAGAGAGAAAGGAGAAAGTGCATAGGAATGATAAACGAGAAAAGTGATAAGAAAGGTGGAGTATTGAAATAGGCACAATGCAGTCTTTTCATAATGGATTATTGGTAAAAAAATTTTATTTTTTCAATGAATTAAAAAAACTGTCTAATAAACAAAATAAAAATTAGAAAACTTTTAATGCAATTATTAATATACAATGACAAAATAATGAATAATGACAAATCTTAAGGATCTCAAGGTAATTCATCCTATATAAAATTATGGATATTAAGTCATTAAATTATTATTATTATTATATAAAATGAAAATAAGTAAACTTAAATTAGAAAATTATAATATACAATAACTTATATTTAATATTTATATAATTATAAATAAAATAATTAATAGTTAAATTACATGGTGCACGAGCATTAGAAACTAGTTATATATAAATGTACGAGGGGAAGGGAACATTACCTAATTTTAAATTTTTAATCCTACTTATATTTAATTTTAATTAAATATAAAATTTTATAAAAAGTAATTAATTAAAATAAGAAATTAATAAATAAAAAATAAAAATAAAAAAATTATAAATCTATTTATTATTTACAAAAATATATAAAAAAACATATATACAACGACAGATAAATAATTAGTCACTAACAATGCATATTAGAGACAATAATATATAGCTAATTCATATAAATTCGTTGTCAATATTATTTAAAGATAAAAATATACATCACTAATAATTTTAGCATAAGTAACTTGCAAATGTTATCATTGCTAATCTTTTGGCGATAGAAAATTTATCGTTAAATCTTTTATAATGTCGATTCTAAAATATTCTATATTGTCAATAATAATTTTTAGTGATAAAATATTTATCACTAAATATCTAATAATTTTATTTTTTAATATTACAATAATTAATATAAACTAAAATTTTAATATTATTTTAATAATAATTCTACTTATACTAAAAAAAATATTATAATTCTTAATATAGTAATTCCATAATTATAATCTTATAAGTATTATTAATTTATTAAAATTTATTTAATTTATTTTAATAGAATTAATATATATATATATATTTAATTAAAAAAATTTTAGCGTTCACTATATATTAAAATTAAGAATATTTTAATTAAAAATACAAGTTTAATCAAACTTAAAATTTATTTTTATATATAAATAAATTTCATTTATTTCATTTGTATTAAGAATAAAAATAAATAACTTTATATTCTCAAATTATTGTTCAATACAATAAATTAAAAAATAATTTTTATTGAAAACCTTAATGACATTATTATAATTACATTTTAATTTTGACTAATTTAGGTAAATAGAATAAAACTAATACTAATTTTATAATTTTAATTAAATCAACTAAAATTTTAAACAAAATTAAAAAAAAAAGCTTAGAATTTTGTTGGTTAATTAGTCCCATTTTCAAATTAATTTTATTCTTGATGCCAATAAAATATTATAATTTATAAATATAATAAAATTTTTTAAAAAATACTATTCATAAAATTTATTTAGACTTTATTTGGATAATTAATTTTTTTAAATAAAAATAAAATTTAATTTTATATTAAAATATAAGAAAAATTATAATATCAAATTTAAATTTTTATTCATTTCAAATTTTTATCCATTTATATAAATTTATATTATTTAATAGCTCAATGACTAAAAAAATTAAGACCTTTATAAATTTTTTTAATTTTAGTCAAACTTTTTAATTTTATCAATTTAATCTGAAACTTTGATATTAGTTTCAATTTTAGTAATTAACTTAATTTAATTATTTAATTGACAAAAATAATTTAAATATTTATATATATTATTAATATTAGTCAATCTTGTAATTTTTATATCAATTTTAGCAGTTACTCTAAAATTGATAAAAAAATATTATTTTAATTAATTTATCTATTATTTTAAAAATTATAATTACATTTATTTTAATTTTATTAGTTGTTCATATTTTATTTAAATATTTGATTTTCCTTTTTTTCCTTCCTTAATTTTAAATAAAATGATAGAAAAGATGTGAATTAAAAGTATAAGTAAAAAAAAATGAGAGAAAAAAAAAATAAACATTCATATAATAATATTAGATATATTATTTATTTATTATTTTTTCTCAATATAAAATTTGTTAAAATTAATAAAAATACAAAAGTTATTGAATATATTAATAAAACTAATAAGAGTAGCTAAAATTGATAATAAATGAAAATTTTAAATTATTTTTGTCAATTGATGAGTTAATTATTTTTAATTAAATTTATTATTAAAATTAAAAACATTTGAAAAGATTTATAATTAAATTGATATAATTAAAAAATTTTACTAAAATTGATAATTGACATAAATTTTTTTTTTATCTTTTAACCTTATTTAATTATATCAATATATAAATATTTAGAGTTATATTAAAGAATAAAATTAATATATGATAAATAATTACAATAATGTATTTTTAAATTATATAATTTAACTTTTCATCAAAATATATATATATATATATATATATATATATATATATATATATATATATATTTGAAAATAAAAGGGATAATATTAATAAAAGTCTTCAGACAAAACTTGAACAATAAAATCTGGTGGATGGTCAATACATTCACCCACATCTGACACAGAATGGGTCGCTCTAGCTAACCTATGAGTCACACCATTCGCAGACCTGTAAACATGTGCAAAAATAACTGAAATAATCTCAGACAAATGAGACTTACAATCCAAAATTAGCGAGCCAAAAGAAGATGAATCCTGATAAAAGGGATCCTTGAAAGCCTGAATTACTCCTAAAGCATTAGATTCAATAATAACTCGCGACCAGCCCTTGGAAAGCACCCAACTGAGTGCCTCTTTGATACCAATAGCTTCAACCTCCTTTGCCATTAAATTACCTTGCAATACCACATTCTTTGCTGCCAAGAAGCTACCATTCCAATCCCATGCTACGAATCCCACACCAAAACGAAAATCCAGAATTGCCGTGGTAGCATTAACATTAATCTTTAACCAATCATGAGAAGGCTTAGACCAACGCCTGATCAAAGACTGAGACGCAGCAAGGAGGACATTTGGTTAAACAGCCTACCACTCATGAAAAGCGAAATTTGCCCGTTGTCAAACCTAATATGTTGTAAGGAGCTTACCATTCTAGACTTTATCATTCTTGAAATTCCAGAGTGACCAGCAAAAAAACAAACCCAAGGCTATATTCACAACCCCCTTTCTGTTCAGAAAGCTTGATAGCCAACAAGAAAAATTATCAGCAGAAGGATTAAACCACCCCAGTGGCGAGGCCATCCAAACTGACATAGAGAAAGGGCAAGAAATAAGAATATGCAAAATAGTCTCAGAATTGCCATGACACAAAGGGCAGATATCTGTCACCGGGACATTTTTTGCCAAAAGCGAAGATAGACATGGCAGCACATTATTTGCAGCTCGCCATATGAAATTCTTCACCTTCGGAGGAACATGCATATTCCAAAGCTTTTTCCGCAAAATTCAAAAATCATTCGGACCTCCTAATCTAGAATCCCAAACAAGAGACTTGTAAGCATTTCTAACAGTAAATATACCTTTCGACTCCAACTTCTAACAAATCCGATCTGGGGGCTGGGAAGATGAAAAAGGAATAGAGAGGATTAAGGCCCTATCCCGTTTATTAAAAAGAGAGTTAATGATAGGGACATTCCAAGACCCATGGTAAATCAAATCAGCAACGACTTGCACACTAGAGTCGGCCATAGGCTGAATGTTAACAAAACCATTAACTGGGTCTCTAAGCTAGGCATCTGACCGGATATTAACTTGGTTACCTATTCCAATACGCCAACATAAACCAGAACGTATAAGAGATTGAGTATCACGGATACTACGCCAAATGTAACTCGGCGAAGGTCCTAAGGGAGCTGTCAAAAAAGAAGACTCCAGATAATATTTTGCCTTTAAGAGCCGAGCTGCCAAAGAGTTAGGATTCACAACCAATGACCACGCCATCTTATCAAGCATAGCCAAATTTAACTAATGGAGCTTTTTAAAACCAAGCTCACCCGGAGATTTATGGTAACACAACCGATCCCATCCCAACCAATGGATGCACAGCTCATGATTAATCCCTTTGCCCCACCAAAAAGCCGTCATAGTATGCTGTAACTCCTCGCACAAAGTCTTTGGTAATAAGAAGAGGTTCACGACATAGTTGGGAAAAGCTTGTAACACTATTTTCAACAAAATCTCTTTGCCCGCCCTAGAAAGAGTACAACGACTCTAAGAATGTAATTGATGCCAAACTTTGTCCTTTACAAATTGAAATACCTTCTTCTTATTCCTTCCAACAACTGTAGGAAGCCCTAAGTAATTACCAATATTGTTATCCTCAACAACATGTAAAATATTAGTGATAGAATCACGCACAGCTGGAGAAGTATTAGCGCTAAAACATAACAAAGACTTGGAAAAATTAATAAGCTGGCCCAAAGCCATAGCATAGTTAGAAATAATAGAGTTTACCGCACCTGCTTCCGCACTAATAGCTTTAAAGAATAATAGACTATCGTCTGCAAAGAATAAATGGGAAACAGAGGGTGCACCTTGACAAATTGATACGCCATGCAAAGCACCCGAGCTAACATGATACTGAATATAAGTAGAAAGCCCTTCAGTACATAGGATGAATAAATAAGGTGACAAAGGGTCACCCTGGCGCAAACCACGCTCTGGGTAAATAGGTTCCAGAATTCTACCATGATGCAAAACTTTATAAGTGACAGTAGACACACAAGCCATAATCAAATCCACAAAACGAGTCAAGAAGCCCATAGTAAGCATAATATCTTGTAAAAATGACCACTCAATGCGATCATAAGCCTTGCTAATGTCCATCTTAAGAGCTACCCAACCTTCCTTGCCTCTAGTTTTCTAGCAAAAAAAAATGCATAACTTCATAAGCCACAACACTATTATCATGGATGTTACGACCAGCAACAAAAGCATTTTGATTAGTAGAAACCAAAGAAGGTAAAATCATCTTAAGTCGATTAGCTAACATCTTCGAAACAATCTTATAGATCACATTACATAGGGCAATTGGCCTCAAATCAGACATAGACTTAGGCAAAGATTTCTTTGGAATCAAAACTATTGTTGTCTTATTAAGACTTGGAGGAATCGAACCTGAGTTGATGATAGATATACAAAGCTAAGATATTTCAGGACCCACAACATCCCAATAATGTTGGAAAAACCCAGGATTGAAACCATCTAGGCCTGGTGATTTGTCTGCCTTCATACTGAAAACTGCTGCTCTGACTTCCTCCACCAAAAAAAAGTCCAATAGCATAGAGTTCTGCAAATCATCAACTTTTCTAAGAACATGAGAAAGAATAGAAGCACTACTAGCCGCTTGAGATCGAAAAAGATTAGTAAAATACTCAGATATGACAGAAGCAAGATTGGAATCCCAATTCTGCCAATGACCAGAATTATCTTTCAGTCATTCAATACGATTCTTTTTCTGTCTAATCGTTGCCATGGTGTGAAAATATCGTGTATTCTGGTCCCCTTCACGAAGCCAGAACTCCTTGGCTCTCTGACGCTAATACATATCTTTCTGGGTCAATAGTTCAAAGAAATGATTCTTGGCAGCCAAAAATTGATTCTTATATACTAGATCACTGGCTCCATGATAAAGTTTCATATCCCTCTTACAATTATCAATATCAGCCTTAAATAGATTACGAAGTGATTGCCCCCAGCTATCGAGCACAGAACTACACTTCTGAAGCTTTGCCAACACATCCAATGAAGAATTATCCAAGCAGCACTCCTCCACTAGACGTCTACAATCAGGCTCCCGATTCCACAAATTCTCATACCTGAACAGACAAGCCTGCCTACGAGGAACAAAGACCTTCAACTCCAGATAGATTGAGAGATGATCAGAAGACGTAACTTCGAGGGAATAAGCAATAAAATGTAGAAATTTGCTACGCCAAGAACTCAAAACGAGAAATTGATCTAACTTTTCCTTCACCCAACTATCCAAATCCCTACCATTCTCCCAAGTAAATTTGTAGCCACTCATTGGGAGATCAAATAATCCAGCATCGTCAACTGTTTGCCGAAACCCTTGAAGAAGCCAATTTGGGTGAGGAAGTCCACCTCGCTTCTCGTGTGAAGCTAAAAGATCATTAAAGTCCCCCATTACAACCCAAGGGAGAGAGCATTCTAAAGCTAAATTTCGTAACAATTGCCATAATTCAACCCTTCGACTGCTATCCGGCTTGCCACAGAAGCCAGTAAGACGCCATGGCCCAATACCTTGAACATCGAGTGTGACATGAATAAGAGAAGAAGAGGAGCTGAGAAGAGAGACTGAACTCGTTGATTTCCAAAAAAGGGCTAGGCCTCCACTTTGGCCTATAGCATCAACACAAAAGAGAGAATCGTAGCCCAATAACACTTTTATTTCATTAATTTTAAAACTAGTACATAGAGTTTCAATAAGAAAAAGAAGAAAAGGTATTTTTATCTTGGACAATTTCTCTCAGCGTCTAAACTACTCGAGGGTTGCCCAGCCCACGACAGTTCCAGCTTAAACAACTCATTTCTTCCAGCGGGTCTGATGTCCAGTGCCCGCCAATGTCAAGTTTTTTGGATCAGTTCCACCCTCCTCAGATGAATTTGTTGTATGGTTCACATTAGAAGCCTGATCCAAACCCAAACTTTTTCTTTTTGGGTCCACTAGCACAACTCCATCAGCAATATCTATAAAAGGCATCAAATTCAAATTTGAATGTCCTCCTAAGTCAGAAACGTGATCACCTCCACTATTATCTCCCCTTATCCCTCCAATACCATTCAAAATCTGCGGATTTTTAGGCCCAAAAGACTCACGGTTACCAAACTGAGCAACTTGATCGGAAATAGCCTCCATCTCCTCCACAGATGGTGGTTCTTCCCTAAGCCACTTCGCACCAATATTCATCTGTGATCGGTGAGAAACAGCACGCAACTCAGGACCATACAACCGCTATAAAGGAACCTCACTCAATTCAACAAGTTTTGGACAAAAACGTTCTCCATGTCCAAGAAGGCCACAAATAAAGCAATAAGTAGAGAAACTTTCAAAGCAAAAAGTCACAGAAAACCATTCATCACCTTCTTGTTTAAGCCGAGTTCCTCTACGCAAAGGCCTTCGAACATCATGACGAATTCGAACCCTCATATAAGACCTCCACAACCCAGTGAAATTATTGGGATCGGCACTTACAAATTCACCCACATCATTGTCAATCCTTTGAGCACATCTTGTTTACATAAATCCACTATGTAAACCATGGACCTGCAGCTAGAGATAAATATGGAAAAGAGGAAACTCTGAAGGATGCCTATAACCCCCCACCTTTTCTATAATCAGTAATTGATTGTTAAATGTCCAAGGGCGCATATCTAAGACCCTGTTCATATCCACTTCATGGAAGAACTGAAAAACATAAAGCCCGCCTTAAAGGCCCTTCACTATCATGCCTAATGTTGGATGCCATAAAGATGCAAGCGTCTGTTTCATTGCTAGAAAATTAATCGCTCAATCTGTAAGAAAACGACCAACCAAACAAAGATCATTAGATGTCATATCAGGAAGAACCTCCTCTACAGGAAGAACCACACCACCATCCGACTCACCTTCCACAGAGAGATTGGCCATGTCAACCGAAATATTATCTTCATCCATTACAGCAATAACAAAGTATCAAAAACAAAAAACGAAACAAAGCTTGTAAAGAACAAGAGGAAAACCTAACTCTCAGAGAGAGACATGACCGCTTTTTCCCGTATTAATTATATATATATATATATATAATAAAAATTCATTCAATTATTAATCTAACTTTTTACTTATAGTGTTATATTCTTTTTCAATAATTAATTAATAAATATAAAAATATGAATGAATAAATTTATGAAATGGCTAATTTATTTTATACTTTTTTAATTTATAATAAATAATAATTAACATGTTAAAATCTTAGTCTTATTATAAATTTTATTTCAAAAAATATTTATATATATAAAAATCCTAACTCGTAAATAATTTTATTATTAGTAAATGATAATATGTTCTTTAAAGGCTTAATATTAATTTTTTTAAAAAAATTTTATAATTATAGCTAATTTTTTTTAACAATTTTAGCATGATTTAAAAAAAATTTTAATCTATAGTTAAAATTGATTTAAATCAATTGATGTGATGTAGTTTTGATTGTTAGTTTCTCTTCCAGTCTTAATTTTATCTGTAAATTTATTTCAATTTTTATTCTCACTCAAAAAATAATTATTTAAAATTAAGATAAAATTCTCAAAACTTAAAAAATTACCTATAATAGAAAGAAGTTGAAAAAAAATAAATAAAAAGTGGGAAGGGGAGAATATAGGGATTTTCCCAAAGCACTCTTTATTTTTTTTGTTATTTACAAAAGTATAAAATGTTTTTTATAAAAAATTAGTTGTTCTAAAATTCTTATTACAGAAGATAAAGTTAAGCAATAAAACACCATTGTTTTTTTGCCTTACAATCTTTATTTTAAATTGACTATAATAATTTTATTAAAAAAAATTAAAACTATTTTGAAAATAACTTTTAGTAAATAATAAATTTTAATTTATAAAATTAAAATATTTATATTCTCATTGCATATTTATAGTATTTTATTTATAATATTTTAATTACTAAAGTAATGTATATTACAAATCATATTTCATATGTTTTATTTCTAATATTTCAATTAACTAAAATGATATAGCTTATTAATTTTATTTTTTTATAGTTTTTTTAAATAAATTTAATTAAAAATAAAATATAATTATACTAATGAATAAATAAATTTAATTAGCCATTAAAAATAATATATAATAATAATATAAAAAAATTAAATGAAAATTATATAAAAAAAATTTTAAACCACAAATTTATATAACGTGTAAATCAAAGCGCGACATAAATTAAGGTAAAAACTAATTATTTTAAAATTCACGTGCCAAATCTTATCAATTCATCTTAATCTCTATTTTTTTCTTGAAGAATTATTAATCCTCATTTTTATATTTATTATTAAAAAATTTTTGATAAGTTTAAGGTAATTTTAAAAAGCATTATATGTTTTCGTGTTTTATCATTTAATGATAAATTTATTTTTCATCAATAAATTAATTAAATGTTATTTCAGGACGGGTAAAATAGAGAGAATCATATATACACTGAAGCTCTGATTGCCGGGAAAAAGCATTGTTTTTAGCTACCATAGCCAGAGAGAGAGAGAGAGAGAGAGAGAGAGAGAGAGTGGCTAGGAATATACAAATCGGGTAAAATACGCCCATTGTTTTAGAAGAACAAAATATGAAACAGCCAAACGCTTAAATTGAATCAACGAATCACGCTAAAAAGAGTAGGTTCAGCGATGAGCCAAGCTAACATATAAAGTGTGGATATCTGCAGATGTAAAGGAACACATTCTATTCAGTTTACATGGTATGGATATGTCACATATGGTATCCCTTCTTTTGTCAAAACCTGAAGTCAATGTCTCCTCTCACCCTCTGCTCCCTCCAGAATGGGGCTTGTGTCCCGATTAAGGACATTCTGATGTTGAGAATCAATATATACACTCTGAAGCTCTGATTGCCGCACATTAAGGCAATTCATGTTATTATAAGACTCAGACCCATTCCGAGATTCTGCCAACATCTGAAAGTATGCATGAGGTCCCCAGCCTGCAAATCCCATTTAGCAAATAAGAAGTCACAAAACTAATGCACCATCATTAATATGCAGTCATGACATGATATGCAAAAAATCTTGATTAACTCTTATTTTGCCTAAGCCCTGCCAAACTTGATTACAAGATGAGGGACTTGCTAAGGTAGTTGGACAAAACCAAAACGAAGAAAATCCCAACAGGAGCAAAATCATCACTATTAATGCATATGCAAATATGAAGATCCAATCTACAAAAATATGTCCAATGCTTTTGAATGATATAAACATTGAAACAAAATGAACATTTTATTTTTCATAACAAATTAACTTCATCATAGTTTATTGTTCAATTCCATGAATCAAACAGTGGCCTGATAATACTTAAAATGTTATTCTAATACTTAAAATGTTTAACAAAACAGGAAATGGACAGCTTAAAAGACCTTAGGAACTAACTATTGTAAGTGATGTCTGAAAGGTGGTTAACGTTCATATCCTATTTTGCCATAGAAAATTCTTCACCAAGGCAATTTCCATACAGCAGGTAATACAAGTTCATAAATATCTTCAACATACAAAAGAAATAGCCAAAAAGAAAAACCAAAAACCTTAATATTTTAACACAAAACTGTCAGACTCAGACATAACAAGCCAAACATCCAAGAAGTCAACTGCAGCCGTGTAACCCCATTTTTTTTTCCCAGTATCTTTAAAGCAAATGCATGCATAAACTTTGCCAAATGTTCTTAGCATCTCCATTTAACACATTTTTGGATATCAATTTACAAAGGATCAAATCATAATAAACAGAATAACATTAAAAGCATAATCTAAACAGCCAACTCGAGATGGAATAAAGAAGAATATACCATCTATATCATATGGGGGAGGGAAAAATTGCAAGTAACAAAATGAAGCAACTGTCAGCCCTGCACACAAAGTTAACAACAGAATGAGAAGTGTTTCATTGTGACAAGTAGTTAATGCAGATGACTAAAAGTGAATCCTTGAAAAGTAGACCTATAAGACCCCCAGCAAATACATCCTGCCAGTGATGCCAATAGTCATCGACTCGAGAAATTCCTATAAGAGCTGCTACAAGTAATGGTAGAAAAATAATACAAAGCTTTGCAACATGGCCCCTTCGATCAAAAGCCCTGATTTTTCCAGATAAGTACCATGATAGAAAACCAAGACCTGCAAAGGACCCTGCATATCAACAAGCAGAATTCCTCTTAGCTAACATCTCATTATGGATGCAATAGAATGCAGAGTGAGTTCCTGCATAAAATGAATATTTAGCATACATGTCCTGAAAGGCCAAAGCAGTTATGGCAAAATTGATACTTTTCCTTATAATTAATAACTTTTTGTCCTAAAAAATGATAGAACTTCTGGAAATGAGAAAAAACTGCCCGCAATAAACATATGATATTGAAAATTTTAAATAGCTATGCACTTTATCTAATTAACAGACTATCACCAAATACAAAAAGGAGATTTTGAGTAGTTTTTAAAATTCTATATTGCACTTAGTTTAAAGGGTGTCAAAAAAACAGCTATGGACCTTTCTTTTTTCTTTTCTTTTCTTTTTTTCTTCTTCTTCTTTTTTTTTTTTTTTTTTTTTTTTTTCTGGGTGGGGGTACATCTGCTGGAGTATGCTAAACCGTATGAGAACAAACTTGGGCCATTGAGTCAATGCAATCTGACTGCAAACCAAAAGGAACCATTAACAGCATTCCCTAAGTCAATCTTCATCAAGTTTAATTATTGGGATAAGTGATAAATTAAGGAAATATCATCAAAGGCTCGATAGAATTGTTCACAGACAAATATCATTACCAACCAGATTTAAGCACATTCCATGGCACATCAAGAAGACTATTTAATTTTTCTTTATGTGCTGAAAGTCTGGAACTTTAGTCTAGGAAATAAAAGCAAACAGTTGTATAACAGATGACAGAAAAGGTTAAGCAAAACTCTGATATTTCATAACAACCAGGACAAGAGCTTAAATGCTTATAGTTATAGGCAGAGGCTAAGAAATATATGCAGACAGCAATTTTTCATAACATATACTATGAAATAAAAAGGCATATAGCCACAAATTAACTAGAAATCCCATATATCTCATATAAGCACAAGGTTCTAATAATTAATTGGGCTACTTACAAGAAGTGTGTCCACTAGGGAAACTTTTGTGTCCTTCCTTGATGACGCTCTTTACTCCAGTGCACATAACATCAGTTGTAACATTATTAAACACCTGGATATACAAGTATGTTGATTGAGTAAAAGTATGAGCACAGGTAAGAACACGGTTACACAAACTCTGAGCCAAACAATATTTCAAATGAATATCAGGGCAGTTAATTAACTGGGGAACTTACCCCCTTGCCATCTGGGAAACAACGCCAAAAGAAGTCAGGTCTAGGACGGCCAACAGCATCTTTAATTGCATCAGTTATAACTCCAGTGATAAGCACAGAAAACAGAAGGCCTGTATCGATCATAATTTGTTGTGTTATCACATCAATACAACACATACAAACATCAGGAATAAGAACAATAAAATCAATAAGAGACTGAGAGCTACCCAGAATAGCATGGTGCAGATCATAGACATCCCTTCTGATAAAGTAATAGACAAGAATGATGACAAAAGGCAGCAATATTGCAACAATCTATTGGGAGAGAAGGGAACATATTTTAGCAACAAAATCTGACAACTTTTTTTATCAAAAGAAAGTTTCCAATACAGCATATTATTTCTTAAAGTTGAAACATACTGGAACAGCCCAAAAGGGAACAGTATTATCTTTCAGTGGGTATGACAGGTCTGTCATCATATCTCTCCCAACAAATCGGTGAAATGGTTCGATAACATTCAAAATGACATCTATCACTACAAGAAGCAAAAGGATCAGCCAGTCATGCATATGTGTCCTGGCAACTTTGACTCCATGGGATCTTAAGGTGTGAGCACCCAACTGAATCTCAGGCATTTTGTCACTGATCTGAATCCAAATTTGAACATTAGCTGATGGAAATGATACCAAATTCAAAGGGCCTGTGGCACTCAAAAATCATACTGAGGAAAAAGGTACACAGTACATTCAAAGTTTCAAAACGCACTAAATTATTGCAACTTTGAAGAAAGAAAACAGAGAAAATAGATATACTATTAATTAGTTGATAAAAAGATGATGAACGCGAGTAGTGGCAAAGTTTGCTAGTTAGAACGTGATAGTCAACAGCATTGGCATAACAACAATAAAGGTAGTTCCAAACGCCAGCACCAAATCCATTGCATTCTGAACTTGTTAAGCAAAATTAGAATAAATCATTTACCAAATAAGAATGTGAAATGTTTAGCGAGGAAATGTTCAAGTAAGTGTGTATATAACAGATAGAGCAAGTGTTTGCTCCTCAAACCCTTCCAACACAAGCATAATTTTCTCTAAGTGGTCATGAAGAAGCCATGGAGAGCACATTTCCTCCACAAACTATCCAAAGGAAACAGAATGCCCCAATATCTCAATTTTACAACATAAAAATACACCAAACTAAATAAGCAACCACTTGAAGATGCCTTTAAACCATGCTAGCTTATATATTTATATACAAGAAAAAAAAAGAATAAATAACAAAATAAAAATTATAATCATATGAAGATGCTTAGTAAGCGTCAAAAAAGTAAGTGCAAAGATAAATGAAAGAAAATCCTTAAAAAAAATTTTTTTTTTGCATCAATCAAATCGGAAGCAGATGCAAACATTTAGCTCTAGTTTACCAATATCAAGCGACCTTAAGCTTCTAGAAGCAGGTTTCTTATATGAAAGACCGTTTGGTTGCTAAGGAATCAAAATTTCCAGAATATTATAGCGAGAGACAAAATTGAGAGGTGAGACTCATCAACGGTAACAGACCTTAAAATCGTAGCCTAATTAAGTTAAGCATCCTTGAACATTATACAACAAAGGCAACAAAAACTAACTATTTGTTCCTTTCTTTCGGATCATCTGATACAATTTCTCAGTAACCAAACAGTTTTTTATATTAAAAAAAAAAAAGTCTATAAAGAGGCACTCACGGAGGGAAAGAGAAGTCTAAGGAGCAGTGCAATCACAAATTAGCAGAAGACATGGAAGATGAACTGACCTGAGGTGAAGAAGATTCAGGAGAGAAAGCGAAAGCAGAGAGAAATGAGTGCTTTTGTCCTCTCTTGGAATTATTTGTTTAATAATTGATCAACCTTTTGTAGCAGAAGTGAGACATTAGACAACAACTGGTGCAGGGAAGGTTTGGGTTTATTTTCAACGAATTCCGACTCGTCAATACGCGTCGCTTTCCAAGAATCCAAGCTTTTTGTTTCACGTGGTCGTGCTTGTATACAAACAAATCCCCTTAATTTTTTTGTTTCACATCAATAATTGACTTTAGTCAATACAAAATACACGAAAAATGAAAACAATGTGTACGTATGTAACCAAAAAAAAAAAAAAGATCAATAGATATAAAAAAAGAAAACTCAAGTCTCCATCTACGAATAAGCAAAACAATTCAAGGAAAAAATTCAGATTAAACAAAAATCTTCAAGATCAATATAACAATTCAGGGCAATGATTCTATTAAAAAAAAATGCAATTACAAACAAAAAAGAGCAAGAGTGATTTCAAGTCACAAAGATTTGCACTTTGCCAAGCCAGTGTTTTTATAGCAGCATCCTTCTCTATCAGTTGTTTGTTTTTCTTTGGTTCAAATAACGCTCTGCCAAATTAGGATGCATGAAGATCAACATGAACATCTAACATTTTCATATGGCTAGCCTCACACCATAATTTTTCATCAAAGACCATAGCACATAGTTAATATGCGACACCAAGCAAACATATCTTCAATTTACTTCGATATGCGCCGTTTATGGATTGTGATTTGCATTGTCGGTTAATAGGTTTTAGATTTTATTATTATTTTCTCTTTAAGTTTTAGATAATTTGGCTCATTGTCTGTTTCAGAATTTCAGCATTTCCAAGTTTGGCTCATTCTTTATATAATAAAAAGATTAAAAGTATAAATATAAAAATTATATCAAAATTTGTGAATATTTTATCAATATTTTTTTATATATAGAAAAGGTTATTATATTCTATTTATAATGCGTTAGGATTGTTTTATAAGACTTCAAATATCAATCTTATTCTCTAATTAATGTGCTCTTAAATCTCTTAATTCATGACTTAAAGATTGCAAACTCCATCAATTGATGAATAAATTTATTAAATAGACGGGGGAGAATTCAAATTTTGTTTGTCTCTTTTATATTTGGTTTTTATTAGGAGATAGTTATTTTTAATATTATTAAATTACTACTTATTTACATAATAAATTTGGACATCATTTTAGTGGAAGAAAAATAAAATTTGAACTCAAACTTAAATAAATCTAAATTGTCAACACTCGTCCTGATTTATTCTTTGCTTGCCATGATATGAAAGACTTTTGTTAACTTTTCCTCTAAGTTTCAAATTCAATGACTTTAAGAAAAAGGCGGTGGCAGCGGAAGCTGCAAATAATCTCTGGATTATAAATTAAAGTTGGCAAACCAAGCACCACATAAAGCCTCCATGTGTCCTATGTATGTTGAACTAGAGTGAGCATTCGGTTCAAATAGAATCGAATCAAATTGAATTATAAAAATTAAATTTTAAATTTTAAAAACCGAACATAATTGAAATGACTGAAAAATCGAATCAAATTGAATCACTATATTTTGATTCTATTCGGTTTAAACAGATTATTTTTAATTTTTTATTGATTTTTTAATTTAGACTTAATTTTCAAATTATTTAATCTAATTTTAACTTTGGTTTGAACCTAATAACTATTAATCAATGAAATTAAACAATTAATATATATAAAATTAAATATAATTTATAGATTTCCCCTAAAAATAAATCAATTCAAAAATCAATTTGGTTCGATTTAGTTTCGATTTGAATATATAAATTACTATTCATTTCGGTTCGATTTAATTAATTTTTTCTCTTCAAAATCGAATCGAACCGAAATAATCGAAATTTTTATAATGTAAAATCAAACCGAACCAAACCGATTGAATTTTAAAATTAAATTGATTGAATCGAATTGACTCAATTTGATTCGATTTTTCAATTTGAATCGAATTCTGCTCAGCCCCTGAACCTATAAATATATCGTTAAAACTTATTTTATATAGGGATAACTTAAAACATATATATATATATATATATATATATATATATATATATATATATATATATATATTTCAAATTTTTGTAATTTAACTCTGTATTGTTTTAATTCTTATTAATTATACCATGTTATAGTATGACGTTGCAGTTGGTGTGATATCGTTATTAGTGAGAAAATAATTTTTTTAATGATAAGATATAATTAATAATAATTAAAAATTTTATAATTTAATTTATATTAGAAAAACTTTAAAAAATATACATTTTTCAAATTTTTATAATTTATTCATATTATCAAAATTTATCAATTTAATTCTATATTTTTTTAATTCTTATCAATTATATTATATATTATGGCGTAATGTGATAATTAATATGTTGTCTTTACTAGTGAAAATAATAATTTTGTTAATGATAAAATATAATTAAAAATGAATAAAAAGTTTAGAATTGAATTAATATTTTTATAATATAAAAATAAAATTATAAAAAATTTAAAAAATATAATTTTTTTAATAATTATCCCTCCTTAGGGGGCGGAGACATTTAGAGGCCAAGAAGGCCATGACTCCCTAGAGAAAAATTTAGATATTTTCTTTTGATTTTATATAATATGATAATTAATGGGCTGCCTACAGAAGAAAGATTCTTGTTGAGATTAAGAGTGATAATAAGTAGGGCATTTATGATTTGAAATCATTCCAAATTCAACTATTATCACTTAAAAAATATCTGAACTCTTTTAATTTATATATTTTAATTAAAAATTCACATAATTTATAAATATTATTATAAAAATATATATTTTATATTTAATTAAATATTTATATAAATAAGTTTGGGTAACGAATATCCAATATATAAAATATTAACTTGACCCGAACCCATCATGGTTATTAAATTTTAAACCTGAATTTGTTCCAAATCTAATTATATATTATTCAAATACATCCTATTAAGGTTTGATCAGATCGAGTACCCATAAAAATCTAATCCTTTACAATCCTTAGTAAAGATATGATGTGACTTCTAATGCACTCGTAAAATGGATATTTATATTTTTAGTTTTCAAAGTATTTATTTTTAGTGAAATCTCATATCTTATATGTTGTACCTAGGGGTCCTAATCTATGTTTTGACGATAATAAATAATCAGTATGCTACTAACTTACATTGAAAGTGTTTGTATTAAGTTTGTAAGTTTTAAATTTAAAATTGTCAAATTTCTTCAAATCAAGGTTAAGGAAGAATAAGATAAGGAAATAAATATTTATGGAATATTACAATGTAATCTTTATTTATTTTTTTATATATATCTTGTGAGTCTCATTTAATTAATTATGTTGGCTCAAGTTTAGGTTATTCTAAATTTCTTAGTGTCTTTATGTTTAATTTTTCTTGACTAAGAGGGACTAAAATGAAATTTTTATTTTTGAAAAATGTAAATTTGTTTTTGAAAATGTTTTTATTAAAAAATTTATCAAATTAACTTTCTAATAGTTTAAATGGATAAAAAAATCAGAGTTCAGGTCAAAAAGTTATAAATTTGTGAATCTCTAACATCTTCGTATCTCTATCTTTAACTTTTTATTGATCAATGAGGATTAAAGTGAAATTTTTACTTTTGAGAAATGATAATTTATTTTTGAAAGTATTTTCATTGAAGAGTTTATCAAATTAGTTTTCCAACGGTTTAAACGGATCAAAAATCTGAGCTTTGATCAAAAAGTTATGAGTTTTTGCAACAAGTACTCTTGTTGTGCTTTTTGTCCAAAGAGCACTTCGGTAGCCGAAAGTAGCAACTTCGATAGTCGAAGTTCACTTATCAAATAAATGGTTTTTAAGTGTTTAAACCCATTTTGTCCAGAGAGCATTGTGGCAGCTGAACCTGGATTTCTAAAACTCGATAAAATAGAGTTTTTGGTGATTGAATGGCTATATTTGTATTTAATGCACCATTAACGGTCATTTTCTTGACAAAACTATAAAAATAGGTCATTTATGACTGGAGGAGATATAACAATCATTTTCTTTGAGAATTTATTATATCAAAAGATTTTTTTTCCTCTTCTCTCTTTCTAAAACTTGAGCTACTATAATTGATTATTGAGAGCTTGATGTTTAAGTTGTAATTTCTTGGTTCAGAGAGTTTATTCAAGGTTGTTGTAAACATTAATTGTCACTTGAGTGATAGAGTTTTAAATAGCTCTTGAATATAAAAGGATTTGTAAAATAGTAAGGGTTTACTCTTGTGGTGGTTATAAGGGGTTTATTCTTCACCTAAAAAAAAAATTTAGTGGATTTAACTCTCAAATAGGGCCTTGAGGAGATGACGTAGGCTTATGATAGCCGAATCTCTATAAAATTTCTATGTTTTATCTTCTTTTCTTTTTTCTTGTGCACTCTCTCTTAAAAATCCCCACCTATCCTTCAAATTTTTTAATTAACACCCAATTCATCCCCCTCTTGGGTTGCTACAATAGAACATTATAAATTTAAATCTTATTAAAAATTTACTTATATAAGTTTTTTTTTAAGGAAATAAATATTCTCTAAAAAATAAATATCATAATATTTTTATTTCTAATAATTAATTAATAAGTATTTATCTTATCAAATATCATGATAATTATTTTACTTATTATTTAATAGCTTGTATTAAAAATAATTTCTCTAATTTTAAATAAAATAAGACTTCATATTAAACTATATAATACACCAATAAATAAATATTTATATCTTTTAATTTTAACTGTAATTTACATAAATTTTAGGAAATTCTCAATAGCAATACACTGCAAAAAAATATATAATTTTTTACAAATTATTAATGATTAAATAATTTTTAAATTTGATAAATAAATTTTATAATAAATATTGCGCAAGTATTTTTAAATAAAAATTTTATATTTGCTTAAACAAAAAGTAAGTTTGGCTCTTAGGTCTTATGGCGTCAACAACCATTATAGTTAAGTATAATACACAGATAGTCATAAAAATTATTAAATTAATTAATGAGTACTTACAAACTTTAATTAATATAAAATTAATAGTCAATGAGATTCTTTTTTTTTTTTAGAATGTGAATGACATTATTCAATATGAATGATTTTCTTATATTTCTTTAAAAGGATGTGAAGAGTGATAGATTTGAATCCATTAATAGAATTATTATTTTTTTTAATAATAAGAACTATAAAATAAAAGAAGACTATTCTTGCAATAAAATATGATATATTATTTTTCATTAATGAACCTAAATTATAATATTTAATAGCTAAATTATATTAATAATATTTGTGATTAGGAATAATAATGAATCGAGTTTTTAAGAGTATTCACCGATTAAATTCTAATAAGACAAGTTTGAAATAAAATTCTAATAAAAATAATTTTTTATATATATAATTAATTAAAATATATAAAATTAAATGAATTTGAAGGATTAATTTTTATTAAATTAAAGATGAGTTAAAGTTTGAAATATATTATTTAAATTTGAATTCGATTTTCATAAATATCTTATCGTTGTCATTCTTATTTGCAACTTACTCATCATACTGTTGCAGCAATTAAAAAATTGTTTGGAATTGAAAAACAAAAAAGCTTTCTTAGGTAATCTCCCACTAATTTTCATTAGGTTTTTTTTTTTTTTGGTTAATTGTCATTTTGGTCAATTTTGAAAGATTTTGATGTGGTGACAACTGGCTTATTCCACATGTAATCAAACAGCTACATTGTCACATCTAGGGGAGAATTATCCAAACCTCTTGACATTATTTAATGAAAAAATTTAACTAATACTCATTAATTCGCTATAATAAGTAGGATAACAATGCCAAAAAATGTCGCTTTCCAGATGTTATGGGTCTATGTTGCACTGCATATTGCCATAGTAAATTGTTACTTCAAAAATACAAAACCAAGTAGTGCCATTATTATTGCACAAAAATTATAATATTTTACAAAATCAATTTTAAAAATATATTCATTGTAATATGGGAGGATATGAAGTTGTTATTCTCAATTTAGAATTAATGGAAAAAAAAAAATTCGGAGTAGAGAAGCTGGTTGAAGCCTCTTCCGCAGTTCCGCCTGTAACGCAGGGCAACGTTAACGGTCAAATTAGTGAGAAAAAGAAAAAAATTGGGCCACAATACAGAATTTGTTCGTTTATGGCCCATGAATTATGGAATGTTGATGAACAAACTATTTCATATTTCTTCCTGATAGAACTGGCCACGGACATGTTTAGGTCCGTTTTCAAATCGAAATCACCAGTGTAGTCAATTTTATTGTTTCGGTTTGAAAAAGTTTCAGGACAGTTTGCCATATGTATGTATTATCAAATTATAATAAATTTTTAAACATTATTTATAAATTAAAAAATTTAATCTTTAATGTAAAAAAGTTAAAACAGACCCAAATATAAACTCAAATATAAATTTCTATTGTTTCTTTCATAACGGATATGTACATCACCTATGTTCAAAGCGCAAGATACACACGTTCACCTCCTTCCAGATTCCAATTCATCCAACGATGTAAATTCATTGCCGTTTTGCCGGAGTTGTAAACTCACGACTTCTACATCCATGGCCTGCATATTGAGTGCATTTGCAGTCTGCCCTGCATTTGTATTAGAATGTGACTCCTCAAGTGCCTGAAAATACGCATAAGGCCCCCACCCTGAAATACAAAAAATAAAGCCATCTCAGGATAAAATTTTAGCAAGAATAGATTCTAACACAAGAAATAAGGAACAAAGAAGGGAGGGGAGGGGATACCTTCTTCACTATATGGGGGTGGGAAAAACTGCATATAGCAAAAAGCTGAAACTACCAGCCCTGCAACCAACCATTTATATGCTACGGATGTGAGATTTTGAGATGCATCAAGCTAGCTTTCTCTATTAGTGATCACACACAAAAACTGACCTAAAATAGCTCCAACAAACACATCCTGCCAATGATGCCAGTAGTCATCGACCCGTGATATGCCAACAAGAGCTGCAGCAAGTAGCGGCAAAAAAATAATGCATAATTTTGCCACATGCCCTCTGTGATCAAATGCTTTGATTTTGCCAGATAAGTAGAGAGACAGAAATCCTAATCCAGCAAAAGACCCTGTTGAGCAATTCTCATTTGCGTTAGATCATTTAATACTACTTGATCAATCAAGGTAACTATGGTCTGGTTGACAAGAATTTGAAAAATTCTCTAATCTTTTGAAAACTTAATTCTAGCCTTTTTAAAAGCTCAGAAACGTTAATAAAAAAAAGCACGAGGAAATCTTTAAACTTCCAATTTCACAGATTTTCATTATCAGTTGCCGCATAATTTTGCCTATACGGGAAAAAGAAACATAGATATATATCATGAGCTTTTGTTGCTTACATGAAGTATGACCACTTGGGAAACTCTTATGTCCTTCCCTTATATCACTTTCCTTACCGTGACATATTACATCTCCCCACTGATCATAGAACTAAACAAGGCAAAAAATAAAAGAATAAAAAAAAAAATGTATTCACACTTTTGAAAAATTGAAAAGGAAGGAAACAGTAAGAAGAGAGGAAACTTACTTCCTTTCCATCAGGAAAGCAACGCCAGAAGAAATCTGGCCGGGGTCGACCAACAGCATTTTTTATTGCATCCGTGATGACAGCAGTAATCAAAACAGAAAATAATAGGCCTACTCTTCAAACAAAATAAATACAAATCATCGAATAAAATCCTCACCTTAATATAATATTGCTTTCAGAATTCAGATCCAATAATTAATGATGCTTATAGAACTCACCTAAAATGCTGTGGTGCAAATCATAAACATCTTTCCTTCGAATGTAAAAGAAAATAAAAATAGCAATGGGCAACAGAACTGCATACAACTGATCATCAAAGGTAAAACAATACAATTAATACTAATCACAGTAGAGAAGAATGGAAAAAAAAAAAAAAGGGAAAAGTTTTCTGAACTCTGAAGAAATGAAATCTTGAACTTACCGGCACAGACCATGTAGGCACCGTGTTGTCTTTGAAAGGATATTTAAGGTCTTCCATCATATCCTTTCCGACGAACCGATAAAATGGATGGATGATGTATAGAACGATCTCTGTCACTACAAGGAGAAGTAATATAAGCCAGTCGTGCATGTGGTTCCTTGCAACTTTGGCTCCATGAGATCTAATGGTGTGTGCTCCGAGATCCACCTCCCTCATTCTGCCGTCCTGCTAGTAAAGGTTTATGGAAACATTCAAGTAACTCAGACCAGTGAAGTTGCAAAGACACCTAATTGGCTTGTGATTATAATTTATACACATAACATCAAACTTTAGGATATGCAGCCACATGAGGACGTGTCAAGAGTCCCTTCGTATATACAGGTGCTTAAAGTAAGAATTATCTCGAAGTTCTCTGTTTAAGACCCACATTGATGCAACACAATACATAGTCATCTTAAATGACAAAATTTGGACTTGTTTCTATTGGATACATCAAGAATTCTTCCAAACCTCTATCCAGCAAAGTTAACCCAGTTGGGTAGATCCTTTTTTTATCAACTAGAATTTGATTCCATTTGAGAGTACTTCAATATTATTTATTTTAAATGTATTGACGCCTCTCTGTATGTATAAGCTGGCCCGAGTAATCATAAATACTAAAAAAAATGCTTGTTTCTAACCTCAAATACTACAGATAAGTTAAATAGCTTGCCATTAACTTTACACTCTTTTTGAATATAAATTTTTGGTATATAATTGATGTTCTTTAATCAAACAACTTACTGAATTATTTGCTATAAAACAAATCCCAAGTGAAGATATGCCTGTCTATTTCTCAATCGCATTCTTCCACCATAATTTTATTGATTCTGTGATATGGCAGTTACAGTTGCTGACCAAGTCAACAAACTGATGATAAAAAACTGTTGGAGATATTAGATATTTATATCTACACTGTATATTTTTTGTGGTTATTAGTTTGTTGATATTGCTAAATAAAATAATTATCTTCTTATGAGGAGTTCGTAATCTAAATTATTAATTCTTAAAGCTAAATTATTTGGTAGGCAATCAATTAGTTTCCTGTTTGAAGCACTAAACCACTTTCTTTGCCGACACTGATAGTTATTGGTCCAAACTACAAAACAAAGAAGTCCCATTAAATCAAATTTCAAACTTTACTCCTCTTGCTCATATCATTGAAATACCTGAGGCTATGTTTTCCCTTCTCACTGGACGTCTCAGCGATACCATTGTAAGGGAGAAATGAACAAAATAGCCAGAAACTTGGCAATTAGATCTTGAGAAAAACTAGCTTCTACAAGTTCAGGGGATGACAGGATCATTTATTATAATAATAATATTAAAAATTCAACTAACCTGAAACAAGGCACGGAAATTCTGAAGAGAAAACCGAGATACCAAATTCCTCCACGCCATTGATTAACAAACGCAGCGGCAGCGATATTCTCTACGACAATAAAACGTTATTATTCTTCACGGTGTCACTCTTACTGAAAATAAAAGAAAAAAAAAACAGAATCTTTATCTCCAACAGCGAAGAAAAGAAAAGCAAAAGAGCGATGAACAAGACAATTACATGAAATATATATAGATTTTAACCAAAATATAAAAGCAAGAAATGCCCATTGATAATATCAATTACCTCAAAATTAAGATTTTCTTCACGGAGAAATTTGGATTTGAATTTTGAAAGTTGGACCCAATAACTAATTAATTATCTAAGTTTTCCACGGGGCATGGGCTACCGGCGGCTGTGTAAGATTTTCGCAGAGAGAGAGAGAGAGAGAGAGAGAGAGAGAAGCAGTTTTTGAACTGCAATGATTTTTGGCGCCGGACGGTTAAGATTTATAGATATGTGAAATCGTGTTGGACTACTTGACAACGGCTCTGTTTGAACTTTCGCAGCGTACATTTATCCGTTTTTAACGGCCAAAAGCGAAGAGCGGCCTGGTGAAACATCGATAACAACCCTTGGATTGCTTGGCCATTTCTGATTGGTCTGGGCTTGCGCGATGAAAGTGCCTGGAAAAGAAAAAATACGAACGACGTAGCTTCGTAGCATAGAGAAAAATAAAATTGGGGAAACGCGGCGTTTGCCGTTTGCAGCGTATCAAAAGTCAGATGGCCAGACAATTATAGAGAAATCGAAATGTTCGTTATAGTGTAGGTGGAACCTGCATGATAGTTGCTGCAATTGCAGAAGAATCAATCAGTCGAACGTTCGAAAAGCCTCATCTGACATCGGGGGTCCTCTACGTTTTATGACTTATGCAATTTTCTGTGGTCAACCTTTTTGTTCGGTTCCAGAAGGCTGCCTATGCATCTGTTATATCATCAAAATTGAACAGTCAGTTATTAGAAGTCCTAGTCTTTCAAATGTTCCATGCAATAAATTGAACAGTCAATGTCTTTGAAAATGTGATACAAATTTCAATTAAAAAATGAATAAATTTTAAAAAATAAATCAAACTTAACCAAATATTTAAATTCAATAATTTAATTATCATTTTGATTGATTGGTTTCATTTAAGAGCATTGCTAATATATATATATATATATATATATATATATAAAGTACAATTTTTAAAGTTTTTACATAAAAATTAAAAAAAATTAGATAGCTTTATTTTTATAAAAAAAATTAATAATTGATTAAAATATTTTAAAATGTAAAAAGATAATAAGAATATATAAATACATTAAAAATAATAATAAATAAAGATAAAATTTAAAAACCAATAATTAATACTTCTTCAATTTTGTAAAATGATAAATAAGTGAAAAAAAAAAGTTTCTAAAACTTCACTTATGTAGAGAAATAGATTAGATTTAACTCAATCTCAAAAGCTAGCTCAGGTATAGGAGGTTTACACAAGTTTCATATATAGTTTAAATATCTTATATCAAACTAATATAGAACAATACATCCTCTCACCCTCAGGCATTTTCAAGACCTAAACTATGGGTCGGACTAGTACTAGGATCTAAATCAACATAAGGCTCCCAAATTCCATAGTAAGTCTAACTCTTCTAGCCCAACCATAAAGTCCATACTCTATGTCCCAATTCAAGAAACTAACCACAAAGAGTCCGACCATAACTTGGACTATCCAATGGGAAGTTCTTGACTCCTCAACCTGTAATCACAAAATATATCCATTTAGGGAACTCAGCTCACTCTCATAATTCTCAACATAACAATTATATCATATGGGAGCTCAATTCCTTCATCCAATGTATATATTCATCCCATTTAACCATACATGCGTAAATATATGTTTACAATTTCAAAACAAATAATCTTTTACAATCTCAAACTAATTAAAATACTTCTAACACATGCGGAGTTCTAGATTTGTAATCAATACTATATAATACTGATATTTGCTGCTAATAGACCTGTGAGAAAGAAAGTAGGTTAATCACAAAACGAATTCTCCTGTATCCTAGAAAAAAAAAAAGAGTAAACAGGAGTAAGCGTTCGACTCATAGGTAAAACATTGATTTTAAATGCAATTCCTACAACTATCTAGTGCTAATGCATCCTTAAGGATGAAATGTGACATATATCAACATATTCAACAAAGTTCAAATAATATTCGCACAAGGAATAATTTGAAGCACTCACCCACCTGTGTGTCACATCAATCAAATATATATATAGGAGCCGATCCCCTACACAGCTCTCTTAATTCCAACCTCTGCCAGCGAGATCAACTCGAGCTAGATGTTCTTTTAATAATCTAAATGCGGGGGTCAACTAGATCAACTCAAAGCTGTACTCACCCTGACTTATCACAAAAAGGACCGGGCCCCAAGCAAGACTAACTTAAGCCGATTTGCCCATCCTACCCATATCCAGTACCACACCTCACGCATGCTAACACACGCATACAGTTCCAAATTACCCTCGGGCAACACCCACATCAATTTCATTAAACAATAATGCAACACAAAGCCTGTCTATAATAGCTATATACATATAATTATAATTGAATATATGAGTATGCCTTGTATGTATAATAATATTGAAATTATAAATAAAATCAATATCTACTTACAATACACCGAGAATCACTGTGGCGACTGAGTAGAGGAGGATGCTGACCGTGATCACTTAAAAAATTACATTATAAAGTTATCAACACTAACTCAAAGTAAGACTTTAAAGAGTCAAAAGACACCCTAATTTATGTTGAAAATTCGATATAGTTTTCCCTGCATCTATGACATACCCAACCTACAAAGTAGCTCAAATTATACTTCTAAAGTCACATATCAACTCAACAACATCACTTGGCCCCTCCTGGGTCATTCAATCCAGAAAAATCTCACACAGTCCGACAATTCAATTATAAGGCTTAAAACTGATATTTTGCAAAAGTCATTCAAACTAGCTCTAAAATTCTAAAATTTTGCCCAACGGTCCTTAACAATACTATAAGACTATTATAAAAGGAATCATAATTTTTTAACCACCCACAAATATTTTATAGATTTTTATTCTAAACCTGATACTAAGTAAATAAGGAAATTTATAGTTTGGATTTACCTACACCAATTCTGATACATGGAACACGTCCAGGGCATCTGAAAATAGTGGCAAGGATAGTAATTTAGACCTGTTTCTGAAGCGGCTTTAGCAGCTCTTCTGTCCGGCCTGAAAATGCAAATCCGAGCGCTGATGAAATTTTCACGAAGCAAAGGTACCTACGCGAAGCCCACAATGCTAGGAGTTAGAATATAATTTTTATGAAATTAAATAAGTTTATTTAAGGCTCGAAAAAATATTGTGAAGCCCGTGGGATCTACCGAATTTTTAGTGTAAGAAAATTTTAAAATTTATATCACCGCGAAACTCTCATCGAGTGGAGCACGCCAGTACTCTTGGAATCTCCGTGGGATTCCTAGTTTGGGAAAAATTTAGCCTAAAAATTAAAATGGGCTAAAACTTCTTGGGCTTAAATCAGACAAACCGTTTAACAAAAATTCGTGTTTTTAGTGTCTTTAAAAAGCTCTCAAAGTGTAGAAGGTGATTGAGACTATACCCTATCCGATTGGTGGCTGGATTAGCAGGATTTTGGCTAAGAAGTCAAAGAGTCGCGTGCTATTCGTGAGAGAGTTTCAAGCCGGATTTTCCTGTATTTAGGGTGGCATCCGACGACGGGGAGGAGGTTTGGTGGTGCTCCAGCGAGCTAGGGAAGGAGGGGAGGTGGTGGCCAACAGTGGGGAGGAGAGAGGAGAGAAGATGAAGAGAAAGGGAGAGAAGGTTGGGAGCAGGGGAGAAGGAGGGGAAGCAAAAGAGGACTATTCCAATTCAGCTCAGTTTGAATCGGTCAGTTCAATTCAGGATATTAAAATTTAAATTTTTACTCTACTTTGGAACCCAAAATGAGATTCGAAAATTTTTAAAAAAATTACAAAAAATTTAAAAAATTGTGTGGAGTCCAAATATATTTTTTAAATTTATCACGTGATTTTTAAATTAATTTTTAAAAACAGTTAAAATTTATTGTCTTAAGAAAATCAAATCCAATTTTAAAAATCTAAAAAATTTAAATTTAATTTTCATAATATTTAATAAAGTAAAATATTATAATTTACGTATAAAATAATTATTTAAAAATTATGGGTGTTACAGGCATAAACATCTGAAGCATAAAATTTACAGACAAACACATCTGTGGGTGATCTAACATTGAAGCAGGTAGGCTTTGATATTACGTAGAAAAATGAATTAGATCAAACACCACTTAAAAGTTAGCTCAAAGAGAGAAAGTTTGTTTAAATTTCACATATAACTTAAATGCCTCATCTTAAATTAATACGAGACAACATTAAGATATCCAACCTAACCATTAACTTGGAATGATCCTTAAATATTAAAAAAAAAAAAAAACTTGGAATAATGGTTTCTATCACTAATGACAAAATTTTGAAATATTAGTGCAAGTTAATAGGTATGATGTGAATTCTTCATATCATCATTATCCACTTTTTTTTCGTTTCTTCATTCCTATCATTTTCTAGTTTATTATGCCCACCATCTTTGTCTTCTACTTATTGCAATTAAAAAAAAAAAAAAAAAAAACAAAACAACTAGAAGAGATCTTATTGGAGAATCCCAAGGGCAACTACATCCACATATATGCAAGATTCTTAAGATAGATATTTGAATGGAACAGAAACTTTATTTTGAAAAATTAATTTATGTATAAAAAATATTTTTTTATTATTTTATTATGATATTAAATTAATAATATATACTTATGTAGTATTTTTACACTTTAATTAAAAAAATCTATCTAGTTATTGTATCCACTTTCTATATTTCATGCCACACACTTAATTACTAAATTATTAGCTAAATACTAAAAAAAAAAATTCTAAATTACTAGCCAATCAGGTGTAACTTTTTAAAGCAATTGATTTTCATTTATAGAACATGTAGATAAAGCCCAAAAGACCGAGTTAAGGCCAGTACCTATTCCAGGTATTAGGTTAAAGCCCACCATTGAATTTTGTTAAGAAGCAGGTGCCCACTCCAGCCCAATATTTAGAGAAGTTGTGCAAACTTCGACTTCAAGATGAAGATTTCAAAAGCAACAATGGAATTCAACTCCTCCATCATTGCCACTGGAAGATTGGAGAAAACCGATCAGGCTATCTCTTTATTGGCTTGATTTATTAAGTTTATTCTTAGATCAGAGAGACGTAATTATATTTATTTCCGTAATTAAGATTCCATGGAAATAGAGTTATAGAGATGATAATTGAAGAGCACTGTGTCCATGATTGTGATCTAAAAATACAAATTTAGAACAAAGGGAATGAAAAAGAAAGAAACCAAAGAAAGATAGCAGCGGAATTTCCCAGTTAACCATGAGCCCATGATCCCAGAAAGGTTGTGGCCTATACTGAATCCTGAATTTGTATTGAATGCTAAATTTCCAGGGACATATGCTTGATAATGGAATAAGATTCTCGACAACGATGATGAATTGAAGGAATATGTAGAAAGCCATTTGCTTTTTTAAAATTCCTGGGTTGACATTAATCTACACGTAATATTCATCATATACCTTTCCTTCTCATGTTTATAATGCTCTGATTTTATATAATGGGCGGCCTTTTATTCTTTAATCATTTGCATTTCAAGTGGTAACTGTGTTTCTCTCTCATTTGCAAAATATGGACATGAAAGAGGTAAAAGTTTAATCCATCCAAATATAAGCCGTTTGTATCAAATTCACATCATCATCGTCATCATCTCATATTAGAAATTATAAAGAGAAAATGAAGCATCCTGGGAATATTTTCTTTGTCCTGGAATGGGTGCTTTCCTATTTATATTTATATTTATACGAAATTTAGAAATTAATTGAGGTGGAGGTGGTGGTCTCCACTATCTCTGGATGCTTTCTGCAACTGCTTCTCTCACAGCAAATTACAAAACTCCAATCTGTCTCCATCTCTTACTATTTCTTGAGAGCAGCTCTTTCTTTTTCTTTTTTTTTTTTTTTCCTTTTCCTCTTGTTGGCATGCATCATTGTTAAAGAAAATCCCAGAAAATATTTTTCTGAACCATAACTCGTATATATAAAGGTTTCATACGATACTGTATTCGAAGTTATTCCCATTTATCTAAACGTATCTCCTGAGAAGTATCGAAGTATCTGGTTTAATCCCATCTCCGATAGTTCTTGCCGATACCAAAAATATTAAATATTTTAAGGAATTAAATGCTAAGTATGAAATATTAATAAAATAAATAGATAAATTAACAAATTCCACTCTAAGTAGAAAACTCGAGTTAAATTTTTAGCGAGAATAGCCACGAATTTAAAAGCATTAATTTTCAATAAACTATAAAATAAATATAGGGATATTTAATATACTTAAAAAAAAAAGTGAAAAAAAGGGAAGCGTTAGGGCAGGGGATTAGGCTGGCTGGTGCTGGAAGTGGAAAGCTGAAGGAGAAAGAAGAAGAAACAAATTTATTTGTTAAAATCGAGGTTACTTTTGTAACTTTGACGACATCTGGGGAAAAACCTAAAGAAGCAAATGGGAATAAGAAATTGCCTGCTTCTGTGTTCTGTCTTCAGGAATTTTGATTAGCTGTTTCCTCAAGTGGTCCCAATCCTTCCTTATTTCTCAATTAGCTGTTTCCTTAATGGCTTGCTCCATCCCCGTTGATTTGCCTTTGCCATTCTCCATTTCAATCTGTATAACGAATCTCATCTCATATTAAAGGAAGAGTTGTGGTTCTATTTTCTTTGTTGCAGATGTCAGAGGCCACCTACTATTTTTATTTATTTTTTCTTTATCAAAATGCTAAGGTTTTTAAATTAATGTTCAAGTATTCTATAGAGATTAAAAGTACTCGTGTTATTATAAATTATCTATTTGATCACAAATTTTAAAAAAAAATTGTATTTTTTAAAAAAATTAAGA
The DNA here is from genome assembly GCF_030052815.1 of Hevea brasiliensis. Lineage (NCBI taxonomy): Eukaryota > Viridiplantae > Streptophyta > Magnoliopsida > Malpighiales > Euphorbiaceae > Hevea > Hevea brasiliensis. The sequence goes on along the minus strand of NC_079509.1, from coordinate 15,221,113 downwards.
AGAAATACAAAGTTACCTAATCTTGATGACTACATGGCCTTTTGTATTGTTCATTCGTTGCACTATGCATTGGTTGGCTTCTCACAACATTATTTCAAAGGATAAAATTATTTACTAACATCTTCACAAATCCAAATATTAAAAAAATTTCTAATTTTGGCTTTTCCTTAAGCAATTAGGTTGATTAGATTTATTTTTTGAAATTTTTTTTTTTTTCATTCTTGGCCTAAAGCCAAAAGGGACATAATTTAATTAATACCCTTTTCAATTAATTAGGGATGGTGAAATGGGACTGATTACTGTCTAATCTAACTGACCTCAACGTATGAAATTAATTATTATTTGTCCAATGGCAACTTATTAATTAATTTGAATCTTATATTATATTTAGGAAGGAAAAATAATAGATTTTGTTAAGAGAAATTGATAAGATTAGAAAAGAGATTTCCAAATTAGAGATGAAAAAAAAAAGTTGAACATCTAGACAGGATATAAATGGAAGAAAAATATATGAAAAAAAAAATACCTTATTTTTTTATATTTTTTCATTTTTTTTATTAAATTCATATGTATTTTGAAATAAATATTTTTTTTTCTTTCAACTTAAGAGATTGTTTTGAATTTGAAAAAGATGAAATATATGTTTGATATTCTTGTTAATGTTTAAATACATTCTCATTTTTAGCAATTATCATATTTTTTTTAAATTAATAAAGTAAATTAATAATCATTTAAAATTAATAGATATTAAAATATTAAAATTATTGTGATTTTAATAATAATTTATTTTTATTCTTAATTTATATATTTTTTATTTAAAAAAAAATAAAAAATTTAATCAAGTGTTGATGTATAGAATATTTCTTATTAAGATCTCATTTTAAAAAGTCTCATTGATTTTTTAAAATTTTATATTAAAAAAATAATTTATTAAAAACTTGACCATTTTTTTATTAAATAATGCCCTTCAAATTGAAAATTTAATTGCTCCGTCCTTTAGTTACTCTTTTAAAAGAATTAGTGCCTATAAATAGGGGAGCGATATTCCAAAACCCATCATTGCTTTTACCCTAGGACAGTAGGGCCTACTTATGGCCTTCCAAATTTAAATTCTCGCTCGCTTTAGCCTTTTGGTCCTCAATAATTTTGTATCTTAATAAAAAAAAAAAAAATTGCATGTGCATATCATAATTGCCCTTTTTTTTTAAAAAAAAAGAAAAGCTAAACTATCAATAATTCACAAGATTGAAAAATAGGTAAAATTATTTCAATTTAATTAATCACAAAAACTTGAAAATGACAAAAAATTAATTAATTTTTATTTAATTAATGAAATACGAAAAATTATCATATTAAATAAGTATTTCATATTCTCAACTTTTTATTTTTTATAAAATAATAGAGCTTTTATTAAATAAAAATAATATAAATTTGAAATATAAAACTTCATGTTATTATAATTTTATAAATAAAAATTTAAAATAAATCATTTAAAAAATTTAATAATTATTTTAATTAGAAATATCTCATTGTCATTTGACTAAGATTATTCAATAAAAATTGTGCTTTATTCAACCATAATTTACCATTACTTAACTCCAAAGTCTTTTTATTTGTTCAGTTGGCAATCAAACTTTGATAATACATCCAATTTGCTAGTCATTAAATTTAATATTTTATTGAAAAGAAGATCTGCATATCATAATACACTCATATCCAAATTACAAAATAATATCTAACAATTTTGTAAGATGAAGATAAAATAAATTCCCATTAAAAATAAAACAAATAAAATCTCTAAATTTAACAATAGGAATAAACATGAATATGCATATAAATTTATTTTAAATGGACACAAATTAAATAAATATTAAAAATCACAAAAATAATAAAAATAATAATCTCTTTCATTTTTATGCAAAAAAAATAATGAAAAATGGTTTCTTTCCTTGTATGCTATTCAATAACATCAATAATTAATATATATATATATTATAATAAATTTTTTTAATTTTATTATAATATAAAAATTAAAAAATAATTTTTCATTAAATTAAACATGGGTGGGGTTAGATTCGGAGAGCAGAACAGAAGCACCTGATTCTTGATCAGTTACATTTTCATTTCTTTTGTAGTTTTCTCACCAAACCCAATTGGCTAGACTATAGAGACGTTACTGTTACTGTTACTTTACAGCGCACTGCAACTGTCATCTGCGATACATGGACGCCGCCTGCCAATTGCATTTCACATCGCGCTCCACGCGTTCTCTCTCTCTTTACACGTGCCAATTATAGGCATCATGTGTTTTAGTGCGTGGGTTTGCTTGTCGTTGTTGCTGTGAGATTTTTTTTTTTTAAATAAAGAAAAAATACATAAAAGTTCGAAGAATGATTGCGTCACCTGCAGGTGTGTGCGTGCTGGCCCAAGTTGCGGCTAAGACGGCATTTGGCAGAAAAAAATATATTTTTCAAATAACATAATTTTAAAATTATTTTATTATTTTCAAAATAAATTATTTAATTGTAAATTAATATATTTATAAATATCTTTTAACATCAATTATTAATATTAGAAAAAATCATAAATCAATAATATTTTGACTTTCCTTCATTTTTTCGCTTTCAGAAAACGCGTCTTCAAAAAGCCCCAATCCTTATCTTCATGAAATGAGATTGGTTTGAGATTTAAATTAAAAAGAAAATCTCCTATGAGAAAGTTTGTTTCTTTCCCTATATCCACCTCTAGGCTCTAGCTCATATTTCAATTTATTAATTTTTATCTTAACGGTCATTACTGGTTATATAAATTAGTAATTTAATTTTTTTATATATAATTTTTTTAAAATTTTTTATATAACATAATATTATCATTATATGTTATTTTTAATAATTAATTAAATTTAATTATTTATGAATATGACTGTACTTTTTTTTAATTAAAATTAATTTAAAAAGTTATAAAAAAAATAAAATTAATAAATTATATTACTTTATTCAATTGAAATATTATAAATAAAATACATAAAATACATAAAACAAAATTATTGTTAAAAAAATAGCTATATTTATAAAAATTTGAAAAGAATATTTTTTTTTAATATTAAACTTTTAAATTACATATTATCATTTGCTATTAATAAAACTATTTATGAGTTTAAACTTTTATTAATATAAATAATTTTTGAAATAAGATTTATAATAAGATTAAAATAAAGTTTTAATATTTTAATTATTATTTATTATAAATTAAAAATTATAAAAAATTTAATCATTTCGTAAATTTTTTTATTCATATTTTTATATTTATTAATTAATTATTAAAAAAATATAATACTATAACTAAAAAGTTAGATCAATGATTGAATGAATTTTTATTAGTTATTCATTTAAACATATATAATTATATGTAATGTAAATTAAAAATTAAAAAAATTAAAGTATTTAAAATAAAAAACTATATATGATAAATATATAATAAAAAGTTATATTATATAATTTAAAAATATATCGTTATAATTATATATCATATATTAGTTTTATTTTTTAACATAACTCTAAATACTCATATATTTACATAATTAAATAAGGTTAAAAAGTAATAAACAAAATTTATATCAATTATCAATTTCAATAAAAACTTTTAATTATATCAATTTAATTATAAACTTCTCCAAATATTTTTTATTTTAATAATAAAATTAATTAAAAACAATTAACTCATCAATTTGTGAAAATAATTCAAAAATTTTTAATTTTAGCTACTCCTTTTAGTTTTATTAATATATTCACTAATTTTAGTATTTTTATTAACTTTAACAAAATTGATGTTGATAAAAAATAATAAATGAATTATATAGCTAATATTATTATCTGAATTTTTATTTTTTTTTCTTTCTTTCTACTTATACTTTTAATTCACATATTTTTATATCATTTTATTTTAAATTTAAGGCAAAAAAAAAAGGAAAAAATATTTAAATATAAAATATGAATAAATAATAAAACCAAAATAAATGTAATTATAATTTTCATAATGATAGATAATTAATTAAAATAATAATTTTTTTTATCAATATCAGAATAACTGCTAGAATTCATATAAAAAATAAAAGAATTGGTTAATATTAATAATGTATGTAAATATTTGAATTGTTTTTATCAATTAAGTAATTCAATTAGACTAATTACTAAAATTTAAACTAATGTTAAAGTTTAAGATTAAATTAATAAAATTAAGGAGTTTGACAAAAATTTAAGAAACTTTTAGAGATTTTGATTTTTTTAGTTATTTAGTCATTAAATAATAATATAAAATTTATATATATAAATAAAAATTTAAAATGAATAAACATTTAAATTTGATATTATGATTTGTTATTATATTTTAATACAAAATTAAAATTTATTTTTATTTTAAACAATTAATTATTTAAATAAGTCTAAATAATTTTTAAGAATAGTATTTTTTTAAATTTTTTAATATATTTATAAATTATAATATTTTATTGATGTAAAGAATAAAATTACTTTGAAAATAGGTTAATAAAAAAAATTCTACATACTTTTTCAATTTTACTTAAAATATTAGCTGATTTTATTAAAATTGTAAAATTTGTGTTATCTTTAAGAATATTATTAGTCAGAATTGAAAAGCAATTATAATAATTTCATTAAAGTTTTTAAATAATTTTTTTAATTTATTATATAGAACAATATTTTGAGAATATAAAATTATTTACTTTTATTTTTAATAAAAAAATAAAATTTTTTTATATATAAAAGAAAATTTTAAATTTGATTAAAATTATATTTTTATTAATATAAAAAATTAAAAAAAGCTATAAATTTATGACCAATAATATGGTTCATTTACTTAAATTTGATTAAAAATTAAAATTCTTAATTTCAATATGTAATTAATGATAAATTTTTATTTAATTAAATATATACATATATATTAATTTTATTAAAATGAATTAAATAATTTTTAATGAATCAATAATGGTTATAGAATTATAATTATTGAATTATTATATTAATGCTTATTATAATATGTTTTTTTATTGCAAGTAGAATTAGTGTTAAAGTAATATTAAAATTTTAATTTATATTAATTATTGTAATATTGAAAAATTAGATGATTAGCTATTTAGTGAAAAATATTTCATCGTTAAATGTTATTAATTTTAATATAAAATATTATAGAATTGGCATAATAAAAAATTTAGTGACAAATTTTCTATCACTAAAAGATTAACGACGATAGATTTTGGAATGCACTAAAATTATTAGTGACGAATATTTTTATTACTAAATAGTATTAGCAATAAATTTATATGAATTAATATGTAACTGTCTTTAATAGGCATTATTGATGACAAATTATTTATCTGTAGCTATAAATATTTTTTTTATATTTTTGTAAATAATAGATAGATTAATAATATATTTTTTTATTTTTAATTTTAATTAATTACTTCTTAAAAAATTTTATACTTTATTAAAATTAAGTAAAAGAATGATTAAAAATTTTAAATTTATATAAACTCTAAAATTAAAAATTTTAAATTTACATAAACTTTAAAATCAATTTAAATAATAAAATATAATTACAATTAATTTTAAGAATGAAGGGCAATTTGAATAAAGTTAATGTTCCCCCTTCTATTCATATATTTGTATATAATATAGATTATATCATTAATTATATTTAAAAATTATTTAATAATAAAAAAATTATATTTTAAAATTTTGCTAGCATATGAATTTTGAAAATTAATTTTAAATGTTATATTTTCCTAATATTCCAAATTAATAATTAAGAGCTCAAACCAATTCCTCATTGCCAATAACTTAATTAACAAACACTAATATGATTGGATGAAAGTGTATAAAAAATTATTTAATCTCTTTAGTTAGTTTGATGCTATTATAAGTAAGAAATTTAATATAATGTCTCAAAATTTATATATATATATATATATATATATATATATATATATATATATATATATATATATATATATTGTATTTTGAATTATGGAAATGTGATTTAAATTTATGCAAAAATATTTGTGGTTTTTAATATTTTATTGATTAGAGTGATTGAAACTTTTATTTACATTCGATCGACACCATTTTGGTTGTTTTAATATTTTAAATTTTTTTAATTGTTAAATTTTGGTTTTATGTGCATTTTAATCCTCCTTAAGAGGAAGAACATAACGGAAACAAAAAAAATAGGACGAAAATAGAGAGAAAATGAGAAAAATTGACCTAATTGAAAATATTTTGAACTCTTTAAAATAAAATTTTGGATGAAGGGATCAAAATGTAATTTTAAGTAACTAAATTGTAAAAGTATGAAACAATCCCTCCCTTCTCTTCCTTCCGATGGGCACCCTCTCCCTCCACCTTTTTTCTCTCCGTCATCTTTTCTCCACAGCTACCCATACCTTAAATCTCTTCACCTGGCCTCAGTAACCTCTCCTCGACTTCTAAGATTGCCACCTTTGACGACAAATTGAGAAAACACGAAGAAATCGAGTGGTTACTCATGATGCTCTAAAATTTCCTCCCACCATTTCTCTCTCATTCGGCCACAACATGACTTGCTATTGGTCCCAAAAATGTTTCTCTTCTTCTGTAAGAGACTCTGACCAATGGTAAAAACAGTTGCTTCCTAGTTTACATGAATCGAATGCTGGAGGTCTTAGATTTAAGACTCCTCGAGGAGATTCCAATCAAACTAGTCATTCCATGGACAATCTGAGACCATCGTTAGACTCACTGTATTGATAGAATTAATTAGAGATAAACAAATTAAGTTTTCATCATTGTTAAAATATTGAGACCCATAATAGTTTGCTTAGAGACCAACCAACCAACCAACCAAGCAAATTATTGCAGACCCTTCCAGTTATCCTTTTAAATATCTAAAAATATTGGCTAATCAGCGCTTCATGGTTTCGTGTACGTACCTTCGAATAAGAGAAATTTCATTGGCATCCGAAATTATAATTTTCATTATCATGCATAGGCTCAGGACATATTTTGGAGGGTACCAATTATTAACTTTAATAACAAATTAATCTTAAATATTGACATATTCTCCTTATTTTTTTTTATTTTTTATATTAAATCATTATTAATATTTTGCAACAAAATAAAAAAGTATTAAAAAAAATTAAATTGGCAAAGCTTCAAAAGGCATTAATCGAAATCTAAAAGCATAGGATTAGAAGTGAAAAAAAATAGCGAAGGTTGAGACCCGTGTCTCCCCCCAACTGGAACCAATCAGTAAACGAGCTGTCAACACCATGGATCGTACACTCTTTTTCCTTTTTCTTTCCCTCTAGTCCTGTGATTCATCCTTTCCCTCATTTCCCTCCTCCCTCCCTTCTATAAAATTAATTTAAGATAAAAAGTCTATTTTAATCTTTAAAATGTGAAGTAATAATTATTTTGAATTTAAAAAATGCTTTTCAAATTTTATAAAAAAAAATAAATTTTTTAAATTTTAAAAATAAATTAAATAAATCTTTATAAATATGAAGCAATAATTATTTTGAATTTAAAAATGCTTTTCAAATTTTATGAAAAATAAATGAATTTTTTAAATTTTAAAAATAAATTAAATAAATCCTTATTACTTTAATACTATATTTGAATAAATTTTAAGAGAGAAAAAAATTAAAGAAAAAATATTTTTTATTTTTTCTTGTTGTGTTTGGATTAGTTAAAAAAAAGAGTAAAAGTTAACACTAAAGTCTAATTTTTTTTTTATTTCTTATTTTCTCTTTAATTTAGAGAGAAAATAATTAGAAAAAAAATAAGACTTATTTTATTCCTCTCTTTTATTTTTCTTCTCTTATCCAAACAAATAAAATATCCTTTTAAAATTATTTTTCCATACTTATTTTTTTTACTCTCTCTCTTTTATCTATCCAAATATAATGTAAGTTAAATAAATCAGTAACTTTTAAAAATAAATAAAAAAATTAAAAAATATTTTTTTTAATATAAAGCTAGTCAAGATCATACACGGAGACCTTTTTAATAAATAGGATCCTCCATATTCAATTTATAATATTTTAGTAAGTATTTGTCCTATAATATAATAGATTAATAAATTATTATTTATTAAATGATTTAAAATTTTTTTCTATTATTTCAAAATTTTCTCTATGATTTCATGAAATTTTTGTAAATAAATTTTTTTGAACCATTTTTTAAATAGCAATTTATCAATATATATGTTTTATGATACAATAAATTATAATTTGAATGTTACAAATTAAATATTTAAAATTATTGACGAGGATCTATGTATTATAAAATATTTATGTATGATTTCAGTTGAATTTATATTAAAATAATTTATAATTTAATATGATTTATTTATTTTTAAAAATTAAAAAATCGATTTATTTATAAAAAAATAAAATAATTTATTTAATTTATTTTTAAAAATTTTAAAAAAATATTTAATCTTTAAAAAAAATTAAAAAATTTAATAACTCGAAATATTTCAAGAACTCGTGTCATCATGACTTTAAGGTCCTTTTGCCTTAAATTACACAAAATCTCAATATTCATATAAATAATTAAAAATGAAAAAATTCACATCTGGAGCTGGAGGTGAGACCATAGGCCAGGTGTGGAGTACCTATAAGAACGTCAAGTCCCACTATGCCATCCGCCCTTTTCTCCCCCTTTCGTTTCTCTCTCTCACTCTCTAATTCGCCAATGGACCCTCCACCACCCCCTCAACCGCCGCCTGCTCCACCCCTCTCCACTACCACTGCCTCCGCCACCGCCACCAACACCACTACCACCACCCTGCCCCCTCACCTTGCTACCAATACCTCCGCCCCAACCTACCCTGAGTCCATCGACTCCTCCCCGCGCTCCCGCACCACAGATTCTTACTTCGATGACCCGCCTCCCCTCTCCTCAAAGCTCCGCCTCATGTGCTCCTACGGTGGCCACATCGTTCCTCGCCCCCACGACAAGTCGTTGTGCTACGTTTGCGGCGACACACGCATCGTTGTTGTCGACCGCAACACTACTCTCCCTTCTCTATCGTCTCGTCTTTCGAATACTCTGCTCAACGGCCGTCCTTTCACTCTCAAGTATCAGCTCCCCAGCGAGGACTTGGATTCCCTTATTTCCGTCACTACCGATGAGGATTTGGACAACATGATCGATGAGTATGACCGGACTAATAATAACGCTACCAATTCTTCCAAACCATTGAGGCTGCGTTTGTTTCTGTTCCCGTTGAAGCCGGAATCCTCGCAGTCTATTGCGCCGATTTTGGAAAATAGTGCCAAGTCCGAAGACTGGTTCTTCAATGCATTGAATGGGGCTACTGCGTTGTTGAATAGAGGGTTTTCTGATTCAGCTTCGGTCAATTGCTTGCTGGGACTTGATGATGATGGCCTAAATGGGAATAATAATCTTGATTTAGTTGGTGGTGGGGTTCGAGATGTGGAGGGGTTGCAGAAGAATGCGAAGCAAGGTCAGGATGTCCATTCTGTGCCGGATTCTCCGATGTTGGAGACTACGTCATCATTTGGGTCTACTTCTTCTTCGCCTTCACTTGCGAATTTGCCTCCGATAAGAGTACATGTAGAGGATGGTGGTGGTAGTGGTGGAGGTGGAGGGGTTAGAGGGGTTGTGCAGGATCAGAAGGTGGTGGGTATTGAGGAGCAGTTTGCTCAGATTAGTGTTAGTGGTGGTAGTGGAGTTGTTGGGCAGAAGCCAGATGAGGGTTTTGCGGTTCTGTCATCGCCGCCGCCGATGCCAGTTTCTATTGCCCTATCGGGTGTGCCCGTAGGCTCTCCGGTGGTGGTTGGTGAGTATCAGAATCGAGTTTTTTCTGACGATGAGAGATCGGACCATGGGGTTCCAGTTGGTTATAGAAAGCCGCCGCCACCTCAAACACAGCCACAGACACTGGCTCCTCAGACACAACAGAAGTCAAGTGGTGGTGGTAGTGGCGGAGCTTTTGATTTAGCTTCTCCAGATTCAGTTTCAAGGTGCATATACATAACTCCTTCACATTTTCACATTTTATGCGTTTAAATATGAAATATTTGAATGATATGATCACATTGTTGGTATGGTTGTATAGAAATGATCAAAATTTGAATTGGGTTCTTGGTGTTTGTTTAATGTTTCAGTGATAGTAGCCTTAGCAATGCTATAAATCGACAAAAACCCATGATTTATCAAGATCAGGTCGTGCAAATCCCATCTGGAGTCAGCAGGGTTCCTGCTAATCCTGTGGATCCAAAGCTCAATGTATCTGATCCCAATCCTCGGGTTCAGATTCAACAACAGGTTCCGGATTCTGGGTATGTATTCCAACCCCAATTTGAACAGCAGCAGCCGCAACCACAACAATTCATACAAACTGGTGCTCATTACATTCAACATCACCCCACAGGGGCTGTGCCTATCTCAGCATTTTACCCTGTGTATCCTCCCCAGCAGCAACACCATCGCCAGTATCATCACCAGCTTGATCAGCAATACCCAGTGTATTATGTACCAGCAAGGCAAACCCCAGCTTATAATATGCCTGTGCAGCAATCTAGTATCAGTGAACCCACACCTACTGTCCCTTCTACCCGGCCCCAAACAGCTTCCAATCCCACCTTGGGGCCTCCTCCAGCAACTTATAATCCCATGAGAAATGCCCCTGTTACTAAACCTGAAATGGCCAATGCAGGCATGTATAGGACAGCAGCTACTGGTACACCACAATTAGTTCAAGTCCCTCCTAGCCAGCATCAACAGCAGTATGTTGGCTATTCTCAAGTTCATCACCCCTCTCAGTCTCTTGCTCCTACCTCCGCCAGCCCTGCTAATTATGCTTATGAGTTTGCAGACCCTGCTCATGCCCAGATATACTATACTCAGCCTCTTGCACCAACAATGGCTGCTCATTACCAAACTATGACTACAGCTGCTGCTGTAGTATTGCCAGAAACTTCTGCTCAGCTTCCCACTGATAACACCAAGCAGCAGATTAGAACTTCACAGCCAATTTAGGCCCATCAACAAAGAAGTCGAAGAAACAATTTTGAAAGAATGGCGTGCTTTGCATCTTTAATTTTCTGTTTAGCATCTGTCTTTCTATTGGTATTGGTTTTTGTGGTTTTGCATTTATGGTAGATAATAAGAAACTCTGCTCATCTTTACCCCTTCTTGTATGTCATATTGTTACTGTCATAGGAAATGAAAAGAGTCTGGGATTATACTGTAAAAGCTTAAACTTCATATATTGTGTGCTGTGCAGTTCATATATCAGTTAATAAATGTTTTTGTAAGTGGTAAGATCTTTCAATCAAATCTGTCTCAGTTGATTCATGAGTAATTGGATTCTTATTGCCTATATTTTGCTAAATTCTTGCTCTAGGTCTCCTATGTGATCCTGCAATTAGGAAAGTTCACTTCAATAAAATTATCAATAGAGCATTGTCTGATTTATATGACTGATTCAACCTGAAGCAACCCTTTGTTTGGATAGATGCAAGATGTTCCACCGTCTGTTTCTTTTTTGTCATTAGGGTACTTTTTTCACTTTTCCGTTTTCATATTGACACTCGAGTTCTCAAATTCGATCAACAGAGTTGGTATAAGAGTATTATTTTTTGATCTGGATTATACAATATACTTTTGTACTCGACCTGCTTCATCTTTGCTTAGCTTTCACCTGCTAATTTTTCTAATAAAAAATGTGTATCTTCTCCCAATCATCTTTTTCTATGCTTAGGCAGGAATCCTCTTGCCAAGCTTTGAGGCGGAGAGATTTATGCGTGAAGTTACATGCAAGTAGGGATTGTTCCAAGACGAAATGAGATGCATGTCCCAAAGGAGGGGACTCAATTCATGGTATGAAATCAAACCCTTGATTTCATTCTTTGAAAATGACAAACTTGATTAGAACTCTACATTATTTGAATTATATCCACCGTTGGACAATATTGAATCCCTTGTGCTTAAACAAAAAAAAAAATTAGTGTTTTATGCCTAAGAAGAGAACAAACACAAATACAAAATTTTTTCCTAAGCTCATGAAATCAAATTGGAACCTGCTAATAACATAATTGATAAAGAAGAAGGCGCGTTAAGTGACAATCTCGTGCGAGTCTGCAACTGGCAGGGGCCACAACGCATTAGATTCTCTCTGTTTGCTTATTATGGTACAGGTTCGTTGTTAAACCATGGCCTAAAACGTCCAAGGTTTCGTGTTTATGTTTTCGACATGGGAAAGATTGCAGGTTATATTGGGCCAAACCCAGACACGTGTCTAGCGAACTTTTATTGGTCGCCACCCTCTAAAGCTGCTATTGCCTTCTTGGTGCCTTAATTTCTTAGACTAAGCAAAGGACTGGGACTTGATGCTGATGCTGACCCCACTCGACGTTACCGTCTACATTTTTTGCCCAATTTTCATTGAAAAAGGATTCATGTTCACAAGAAAGAAACATGTAATACCATATTATCTTCCACTTGGAGGATCTGGATAGGCACATGATATGAAATAGACACACGACCATCGATGCATTCCTGACCCAGATCTTTTTTTTTTCTTTAAAAAAGGGAGAGGGATAGTTTAGATTTGACAATCTCAACATTCAACGTTCAAAACCAGAGAAGGTCATATCTAGGCGTGCTTCTGCGCCTACAATTGTAATTGTCATGCGTGAATGCGAGAATCATCGAAAGCTTCATGATAAGCACACCACGGCTGCCATCTTCTTGTCGCTCTCACTCAAAATCATAAGGGCTGGTTGCCTTCTCAGCCCGCCCTGCCTGCCTACCAGCGGGACCACATAGAGACAACTATAGTCTCAAGCAGCCGCTGGCTCTTTCCAAATCCAAATTCTTGATTGTTGATTAAGGTTATTGATCTGTAAGTCTCGATTGATACAATTAAATAAGAAAGTGTGACTAAAAAATTAGAATTAGCTACACTTGTCAATTAAAGATGATCTCACGGAAGTAATATCTCAAGTAGATATTTGTCATGTTGATTCTAAAAAAGAGGTTGTCATGAGTCATAAGATTGGAACAAGCTACAAATTAATCAATGCATTACAAAATTGTCTATAGATTATACAGATTCGTTTATGTGATTAATTGACAATCACCTCGAACACTCTCACACAATGATCAGCTCCACAAGAAGCTAGTTGCAAACTCGTGGAATCTTCACTCATTTCGTGGTTTCTCCAAGACATACGGTTCACAGAAGATACATGGCACATGTATGGATCAAGCCGTATGGAAAGTGTAGCAGCTACCCCTGGCCCTGCATCCTCAGATCTTCTGGTAGTAAGACTCCAAAGTTCAATGAGTCCATCTTCCATTCCAACTGCTAGTAACCCGAGGTTTCTTTGACGATCAATACCAACCCAAGACAAGGCAGTGACACTGCTTTTGAATTGTGGCAAAGTCATCAATTGTTTTATTGAAGATTCTCTCTCTACGGCCCAGATCTTCACTGTCTTGTCCCTGGAACCAGTTGCAAATTCATGACCAAATGGATTCCAAGAACATGACCATATAATCCTTTTGTGCGCCTCCTGCCTTGCTAGAAGCTGATAACCAACCTCATCCACTCCTATAAAAATATTAAAAAAGTAAAAAGAAAATGAGTGCTCAATGATCAGTTTCAGTTGTGAAGTTTCATTGTTCATGACACATTAGGCTCACTGATAGTGACAAAAAAAAAAAAGAAATAATAATAATAATAATAATAATAATAATAATAATAATAATTCCATCATTTAAGATAACCTTGTCCATTCACTCACCAAGGATAATTAGTTTTATATATTGCTAAATGGGGAAAACAGATTGAAATAGATAAACTAATAATACCCTACTTAGGATGAAAACATTGAAAAATAACCCTCAATTATGTGGAGGGCCAGCATATACAATGATACAACCATAGAAATATAATCCATGAATAAGAGAAAAGATATCATCCAAGCAGACAAAGAAGTGTGTTACTTTTGGTGTCCAAAGTTCTGCAGCTACTAAATTCTATGATTTCAGCTTGTTCTTCAGACTTACAAATGAAACTGTAACAAATAGTTCACTCCTGCCATTCACTTCCATGCAAGAGTGAACTGGCAAGGGTTTTATTTCTAACCACACAAATGCAAATTCCCACATTTATAATCCTAAATAGGAACTGGAGAATCTTATCTTGTCTCAAACCCATCAGTCTGACAGATCCAATTTCAATTCCAATCCAATAAAAAGAATATATCAATTCATCAATTCATTTTCTAAGAGAGGAGACTAACAGAACTTAATTCCCCAGAAATCCTCTTTCTTATTTATGTATCTTCATTTTAATTTTTTCATCAAGAAGATTCAATATGCTACACATGATAAATTTTCTGATTAAAAAGGCACAGAATTATGAAGCAGTGCATAAATGCACATTAAGGGATACCTGTTCTTTGGATTGTGAAAATGGAGAATTGACGATCTCTTGAGACAGCCAAAAGCATACTGTTATCATGAGAGAATTCCATCTGTGTCACTGTTAAGCTATGAGACTGCAGGCGACCAACTGCTTTCCATGAACCCACTTGCCATAGCCATATTTCTGCTACTGATGCTGATTGGGCCTGCAAGACAACAGTCATCAACAACAATTTACAACTCCCACATATATCCCAACCGCAGCAAACATTGGGTGCCTGAGAAATAAAAAATTTTTAGAAACAAAACATTTCTGCTGCCTGGGAAAATATAGAAATACAACTCCGAAACACATCCCAGTTTTGATTGTTTAACCATTACTGTTTCCTGGCTGACCATGATATGAACCATAGATGCAAGAAATGTTATTTTGCAAAACCAATGAGAATACAATCCTAATATGGTTGTCGATTGCAACCATTTAGACACCTCTAAAATGAATTCTTAGTATCTAATAAATGATTTACCATTCACTTCCCTTACAAGCTTTGCACCAGAA
Source organism: Hevea brasiliensis (assembly GCF_030052815.1). NCBI lineage: Eukaryota > Viridiplantae > Streptophyta > Magnoliopsida > Malpighiales > Euphorbiaceae > Hevea > Hevea brasiliensis. The sequence continues at coordinate 15,206,095 of NC_079509.1, read as the reverse complement.
AGCATAATAGTCCAACAACAACAATATATTAACATTATATATATATATATATAACATCCAGAGCTGAGTCAAAAAAAACCCAGTGCAATTTTAATCTGTTCAAATACTGGATTTCTTTGCCACTGAATCAAACCAAAAGATGATGAAATATTGGAAAATAGTAGCATTGGGGGCAACAAAATAAGAAAAGAATTGTATAGTACAGAGGTTGAATTCAAAGATAGCAACCAACTGCTGGCAAATTTAGGCTATTTCCAAGCTAAGGCATTGTAGTTTAATTTATCCAAACATTTAAATAAATTAGCCATACGGTATTGGAAGACAAAATACCTTGCATGATGAAGCCACAAGCTTCCCCTCATGATCACAGCATAAAGAGAACAACTCATTTCCATGACCATAAAGTTTGTGAGACTCTGGCCATAGAGTATTGTATGCCAGTTGATCTTCAATGGGAGGTTCCGTCAATACAACTGGAACTGCATCAGGAATGCTTTCAAGGGTGTCAAGACCACCGCTCATATTTCTGTCTAGAGTCTCATGCAGAGCTGCAAAAGAAAATCACTCATTAAATATAAAGCAGGCCAAATGGGATAAATGAGCATCTCTAATAGATTGGATCAGACATGCGAAACTAGATCAATAAAGAACAATAGATCCCTGATAATTGATAATAGATGATAGGCCAACCTAAACCAATAATGCATCAGATTTTTGACAAAATCACCTCAACTAGGAGAAGCAAATCACACCTGAAGCCAGATGTGGCAAATGGGTGGGAAAGGATTGTGTACATTTGTGGGATGGAAATGATCCATCTACCCATTCATGGCCCAATTGAAAGTTACATGGATACTCATATCTACCTAAGTCTACTCTAACCCTATCCATTACGCAGTTATTGTTAAATTTAATATATGACTTACCTGACCCATTATCCATACATAAATCAGGATCAAATCCATGATAGAACCCCACCTTTTTTTAGTTGAACTTTTTAGTTATTTACCATTATTTTGCTATATTTAAGAATGTTAATATCATTATGCAAAATTATCTATTGATAAAACAAAACACCAATAATTTTATTTATTAAAAAAGGTGAATCAAATAAATAGAAAAAAACAAAACAATACAGGGAAAGAAAATATGATGATAATAGGCATAGGTGTGGTCCAATAAAAGACAAATAAGGCAATATGAAATCAATAATATAATTATTAGGGGAAAAAAGGAGAAGCAGGCAGATGAACATTGTGCGTTAAGATATCAGTTAGAGAACTGATAATGAAATTGTGTGCCTTGTAACTTCAAGTATAGGTATCTACACGGATTTTAAGTATAGAAAATAAAAAATAACGATTATGCTACACAGAGAGAGAGAGAGAGAGAGAGAGAGAGAGACTCACACCGCACGTAAATAGGTTTTTGTGACAGACCAAGAGCAGACATATTCGCACCCAAAATCTGAACATCTACTTGGAGGTCTTCAGGAGAAGTAGACCTATGAGAAGTGGCATGATTCAATGTCTTCAAAAAAGATAAAGGAGCTTCAAAAACTCTAGAAACTTTCTCATCTGCCCCACTAACAAATCGATGGTTCCCCTTTCCTTGGATGATGGAGACACAGTTAATGTCATGACCATGAATTTGAGGGCGAGCAATTTCATGCCAGGACTCCCTATTTGGAGACGAAGCTTCATTTTTCCATGGGGCAAAAATACGAGTTGTCTGGATGAAAGATTGAGACATCAATAATGACTATCTTACACAACATGTTAAGTTCAGATGTAAGCCGCTCAAATCACATCTCTTTATTTTACTTCAGTGGTAAAGAAAGCTATATCAAGCATCCATATAAACAGAACTTCAAAAAATTCCATTAGACTACTTTTATTTTCTATCATGACTGTCTAGAAGGCTTTTGTAGTTTTCTTTCCACAGTTACTTTGTTGACTTTCTCTTCCATGAAGAAGCACCTTAGAAAACCAAGGAATTCACTTGCTTAATAGAATGCAGAAAAATGCAATGATAAGAATTGGTGTCAAATTGAGAAGTTTGTTTAGTCATTTGAGTATAACACTATAACCACAGAGGAAAAGCCCCAAAAATATACCAACAGATATGGCCTAACTTTACCATGTTAAATGGCATTATTCATATCATAGACATACTGTATACTTTTATAGAACAAACCTTAACGCTATGCATGGCTACAGGGAGATGAGGGGAAGGGAAGGAAAGGGATGGAAGGGGAGGAAAAAATGTTCGCCCTATTGTGTTTAGAAAGCTAAAAGAAAGCGAAGGGAGGGGAAATATTTATTTTGTTTGGATAGATGAAAGGGAAAAGAATTATAATTATGAAAGGACAAATAAATTCATTTTTTATTGATTGGTTTTGAATTTTTAATAAAATAATAAGGGTAAAAGGGGTAATACATAAAAAATGCTTTTCTCCCTCACAAGGTGAGATCTGTTACACCCCAAATCAGAGTGTTACTATCAAATTTCAACTCCTAGAAGGGGAACGAATGGGAATGAGTACCTTCCATTCCCCTTCCCCTTCTTAAAAAATAAAGATGCAAACAAGATAACATCTGAATTCTTCTCCTTTCTCTTTCATTAACCCCTAGACATATGACATTGAACAAATTTGTATATCTCCTGCATTTTTGTCATATTAAGAGCATCAAACAGAGATAAATGGCGAAAAGGATGCATATAGCTAACCCTAATTAATTTGGGATTAAGGTTTAGTTGTTATTGTTGTTGTTATAATGGTTCCACATATTAAAAAATTAAAAAAAAAAATACAGACAGAGAATAGACTCTTCTGCTACACAAAACTTCATCCTTTAACTACAATCAGAACCATAAACCTGTAAGTAGATATTTCAGAAATGACAAGCACATTACTTAGTATCATGAGAAAAACATTACCTGGTCATGACTAACTGATAATATGTATTCACTAGACATGGCCCAAGCAATGTCTGTCACTCCAGCAAAGTGCCCAGATGGAACCTTTTCTGGTTGCCAATTATCCATGTTGACACCAACATTTTTCCACATATGGAAAGCTCCACCATATCCATGTGCTAAAATTGCTTTTCCATCTGAGCTCCAGTGACCCCCGTAAAACCCTAGAGCAGAATGACTCAACTCCCCAACAGTGACCACATTCATCCAGATACCAGTTTTCCTTTCAGGTTGCCATATCATCATGGTCTTGTCCATTGAAGCAGATAAAATGCTTTGAGGTTGATGATAGGTAGTCCCTTCGGCAGATTCAGTTGAAGGGGGTTGCCACTCTACTGAGTACACCCAATCCTCATGTCCAATTAGAAGAGATTCTAATGATATCTGATAAGAGGATGAGCCAGTTACGAGTACAGGACCTTCAATGTAAGATGCCAGACTTATTTCCTCTTTCTTGCATGTACCCTCATCACTGGCTATGGAACCCCTTAAAGCCATCTTCCATATGCGTATGCCTTTGTCTTGAGACGAACTTACTAGCAGAATGCTATTTGCCTCACCATCCATAAATATAGGTAATGAGAAGTCCAAACTCCGGATCCAATCAGTATGTGCTTTTAACTCACAAGCATGAATAAACTGGACATATAAGCATAAACAGTACCATTATATTTTAGGAGCCTGCACAAAAAAATGGAAAATGAAGATAGCCATGGGAATTCAAGGTTAGTACCTTTCCAGTCCTCTCTCCACAGTAAAGATGAACCTTGCTATCTAGTCCCCCCATTGCAAGGACTATATACCCAGAATTTCCAGGTAATTCTGCCAATGACAGAGACACCATAGGCTTTGAACCAACAAAGAGGGTCTCTAGACATGACAATTTGCATTCACCTAAAACAAACAGAGGTCATCATCAAAAATAATTTGTTCAACTCTTTTGCAGATAATAGCAAACATGTCCGCATAAACACTTTATGGAACCCAAATTAACATATAAAATATAAATGCAGAATAGTAACAAATATTACTCATGCTAGATATGTGTTATTGAATCCAAGCACCACTAAGATGTCAAAGCCACATCCAAAGCTTGTAGCTTGGTTGCATTCTGAGCAATCATGATTCCTAGGTTCAAATACGGCTTAACTGAAATTTAAGGGAAGATAAAAATTGTATTTCACATTCATAACAAACATATTTGTCACCTCAAAACAAGAAGAATAAGGGCAACTTAAATAATTCGCTAACAAAATCCTAGTTAACCAAACCCAATATATGTATGCATGTGTCAGGACATATGAAGTTTGGATTGTTGGTATGTCTCAGATCATCACAAAATATCTTTTTCTTATATTTTCTTCTCTGCTGGGGCTGAGAAGAAGCATATGGATTGTCATCGCATCTAAATTTGATAAAAAGGATATGCATATCTCACGTGTAGAAATCCCTTTAGCACAACTCACCATTTTTTAAAATGCAAGCAAAATTAAAAAGGGAAATTCAGAACACTCAACTACCAAAATTCTAAGCAATTAAAAAACTGTTTTTTGGGTTAAAAAAAGGTCTCAAAAAAGAAATATGAAAACTCATTTGTGTAACAAACTTTTGATCACATTTTACAACAATAACAAGAACAAGCAGGCTAAACATCCTCATATTTAAGTTGTAGCTAGTGATGAAAGCATCACAGGAAAATTTCCACTCACCTCCAGTAGAAGAAGGGAGGATTAGTTCCCATATATAAACTGCACCATCAGAAGAAGTAGATGCAAAGATTGCTTCAGTTTGAGAAACCATGATTCCAGTGATGCACGTAACACCCTTCTTGTGTGATTTTGGCAATTGTAACACTTGTCTCCACTGTAAACAAAAGCAAACAGATAGTAGATAGAATCTTCAATAGCATAACTAGGGATGTAAACCAACCGAGCCAAGCCGAGTTTTAGAGAGCACAAGGTTCGTCAAAATTTTTTCGAACTAGAGTTGAACATCAATAAGTTGAAGTTTGGCTCATTTAGAAAATGAGTAAGCCTAGCCAAGATTTTATCGAACTGTCCTTGAGAAGCTCGCGAATAGCTCAATTCATTTACAACCCTAGTAAGTTCAAGTTTAAAGTTATAAAGTTCAAACTATGTGGTTTTGATTAGCTCTCATGTAAAAATTAACTTAATTTTCATAAAAAATTAAATTCAAATTACAAATAACTATATTTTAAAAATATATTTTATATATTGATTATATTATATTTTTAAACAACATATTAATTTTAGAACATCCATAAACAATATATATATATATATATATATATATATATATATATATATATATATATATATATATATATATATATATAATGAAATACAACAACTAATATAAATGCTTTTATAAACAAGCAAACTCATAAGCCGAATGCTATTAAGTTCAAACTCGGCTCATTTATTAAAAAAGCCTAAAAAAATTAGGTTCAAGCTCAACTTGTAATAAAATGAGCCAAACCGAGTTGAATTTAAAACTAGCCGAGCCAAAAAAAGCGAGCTTTTATCAAGCCAAACCTCTAGCCGTTTGCATTCAGCTTAGTTCCTTTACACCCCTAAGAACAACATAAACATAATTGCTATGGTTGTTATGAGTCCAAGGTGTTAGTTATGTGCAAGCTATACATCCAAGAAACCCAATAAATAGAAAATTGGCAACATATTCCTGAAAATAAAGAAACAATAGAGCATCATTTTGATAAATTATCAGAACGTATGATTCTTTAAAGAAAATTAAAATTAAAGTAAAAACACACCTTTTTGTCCGCAAGAGATAATTCCCATAGAATAATGGCACCATCAGCATCTCCAGAGAGCAGAAAATGCTGCTCCAAGTATTTTGCTGTTGACGAACGAGAAAGCTCATTAAGTAAGAACTGCCCAATTGAAAAACGAATGCAATGCTGTGAAATTTTTTTTTTTTTTTAATTTCTGAGGCTTTGGGAAAGGGGAAAATATAATTTTGCGAATTAGCTAAACTAAATAGTTAAGAAGGAACTGAACTTTAAAATTTCAGCCTAGATTTTTTTTTTTTCCATTTCTCAACATTCCTCGGCAACCAAACTAGAACAGTAACCATTACTATACTGATTATTAGAAATTAAGACTTCCTCTAAGACCTTCATGCCTAAAGAACTAAAACAAAGAAATGGGTACCTCTAAAAGCAAACTTATTGCTTGGAATCCAGTGGGTGCAATTGACGGAGGCCTTATGACCGGGAAGAGTAATCAAAATCTGAGCAGTCTGCTCCAAAAATTGTTGAAAGAAATGAAAGAAGTTAGAGCACAAGATCACAGTAAAAATTTCAAAGATGAAATCGAAAGGGATGGAGACCTTGGGGCAGAAAATAGCAACGGCATTTTGAGCACCGAAAGAAACCAAATCACAGGCTCCCCACGAGACGTTGTTCACTATTCTGTTGCAACCTGCTCCTATAAACAGTCTCTTCACTTCAACTTCACCTTCACTACTATTACCACTATTATTCGTATACATGATTGTACGAGAATTTTGGCAAACAGAGAGAGAGGAGAAAGAGTTCAAGTGGCGGTTGCTTCCAGCAGAAATCGAGCCCAAGGGGGCGGGGCGGCCAAACTGTTGTTTACTTTTGTTTATCGTCGAGGCAACGGAAAGGGAGCACGGGACCGCGAGGAAGGGAAAGTGAAACTAAGCTGTGATGATTGGGCCTAGTCCAAAAACCACTGTTAAATAAAACTGGGCCTGAACTTTCCTTAGCCCATTCTTAACACCAAAAGGTGAAGTTTTAGAAGTTCTTAAATCTTCAAAATTTTTATTTTTTTAATTCATTAAATTAGCGAATTTAGAAAATTTTAATACTTTAATCAATTTATTTATACAAAATTTAAATCAATGGTCAATAATTAAATAACTAAAAATAAACAGTGACAAATTTTAATTTTATAATTTTGAAACCTATTATTATTATTATTATTATTATAAAAAGAATTAATTTAAGATTTGTTTTGCTAAATACCTTAAATCAATATTCAATAGTTGAAAATCTAAAAAAATAAAAAGACACTAATTGCTTAACCGAAGAAGACCGATTTTGCTTTGATGAAGAGAGCGTGGGCCACGTTATTCCAAGGCGGGGAGTAAACCAGAGCAAGCGCCAACATTCAAAGAAAAATGACACAACTGACCCATATACTACTACAAAATCAGAAACCAAAACCAGAGACATGAACCAAAGAAAATTAGAAAATTATTGGTAAGCCAGTCACGCTTCCCCAGAAGCCCCCTGTTTGTATGGCAGATGAGGTTCGCTATGTCTCCGTCGCCAATTCCCACTGGCACCTTGCTCCCTGGCGTTATTTTCCTTCTTTTCAGGTCGCGCACATGCTGTCAATTTCCCATTTCTGGTTCTCTTTTTTTTTTGAAAAAAAAAATTGAAGAAAAACTTCATCTTTTATCGGCGCCTGCAAGGAATCATATACTGTTGCTATTGTCTGGAGTTGGCAATAATGCCATTGGTTACGATCTCTCACCTGGGGTAATGACCTCCTTTTTCTTTTTTAAGTTATTAATTTTGTTTCTGTTATAATTGCAGTTTTTGGAATTGTTTGGTGACAATTACGCTCTGGGCTTCGCAAACTGTAATAAATTGTGCTTTGTCTGATGTTATATTTGTTCTAAATATGACTTTTTTCGTTTGGAGGAAATAAGGTTTCTAGTCATGCTAAGAATAAAATGGCACTGATCACGTGGAATTTGTGTCTGCTGGGGAACCAAAGGCCCTGCGTTTCCATTTGTGGAACTCACAACTCATAAGTCACTTACCCCTCCTTAGCTTTATCTGGCCCTCCTTCACGCTCATCCAAACAGACCCTTAGTCTCCACGGCGTGAGTATTGACCCTGAAAATTCACACCCTGAAAATCCTGCTCTGGCTAGTGTACCTGTCGTTCCTTTGTGGGCATCATTGTCAGCAGCATATCCTCTTTCATCTCGCCCTCCTTTTGTGTTGTCTTGGCTTAATTATCTCATATCAGCAGGGGACATGATGCATCCAGAGTTGTTAGAAAAACTCGTCTTGAACAATTTTTGTAAGTAAAGGCACACTTGTTCCGGCTGACCTACAATGTTGCATTGTTGTAGCTTTTGTAGTCTGTCTCTCCCTCTCTCTCTCTCTCTCTCTCTCTCTCTCTCTCTCTCTCTCTGTGTGTCTGTGTGTGTGTGTGTGTGTATATATATATATATATATAACTTTAATTTAACTCTAGGTTGGTTCATGAATAGGATTTTGGCCTGCTTTTCTATGTAGGTGAATTGAAAAGCCTAAAAATACAAATGGACTAGGGAAATATAGAAGATCAATTAAGTTTTCAGTATTGAATTCTTGGCAATTCAAGAATTGTTTCCACTAATATAGTACAGTGAAAACTGAAAAGGTGAAAAATGCATAGATAGATCAGGGACTGAGAGGAAAGCTACATTCTAATTCTCTATATATGTGCATAGATGGTAATTCTAAAACTGTTTGAGTGTCCTTTCCTTTCATAGTAGATCTCAATCCCTGATAGAGGGGATTGGTTGCCATACTGATGGTCCGTGTGAAACCATAGCTACATGCAACTGTTTTAAGTTTATTAGCTATCAAAACAAGAAAATTAGCTGAGTGGATTTGGTCAGCTATGGCTGTATCCATTACAGAAATGGAATAAAGGGTGTAGGTTTAGATTTGGGGTACTGTTAGTAAAAGGGTAAGGTTAAGAATGTTGTGCTTGTGAGGGAAACTTCATGGCCTTTGTCTAATAAAATATGGTCATTGGTAGAGTGGACTTTTGTTAAAAGATATTGAATTATCAATACAGCAAATTGCTGTCAAACTTACGTATATGCACTGATGAGATTTTCTTTGAAAAATTTTTTGATGGTGCATAATTATTAAACATTAGTCCTTTTTCACGTTACGTTATTTTTCCTTTCCTTGATTTTTTTTTTCTCTATCTTCTTGATTGTGTATCATTGAAAAGGTAGCTTCTTGCCTTTCATTGGCTACTTCTAAGCTTGTGGATTTGTTTATGACAACGCTAGAATAGGGCTTTGCTAAACAAGAATGAACTAATTATTTTGTTGAATAGAAAATAATTGTGGAAAGTAAAGCAAAAGGTTAATAAATTTTTCGGTCAATCTCATTAAGCATGGGTATACAGTCCTTAGTTAACCAAATTAGTCATTTTGCATCTTAGTTGCTACATTATTCTTAAAATTAGTTCCCCTTCTCCCCCTTCTTCATCTTTGTTCCACTTCTTTTTTTGGACCAAAAATATAAGGTCTGATTATTACTGGCGGCTACAATACCCGCCAAACTTATCTTGAAGCTTAAACAGCTTTTCGGGATGGTGGATTGAGTGACAGGAGTGGTATGGACCATCTACACAAGAGCAATGTACCTGTGTTAGCCTTAGCTGGAGACCAAGATCTAATTTGCCCACCTGAAGCTGTGGAAAGTATGTTAAACAGAGATGACTTGTCTGTCTGTGATGGATATGAAATTATGAATCTTCGATGCCTCTCATAATGATTTGAAGGCTCCAGAAACAGTTGGGCTCATTCCCAAGCATTTGGTTACCTATAAAGTGTTTGGAGAACCTGGAGGTCTGCATTATGCACGCTATGATTTGGTGGGAGGACAACTAGTATGCACTTCCAATTTAAGATTGTCATCCAGGAGAATACAGTAACATCTTGTTTGATTGTTTAATTTATCTTCATTACTTTGTATAGTAATTTTTTTTTCCCTATTTTTTATTTTCCCCCTGGCAGCAGAGCAAGTTTATCCTTGCATAATCCAATTTCTTAGTCATCATGACTGAGATGATTATCTAGGCATGTTGAACTTCATTACCCACCTCATTGCAGCAGCAAGCATGATTTGACCAGTACATGAAATGCATGTCTTGGATGGTAACCATGTTCGGCTGCTCAAATAATTGCTGAAGTAGACATTTGCCCTGTTGATGAAGTGATTCATGGGGAAAATTTATTGTTGTCTAGATCTGAAGCTATGCACAAAAGGAATGAAATTTGCGTGAGCTTTAATGGTATTTTCCAAGGTGATTGAAAGTTCAACAAAAGGTTATGCTCATGTTTCTACATTCATTTCATCTGGATCACAATCCAATGTGGCTAACTTTCTTGTAAATCAAAGTCAAATGCGGTGACATAACGTTTTGTTCTTGAATAGATTATGTCTCATATCCAAATCTGGATGCCCTTCCAGAGCTGTGCTCACTGTATCTTAGTATTGCAATACATCCTTGAACGAGTAGTTGTTGAACCATGTTTATGTCTCAGTAGTGGTAATTTCCCTAGAGCAAAATTGTTGTTTTAGCGTGAGCTGCTGCAGCTATTTTTTTTTTTTTTTTTTATTATCATTTTAAAGAAAGGAGGATAGAGTCTAATTCGTGGCATATTCTAGTATGAAGTTCAAATAGGAGTATTATTAGTTACTAATAGGTGGGATGGAAACCATTCTTAGCTGTCTGGCCATATGCTTGTTTTTGGTACATTTAGTGAGGTTCATTTACACTCACTAGAAGGTTAAATGGGCTAAAATCTAGTAGAAACTAGTTTCACCATATTTTTGAGCTGAGCTTATTGGGCTTTAATAGACTCAACAGATTACCTATTATGGTATTATATTAGTAGATTTCTCAGCAAACAAGTTTCCATAGGAGATAAAGATGTACACCCTAAGTTATACCAGTTGAATGAGGATCATTTTATTGGCTGTGTTTTTGGCTACTAAGCTCTGGGAAAGTTGTTCAAAGTCACCTCAAGCTTTTGTTGATAAGTTGAACAAACTCTTGGCTTAGCTTGATTTCTTTTTCTCATGGTGTTGAATGGTGATAAGGTATCAAATTCAGGGTTTAAACTTTGATGATAGGACGGGAAACTGAGAATCCGGATCCTCCCCGTCTCCATCCATGGGGATCAATAGCTCCTTGTAATCCAATGACCCTCGTGCATTTTAAGAGAATCCTATGTTAGAAAGCAGGTTTCATCCATGGAGCATTATCCTCTCAAGGCAAGGCTGAATGGGATCGTGGGTTGTGAGCAGAGCATTGTCCCCCTTGAAAGAGTTACACTACTGACAGCTCTGAGAGAGTTGCCAACTAGAAGCTTAGAAACAAAAAACTACTAAAACTGCATGCTTTAGGATCATTTTGCCCTAGAAGGTTTATTTAAGCCCCAGGAGAGACCCTTGTTAAGCAGTCACAGGATCATATAATGTAGTGCTGATTTTTCTCATATAGCAACTACTGAATTAAAATTAAACGGATGCACGTTCTGTTTATTGTTATTGTTGGTGCCAAGCAGTTCCATCCTGATCATGTTTTGGATTTTCAACCTGAAAAGCAGAACCAATGTAGCAATGTTGGGTTGCAGAATCTAAACCAACTTTTGTTATGATCACTTTGGCCATCCCTTGTTTTTCTGTTTTTTAGTAACTTTCTTGTTTACTCACATGTTGGTAGCACCAGAAGTAACAGAAGATGATAAGCACCACTCAATGATAGAGAATGGGTCATAAGGTTGCTTGTCTTCCATGTTTGCCCATTTGGACCCCACCTGTACTTCCAATTCTGTTTTGCAGATTCAGATATAGGCTACCAAAATGATATATAAAAAGGATTCCCCTACCTGGTGCAAATCAATGCACCTTAATATCCAACACTCATATTTAGTCCTTTCTGCTATATTATAATGGAGTCCAACACATCAGGCTTCTTTCTGAATTCTTCAACTCTTCACTCAGTTAACTATCAGGCAAAGGAAGACGATGGTATTATCGATCTGGGTCTTAGTCTCAGAACCTTGCAACCTGAAGCTTATCATCCATCAGGACATTGTATGCCTCTTCATCCTTCCTTTATTTATTATTTGTTTCTCTTTTATTATAGTCATCAGCTAAAAACTCACATGAAGTTTTTGCAGAACCATCATTCGAAGAAAGTCATGCGGTTCAGGAAATGATTAGGAAAACATTAAAATAGATAAGACGACCCTATTAGTACAGTAGCAAGAACTTCATAAAATTTCCTAGCAAAGCAAAACAGAAAATGACCAAGTTAACATGGGAGAAAGAGATGTTTATCAGACTGAAAAGTCGTCGTACTATAACTAGGCTGTATATGATTTAGTTAGTTATGCTTGCTCTTTGCCATGACAAAGTGTGATTAGTGATGCTCGTGCTTTGCTTATTTTTTTGAGGCAGCTAATTAGAATTGCATAAATGCTTGATACATTGCAAAGTTCTCTGCGCAGCAGAAATAAGGATCAGACATGGATATGTACTGACTACTTCCAATGTTACTGACCAACTATGTTCCCATAAAGCAGTCGCTTGCTTAGGGGTGTAAACAAACCAAACTGTTCGCGAGTTACTCAAGGCTCGGCTTGGTTTGGTTCATTTTTTAAACGAGTCTAGCTCGAATTTGAGTTTGAATCTCGTTTAATAAACGAGCCGAGCTTGAATTTAGCAGTATTTGGTTTAAGTTCGAGTTTGACTTCGGCTCGTTTATAAGATTGCGAGTCAGATTCATGAACAGACTCGTTGAATAGGCTCGTAAATAAACTTATGAGCCGGCTCATTTACAAAAACATTTGTATTAATAATTACATTTCATAATGTTGTAAATATATTTATTTTATTTATAATTATTCTAAAAATAATATATTATTTAAAATTATAATATAATCAATATATAAAATATAGTTATTTATATTTTAATTTTTTAATAAAGATTAAGTTAATTTATATATAAAAATAATATTAAAATGTTAAATATGTGCTCTCAATATAAAATAATATATTATTAAATATTATATTATTATATAAAATTATAATATAATTAAACTAAAAGGTGTATTTATAAAATATGTTTTTTAATATAACTTTAATTTTTTATGAAAAATCAAGATAATTTTTTATGAGAAATAAATTTAGAAAATTAGGCTGTATAGCTTAGTGGTAGTTACATGATTTAAAAATATGAACCCATCTATCTCTCCGTCTTTTATTTTTTCTTTCTAGATTTTGAAATTTTAAAATATTAACCTTCAAGTTTGACACTAATTATCTAACCATTATTATTATTCACTCTCTCTTTCTCTACAATCTCCCCTTATTTCTATTAACATTAATTAATCTATTCATCTATTATTATTATTTTATACTATTCCTCACCCAATATCTGTCTTTATAAATACTTTCTCTCAGTTTCATCCAATCAATTTAGCACGAAAACATTAACCAATACTCTCTCTCTTTATATATATATATACATATATAATTAAGTGTATTAGTGTATTATATAATATACATTCTCATTTTTAATTATATAATCCTTAAAAACTAATTAAACTATATTGGAATAAATTATACAAGGTGTTAAATGTGTATTAACTATAAATACTGCAAGTAATATTGAAAAATTAAACACGTAGTATGCACACACATACACATACATACACACATATACTTCTTTTATATTATTGTAATTTAATAATAAAGTTTAAATCAAATAAAAGGATTTAATCATAGAGTGATACATTATAAGTCCTTGGAGTGTTATACATATAATTAAAGGTTTTAATTAGCATTTGAGTCAATAAGAGTTAATAATAATAATAATAATAATAATAATAATAATAATAATAATAATAATAATAATGAAACCTTAAAAGTATTTTAAATAATTTTACATATTTATATAATATCGTAAAATTTTAAATTAAATTTAATTAGAAAAGAATAAGAATAGAACTCAGGAATTTGTTGACATGTATTTCAACAAAGAAACTAAAAGAACGTAAAAAGGAAAGAAACTAAGAAAATATAAAAGAGATAAAGAACAATAAATAAAAATGATGGAAATGAAAAAAAAATACAAAATAAAATTAAAAAAAAAAAGGAAAAAAAACAAATCAACAAAGATGGGATTCAATCCCTAGGAAGTAAACAGGTTCCTTCATCCTCTGCCGCTGGATTGCAGCTAATTTTCAATAGAAAATAATTACGCTTAAATTATATATAATCATTTCAAATGCTGAAGTGCAAATCTCTTGTTCCAAATCGGAAGTTTTGGTGAAGTAGAAGGGATTTGCTTCATTATAAAAGGAGAACTCCTCTTTGAGTTTTAATGTGATTTAAAATTTGAAATTAGTGTTAATGAGATTTTAATTAAATTAAAATTTTATTGAAGTCTTTATAATGACTTTTGTAATTTTTACAATTTTTTTTATTTAAAATTGAGTTTATTTATAATTATAAACAAGTTGAGCTCGAGCTTGACTTATTTATTATTTAAACGAGCCGAGCTCGAGTTTGGATCGTTCATTATTTAAACTAATTGAGAGTGAACTGAGATCAAATCGAGCTTAATTTAATAAAATTTAAATGAGCCGAGTTCAAGCCTTACTATTAAAACTCGAATTGAGCTCGAGCCAAGCTCGAACTTGAAACATGTTCTTGTGAGCCGAGCCTCAACAAACCAAAACTTGGCTCGGCTCGGCTCGGTTCGATTCCCTAGGCCCACTTGCAGAAAACTTGAAATATTTTCTTAAATAGATGAAGCATTTTTTAAAAAGAACTTGAAATAGATGGGTACAAAAATCTGCTGAGGCTGACTCTGGCTGAGCTATATCAGACTAAAGTTCATAATTAGAGTTCTCTGGACTAAGCTGGTTACAGAAAACTACACAGGAGAGCTTATAACAAACTAAGCAATGATTGAGGGTAATGGAAAATTAATAGAAATACTAAACTGATCTGGAACAACAGGAGATACAATAGAACCAAAATTTGGACCTACTTTCGGTAGAAAAATGACCGAAGGAGAGAAGATTATAGGAAGAGATAGCTCTTTTTTGGACATTCACTCCCCAGTCTCCACAAATATCAATAAGATTTAAGATATTTGATAAACTTCATGTTTTTCCTGCAAATTTACTATCAACATAATTATAATATCAGCATCAGAGGAATTATCCCAATCAAATGGGTTGATATTGGTTAATTACATTTTTCATTTGAAACTTAAGAAGTGGATTATATTATATATTCAGTTTGATAAAATCTTCAGACAGGTCTAACTACTAACTAGAGTTTCTTGTGTATGTATCAGTCATGAGTCAGGAGGGGTATGGTGAACTGATGTCCTGGCCTCAAGCAAATCCGTCGTTGAAACATTCGAATTCAGGATATCAAGGAATTACACAAGAAGAATGTGATGAGGATGCAGAGGGGGTGCAAAGCAAAGAAAATTGGGCTTATGTAAAGGTAAACATGGATGGGGTAGTTGTTGGCAGGAAAATTCGCATACTAGATCATGGTGGTTACTCCAGCCTTGCAATTCAACTAGAAGACATGTTTGGTAGGTAGCAAAAATACTTGGCCCTGGAGCATGAAAATTTTTCATCTATAAAATTAAATGTCTTAATTCAAGATTCATTAATTGTTTCAGGAAGACATTCTGCAACTGGGCTAAGGCTGTTCCAGCCAGGCTCTGAATTCTGCTTGTTTTACAAGGACAGGGAGGAGAACTGGAGGACTGTTGGTGATGTCCCTTGGAAGTAGGTTCTTTACTGCTATAATATAACTATGTTTCTTCTTTGTATTAGATCGGACATAGCATTATAGTGAGTCATTTTCTGAATCTTGACAGGGAGTTTGTGGAAAGTGTGAAACGTCTAAGGATTGCACAAAGAAAGTGAGCCTGGTCTACCATGTTCAAGTCGTATTCTTATCTCTCTCTCTCATGGTCAGGGAGCATTCCTTAGGATTGCTATGATTATGAGGTGAAACTAATTTTCAACTTTGATCTTGAAAAGAAAGAAGGCAGAATCAGCCAATGCTAATTTTATGTTTGAAACAATCTAGTAATACATTGTGCTAAATCTATTTAGTCTGTATTTCTCAGTTACCATCTTATTATAATATAATCGAGTGCATATCTGATTCAAATCTTGAACTTGCAAAATGCCTAAATAATACTAAGGACAATAATTCTGGCAAATTTTCTTTAATGGGTAGCAGATGAAATCTGATAAATCACCATGAGATGAGACCCATCGTCAAGGATGGAATTGACTCAAGTTAAAGACAATCCAACAAGAATATGAGTTAATGCAAACAAAATTTTTTAAAGAAGAAAAAGTTGATTATTTAAGGGCAATCAAATCCCAGGAAGAGCTAAGAACTTTGCCCTTGATTGGAGGAGTCCAGTCCCTACGTTTGCGCCACATGGTTGGGTGTCCATAATATCATTTCTATTTGAAGTCTGTTTAAGCACGAGACAATTGGGAAACAGCTTGATTTGTTACTTCATATTTGCTGTCTGAAGCAGCACTGAGAAATGTTTAAAAAAATAATAATAAGAACAACAAATTTTACCCTTTTCTTGTAAATTACGAATTTCAGAATTTGTAGTAATTGACTATTTGCAATATCTTTCCAACATACCAAAAGTAAAAAAATATCACCTTGCAGTAAATTTTAATTTCAAAGAGTCTTTTATTTTATGACCTCCATAGTCAACCATAATCAGGATCTTTCCTTTTTTCCATGTGACAGATGGGATATTTTATCCATGCTCCATTTCTCAATAATTATGTTTCTTATTACAGGAAGGGAGATGCAATAAACAATAACTTAACTTTTCATTAGCAGTACAAACAAAGAGACAAAGGGCTCCAATAAGAGCAAGAAGAAGACAAACGTCCTTTGCTGTCACATACACACTAACATGCCAGAGTACAAAAGCAGTTGCTGCCTCTCACAGCATGCTCCTAAAGCAGACCCACCCTCATGACAAAGGAGAAAAATCCTACCAAAAAAAAAAAAAAAACCATGAATTACACAAATCTCATCATATACTTTTACACTTCTCAAATGATAGGGAGGGTACGTGTTTCCACTGTACGTGCAATGAACAATTAATCTTGAAGCCCCTGCTCAATTAAACTAAAAGAAGCCTTCCAAGAATCAATAAGCTCCAAATTCTCAGTTCCATTGGATTTCTCAGTCAGAGGATACAACCAATCAGCTTAAAGCTTCAGAGACATGCCTCATTGTAGGTCTCCTTTCAGGGCTGCTGTGAACACAAGCCATTGCTATCTTTAAAACTGCGATAATTTCCTCTTCCTTGTCCACATCTGGAGCTAAATATGGATCTAAAACATCTGCAAGTGGTTTTTGCTCTTCAATGCAATACTGAATCCAGTGAACAAGATCCATTTCTGAGGTACCCACATGGACCACTGCGTATCTTCCTGTGATCATTTCTAGTAAGATCACCCCGAAAGAGTACACATCCCATTTTTGTGTTGGTTTTATCACTTTAAGTGCTTCAGGGGCCTGGTAATATGATCCCAAATTTGTCGATGAAACTGTAGCAACTTCTGAGCTAGGTGCATTCTTTTGTTGCCTTTCTTGTGGTTTCTCTGCAGCAACTCTATCAGATTGCATGGTTGGGGACGCTCCAGCAATATTAGCAAGGCGCCCAAGACCAAAATCAGAAATGTGTGGTTCCATGTTATGTCCAAGAAGTATATTACTTGGCTTTATATCTCCATGAACATACTTTTTAGGGCTGAATTCATGCAGATAAACCAAGCCTTTTGCAACCCCCTTGATGATTTTCAATCGAATAGACCAAGACAATGGTGTAAATGAAACCATTCCAGGCTTCCCTAAAGACATTAAGAAAGAACAGAAACAGTAAAAAAAATAAAAGAAGCGTCAAACCAGTAATCATTGAGAATCCAAAATTATTATCATTAATTGAAATGAGAGAAAATAGAAATGTGTTTTATTTGCTGCGAAGAGATTTCTTAAACTTACCATGAAGTGCAGTTGCAAGGCTTCCATTTGGTATATAATCATATATTAGCAACTTCTCATCAACAGACCAGTAATAGGCTCTGAGTGTTACAATATTAGGGTGCCTTAGCTTTCCAATTGCTTCTACTTCTGTCTGGAATTCCTTAAACCTTTGAGAGCCCCCTTCTCCCAATCTTCTCACAGCTAATGTGAGCCCATCTTCAAGCACAACCTTGTATACAATTCCAATTCCACTCTTTCCCAAAACAAAAGCCGAAGCCTTAAGCAGCTCATCTAAATCAAAAGCTACCTGCGTATCGAGCGGCACAAGATCATACTGCTCCACATTCTCAGATAGAGTCTCAGATTCATCCTTCCTGAAGCACAAACATTCCTGCCTACCCTTCCCTTCCTTGTCAAAAACATAGCCGCTTTCATCCTTATCCTTACTACAAGCACAAACCCTTGAATAACAATATGAAAACAACAACCCGACAAGGCAAATTCCAATTACATCACTCACAATGATTGCAATAACAGCACTCTTACTCAGTCCTCTTCCTTTCTCACTTTTTCCACCATTATTATTCAAATCTTGAGAAGGATAGTTATTAGGCAAAAATGGAATTGATGAAGGTGAACTTGCACCTGGAGTATTGGAAGAACAAGGGTTTTTCAATGGAGGACCGCAGAGCCCAGGATTTCCTATAAATGCAGTTGGTCCTCTGTTCATTAGCGCACCATTTTGTGGTATCGGACCAATCAAATTGTTGTAAGTTAGATCAATGTAAACCTTCTCAGGAAGGTTTCCAAGACTAGCTGGGATTGAACCAGTGAAATGATTGTGCGAAAAATCAACAGTTCCTTGCAAACTAGACAAATTTCCTATATCACTAGGAATTGAACCATTGAGTTTATTGAATGAAAGATCAAGTTTTTCAAGAGAAACCAAACCTGTACCAAACCCATCTGGCAAAGAACCAGTGAAATTGTTTTGGCTTAGATCAAGGTTTCTAAGCCTCTTGCATTGAACAATTGATGTGGGAATTGACCCATTGAAGAAATTCTGTGATAAATCTAAGCTTTGAAGGTACTTAAGCTTGCCAAACTCATTTGGCACAGACCCAGACAAAGCATTCCCATAAAGGACCAGACTCTGTAACCCCAGAGCATGAAAGAGCTCAGCAGGTAAGCTACCAAAGAACCTATTATTCCTCAAATTTACATGTCTGAGATCAGAGAGAGAACCAAGAGATGAAGGAAGAAACCCATAAAGTTTCTTTTTTGGAATGCTAACAGAAACAACTTTATAATCCTTGCACGTAACCCCATTCCATGAACAAGGGGTCTCATCAGAGGAGTTCCAGTTGCTCAAAGACCCTTCTGGGTCTTGATATATAGATTGCTTGAACGACAAAAGTGCAAACCCTTCATTATTCAAAGAACTCACTAGTCCATGAGAGTTGCAAAGAACAAAAACCAGCAAAATCAAGAAAAACATCTCCACCAAACAAAAAAAGAAAGAACAGAAGTGACCGTTGGAGACCAGAGTACAATGTTGCAAAACTGAAAGTTCACAATTCTTACCTTGCAGTACCAGATAACCAAAGAAGACTGAAGAAAAGCTCGAGGAAGACAAGGGAACCTGCAGAGGAGAGAGAGAGAGAGAGATAGTGAAGTGTGAAAGGAAAGAGGTTGTTGAAGAAAGCTGCAACGTCCTCCAACACTAGGCCTTGGGAAGATAGATAATTGGATTGAAATGAAAACAAAATGGTAAAAGGATGCGTTTGGTTAGAAAAACCATACCACCATGTAGCAGCGGTCAGTAATCGTCTTCAATTTTCAGTCTAGTCAATTTATCGTGAAATTCAGAAAATGGTAGATTACGCTTAGGTCCTCATGGTTTATGAATGCCTTTCGTTTTATGAGATTTTTAAAATGAAAGAATAATTTTTTATTTATTTAAATTAAAGTTTAATTTTTTTAATTTTAAAGACAATTTTAATGTTAAGAAAATAACATATAAACTTTTTAATAAATAAAGATAAAATAAAAATTTTAAATATAAAATTTTATATTACTATAAATTTATATAAAAAAATTTTAAATAAATCATTTACATAAAATATAATATAATTATCTTAATTATAATATAATATATATATTAATTTATATTATTATCTAATTTTTATATTTAATAAATTTTAATTATTTTAAAAAAATAAATTATTTTTTAAATTTTTTTATTTTTTAAAAAAAAAAATAAAAAATAAAAACATAATAATAAATTCCCAAAAAAAATATAAAATAAAAAAATAAATAAATATAAAAAAAAAAAAAAAAAAAATAAAAAAAAAAAAAAAAAATAAAAAAAAAAAAAAAAAAAATCATATATATATATATATATATATATATATATATATATATATATTCAATGAATATAAATATAAAAATTATTAAAAAAATATAAAATAAATAAAAAAGACATAAAATTTAAAAAAGAGAAATAACCATTAAAAATACCCACCCTTGATTACCTAAAAACCTCTAAAAAAAGAGAGAAAAATAGAGAAAATATAAAGAGGCGGCTGAGTGTGAGGAAACTGTTCCAAACGTGTACCTTAACTAAATCACATTAATAATAACAAAAGATTTTAGTATTTGATAGAAACCACCCAAATGTATCAATTATGATATTACTTTCACAATGGGGAAAGAAATTAATTATGTTGAAATGAATACATCATTATGTGGTCAATAATAAAAGTCATGAAAATATTTTTAAATGATGATAATATAATTATTATTTGTTATTATTTAAATTAAGATTTTATATATGTATTATTCATGCTGTCATTATAATAATATTTTAAATTTTAAAAATTATTTTATAATATTTCAATTAAAATTTTATATTAATATAAAACTAAAAACAAATATAATTTTCTTACTAATAAATTTATTTATGTCACTAGAAAATAAATTTTGACATACTTTTAAGATATTATTAAGATATAAATAGGAAAGCTTTTATATACATTTTAAGATATAAAAGATTATAATATTAAAATGATAAATTAATTTAAATTAATATACTAAAAAAATAGATTATTGATATTAAATATTCAAGGTAACGATTGTTAATGTTTATAGCTGTTAATTATTTTATATTAATATAATATAATTTAAGTTAATTTAAAAAATAATTTTGATAGTATAGCAACCTGAGCAAATTGATCATAAATTAGATTTTAGCTGTGTCTAATAGTTGTATTTTAAAGTTTTGAATTTAATTAAAAATAAATTAAATTAAATTTACTTAATAAGTATACTATTATAATTAAATTTTAAGCCATAATTAATTTATTAAATCCCTACTCACAGAATGAAAAGGGTTTTTTTTATAATTAAAATCAGACTGTTATTGATCTGATTTTTAATTAAATCGATTGAACCGATCATTGATTCATCTGGTTCCACAACAATGATTTTTAACTCACTAAATAAAATAATAATAATAATTGGAAAAACAAAGAAAAACATTGGCCATGAATTAGGCAGTCATGATAGCTCCACATTGGCCATGGACCGTTAAGGGGAACAATGCGATGATTACAGTAACCGCGACGCACAGTCCCCACCATATTATACAATGGGCAAAGTACATGTTCTCATAATTAACAATGACTATTGACTACGTTCAACTGACGCAATATTTTTTATATTAAAATATTTCATATAGGAAATAATGGATGTTATTAAAAAAAGATAATAAAAGAATTTTTTTTAAAAAAAAAACCTAATTTTAGTTATTCCCTTTTCTTTATTTAATTTTATTTCCTCATCAATTTCAAATTTCCATCATCTTTTTAACTAAGATTTCCATTAGTTAAGGTTTTTTTTTTCTATTTATTTTTTCCATCTTAACATTTCAACAAATTTAGGAAATTAGACAGTGTGATTGAAATTGACTTTTGATTTATTGAATTATCCTCTCATTTTAACTCATTGAATCTTGTTCCTTTTTTGCCTATTGAATCTTTAAAACCTTCATTATGAGATTTTGTTATTCTACTAAATGTTGCGGTCAAAATTATTTAAAAAAAATTAATATTATAAATGTTGTTAAAAAATAATTTAAAATTTTTATTTATTATTTTAATATTTTTATAATTAAAATTCATTTAATTTAATTTTAAATTATTTTTTAATACTTTAATTAATATATTTATAATATATTTTTAATAATAATTTTAATAGTAATATCAAACGGATGTCAAAAGAGTTTAATAATCATTTATTTGATACTACCTTTAGATAATACACAATCATAGGGGTGAGTAGATTTTGATTCAAATTGAAAAATTGAACTGAACCAGTCAATTCGATTTAATTGATTCGATTTTAAAATTTAATCAGTTCGATTCGGTTTTACATTATATAAATTTCGGTTATTTTGGTTCGGTTTGATTAGGTTTTGAAGATAAAAAAATCGATTAAACCAAAATGAATTGAATAGTAATTTATATGTTCAAATCGAACCGAATCGATTTTTGGATTGATTTATTTTTATGGAAAATTTATGAATTATATTTAATTATATATATTAATTTTTTAATTTCATTGATTAATGGTTATTAAATTCAAACTAAAGTCAAAATTAGATCAAATAATTTAAAAATCAAGTCTAAATTAAAAATCAAATAAAAATCAAAACCGATCAATTTAAACAGAACCGAACTAAAATAGAGCGGTTTGATTCAATTCGATTTTTTTCTATTTCAGTTTAATTTGATTTCTAAAATACATAATTCAATTTTTATAATTTAATTCGATTCGGTTCAATTTGATTTGATTCGAACCGAATGCTCACCCTACACAATCATAAGCATGATTAATATTTCATAGAATCTTGAATATTTTAGACCTTTAATATTTGATTGTCTCAAGTGGAGAATTCCTTGAATTCTCTTATTAGCCAACAAATCAATTTTCATCATAGTGATATTTTTTTTTCTCTCTCTAAACTAATTCGCTTCTTTTATTTTTTTTCACAATCACTTGGAATAAAAACAATTAGAAACCACAAATTGATTTTTGATAAATAAAAAATCTAAGGGCAACAATACCAAAGCTAGATTGAAAAGCATAAATTGAATAGAGAATTTTATGAAAAACAAATGAAAAATAGAGACAGCTGATGGGAGTGACAATGAGGTTGGCATTAGCTATTGGATTTAATAATGAAGACATGGTTGATTAAATTCCATGATAAAGCATAAGGTCAATTTGTGATTGGTTTAGAGCTTGTTGGTGAAATAGTCATGTCCAGTAGAATTTTAGATACCCATCCTCTTTAAAGGTAAAAGGCATGTATTTGAATTCATATGAGAGTTGCATCATCATAACTTACCTACCAAATTTTGCCATATTAAATTTTAAGCTTCTATATAAAATTTAGAGCAGGGTATTCGGTTCAAACTGAATTGAATTGAACTAAATTGAATTAAATTATTAAAATTAAATTAATCAAATTTTTGTATTTTAAAAATCGAATCGAACTAAAATAAATGAAAAATCAAATCGAATTGAGCCGCTCTATTTCAGTTCATTCAATTTGAACTGATTAGTTTGTAAGTTTGGATTTTTTTTTTAATTTAGACTTGATTTTTAAGTTATTTGATATGATTTTGACATTAATTTGAACCTAATAACTATTAATTAATAAAATTAAACAATTTAAATATATATAATTACATATAATTCATAATTTTCCTATAAAAATAAATCAATTCAAAAATCAATAAACTAATTCGGTTCAGTTCAATTTAACTGATTTTTTTTCTCTAAAATCGAACCGAACCGAAATAATCGAAATTCTTAAAATGTAAAATCGAATCGAACTGAATCATCTTAAAAATTGAATCGAATTCTGAATTAAAATAATTCAATTTGATTTATTCGATTCAAGCTGAATAGTACTCATCTCTAATAAAATTAATTGAAAGATTTAGAAAAAAAAAATTATTTTAATTTTTTAATATTAGCCCTTAATTATAAATTATCGTGGGTGATAATTGTAGATCCTTATTTTGTGATTTATTATGAGTATGTGCATTGAGACCCTGGGGAACCCGATGATGAAAAAATTGTATGACTATAAGATGTAATTGGAGGTATAGAGCTGAATTATTAATTTCGTGGCATGATATTGAAAAAAGAATAATAATATATTTTTTGAAAATTAATTAAATTTAAATAAAATTTTATTTTGTTTAAATTTAATATGAGTGGTTTTTAAATAGACCTAATTAAGTTTAGTTAGGCCTCATAGGCCTAAAAAATTCTAGTTATGAATTTTAAATAGAACTCATTTAATTTATTTTCTGAAAATTAAAATAAGAAAATATTTTTTTTCTCGCTCCCTCTCCCATACAAATTCTCTCTCCCATACAAATTCTCTCTCCCATTTGGTCCCACTCTCTTCCTCACTCCCTACTAGTGCAGCCGCCTTTCCCTCTCTTCTTATTGGTTGAAACACCTTATCCATATCCCAGTCTCACTCAAATTCCTCAACTCTAGTTGTTTAAGTCATCTAGACCTTATCACACTAGGATTCCAAACTCCACCACACATTTTCCTCACTCCCTATTGGTGCGACCCCCCTTTACCCCTCTTCTTATTGGTTGGAACACTACATCTATACCCCAGTCTTACCCAAATTCTGTAACCCCAGTTGTTTAAGTTATCTAAACCTTATCAGCCTAAGACTCCAAACCCTATTACACCCCTCTCCCAAAACCCTATAAATATCCTATTGAAAAAAAAAAGAAAAGATTGAGAAAATTTAAGGCTATTTAGAGATACCTTAGAGCTATAGAAAATTTAAAGATATTCAGAAACTTTTTTAGTTCTTTATTTTTTCTTTTATTTTCTTCGAAGAAGATTTCATGCAATATTTCTTGAAGTTTAGTTTTTATTATTTTATTTTCAAGATCCATGCCACGTTATATTTAATTTTGTGCTATTTTTCTTTTAATTTATCTTACATGTTCATGTGGATCATGTAATTATGTTTAATTTGAGGGGATACACAACTTTACACATATTCAGTTTTCTGTCTCTCATATATTTATTATTTTTTTGTTATTTTTTGAATCTGTACAAATTTTAGAAAAATTATATTCATATTTTATACGAAATTTTATTAATTTTAGGCTCAAGAATCAATGAAAAAGTTTTTGTATTTTATAAGTTATGGCTGTTTGAAGTTAGAATTTTTGTAAAATCCGATTTGCAGCATACCCGAATTATAAAGCCCATATTTCCTTTGTTTCTTAATGATTTTGTGCAAATAAGGTATATAAAATTAAGTTCAGAATCTTATGAATATTTTCCAATTGGTTTTACATTCATATCTGTTGTGGTTGATGAGTTACGAATTTTATAAAAAAGTAGTGTGATTCTGTGACTGGAAAAATTTACGATTTGTTTAGACCATTCGGCTAGAGTTTTACTTAATCTATAAATTTTATGGTCTTGATGTTTTATCCGTCTTCAGTAATTTTTTCATGATTTTTAGGTATGTCTAATTATTTTTCAAAAATCAAAATTCTTACTACTTTAAATCTGCCAAAATCTGAAAATTGTATATTTATGCATGTTCTTGTGTGTTTTTGGGTTCTAATTGATATTTGATCTATTTTTATGTGTTCTTTTAATTTAAGAGGCGTGATGAAGTGTTTGGATCATGTTAGAAGACTTAGACCATTAGTTAGTTGTAGTTGATTAGGAATTTTAACCTCTTTAGGAGATTAGAGTTAGAATCCGATGTGAATTGTTATTAGTATTTTCTTATTTTATTTACTTTCTTTATTTTTTTATTACAAACAAAATTGGTAAGTAGCTCTAAGGTAAGTACCAAAGAGGAAATTTGCGTGAAGCTTACATAGAGCTAAACGAGAGTAAGCCACGGATATCATTGCCATACTAGAAGAGAAGACCCTTTTTTAATAGTAGCTTGCCTCAATGACAACTACAATTACTAACAAGTAATCCTAAATTCATAAAATAACCATTGGCATGAAATTATAGTAATAATATAATTTTTATTTGGTAAATTAAAACTAATTTTGTTTTTAATTTAACCGACTTTTGCATGTAGTTAATTTAAATAAATACTTTGTAAATTAAAATTATTCTTGTTTATAAATTAAACTAACATTGACATGTAAAATAAATTTAATTTAATACTTGATAATTGTAAAATAAATTTACATGTTAGAAATCTTTATTAGGTTGTGATTGTTTGAGCCTTATGTGACATTAGAATAAATTACATATGTACATATTTAATTTAATTTAATTATTTTTAGGGTAACTTAGTGAAAAATTAATTAATTAGGTTAAATAGAAACTTAGGATTATTTGATATTGAATTTGTTTGTAAATTAAATTCTCAATAATAAATTAATTTTAGTCATCTGGTAAATACTATTTAAATAATTAGCAACTTGTGCATGAAAATTATTTGTAAACAACGACTCTTTTGTGAATTACTTGCGTGTGTAGGATTATAATTACATTTTTATGATAAAGTTTAATAAAGGAATAATAAATTAGACTTATAAAAATATTAGTAGAAGACTGACACTCGAATTAATGAGGTTAGACCAGGCGTAAGGGGTGACTAACACTTTCCCCTTACGTACCCACTATCCCGAACCTAAACATTTAGCAATAGTAATGACAGTTATGAAAACTCTGCAAGAAGTAAGTTGTTATCCATGACATTTGAAAGAAATACTAAATATGTCTCGATTATTATTTGAATAATGACTCCTGTCTATCTATATTTTCGTGGCATAAATCCATAATATCGTGATAATATTATAGAAATATGATATTTATCATTAATTTAATTCTATTAAAATTATATAAAGTACATATTTAATAAATCTTATATAAAAAGATGATATTTAAGTGAAATTAATAACTCTATTATTTTTTTTAATATTATTTAATATATTTTATATAATTCTAATTCGCGTCCCTCTTTTACAATAATCTCGATTACTTCGTTATCACTGATAAAAATTATATATAATATTTGCAAAAGTGGTAGACCAGGCTGCCCTAATTATTTTATGCTTTCCTCTTATAAATTCACTTATTCCGACACTGGAATCTTGATCAGACCCCACACTTCACATTTGACCATAGAATTGCTAAAACGCAATAGAAAAATGGCCCTGATCTTTCCTAACTGGCGCGACGCTATTGCACCGTGTGAATGTACACCACGTGCGAACGTAGTTCAGGTTCTCACTGAGCTGTTGAGTGAGACCCATCATTCAAAATTCTCGCGATAAATTTGCATGTGTACTATAGAAATGGCCGTTTTTCAGCATTGCGGCCTTAGAGAACCCCACAGACATCAATTTAAAAAAAAAAAAAAAAAAGGAAGTACCCCACGGTCTGCAGCCAAGAGGCTATTAGCGCTGTATGGACAGCGTCAAATTAACGCAATCGAGTAAATCACAACTTAACCTCAAATTTATCAAAATTCATGGTTAATTATTAAAAATATTAAAAATATTAAAAAATAATATTTTTTTTATATATAATAAAATAATTTTTATTTAATTATAAAAAAAATGAGATTTATATTTTTTTAAAAAAAGTGTATGTGTATTGAATATATTTAATAATTTTTAAAAATTATATATTAATTTTTATATTTTTAATGTAAATTAATTTCATTTTTAAACTTTATTTTATTAACATAATAATTCTCCATTTAAATTAGACAAATTTTCATTAATGAGAAATTAAATAATCAAATAATTTTAAAATTTAATTTAAATAAAAATATTATTTTATTAATAAAATAATATTTAAAAATATAATTATTTTAATTAAAAAATAGAGAAATTAATTTATAATTTTTGATAAACTTCAGTGCAAGCCATAATTTATCTTTTTTTATTATTTTCTTATTATAATTATTAGAAAATTTATTAATTTTTAATAAAATTATTATATTTTCAAAAAAATAAAATGAAAAATTAAATAATTTTAAATTAAAATAAAAAGACATAATTATTATTTTTCTAAATACCAGAATCAAATTGCAATATTTCTAAAACATTTCAGCTTATTAATGACCCGGTCAAATCAAGAGAACCAGCCTGCCAAACCAGTAAAAACCGGTTTATGCAAAACTGGGTCGCTTTGGATACGGCTTGAGATAGGGGGAAAAGAAAATGAAACGAGCCCTAAATCAATCTGTTGACATTCGCGATTTTGTTAACCTTCCTTTGCTTTTCACTAGCTTGGTACCTCTTGATTCGCCATCTCATCGAATCAGGCACCGTCAAGCTCCGGAAACGGCTGGACTTTGAAGCCCCGGTCTCATATTTGTGGTAACATTGACGTTTCTTAATTGTTATTGTAAACCCTTTTCATCTTTAAATTCTTTTCTTAGTGTTCATATAATTTCAAGAAGCTATTTTTGACACAGCATAGAATCAAATAGTTGATCTGTTGACAGTTGACATTGTTATAGCTGCTGCCTGCTGGATTTTATGAATTGGATGTCATCTTTTGAAGATAATACACTAGAAGTTGGTGACTTGATTAACTGCAATGTTTTTGGTTCACTATGGGATTGAACATTTTCTTCTTTTGTTCCTCTAGTAGTCAAAACCCTCTTGCTTTGCAAAAATTATAGTGCAGATGTTATAAGCTGATCAGTTCCTATCGTTTAATCTTGTTGAATTTATTAGTGATTCGGGCATTCTGATTTTTGTTCTTAATCCGGCCATAAATCAAGTCAGGTTAGGCCATAATTAGAATAATATTCTAATACATTGAAGATTTGTTTTATTCACAACTAGATTGGCTTTGTTACAGATAGCAAGTTTTTGTGTGAATTTTTAAGTTAATAAAGAGGGATGATTTGTTCTTGAATTTCTAAGCTTTGATTAATTTTTAATTACTCCTTTCATTGGTTGAACAGATTATGGCATACTCAGAACCAGCAGGAACAGAAAGGGAGTCAGTCCAGGAAAATGCTGCTCATAGGAAACCCAGGATCCTACTTGCTGCCAGTGGAAGTGTAGCTGCTATAAAATTTGGAAATCTCTGCCATTGTTTTTCTGAATGGGCAGAAGTAAAAGCTGTTGGCACAAGGGCTTCTTTACATTTCATTGATAGGGCCTCACTTCCAAAGGATGTTGTTCTTTACACTGACGAGGATGAATGGTCTAGTTGGAATAAAATAGGAGATACTGTTCTCCACATTGAGCTGCGGCGGTGGGCTGATATCATGGTCATAGCCCCATTATCAGCAAACACACTTGGTAAGGTAATATGTACTACAAAACTTTGAAAGTTTGTCTCTCATTCTTGAGCATTTCACTGAAATAATGCTGATGAATACCCTGTGTATGACCCATTCTCTCCAGGAGAAATCCTTTTTTACTTTCTCTCCAGAGTTATCCTGTTTTATATGTTCATTATATCTGCGACATAATAAAGATTTGAAGTCATTGTTTCAAGGAATTTCCTCAATAGAGTCTAACTTGCAATATCATATTGATCGAGTTGTTTAGCCTTGTTTTACACGTCACATTTATTGTTTGTGTCAATGTTCACATATTCTGGTTATTCTGTGAACTAACTCTAATTAATGATTGGGATTCAATATTTTGAGTCTAAAGGTTTTGGTACTGTTGCTTTTCTACTTAATAATTGATTAAATTGACAGATTGCTATGTTTGATATATGATTCATATGCCTTTTCTGTGTCTTTGAATTAATTCAAGCTGGTTTCATGAACTGATTAGAATGTGTTGCAATTATTCACCAAAGAACAAATAATGACAATAGCTTTTTTATGTCCCTGTGGGTTATGGATGTTATGGTAAAATACAGGGCTTATGTTGGATAATTGTATATTATTTATCCATCTTTCTATACCATGATTTTAAATCGCTGTCGTGGACGTGTTTGCGGTCATGGTCATGGTCATGGTCATGGTCGCGAGTAACAGAAATGGGCCTGTAATGGTCATAATGCAACCGTAACAGCTTGTCGCTACACAAATTTTTTCACAGAGTTCATGAAATGCATAAATGTTTAAAGATATAATTAAAACTAAGACATACAACTAAATAACAAGCACAAATATATTAAATAAAGACATTAAATCCACTATTCTTATACATCATTAGTATTAATCAATTTTAAACCAAAATAACTAAGATGGTAAACAACTAACCATATTACCACCAAAATGATTATCTAGAAGATTCTTGATTATCTTGACTTTGATCCTACGAGTGGAATTGGGGGCTTTTATCATTAGTTTAAGTTGTAAACTTACATGTAATTAGATTACTTACTTACTATGTGATTAGGTTGTAAACTTATTATTTAATTTAGAAAATCTATTTCAAGAGTTAATTTCATGATTATTTATTTTTCTTAATTTTTATCTTGCTAAAGCCTAAATTTATACTTAGCAAATATTATTAAAGCCTAAACTTTCTTTGATATTATTTCTAATTATTTATGTATTTGCCTAAAAAATTCAAAAATAGCTAAAAATTAGGAAAAAAATTAATTTACCCGTCAATCTCCTTTACTTCAAAATTACCTTGTCTATTTGATGATTCATGCTCTTAAGCTCAAAAATTTGTAGAGGAATAAATGATTTTACTTGAGTTGGTTGGGGAGAAAATTGAGAGACAATGGCTTAATTGCCTAGAGAGAATGAAAAGGTGCTAAAATGAATGAGCCAAGATAGTTTTTTGCCCAAAAAGGTCCTCTCTACTACATTTCATATGAAAGAGGTTAAAAAAAAAAAGGCTAAGAAGTCTTAATAGGAAAAGTAACGGCCGTTATGACTGTTAATTAACGGTTGGTGATAGCCGTTGCTTAACACAGCTGTAACGGGCTTTACAGTTACAAATTTAAAAATCCGTTAAATAATGGTGATAACGATAACGGTAGGCCAAAAAACTTTTAAATAACGGCCAATACATAATGTAATAACTGTTATTTAAAAACATGCTTTATTATCAGAATAATTGAATCTTTGAGAATGATTTCCTTGGTTACCATAAGTTTTCTCTATTTGCTTAATATACTCTTTTTTTTTAACATATGATTGGCTCTAAGTAACAACTATTTCTAATTACTCTATTTCTCTACTATTCTATATCTTGCTTTAACATATGTCCCAACGCAGATTGCTGGAGGATTGTGTGACAATCTGCTGACCTGCATTGTGCGAGCATGGGATTACAACAAGCCCCTCTTTGTTGCACCAGCCATGAATACTTTCATGTGGAGCAATCCTTTCACAGAGAAGCATCTCATGTCAATTGATGAACTGGGGATTTCCCTCATTCCACCCATAACAAAAAGGCTGGCTTGTGGTGATTATGGGAATGGTGCAATGGCTGAACCTTCTCTAATCTACTCAACCATAAGGCTCTTCTTGGAGTCTCGGACTCAACCAGGAGATGGAAGAGTTAGTTAGTTTAATGTGAATGTTCTATTGTAGCTGCTCTTTTCATCTTCTAATTGTTACATTGTTGATCTTATGAATTGTCAGATTATGCAAGCCCCATATGCTATATGAAGGGAGGAGCACCAAAGTCCCCCCCATGTAATAGTCTCACTTATATATGTAGTATGTCTTATGGATATTGTATGCCTAGAAACACTTGTAAGATTTCATTTGAATTGCATGTTGTCAATGGCACTCTGGCTATTGCTTGCAGTTGCACCCCTAAATCCAAGGTTTAAGGCACTTGGGTGTTCCAATGTTTACTGGTTCAATATGGTCTAGAAGCAGACTGAATCATGCCATGTTTCTCTGTAAACAGCAATGCATACAAATGAATGGTTGGATATGTAATCTAACAATGATCAAGGAGAAAATTTAGATGTAATCGAGTTTAATGATTGTCTGTCTCATAATATGCGAGTCAAGATTTAAATTTTGAATG
Organism: Hevea brasiliensis; assembly: GCF_030052815.1. Lineage (NCBI taxonomy): Eukaryota > Viridiplantae > Streptophyta > Magnoliopsida > Malpighiales > Euphorbiaceae > Hevea > Hevea brasiliensis. The sequence goes on along the minus strand of NC_079509.1, from coordinate 15,174,206 downwards.
TGAAGAAAACATTTTACTTGAATATCTGTCTCGTAATAACTATTCTATTAAGTATCTCACATTTAAGATTTGAACAAAAATTGAGGACAACTATTTTTTATTTCAATGTTGTCTTTGCAGTGTGGAAAACATAAGGCTAGAAACTGGGGCCAATTTCAAGTAGGTTTTCACATAATCTACAATATATTATATTATGACAAACATTTATCCAAATAAAAGTTTTACACTTTATAAATCAATGTCAAACTCAGAGAAAAAAAATAAATAAATGCTATAATCACTTTATATCCCGTGACATTGGCCATTACTTGTAGTGTACCATATGTAATCACTAGTAATGGGGGGCTAATTTCGTAAATATGGTCCCAGCAAACAGGCCTTCATATAGATTATCGCAGTCCAATAGTCACAAGATGTAAAATACATTTTATTTATAAATAAAATTTATTTACTTTTTTAATTATTAAATGTATAATTAATTTACGAAATTGATTAATTTTAATTAAATTTAATTCTAATCTTAATTTTTAATATTAAAAGATATTATCTTGATGAAATTCAAAAGTCGATATCTAATTCATTAGCAAATTTTATCAAAGTTGATAATATTTAATTCTGTCTTGTATTTGGTAAAAAATTTAAAATATGAGTTTTAAATTTGATAAAATTATAATTTTTTTAGTTGATTAAAGTTATGAATTTATATCACCAACAGAGTTAGTTTGAGTAGTAAAAGACTTTATATTACTTAATCAAAGTCGAGATTTCGATACTTGTGAATAGAGAAAATCTTCGCTAGGAGCGCTTTACCTAATAACCCCTTTCTTTCAAAGGGCAATGTGAATGTTTTATTATGTTCCATCAATATACTAACACTAAAGGGGTTATATGATATATCAGGTGTGGAAATAGACCAGCATTTCTATTGAAAAATAGGTTCATGCACAAGTGCTTATTACTTATTGAGCTGTTATTGCTATCTTATTAGGTTCAGCCATTGTAGCTGTTCGGAATCCACAACTCAAGAGGTCAGAATTTCTTTGAATACGTCCTTGAATTCATTCAAGATGTGAGCAAAACACACATTAGAGAGAAATATAGCCTGTGGGTCCCTTTTATTGAAATTATGTTTCTAGTTATTTTTATTTTTAATTAGGTGAAGACACTTTTTCCTTTGAAGATCATACAATTACCTCATGGAAAGTTAGCCTCACAGACAAATGATATAAATACTACCATTGCTTCGGCTTTGCTTATGTCAGTAACTTATTTTTATGCGGGCCTTAGCAAAATAGGATTAGCTTATTTTAGTAAATACATTCAACCAACTCCAATTCTTTTACCCATTAACATTTTAGAAGATTTCACAAAACTTTTATCACATAGCTTTCTACTTTTCAGCAATATATTAGTGGATAAATTAGTAGTTGTTGTTCTTGTTTCTTTGACGCAAGGATTTGACTCACAAATAATCAAATATAATGAACATTTTTTTTGAATATAAATTTAAAATATGAAATAATGTTATTCAAATTTTACTTTAAAAATAGCAATAAGTAAAATAATGTTATTTAAAAACTATAATTTATCAGTAATTTATGGTAAAATCAATTGGTATCAAACACAATTTTACAAATTTAAAGATTGAAATTCTAAATGATTTTTGTTTTCATTATCAAACATTAATCAATATGCTAAATGGTAAGGCAAAGCAAGAGTTTAAAATTTGAATCCCATTTTTATTACAATTCTAACTTTCATTTTTTAAGATTTTTTTTTTAATTGTAATTGTACAAGTATTGAAATATTATTTAATATTTAAAAATTGGTGTTATATATCATTAATTATAAATTTTGAAAAATTCGTTATTATTATTATTATTATTATTATTATTATTATTATTATTATTATTATTATTATTATTATTATTATTATTTTGTGGTTATCGGATTTTTAAATTTTAATTATTTATATTATATGTAACTAATTGTTGTATTTTCAAGAATTAAAAAATATTAAATTTGTAAAAAGAACATATAAATAAATCAAAGTTAAAAGCAATAGGCATAATCTAGCAGTTAGATTCGATTTATGTTCAATCTCTGTATAACTATTAAAAAAATAAATCAAAGTAAAAGTTAAAAATTTATTATTTTTTTAAAGAAATGTTTAATATTTTAATTTTTCTTTATGGTGATTTTGATTAAGTGAAATATTTTTTAATTTTAAAATTAATAGTAATTATGCTTTGAAAATTATATATTACTATTTTTTATTTTTTTTTTATTTTTTAAATAGTAATTATTTATATTTATATGGCAATTATAATTTAAAAAATTAGTCAACACGAGATGTCAAAGAGAAGACAGTTAAAGACAAAACAGACTCTAAAATATCAACACATATATGGGGACATCGATTCAGGAGGTTCATACTACAATAATTTTAATGAGTCCTAATCATAATTCTTTCTAAGATGAAACGAATGTTGCTGAACTAGTTCACCATCGGATGCTTATTCGATTATACTTCAAATCTGTTGATATGTCTGTGTGCTTTAATTTGTCCGTACTATATCTTAGCCAAAAAATATCAGTTTCTTGTATTTTCAACTTTATTTAAAGTGTATAATAGTGCTCCTCAAAATCTTATCTGAGAGTTACTTTTCCAACTATATATATCTCCCCTCTTCATTTATATAAGGGAGGTTCAGTGTTATTATGAAATGATTGAATTAAGAACTAGTTCCTTTGTTTTCTTAATGGCTTTCTAAATATTTCTCTCTCTCCAAAAACTCTAAAACTTCATTTATTTATATGTTCCCTTATTTAGGCATCAATATACCTTATACTTGCTCTATTTTGAGGACCTGTGTATAAAAAGGTGTTAGTTCATTGATTTATTGTCACGATATTTTTAATCTGGTCTAATATAACAATACAAAAGTACAATGCCTTAAAATAAGTATCGTCATGAAAGCTTATAGTATTTCAATACTACATGAATATTATTATGTTTTATCAAATTAGGAGAATTCTAGCCAACCATGGTATCATAGCCTTGTTATATTCATAAGGATGGATATTAAATAAGATATAGTTTAGGATGACTAAGGGGAAGTTCCCATAGTAATGGCTTGGGGTAGTTCACAGCAATGGTTCTTAAATTTAGAGGAATATTTCATTTATGTCTATAAATGTCATGACCCAAACTCGCAGGCTAGACCAGCACTAGGACTTTGATCAGCATAAGGCCCCCAAAATCCGTAGTAAGCCTAATTATCTTTCAACCCAAACATAAATCCATACTTGGCCCAATTTCAAGGAAACAATCGGACAGAGTCCGGCCATAATATAGATTATCCAATTAAGAGTTTTTGTCTCACCTGACCTGTAAACACAAAAATCTAATCCATTGGGGAGCTCAGCTCACCCTCACAATCATCCATAAATAACAATAAGATCAAATGAGAGTTCAGATCCCTAAAACCAAGCCATATACCTAGTCCATTCAACATCACATGCATCATAAGAAGTTTACAAATTTTTTAAAAGAAAAGAGACATAATCTTTTACAGCCTAAATGAAATTAAATAACCCCTACACATGCGGAGTTCTAAAACTTCCCTTGATTACATAAATATACAAAATGAACATAAGTGGACCTGTGAGGAAGGGAACAGGTCATTTACAACAAGGCTCTCCTGTATCCTGGAAAAACAGTGAACAGGAGCCAGTGTTCAACTCAGAGAGTAAATATTTATTTTACCAACAATTTCTATAACTATCTAATTCTAATGCATTCTTAGAAATGAAATGCATCATCTTCATACAAGTCATGCAAATAAGTCAGGTCACATCAAAGATAATCTGGAGCACTTACGCACCCAAGTCATATTCATACTCACGCATACATATATAGAGAGCTGATCCCCCCTACCCAACTCTCTTAATCCAAAACTTGCCAGCAAGATCAACTTGAGCCAGACTTTCACTTAATAATCCATGTGCTGGGGCCAGCAAGATCAACTCAAAGTCGTGCTTACCCCGACTTATCCATAATAAGGATTAGCTCCCAGCGAGTCAAGCTCCAGTCGCGTCTACTCGTCCTACTCATATCCATATACTCCATATACATACCAACTCACACACACAGCTCCAGACTATCAAAACACGACAACCAAAGTAATATCATCAAGTATAAATGCAAAACAAGGCATGTATAATATTTAACTACATAAATATAAGTATAAGTAATGCATGAGCATGCTAGAAATATAATAATATTGAAATTGTAAATAAAATAAATATCTACTCACAATACTTTTACAAGCTACTACGATGGCTGGGCGTAGGAAGAAGCATGTCCCGGCTCATCTAAATAATATATCAAAATTTATTAATAAACAACTTGAAACAAAGCTATAGAAAATCAAAAGACAGCTCTAAGGTTTTGTCGAAAATTCAGCAGAGTTCCCTCTATACCTAGGACCTACCCCTCCTGCAAAAAGGTTCAAATAACACTTCTAATTTCTAAATTTCCTGCAATCATAACTTATCAATAACATATGGCAACTCCAACTTAGGCAAATCTCACATAATCTAACAATTCAATTGTAAGGCTTAAAATAGATATTTTGCAAAAGTCATTCTAGCTAGCTCTAAAAATTCTAAAATTTTGTTCCGTGGTCCTTAGCAATATTATAGAGCTAACGCAAAAGGAATTATAATTTTCTAGCTACTCACGAATATTTTATTAAATTTTTTTCTAAACCCAGCACTATAAAATTGAAGAAATTTGGAGTTCGGGTTTACCTATGCCAATTCTGACGCTTGGAACGCGTTCGGGGCATTTGAAAATGGTGGGGTAGCCTGTAAGTTTGACCCAGTTCCAAAGTGATTCCGACAGCTTATCTGCTTGGCCCGAAATTACAGATTCGGGTGACAGTCGAATTGCCACGAAATGAAAGTGCTTACACAAAGCCCACAATATTAAAGGTTAGACTAAAATATTTATATTTATATATAAAATAATTATTTAAAAATTAAGGGTGTTACATTCTCTCCCCCTTATAGAAAATTCGTCCTCTAATTTTACACAAGCCGAATAAAGAATTACAAGATTACACAGTGGACAAGTACAAGTACTTATTGTGCATGTCCTGCTCTGACTCCCAAGTATACTCTTCTACTAATTGGCTCATCTACAAAACCTTAACCATAGGGATCTGTTTAACCATAGCTGCCTCATCTGAAAGTCCACTATGGCTATTGGCTGCTCTTCAAAGGTTAGGTTTTCCTTCAACTCAACTGTATCTTATTGTAACACATGAGAAGGATCAGGTATGTACTTTCTAAGCATGGAAATGTGGAACACTGGGTGGACGTGAGAAATGCTTGGTGGTAACTCCAATCGATAGACCTTTGCTCCAACTCTATCAGTAATCTCAAAATGCCCTATGAATCAGGATACGAGCTTGCCCTTCTTCCCAAATCTCATAACTCCCTTCATCGGAGAGACCTTCAGGAATACATAATTGCTCATTGCAAACTCTAAATCCTTTCGCCTAGGATCTGCATAACTCTTTTGTCTGTTGTAGTGTCCTAGCTATCATCATCATTTCATAGTGAAACTCGTACCTCAAACCACTCCTCAATCTTTTTCTGACATCTTCAGTACTCACTATACCTCCACTGCACTTGACTTGATATCTCATAACTTCAATCAGCTTTGGTGCTTACCTCTCCGTCATTGTGTCCTAACGTATCTCTTAGTGACTTCAGTCCCCATTTCTCTGTTTCAACAATCTCTACTTCCCAAAGACATAACTTATATTCCTTATCCTATAGTATTCAATGAGATGTTTTCCTATAGCACTTGTCATAGGCATCTCATTTGAAATTTCTACTTGTTCTATGACCTCAATGGTCAATACCTATGCATCTTCTCACCCCTATGATACTTTGAATTTCCAATCACCTTTATGTCATTACTAAGGTCCTTATATTAACTCCTGTCCATCTTATGCAACTAGTCATGTAGAGTTCTATTAAAATGCCAAGTGTACCTACACCAGCTATGCTTCTTCTACACTCTGATATGGTATCAGCACTAGCCTTTGTTCCCCTTTATTATCAATCTCTGTGGTGTAAGGATGTGACTCATATTGTCTATTTTACAATGTCCCATGAAACACCCTTTTGAAACAACTACTTTTGCATGCACCTTACCCAAGATCATTGCTAATTCTGTTGACCATTGAAGCTTTAGCTAGATCCTCCCATACTAAAAACATTTTTACCTTCCTAATTCGATGATATTGCAAGCTTCTAACTTACTTTGTATCAACAAAGAGTTCCTTGTAACAATTCCTACCTATCTTAGATAATTAGTTGTGTAGAGTTCCACCCAGTCAACACTACTTATCATAGCCTACTCATTCCCTGAAAAGAGAGTTCCTTGACTTCTACTTGAAACTTCTTACCATCTGACATGCTTTTGGACACATTGGTACTTAAATTGAGGCTCCATTATTCGTTTAGTTTTTTCATCTCACCATAACTTGTTTTAAACATCTCTTAGTATGTCCCCAGCATACTTATTCCTTCTTATTCTCATCATTGTAACCAACTCTACTAAGCTTTTCTCCTATCATTTAGATCTTATCCACTTCCTTTTTCCTGTTTCTGCTATTGTTGATATCATTCCAACCTACTATACTTATTCTTTAACCTTTTTCCTCTCTCATTCTTATACTTTTTCCTTCAAGGATATCCATCCCATCATCAATTTTAACCTTCCTTTTATTTCTTATTCCTATCTTGATTACCAGTTCCATTACTTCTAGAATTCTAACCATACAATTGGCTCCTACTAACACTTCTTTCATATTATGTAATACTTGTAATTGACCATAGAAAATTCTTCTTGTACCTCCTTCCCAGCTTGACCATTAGAACATTACCATTCCCTACTACCCTTAGTAGGAAATTTCTCATCCTGGTTAGATAGTAGCCCCAGAAACTATAAGTTCCATCTGAACTAACATAGCTGTAGGAAATGTGTGCTATGCCTTAATTCCAATTAAGATACTTCACGAGTTCATTCTCCCTAATATAACCACATGTACTGCTCACAGCTTTCCAAACTTCAGCCTTAAATTTATCCATCAGCAACAATTTCATCCACTAAAACTTATCCACAGCTAGCACTTCCTCTAGCTTATAGTTCAGAAGGGTTGCAAGCAGTAACTAACTCATTTTAACTCCTGTTACTAACTCTGATCATCCTTTAATACATAACATCAGGTACACACTTACCGTCATTTTCTTTTAAAAAGAATGTGTATAGAATGTTGCCTATCAGGTTCTTAAATACTAGGTCATCTTAACATTTTTTCCCTTGCTTATGTAGACTTTCAGAGCCAAAAGTACAATATAAACTTGAAGAGAAAGAGAAATCTTCTCCTACTAACATCAGCACACTATTCATATCTCATGGTCTTCTCCCTGAAATTTTATCATCTCTTTCTATAAGATATCAATTATAACAATCCTTCTGTTGTATCACTGATTTGCCTAACATATCATCTTAAGATTTTCTATCTCCACTTGTACTCCATTTTTACCTTTTTATGCCTACCTTAACTTTTTTGCATCCCTATATTTTACTGTATTAAGAAGATGTCTCTTACTAATAGACTCTTTTAAAATGGATTCCAATCATGCTTATTGCCATAACTCTCATCCTTGTGCTTCTCAATGACTTGTGACTGTTTCATACATACTTTTCCCGCTCTATCTCTTATTGTCATTCTGTCACTTATTTTCATTCACGTTTTCTTATGAAAGGACCCTATTGGTCCTACTAAAAATGTTCATCTAACCCTTAATCAGAGACCTTATAATTGCTATCTCACCATCTCTACTTGTGACCTAAGCCTATATGCCATTTTCCACCATCCCTTTTACTCGTTATGCCTATTTGAACCATTAGGTTTACTTTGATTTAACTTACTACTTATTAATTTACTCCTTCGTCTGATAAGACAATTCAAGAAACCATTGCACATCCTATAACTTTTACTTACTCTGGTTGCATTCCTCAACTAACTTTCCTCATACTGTTAGAAATTTAAATGGATTTTATCCCATTGCTACCTACTCCATTCTAGGAATAGGAATAGACAGAGTTTGATCCCTATCTTGCAACTACGAACTCCATGTTTTGGCTCCTGATATTGCCCAAATTATGACCTGCTCTAAGTCCTGCATTTCTAGATTTCATATCTTGGTAACTATCCTCACTCATATAATCTCGTTTTAGGCTTTATAATATTGCTTTTCAATTCATCCTATTTACCTTGCTTAGGATAGCACTTTATGTACTTTATATCTCACTTTGATCTTCCTAATCTTGTCCTATTCTTGGCTATTCGATTTGCTCTTTAGTTTATCTCTTTTATGTTACTGCAAATAGAGCCTTGATTACCTTATTCCTTAGCTCCATTCTTCTTTTTAACCTGACAGCTGCACAGATAACTGTACCTTTCAGTGTTTCTACTAGGTCATATTCATCTTTGTACTACTCAGAATTGGTCTTTTAACCACTCTGATTAGCACTTTCACTGGCATTAATTTACTTCTCTGTTACATCTAAACCAATTATTTTATCCTTCCCTTATGCACTTTCTCCATACATATTTACATATTTCATGATTTATCTATTCTGACTCCACTGATACCATGAACTTACTTTGACTGGCTATTCACTGATGACTGCCCGCAATGATATCCTCACTTCCATTTAGTGCAGCTATACTATCAAAAATCACCTTTAGGTCCTCGTGCCTTGCACTAGATAGGCACACCACTTGGACCCATACTGATAGAAACATAATATTTCTTAGAGTACGTATTTCCATAATAGACCTCAACACATCTGCTAAATCTATTTCATATCACCATGTACTTCACAAAATCGAGGCGCTAAATTGAAGCACTCTTATACTATCCAAGGAATAGCGCAGAATCTAGAAGCGAGAAATTACAGAAGAAGACAAAACAAAATCCTATACTCCGCATGTGACAACTCTAGGTGTACACTTTTCCATGAATCTAAAGACTAAACTCTGATACCATAATTGTAACGACCCGAACTCATAGGCCGGATCGGCACTAGGACTTGGGTTAACATGAGGTACCTGAAGCCCATAGTAAGCCCAATTATCTTTCAACCCAAACATAAACCCATACTTTGTAACACCCCCTATATGCATAGCCTGGTATATTTTACTATTGCGGTGACAATTAAGGGAATTAGAACCACATCTAAGACACCTAGATAATCCCTAAATGCAAATAATTAGTGATTACTAGATAGTTAAGTATAAATAAGAAAAACAACATAAAAGGTTAAATGACCCGAGAGTCACAGCGACCGGTGACCTTCCCGAGAAGTGACTGCGAGGTTAGTCTTAACCCGAATTTTGAACCGAAAAATGTGACACTGTGGTCCTTAGGACTACTACGAACGTAGTGGAAAAGAGGAAATCACAGAAAAAAATTGTTAAGCAGGTCAAATAATTAGATCAGAGATTCGAAAGAAATATTGAATTACTTGCAAACTGGATAGAACCGGCGATGGGGCAATTTAGTCAATTCACCCCTAGAAGTGACTCCTGACCTAACTGTTTAATAAAATCGGAGAAATGAAAATTTTAGAATCGAAAATTAAATTAAAGAACTATTAAAAAATTAAAGAAAAAGAAAAAGTAAGAAAATTTCCTTTGTTAGATATATCATCACCTTACCTCACCATGACATCATAATTCATTTTTTTTATTTATGAAAATTTTTGACCAAGTCAATTACATAAAATTATACCTAAAATACATAAAAAATTTAAAAGAATTTCACTTCTTCTTTTTCCTTGAGTTTCGGTTGCCCCTCCCCTTTGCCACCTCCATTGCCAAACCTCCATTAAACCTTGCTTCAAGTTTTTGTTCCCTCACTTAACCCTAATTTCTCCCATAATTACTTCATAAAACCTTACTATCCTCACTTGAGAAGGAGATTGAGCAAGAAAGAAAGGAAGAAAAGAGAGGAAATTGAAGAAGGAAACATCAAAGTTTGATGTTAGTGTTTAAATTAAAATTTAAAGTTTAATTTATGTGTTTGTGGTTACATTAACTTAGCAATTAGAGAAAATATAAACAAAAACAATTATGGGGGACTAGATAGGAAATCCGGCCAGCATTTAAGGGGTATTGAAATTTCATGATTTTGATTGAATTGAAGTATTAGCTAAGTTGAGTTGGGTGTATAGAAGTTGATTATAAACTTTAATTGTATTAGATTGCACAATTGTGTAATTAGGGTTCTTAAGCCTCTTGAAAAATTTGGGAAAATGGTCAATTGGTGCAATTGACCCTAATTGAGGTTAGAAATGGTCAATTGGGACCATTTGTTATGTGTATGAATTGATAGAATGAAATTACAATTCGGATTGGTTAGGGACACTATTCTGGCAGCTTGACCTAGGTCTCTTTTAGGGACTAAAACTGAAAATTTACCAACTCAAATGGTGTGAGACCAATTGGGAATGAAAATAGACAGATAATGGCATATTTCTCATTCAGGAACTATGCCTAGAAAATGACATTAACATAGTGAACAATTAGGTCAAACCCGGGTATAGTGCACTGCTACTGTACCAAAATGACTAAATGAACAGTATTTGTTCATTTGGCCATAACTTGGGCTATACAGGTACAAATGACCTAATTTTTATGGCATTAGAATGGTATGACATAGCACTATAACTTTCATGAAGAACACCAACTCAAATTCTGCCCATAACCAAGTCATTTTGCCACCCAAAGTTAGAGATCCAAAACTGCCAGAACTAATTAGGTGCCCAGAAAATCTGGGTTAAACCAATCCGGCCAGCCATGTTCAAATGGCCAAATCTTGGGCTACAAAACTCCGAATGGAGTGATTCAAAAAGGAGAATAAATCTAAGACAATAAGGAACAACTTCTATGAAGAACACTTAGCCAAATTCCCACAGAAACATGACCAATGGAACAGTGCAAAATAGGACATCAAAACTGAAAATTTGAAATTGTGCCTAAGAGACCTAAAAATTGAAGGGGCAATCAAAATCAACAAATTAAGTAACCAAAATGTGGTATGTGGGTGAAATTGAAATTCCCATACCTATTAAGCATAAGAAAGTCAATAATTTAACTTGAATAGTGTCATGAATAGTAAACCCAAAATGTAAAATTTAAAGAGTGTTAAATTAAGCATATTAGAGCTAGACATAAGTAATTGTGAATTTATTATTAAATTTATTATAAATTATGATACTGAAACACTATAAAATTGTGTGTTTCAGTTGAAAAGAATACCAGAAAAGAACCTGAGACATCGAGTCAAGGCCTAGAGGAGACTCGCACAAGGTTTGTGCACAACATAGAATTTCTGTAAATTTTTTTTTGCAAATTATTTTGAATGAATTGTGATACTAAATTGTAACTTATTTGTATTGAAAATGTTATTGAATGGAACAATGTGCTTTTGACCTACACTGTTAGAAAAATAAATTTTATGTGTTTGAATTGCAAAGAAATGTTTAGGAAATTGTTAAGATAGTTTTGAAATCACAGTGTCATGACCATATATCTGAATGCCTCACTAGCATGCCTAGTGAAAGGAATTAGTTTTGAATTTTGAATTCCCTCTCTGGCTAAAGTATTGAGGTGTATGCCAGTAGAGGAACAATTTGAATGGGTGCCCATAGTTTGAGCTAGCTAGCCTTGAGATTCCTCATAAGCCTTCGGCTATTGAGATGAATATTGTACTGATGGCATGATATAACTATTTGTTTTTATGAAATTTGTTTTGGGACTTCTGAAATGAGACTGTTTTGACTAAAATTATAAATTGTGTTTTGTATTTGTTTTCATTTTGAGTACCATATTGGAATAAACGTGATTTGATTTATGCATAAGATTTTATTTTAGTATGTTGTGTACCACTGAGTCATAGTACTCAGCAATGGCTGTTTATTGCTATCGCAGATAGAGAGACTAGTAGAGCAGCGGAGTGAGCTACTGAGGATTTCAGAGCTACTTCTGGACTTTTTCTCGGGTATAATTTTATACCCTGATTGTACATATTTATTTTGATGTAATTGACCATATGTAGATTTGTAAAGTGGTCATGAGTAGTTGTACAGATTTTGTAATAATATTATTTTGGATTTTCTGATGTAAATTTTAGACTGATAAATATAAATTAATTTTTCTTTAATGCAATGTGTATGAAATTCATTATTACTATTTTTGGAAATAATTTAATTGAAATTTTAAGTTGTGAAATATTGATTGAATTGTGGAGTTTGGAGAAAATTTTGCTGATTTGAGTTATAATGGTAGTTGTGAATTGATGAAGTGTTATATTAGAAGTGTTTTCCACTGGTAAAATTTTCGGTTTTCTCAAATATAGCTGGCACTCTGTCGAAATTTTTTCAAAATTTATGGAAAAATAAAAATAGACAAAAATTTTATCAAATCTTTAAAATTTAAGTAAATGGTTTTAATACCTGCTAGAAAAGCTCTCCACTTTCAAAAAGAAAGAAAATTGTTTTAAAATCCCTTATAGTGTATTTAATGGGTTATCGATAGACGGAGTCAGTATTTCATTAGGTATACTACGGGATCATGTTATGCCTTACAGAGGGGTAAGGTATGACATGTTTTAGTGGTATCAGAGCAAATTTTTAACGTCTGTTTTTACTTGTGAATTGTCTATGTCTTTGATATGTACAACTGCTCAATATCCTTATTTGTTACATACAGTGCATTATATTATAAATATGAACTAACGGAGGGAAATCTCTTTGTGTTATTTATTTAGGAGATATCCTAATCATGATTTGAAATGGAAGAAGGGGACCGCTCAGTTGAGCAATCTGTAGAGGCTGAGGCACAAGAGGAAGCCCCAGCTCTTCAAAATGTAAGTGGTTCAGTGGCACTAGCCCTACAAATGCCGCAGTTTCCTGCACAATTCGCCCAGCAGATGGCTGCAATGTTCCAATAGATGGCTAGAAGTATGCCTGCTCAAGCTCCACTTCAGACACTGGTGGTGCAACCTCAGGGTCCAGCCACACAATATGATAAGTTATTAAAATATGGGGCTGTAAAATTCAAGGGTACAACAGACCCTCTAGAGGCAGAGTAGTGGCTAGAGAGAATGGACAGAGTATTCAAGGAATTGCACCACCCGGATGAACTGAAATTTGAGTATTCAGTGTCGTTACTTCAAGGGGATGCATATGATTGGTGGAAGACCATCCCCCACAGCTTGGTGAAACCTCCAGTACTGACATGGGATTACTTCATTAGAGAGTTCAGACAAAAGTATGTCCCCGATACCTATGTGGACCAGAAGCTGCAAGAGTTCTTAAGTCTGAAGCAAGGGAATTAGTCTATGGCAGAGTATGAAAGGGAGTTCTCCCGCTTAAGCCACTATGCAGGGAGTCTCCTATCTATCAGCAGAGAAAGGTGCAAGAGGTTTGAAACCGGCCTGAAGCCTAGTCTAAGAGTACAAGTGGTCGAATTTAAATCTAATAACTTCTCTAAACTCATTTCACAAGCACTTAAAGTAGAAAGAATTGAGTCAGAAGCGACACCAGTGAAAGAGAACTAAGAGAAGACCGAAAAATCAGAGAAAGATAAAAGTGGCAAGACAGTGGATCAGGGTCCCAGTGGTACTACTAGAAAAAAGAAAAACTTTGGGGGACCAAGCAGAGGAAGAAGGTTTGGAAGGGGCAGATCTTTTGGACAGAGACCTCCTCGGTCTGGTCAGCAGTCGACCAGGGGTTCTTATCCTCCCCGGCCCAGGTAGACATGAGGTAAGACCCACGGTGGTGTTTGCTGTTGGGCTACAAGAGCTTGTTTTAACTGTGGGGGCACGGGCCATCTTTCCAAGGACTACACTAACGCCCGTAGATTTGGGCTAGCTCCTACTACTGCAGAAGGATCCATTCAGAGTTCTGCTACCAGAGGTTCACAACCAGTTAGCAGAAGAAGAAGCAGAGATAGAGGCAATGCTTCTAGCAGTCAGGGTACTGTTAACCAGTCAGAACAAGGGAGTGCTCTGGCCAGAGTCTACACTACGAGACAATGGGAAGAGGTTGAGACTTCTGATGTTATAGCTGGTACTTTTTCTATCTCTGATCAAGAAGTATTTGTCTTGTTTGATCCGGGTTCTACCCACTCATATGTTAGTGCTAACATAGTCAGCTCCCTTGCTGTTCCGTGTGTTAAAATGGGGTTTGAGGTGCTAGTAACTAGTCCATTAGGATAAGAGGTCTAGGTCAACAGAATCTATAGAGATTGTCCTTTGGTGATCCAAGGACACACTTTTTTATCAGATTTGATTGAAATGCCCTTCAGAGATTATGATATCATCTTGGGCATGGATTGGTTAGCCAGGCACCATGCAATCAATGACTATATACTGAAGACAGTCACTTTTGATCTCCCTCTGTACGGTGATGTCACGACCCAACCTATGGGCCGGACCGGCACTAGGACCTGGGCCAGCCTAAAGCCCCCGAGGCCCGTAGTAAGCCTTAACTACTCATTAACCCAACTCTAAGGCCCATTTGGGCCCAATATCAAGAAAACAAACGGACAGAGTCCGGCCATAAAATGGACTTCCCAACGGGGAGTTATCGACTCACCCGACCTGTAAACACAATATATAGTCAATTGGGGAGCTCAGCTCACCCTCCACATACTCATCAACATAATAATAAACGGGAGCTCAGCTCCCTCATCCAATCCATCAAAACAGACATAGGATATTAAGTTTACAGGTCCATCATGATAATAATATTACAGACCAAATTCAAATAATTACTGCTAACACATGCGGAAATTCTAGGAGTAATTAAAATTACACAATATTGATAAACAACCTGCGAGGTAGAAAAGCAGGTTAACCCAGAACAAAATATCCTCCTGTGGCCTGTAAAAATTTTTGAACAGGAGTGAGCGTTCGACTCAGAGAGTAAAATATCAATTTTAACCATAATCTCTATAACTATCTAAAACTAATGCAACCTGTGGAATGAAGTGCAACATCAGCAATAAATTCACATCATAGCATTAAAAAGGTAATTTGGAGCACTCACACACCCTGTAGTATCAATCATAACATATGGGAGCTGATCCCTATCTGACTCTCTTAAATCCAACTTTGGTGCGGTAATTACTCAAGCTCGGACTTCCACTTAATAACCAAATCGAGGGTCCCAGTGAATTACTCAAGCCGTGACTACCCTCGAAGGATCGGGTCCCAATTACTCAAGCCGTGACTACCCCGTCCTATCCATAGTCCACACCACATCACACGCACGCCAACGCACGCACACTGCTCCAAATTACCACAACAACATCCATGGCACATCAACAGTTATGAATGTAACATAAATCGTGCCTAGAGTTTAATTACATAAATATATGCATATAAGTGATGCATGGGCATGCTTGAACATATAATAATATCGAAATTACAATTAAAATTAATATTCTACTCACAGACTTGACGACAATCACTGTGGCGGCTGGGCGGAGGAAGAAGGCTGTCCCGGCTCACCTGACAATTTTATTACAATCATTTAATAAATTTGACTCAATACAAACAAAGAAAAAGACCAATACGTCCTAAGTCGTGCCGAAAATCCGGCAGAGTCTCCCCTATACCTAGGACCTACCTAACCTGCAAAAGGGCTAAAAACGCACTTCTATACTCACAATCCATACATCAACAGTTCAATCATATCACACAGCCCCTCCTGGGCCCATCAAATCAATCATCCATCACAATACGCAAAATTTCAATTTAGTCCTTATTATTGATCATTTTTGCAAAAACTGCCCAAACAAGCTCTAAAAATTATAAAACTTTGCCCCGTGGTCCTTAGCAATATTACTAAGCTATTGCAAAAAGAATCGTAATTTTCTAAGCTACCACGAATATTTTATGGATTTTTAATCCTATTTAAGCACTAGAAAATTACGAAAAAACAAGGTTCGGGTTTACCTTTGCCGATTCCGACTTCGGGAACGCGCTCAGGACGTCTGACAATGGTGGGGTAGTCAAAACCTCGATTCAAATTCGGAGACTTTTCCGGTAGCTGGTCTGTCTGGACGGAAATTCACAGATCCGGACAACTGTCGAATTTCCGCGAATTGAAGATACCTACACGAAGCCCAATAATAATATATAAAAAATCAGGGGTGTTACATTCTTCCCCCCTTACAGAAAATTCATCCTCGAATTTTACACAAGGCAGAATAAAGTACATGATCACACATTGAACAGATAAGGGTACTTGCTACGCATGTCCCGTTCCGACTCCCAGGTGCACTCTTCCACTGACTGACTCCTCTACAAAACCTTAACCATAGGGATCTGTTTTGATCTTAGCTGTCTCACTTGGTAGTCCACTATGGCTACAGGTTGCTCCTCAAAGGTCAAGTTCTCTTTTAGCTCTATTACATCCTGCCGTAGTACATGAGGAGGATCAGGAATGTATTTCCTGAGCATGGAGATGTGAAACACGGGATGAACGTGAGAAAGGTTGGGTGGTAGCTCCAACCGGTAGGCAACTGCTCCAGCTCTATCAGTAACCTCAAAAGGTCCGATATACCGAGGTGCCAACTTGCCCTTCTTTCCAAATATCATGACTCCCTTCATTGGAGAAACCTTCAGGAATACATAGTCGCCCACTGCAAACTCCACATCCCTCCGTCTGGGGTCTGCATAACTCTTACGCCTCTTGAAGCTGTCCTCAGTCGTTCCCTGATTAAAGGAACTACCTCTGAAGTGTACTGCACTAGGTCTACATCATGCACTTTCGCTTCCCCCATTTCTGTCCAACACAGAGGAGACCTACACTTTCTTCCATATAGTGCCTCATAGGGTGGCATCCCTATGCTGGAGTGATAACTGTTGTTGTAGGCAAACTCCACCAAAGCTAGATGCTCATCCCATTGACCTCCAAAATCCAAAACACTCATGCGAAGCATGTCTTCCAGTGTTTGGATTGTCCTTTCAATTTGTCCGTGCATGCGAGGTGGAAAGCCGTCTTGAAGTTCAACTGTGTGCAAAGAGACTCCTGCAACTTTCTCAAAAACCGATAAGTGGCGGGGCCCTCATCGGATATTATGGGCGGAACTCCATGCAATCGACTATTTCTCGAATGTAGAGCCGGGCATCTTGTGCCACGCAGTAGGTAGTCTTCTGAGCAAAAATTGAGCTGATTTGGTCAGACGGTCTACAATTACCCATATCGAGTCATATCCTCGAGTGGTACGAGGCAACCCAGTCACAAAATCCATAGTGATCATTTCCCACTTCCATTCTGGGATAGGGAGCTCTTGCAGCTTCCCTGACGGTCTCTGGTGTTCAAACTTCACCTTCTGACAAGTCAAGCACTTGGACACAAAGTCTGCTATGTCTCTCTTCATGCCATTCCACCAGTAGCTATCTTTCACATCATGATACATTTTGGTGGAACCTGGATGGACATTGTACAGTGTATAGTGTGCCTCTCGCATGATTTCATCTCTGAGATTGTCCACATCGGGCACACATATCCTAGAACCTTGCACTAGGGCACCATCATTGGCAAATCCAAACTCACCACCTTCATCTTGCTGTACTCTTTCTATGATCTTCATTAATTGTTTGTCTCTGTGTTGGGAAACTCTAACTCTATCTCGCAAGTCTGGCCTCACTGAAAAATGAGCCAACAAAGACCCCCTCATCTGAAAGATCTAGGATTAAACCTTGATCCATCAACTCATGTACTTCCTGAATCAACAGTCTCTTCTCTACTGAAATGTGCGCCAAACTGCCAGAAGATTTTCTGCTTAAAGCATCTGCTACTACATTGACCTTCCCAGGGTGGTACTGGATGGTGCAATTATAGTCTTTCAGAAGCTCCATCCATCTCCTCTGTCTCAAGTTTAAATCCCTCTGTTGGAAGATGTACTTCAAACTCTTATGATCGGTGTATATCTCGCACACTTCACCATACAGGTAGTGTCTCCAGATTTTTAGTGCAAAGACTACAGCCGCCATTTCCAAATCATGGGTGGGATAGTTCTGCTCATGCCTCTTCAGCTGCCTTGAAGCATAAGCCACTACTTTTCCATTCTGCATTAAAACACACCCTAGGTCAACTCTGGAGGCGTCACAATACACGGTGTATCCTTCACCACTCACAGGTAGTGCCAACACAGGGGCAGTGGTTAGACACTCCTTATCCTCATCATTATAACTGACTCTATCGAGCTCTCTTCCTGTCCTTTGCATCTTATCCACTTCCCTTTTCCTATTTTTTTGGTATTGTTGGTATCTTTTCAACCTGCTGTACTTATTCCTTAATTTTAGTCCTATCTCATCCTTACACCTTTTCCTTCAAAGATGTCTATCCCATCATCAACTTTAACTTTCTTTTTATTTCTTAGTCTTATCTTGATTACTAGTTTCATTACTTCAAGAATTCTAACCCTATGATTCATATCCATCATCGTTTATATTGTTCCCTTAACCCTTGTTGAATCCTGAAAGATTTCTCTCGCTAATAGATTCTTTCAACACTAAGTTCACCCTTATCTATGGTCATTAATTTGATCCTTAAACTTTCTAGTGATTTATTACCATCCATACTTGTCACTTTTTATTCTACCCCTACTGTTGCTCTGTCGTTATTGCTTCACTGCAAAGTGATTATGTTGATCACACTAAAAAGGTTTGCCTGACATTCATAACGAACCTCTAACTACCTTCTCACTATCTCAAAAGTCTAACCTAAAACCTATGTGTCATTATCTATCATTCTTTTCCTCTCATCATACCTATTTGATCCCTTAGACTGACTTTTATTCAACTTACTGCTTACTAACTTCTCTTTCTCTACCTATTTAGGTAGTCCGCAATACCATCGCACACCTTCTAACATTTACTCATTATTATTGTATTCCATACCTCCATCACTTTTCTCATTAATGTGGTCCCATTTTGGGTTTTCCATTCTTGTCATTCTCCTTGCCAAGAATAACACTTAGCCTATCCTATATCTTAACTTTGTTCCTTTTATTATGCGCTCTTTAGGTTGTCCTTTCATTTATTTCCTTTGTCTTACCCAAAATAGAACTTGACTATTCTATCCCTGGTTCCATTCTTCTTCCTAACATAATAGCTGTACTTGCTAACTATATCTTTCAGAGTCTCTATCGTGTTATCATATGTCTGTGCTACTCAGATTTGGTCCTTTGACCACTCTAGCTAGTACTTCCACTAGCATTTAGATTATATTGCATCTGCAATCAATTGCCCAAACTTTCATTCTGCACTTTCTTTATCCATTGGCCTTCTGTGATTTATCTTCGCTAATTTATTACTCTTAACACTATTATAATTAGATTATACTATTGTTTTGAATAATTTGAAATTAGAAAGAAACTCAGCAAATTACAGTCATACTTTTATTGTATGATCTCTATTCTTATCTTTTAGCTTACATAATACCCTTACTACCTCGAGAACTGATTCTGCAGTAATTTTGTTTATTTTTATTATTATTATTATTATTATTATTATTATTATTATTATTATTATTATTATTATTATTATTTTCCATGTTTACTCAATTCCAAAACTTAAGATTTCGGGCACCCAAACCCGTCATCCAATTCAAAGGATTTACATCCATCGTGATCTGATTATATATGATTCCTATAATGGAACTTGTATCCTCTCCAGGATACCCGAGCCAACTACTCTCTACCACACTCTACAGTCCCATCTGGGACACTATTCCATAAGTCATCATTATCAGTAATAACCTTCGATCCATTCTGAAAAGATAGGACTATATCCTAACTTGCTGCAACAAAGGTACTACATCTACCACCTTGCCAGAACCATGTCAAGTTAATGACTCTTTTATCATATCATAGCTCTATAAATCATCAATTCATAGTTTCGACCTTCTCTAGGTAGTAGAGTTGTACATTATTCCATACTGATACACACAAGGTATACTATTCTCACTCTATAAGTGTCACCTTTACTTTGCAACTAGTCCGAAACCTGCAGTCCGATGGCAACTCTTGATGTAACTCTAGCTCATCTTTGGGGTAATCGAGTCACGACTCTAGTTATCACCCAACCGTGACCTTTCAATATTCTAACTCTAGACTCTTAGCAGGAGTTCCCAACTCCTCTGCAAATATAGAACTCGTCGGCATAACTGTACCAAAACAGAAGCTATCTCAAACACCCTCATTATGGAGCACCACGGGGATGCACGCAGCTCTATACAATAATCTCATGTCGGTACTGTAATCTGCAGCTTACAGAGCAGACATCGAGAACATTGTATAGTTACTACGATATGTCCTGACAGACTAGGTCTCCTAATTTCTTATCTCTCCTGAATCTTCTATTATCACAAACTTATTACATTTGGGTCATCTACCGATGTTGCCATGAGTGGTATCCTCATCCTTATCTAGGGCAACTGTACTTTTAAGACTCACTTTTATGTACTCGTGCCTTACACGAAATGGGCACACCATTTAAACCCATACTGACAAAAATATAACATTTCTTGGAGTACGTATCCTCATGATAGACCTCACATGTCTACTAACTCTATTTCACATTTCTGTGTACTCCATGAAAATCAAGACACTAACTGAGGTAATCTTATATTTCCCGAGGTATAACGTAGAATCTAGAAACAAAGAATTACAGGAAAAGACGAAACAGAATTCCTATACTCCGCATGTGACTCCTAGTAGACTCTTCCCAACACTTAGATAATTTTTCCCTATGAATCTGGAGCCTAAGCTCTGATACCACATTTGTCACGACCCAACCTATGGGCCGGACCGGCACTAGGACCTGGGCCAGCCTAAAGCCCCCGAGGCCCGTAGTAAGCCTTAACTATTCATTAACCCAACTCTAAGGCCCATTTGGGCCCAATATCAAGAAAACAAACGGACAGAGTCCGGCCATAAAATGGACTTCCCAAAGGGGAGTTATCGACTCACCCGACCTGTAAACACAATATATAGTCAATTGGGGAGCTCAGCTCACCCTCCACATACTCATCAACATAATAATAAACGGGAGCTCAGCTCCCTCATCCAATCCATCAAAACAGACATAGGATATTAAGTTTACAGGTCCATCATGATAATAATATTACAGACCAAATTCAAATAATTACTGCTAACACATGCGGAAATTCTAGGAGTAATTAAAATTACACAATATTGATAAACAACCTGCGAGGTAGAAAAGCAAGTTAACCCAGAACAAAATATCCTCCTGTGGCCTGTAAAAATTTTTGAACAGGAGTGAGCGTTCGACTCAGAGAGTAAAATATCAATTTTAACCATAATCTCTATAACTATCTAAAACTAATGCAACCTGTGGAATGAAGTGCAACATCAGCAATAAATTCACATCATAGCATCAAAAGGTAATTTGGAGCACTCACACACCTGTAGTATCAATCATAACATATGGGAGTGATCCCTATCTGACTCTCTTAAATCCAACTTTGGTGCGGTGAATTACTCAAGCTCGGACTTCCACTTAATAACCAAATCGAGGTCCAGTGAATTACTCAAGCGTAACTACCCCTCGAAGGATCGGGTCCCTGAATTACTCAAGCGTGACTACCCCGTCCTATCCATAGTCCACACCACATCACACGCATGACGCCAACGCACGCACACTGCTCCAAATTACCACAACAACATCCATGGCACATCAACAGTTATGAATGCAACATAAATCGTGCCTAGAGTTTAATTACATAAATATATGCATATAAGTGATGCATGGGCATGCTTGAACATATAATAATATCGAAATTACAATTAAAATTAATATTCTACTCACAGACTTGACGACAATCACTTTGTGGCGGTGGGCGGAGGAAGAAGGTCATCGCTTACACGACAATTTTATTACAATCATTTAATAAATTTGACTCAATACAAACAAAGAAAAAGACCAATACGTCCTAAGTCGTGCGAAAATCCGTGAGTCTCCCTATACCTAGGACCTACCCAACCTGCAAAAGGGCTAAAAACGCACTTCTATACTCACAATCCATACATCAACAGTTCAATCATATCACACAGCCCCTCCTGGGCCCATCAAATCAATCATCCATCACAATACGCAAAATTTCAATTTAGTCCTTATTATTGATCATTTTTGCAAAAACTGCCCAAACAAGCTCTAAGAATTATAAAACTTTGCCCCGCGGTCCTTAGCAATATTACTAAGCTATTGCAAAAAGAATCGTAATTTTCTAAGCTACCACGAATATTTTATGGATTTTTAATCCTATTTAAGCACTAGAAAATTACGAAAAAACAAGGTTCGGGTTTACCTTTGCCGATTCCGACTTCGGGAACGCGCTCAGGACGTCTGACAATGGTGGGGTAGTCAAAACCTCGATCCAATTCGGAGACTTTTCCGGTAGCTGGTCTGTCTGGACGGAAATTCACAGATCCGGATAACTGTCGAATTTTCGCGAATTGAAGATACCTACACGAAGCCCAATAATAATATATAAAAAATCAGGGGTGTTACAGGTGATGTGGTAATACATGGGGAGAGGCAACTATTGCTATTAAACATAATTTCAACTGCACTAGCCGGAAAGATGATCAGAAAGGGGTGTAAAGCATACTCGGCACATGTGATAGACACCCAGGTGGGGAGTCCAGCACTGAGAGACATCCCTACAGTATGTGACTTTCCAGATGTGTTCCCTGATGAGTTGCCAGGACTACCTCCGGAAAGAGAGGTGTAGCTTGAGATTGATGTCATGCCTGGTGTGGACCCAATCTCCATAATACCATACAGAATGACACCAGCAGAATTGAAAGAATTAAAAGTGCAGTTGCAAGAGCTACTTGATAAGGGCTTTATTCGCCCTAGTTTGTCACCTTGGGGAGTGCCAATGCTGTTTGTTAAGAAGAAGGATGGCACTCTCCACTTATGTATTGACTACCAGCAGTTGAATAAGGTGACAATAAAGAATAGATATCCATTACCCCGCATTGATAACTTGTTTGATTAGTTGAGGGGTGTAGCTTTATTTTCCAAAATTGACCTGAGATCTGGTTATTATCAGATAAAAGTATAAGAGCAGAGTATCCCTAAAACTGCCTTTAGAACTCGATATGGCCATTATAAGTTCCTGTCATGCCATTCGGGTTAACCAATGCTCTTGCTGTTTTTATGGATCTGATGAACACTATTTTCAGACCATACCTTGATTAGTTTGTGGTGGTATTCATCGATGACATATTGGTTTATTCGAGGAGTGCAGAGGAGCATGATAGACATCTGCATATTGTACTGCAGACCTTAAGGGAGAAATAGCTATACACCAAATTGTCAAAATGTGAATTTTGGCTGAAGGAAATATCCTTTTTGGGGCACATAGTATTGGTAAAAGGCATTAAGGTAGATTCCAGCAAGATAGAAGCTGTCCTTAATTAGAAGCCACCCAGGAATGTCACAGAAATTCATAGTTTTCTGAGTTTAGCTGGATACTATCACCGATTTGTGAAGGGTTTCACTATGTTAGCTTCTTCACTGACCAAGTTGCTTCAGAAAGATGTGAAATTTTAGTGGACGGACAAATGCCAGCAGAGCTTTGATGAGTTGAAGAGATGTTTGACTAAAGCTCCAGTCCTTACTTTACCTACACTGGGTAAAGAATATACAGTTTATAGTGATGCTTCTCACAATGGGTTAGGCTATGTATTGATGCAAGATCAGAATGTCATTGCTTATGCATCACGCTAGCTGAAACTACATGAGAGGAATTATCCGACACATGACTTGGAGCTTGCAGCTATTGTGTTTGCTCTTAAGATCTAGAGACACTACTTATATGGGGAAAAGTGTTACATCTACATAGATCATAAGAGTTTGAAGTAAATGGGTACTCAGAAGGAGTTGAATTTGAGACAGAGGAGATGGTTAGAGTTGATAAACGACTATGATTATCTGATAGACTATCAGCCAGGGAAAGCTAATGTGGTGGCTGACGCCTTAAGTCGCAAGACTATGGCAAGTCTGAGAGTTTTTCCTTTGTCTATGGTACATGAGTTGAGAGTATTGCATGCTAGCTTAGAGATTAATGATGAGGGGCAGACAGTAATTGCATGGCATGTACATCCAGTGTTGATTGATCAGATCAGAATGGCTGCTCAGAATGATCAGAAATATCAGAAGCTAGTGGAAGAAGTCTAGCAGGGCAAGAAACCTGAATTCTCAGTGCGAGAAGATGGCCTACTACTACACCAGGGCAGAATGTGCATTCCTAATGACGTTGACTTGAGACAGATCATTATGAAGGAAGCACATGAGTCTCCTTTTGCTATGCACCCTGGTGGCACTAAAATGTACAGAGGGTTAAAGGAGCATTACTGGTGGATGGGTATAAAAAGGGATGTAGCTGATTTTGTCTCTAAATGCTTAACTTGTCAGTAAGTGAAGGCAGAATATCAAGTACCAGCTGGTTTGTTACATCCACTACCAGTACCGGAATGGAAATGGGAGAGACTAACGATGGATTTTGTGATGGGACTTCCGAGGACACAGAAGAGCAATGATGCAGTATGAGTCATAGTTGACAGATTGACTAATTCTGCTCATTTTCTGCCAGTTTGAATGGACTATAGCTTAGAAAGATTGGCCAAGCTGTACATTGATGAGATAGTGAGATTGCATGGAGTGCCAGTATCGATTGTATCTGATAGAGATCCTAGGTTCACTTCTAGATTCTGGGATAGTTTATAGAGAGTCCTAGGAACTAGATTGAACTTCAGCATAGCATTCCAGCAACAGATAGATGGCCAGTCTGAGAGGATAATTCAGATCTTAGAGTACATACTACGGGCTTGTGAGATTGAGTTTGAGGGCAGTTGGGACACACACTTGCCTCTAATTGAGTTTGCTTACAACAACAGCTACCAATCAAGCATTGGAATGCCTCCATATGAAGCTCTGTGTGGCAGAAAATGTAGAACCCCATTGTGTTGGGATGAAGTGGGTGAAAGAAAGATGATTGGGCTCAAAATTATTCAGCAGACAGAGGAGAAAATCAGATTGATCAGAGATCGACTCAAAGCAGCATCAGACCGTCAGAAGTCCTATATTGATCTGAAGGAAAGGGATATTGAGTATACAGTGGGTGAGAAAGTATTCCTCAAGGTTTTCCTTTGGAAGAAAATTATGAGCTTTGGCAGAAAGGGAAAACTGAGTCCTCGTTTCATCGGGCCATATGAGGTTCTGGATAGAGTGGGTCCTTTGGTATACCGTTTGGCACTACCTCCAGAGTTGGAGAAGATACATAACGTCTTCCATATATCGATGTTGAGGAGGTATGGATCTGACCCATCTCATGTGTTACCAGTGGAAGAAATTGAAGTAAATCCAAACCTCACATATGAAGAAGAACCCATAGAGATTCTGGCTTATAAAGTGAAGCAGCTACAGAACAAGTAGATACCATTGGTAAAAGTGCTATGGAACCATCATTTGGTCCAAGAAGCTACTTGGAAACGTGAGGAGGACATGAGGAGGCAGCACCCACAGCTGTTTAGAGAGTAATACCAAGTAAAAATTTCGAGATGAAATTTATTTTAAGGGGGGGAGAATTGTAACACCCCTATATGCAAAGCTTGGTATATTTTACTGTTCCGGTGATCGGTATTGGTTCGGACAATTAAGGGAATTAGAACCACATCTAAGACACCTAGATAAGCCCTGAATGCAAATAATTAGTGATTGCTAGATAGTTAAGTATAAATAAGAAAAACAAAACATAAAAGATTAAATGAGCCAGGAGTCACAGCGATGGGTGACCTTCCTGGTAAGTTGCGAGGTCAGTCTTAACCCGAATTTTGAACAAAAAAATATGACGTCGCGGTCCTTAGGACTACTGCGAACGCAGTGAAAAAGAGAAAATCATAGAAAAGAAATATTAAGCAGGTCAAATAATTAGGTCAGAGATCCGAAAGAAATATTAAATTACTTACAAACCAGATCAAACCGGGGAGGGGCAATTTGGTTAATTCACCCCTAGAGGTGACTCATAACCTAACTGTTTAATAAAATTGGAGAAATGAAAATTTAGGAATCGAGAATTAAATTAAAGAACTATTGAAAAATTAAAGAAAAAGAAAAAGTAGGAAAATTTCCTTTATTATATCATCACCTTACCTCACCATGACATCATAATTCTTTTTTTTTTTTATTTATGAGAATTTTTGACCAAGTCAATTACATAAAATTACACCTAAAATACATAAAAAAATTAAAAGAATTTCACTTTTTCTTTTTCCTTGAGTTTCGGCTGCCCCTCCCCTTTGCCACCTCCATTGCCAAACCTCCATTAAAGCTTGCTTCAAGCTTTTGTTCCCTCACTTAACCCTAATTTCTCCCACAATTACTTCATAAAACCTTACTATCCTCACTTGAGAAGGAGATTGAGCAAGAAAGAAAGGAAGAAAAGAGAGGAAATTGAAGAAGGGAATATCAAAGTTTGAGGTTAGTGTTTAAATTAAAATTTAAAGTTTAATTTATGTGTTTGTGGTTACATACACTTAGAAATTAGAGAAAATATAAACAAAAACAATTATGGGGGACTAGATAGGAAATTCGGCCAGCATTTAAGGGGTATTGAAATTTTATGATTTTGATGGAATTGAAGTGTTAGCTAAGTTGAGTTGGGTGTATAGAAGTTGATTATAAACTTTAATTGTATTAGATTGCACAATTGTGTAATTAGGGTTCTTAAGCCTCTTGAAAAATTTGGGGAAATGGACAATTGGTGCAATTGACCCTATTTGAGGTTAGAAATGGTTAATTGGGACCATTTGTTATGTGTATGAATTGATAGAATGAAATTGAAATTCGGATTGGTTAGGGACACTATTCTGGCAGCTTGTCCTAGGTCTCTTTCAGGGACTAAAATTGAAAATTTACCAACCCAAATAGTGTGAGACCAATTGGGAATGATAATAGACACATAATGGCACATTTCTCATTCAGGAACCATGCTCAGAAAATGACATTAACATAATGAAAAATTAGGTCAAACCCGGGTGTAGTGCACTGCCACTGTATCATAATGACCAAATAAACAATATTTGTTCATTTGGCTATAACTTGGGCTATATAGGTACAAATGACTTAATTTTTGTGGCATTAGAAAGGTATGACATAGCACTACAACTTTCATGAAGAACACCAACCCAAATTCTGTCCATAACTAAGTCATTTTGCCACCCAAAATTAGAGATCCAAAACTGCCAGAACCAATTAGGTGCCCAGAAAATCTGGGTTAAACCAATTCGGCCAGCTATGTTCAAATGGCCATATCTTGGGCTACGAAACTCCGAATGGAGTGATTCGAAAAGGGGAATAAATCTAAGACAATAAGGAACAACTTCTATGAAGAACACTTAGCCAAATTCCCACAGAAACATGACCAATGGAATAGTGCAAAATAGGACATCAAAACTAAAAATTTGAAATTGTACCTAGGAGAACTAAAAATTGAAGGGGCAACCAAAATCGACAAATTAAGTAACCAAAATGTGGTATGTGGGTGAAATTGAAATTCCCATACCTATTAAGCATAAGAAAGTCAATAATTTGACTTGAATAGTGTCATGAATAGCAAACCCGAAATGCAAAATTCAAAGAGTGTTAAATTAAACATATTAGAGCTAGACATAAGTAATTGTGAATTTATTATTGAATTTATTATACGTTATGATACTAAAACACTGTAAAATTATGTGTTTCAGTTAAAAAGAATACCAGGAAAGAACCTGAGACATCGTGTCAAGGCCTAGAGGCGACTCGCACAAGGTTTGTGTACAACATAGAATTTATGTAAATTTTCTTCTGTAAATTATTTTGAATGAATTGTGATACTAAATTGTAACTTATTTGTATTGAAAATGTTATTGAATGGAACAATGTGCTTTTGACTCACACTGTTAGAAAAATAAATTGTATGTGTTTGAATTGCAAAGAAATATTTAGGAAATTATTAAGATAGTTTTAAAATCACAGTGCCATGACCATATATCTGAATGCATCACTAGCATGCCTAGTGGGAGGAATTAGTTTTGAATTTTAAATTCCCTCTCTGGTTGAAGTATTGAGGTGTGTGCCAGTAGAGGAACAATTTGAATGGGTACCCATAGTTTGAGCTAGCTAGCCTTGAGATTCCTTATAAGTCTTCGGCTATTGAGATGAACATTGTACTGATGGCATGATATAACTGTGTGTTTTTATAAAATTTGCTTTGGGACTTTCAAAATGAGACTGTTTTGACTAAAATTATAAATTATGTTTTGTATTTGTTTTCATTTTTAGTACCATATTGGAATAAACATGATTTGATTTATGCATAAGATTTTATTTTAGTATGTTGTGCATCACTGAGTCATAGCGATAGCTATTTATTGCTGTCGCAGATAGAGAGACTAGTAGAGCAGCGGAGTGAGCTGCTGAGGATTTTAGAGTTACTTCTGGACCTTTTATCGGGTATAATTTTATACCATGATTATACATGTTTATTTTGAAGTAATTGACTTTGTATACATTTGTAAAGTGGTCATGAGTAGTTGTACAGATTTTGTAATAATATTATTTTGGATTTTCTGATGTAAATTTTGGACTGATAAATGTAAATTAATTTTTCTTTAATGCAATGTGTATGAAATTTATTATTACTATTTTTGGAAATAATTGAATTGAAATTTTGAGTTGTGAAATATTGATTGAATTGTGGAGTTTAGAGGAAATTGTGCTGATTTGAGTTATAATGGTGGTTGTGATTTGATGAAGTGTTATATTGGAAGTGTTTTCTACAGGTAAAATTTTTTGTTTTCTCAAATACAGTCGGCATTCTACTGAAATTTTTCCAAAATTTGCAGAAAAATAAAAATAGACAAAAATTTTATCAAATCTTTAAACTTCAAGTAAATGTTTTTAATACCTGCTAGACAAGCTCACTACTTTCAAAAAGTAAGAAAATTGTTTTAAAATTCCTTGTAGTGTATTTAATGGGTTATCTGTAGACGGAGTCGGTAATTTATTAGGTATACTAAGGGATCATGTTATGCCTTATAGAGGGGTAAGGTGTGACATACTTGGCCTAATTTGAAGGAAACAACCGGACAGAGTTCGGCCATAATATGGACTATCCAAACAGGGAGTTTTTGGCTCACCTGACTTGTAAACACAAATATCCAATCCATTGGGGAGCTTAGCTCACCCTCACAATCATCCACAAATCACAATAAGATCAAATGGGAGCTTAGCTCCCTCAAACCAAGCCATATATCCAGTCCATTCAACATCACATGCATCATAAGAAGTTTACAAATTTTCAAAAGAAAAGAGATATAATCTTTTACAGCCCAAATCAAATTAAATAACCTTTACACATGCAGAATTCTAAAACTTCCCTTGATTACATAAATATACAAAATGAACATAAGTGGACTTGTTAGGAAGGGAATAGGTCATTTACAACAAGGCCCTCCTATATCCTGAAAAAATAGTGAACATGAGTGAGCGTTCGACTCAGAGAGTAAATATTTATTTTACATACAATTTCTATAACTATCTAATTCTAATGAATCCTTAGAAATAAAATGCATCATCTTCATACAAGTCATGCAAATAAGTCAAGTCACAGCAAAGATAATTTGGAGCACTCATGCACCCAAGTCATATTCATACTCACGCTTACATATATAGGGAGCTGATCCCCCTATCCAACTCTCTTAATCCAATACATGCCAGCGAGATCAACTAGAGCCGGACTTTTACTTAATAATCCATTTGCGGGGGCCAGCAAGATCAACTCAAAGCAGTGCCTACCCCGACTTATCCATAATAAGGATTGGCTCCCAGCAAGTCAAGCTCCAACTGCGTCTACCTGTCCTACCTATATCCATATGGTCTACATACACACCAACTCACAAACACAGCTTCAGACTATCAAAACACGGTAATCAAAGTAATATCATCAAGTATAAATGCAAAACAGGGCATGTTTAATATTTAACTACATAAATATAAGTTTAAGTGATGCATGAGCATGCCAGAAATATAATAATATTGAAATTATAAATAAAATAAATATCTACTCACAACACTTTTACAAGCTAATGTGGTGGCTGGGCGTAGAAAGAAGGCTATCCCGGCTCACCTAAACAATACATCAAAATTTATTAATAAATAACTTGAAACAAAGCTATAGAGAATCAAAAGACAACCCTAAGATTTTGCCGAAAATTTGGCAGAGTTCCCCCTATACCTAGGACCTATCCCTCCTGCAAAAAGGTTCAAATAACACTTCTAATTTCTAAATTTCTCGCAATCACAACTCATCAATAACATATGGCAACTCCAACTCTAGCAAATCTCACATAATCTAACAATTCAATTATAAGGCTTAAAACAGATATTTTGCAAAAGTCATTATAGCTAGCTCCAACAATATTATAGAGCTAACGCAAAAGGAATTATAATTTTCTAGCTATCCACGAATATTTTTGAAATTTTATTCTAAACTCAGCACTATGAAATTGAAGAAACTCAGAGTTCAGGTTTACCTATGCCAATTTTGATGCTTGGAACGCTTCCGGGGTGTCTGAAAATGGTGGGGTAGCCTATAAGTTTGACCCGATTCCGAAGTGATTCTGGCAGCTTATCTGCTCGGCCCGAAATTGCAGATCCGGATGACGGTTGAATTGCCACGAAATGAAAGTGCCTACGCAAAGCCCATAATACTAGGGGTTAGACTAAAATATTTATATTTACATATAAAATAATTTTTTAAAAATTAGGGGTGTTACAATAAACTTCAATTTGCTATAATAAAACTATTCAATTTCAATTTTATTTAAAAAAATTCCGCTTCACTTAATGTTATCTTAATTACTTTTCTTTTTTCTAAAAAAAAAAAATGAAAGGCCTACATTGGTCATCACCTACCTCCCCCTCCCTTCTCCTTCTGTTACGACCTGACACACACACACACACACACACACACACTCTCTCTCTCTCTCTCTCTCTCTCTCTCTCTCTCTCTCTCTCTCTCTCTCTCTCTCTCTCTCTCTCTCTCTATATATATATATATATATATATATATATATATATATATATATATATATATATATCTCCTGTTCCTTTTTTCCCTCTCCAAATCTTCCTTCAAAGGACAATGCCGCGTTAGGATGATGGAGCTTAAAATTAACATTCTCCATGGCTACTGTCACAGACTTAGTAAATTCAATACTAAAACCTTGCGGAACTTAGCTAACTAGATGGACTAAGTCAATCTTCATTATGTTAGCCCACAAGTAGAAAACAAGAGTGATAAAAGTTACTTAAGGGAAGCTAAGCACTCAAAAGGAGTAAAGAAAGAGAGTTTGACAAAGGAGAAAATTGTATTACTCTTGAAATACGTTACAAGGCTTTAAGTTTATAAGTAAATTGTAAGAAACTTGATTGAGCAACAAATAAATTGCCTAAGTCCCTATTTATAGGCTTTTGCACCCTCTCAACATGTGGTGGAGAATGCACCTCTAAATGGATGGTTAGAATCAGTTTTCTTCCACCTCCTTAGATTGGATGGCTAGGATGAAGTCTCATTGAAAAGTGTGCATCTCTTTAGCTAGCTATTTTTATGACAACTTGCATGGAGAATTCTAGAATTCTTTAGAAGTTACTTAAAGTCATAAGTTTCCTTAGAGGTGATAAATTAGACAACTCTTTAACCTTTTGCTCAAGTTCTTTGGTGCTAGCATATTCTAGGCCATTTCGAATAGTTCTAGTTGATTTTGATGCAACTATTTGCCCCATTGGCCCCTGGATACTTCAATGCCACCAACTATGCTAGCTACTTATGCTACTTGCCCCATTTAATATCTGTCCCCCCTTTCACCCACAAGATTTGTGCCCAACCTTGCTAGCCAATAGTCTCGTAAAGAAAATTTTTTATTCCATGGAAGCTTGGGGTTTACGTGTTACACTTTTGGAATCCTACATCGAAATAATATAAAGTAAAAGGGTAATATATAAGTGGTTGGATTGCAACATTGACTTGGTTAGTCATTTTGATGTGTGAAACAATTTAATTGCTTATATAAACTCAAATTAAAATGAATTAAATTATAAATTTTCTAATACTCTCTCCAAATTTAATATGGTATCAGAGCTCAGATTAGGTTGTGGCTTTCAGCTGCCCATAAGGCTGTATAAGTGGGCCCGTATTGGGTTAAAAATAAAAAATACAAACTAATTGTTAAGTGATAACCAAATGGTTACACTTGAGGGGATAGTGTTGGAATCCCATATCGAAATAATATAAAGTAAAAGGGTAATATATAAGTGGTTGAGTTGTAATATTGACTTAACTAGTCATTTTGATGTGTAAAGCAATCTAATTACTTATATAAGCTTAAATTAAAATAAATTAAATTATAATTTGTCTAACACTCTCTCTAAATTTAATATGAAAAAACTAATGAATTCTGTAATTGAGCAAGAAAAGCTGCTTTTGTATTGATTATGTATATTGTTTATATACAGCTTGAAAAAATGATCTAGAAATAAATTAATTTCCTATACTACCCTACCATATTTACAGGCGTATTTACAAGATCTCTAACTGAATTACAACATGCATTTAGAGCTAAAAAATGAGTTAGAGCATGAGTTGGAGTATCTGAAGTGGATGATTCCCTTCTCCTTCACTTTTCTGTGAACAAACATGGGCTTGGAGAGAAAAATTGTTGGGCCAATCTTTGATTGCATCTCCCAGCCCATTTAATTAAGCTCTGAACTAGTTGGCAATTTCTTCTCACCTATCTCATAGCAATTTGTCAGGCCCCTCCTCAAGATGAAGACACACGAGCATCATGAAGTCCCATCTTGGAAAGATGCTCATTGAATAAAGAAGAGATCTAGGGTTTGGTATAGAGATCCGCTAGCTGATGTCTTGACGGAACATGCATGGTGGTGATGAAACCTGCATTAAGTTGATCTTGAACCACATGACAATCGATTTCAAGATGCTTAGTGTGTTCGTGGAAGACCAGATTTGTAGTTCTCTGCTGCTTTATTGTCACAGGGAAAAACAATCGGAAGAGACAGTCTCAAACCAAAATCACTAATGAGGTAACTAATCCATTTGAGTTTGCATACTGTCATCGCCATGCTTCTGTACTCAACTTCGGCTGATGACATGCTTATTGTACTTTGTTTCTTCGCTTTCTAGGAGATTAGAGAAGGTCCTAAGAAGAAACAAAAACCAGTTATTGATTTTCTGGTGATGGGCCAGGACGCCCAGCCTACATCATAGAAAGCTCAAAGCTTCAAATCATTTTTCGATGGGTAGAAGATACTCTTAGAAGGACATCCTTTGAAGTATTTGAGTACGTATATAGCAGCATCCCAATGTGGCTGGCGAGGAATTTGCATGAATTGGCTTAGCTTATGGGTTGCGAAGGAAAAATCCGGCCCGGTAAGTCCCAAGTATAATAATTTCCCTTTAAGTCTTATATATCTTTTTGGTTCTTGTAGTAAATTCCCAGTTTCATTATCTAATTTAAGACCTTTGGGCAGTGAATAGGCTGCTGCTTTTGCATTTTACAGATCTGTATCGTGGAGAATATCTAGGATATATTTTCGCTTATTTAGAAATGTGCCTTTCTTTAACCTGGAAATCTCAATTCCTAAAAAGTATCTAGGGTAGCCCAGGTCTTTGATTGTAAATTGCTTGTCTAGGAACTTTTTCACTGATCTGATGTGGTTTTCATTTTCGCCTGCAATCAACAAGTCATCTACATATACAATTAGTGAAATAAAATCATGTCTAGTCCCTTTAATGAATAGGCAATGGTCAAATGCAGACTGGACAAATCCAAATTCTTGTAATTTTCTGGTCAATTCCTTGTTCCATTGCCTCCCTGCTTGTTTAAGGCCGTAGAGGCTTCTTAGAAGCTTGCATACTTGTCCCTGTGTAGCCTTATATAGCCTTCTGGAGGCTGTATATAGACATCTTCATCCAGGAATCCATGTAAGTATGCATTATTGATGTCAAGCTAGTGTATTAGCTAGCTGAAAGTAGTAGCAATGGCTAGGAATAATCTAATTGTGACTAATTTAGCCACTGGTGAGAAATTATCATGATAATCAATAACTGCTAGTTAGTTGTAACCTTTTGCAACCAATCTAGCTTTGTATTTGTCTACCATGCCATCAGGTGTGTATTTAACCCTATATACCCACTTTAAAGCTATGGCCTTCTTATCTTGCGGAAGGGAAGTGAGTTCCCATGTATTGTTCTTCTTTAAGGCGTCTAATTCATTCTTCATAGCAAGAACCTAGTTACTATCCTCCCTAGCTTGATGGTAGGTTTGTGGTTCATGGATAGTTGACACATTTGCTAAAAAATTAATGTAGTCATGATTGTACTGTAAGGAATGGATAGAATAATAAGGTGCAGGCAAATAATCATACTTTTAGGATCTTTGGAAGTAGCAGCAAGTGGAGCAGCAGTAAAATTTTCTTTTTAAACATAGGCTACAAAATCATTTAGCTAAAGTGGTCTTTTGGTAGTTCTGGTGCTTCTCCTGATTGGTATGGGAACATTAGACTCTGATTGAGGGCTATTTGAAATTGATGAAGGTGCAGAATTGATGTTTGCAGTGGGAATTTCTATTTGTTCAATTTGGGTTGGAGTCATTGTAGGTATAGGTTGAACAGGGGTGGATTCATTTTCTGGAATTGGAAAAGGAATGATGTTGTTATCCACTTGCTCAGTTGCCCTTTTTGAATATGGAAAATTATTTTCATAAAAAACTACATCTCTTGAAATTATGATTGTTTTATTTTGTAAATCATATAGCTTATAAGCTTTAAAACCATAAGCATATCCTATAAAAATGCACTTGATAGCCCTTGGTTCAAACTTATGTTTTCTTGGCTTGATATTGGTTGCAAAGCATAGGCAGCCAAAAACTCTAAGGTGACTGTAATCAGGTGTTTTATCGAACAAAATTTCATAGGGGGTTTTCTAGTTTAAAACTATACTTGGCATCCTATTTATGAGATAGGTTGCTGTTAAAATACTTTCTCCCCAAAAACATTCTAGTAAATTTGATGCAAACATCAAAGCCCTTACTACTTGCAGCAAATGCTTGTGCTTCCACAATCCCATTTTGTTGTGGAGAGTAAGGACAAGTTCTTTGATGTAGGATCCCTTTTGTTTTGAATAACATGGTACACTGTTGATTTATAAATTCAATACCATTATTTGATCTCACTTCCTTTACTTGCTTTTGAAACTGTGTTTTTATCATATTGAAAAATCCAAGAAGAGTAGCATAAACCTTTGTTTTATCATGTAATAAGTATATCCAAGTAACTCTTGAAAAATCATCAACAATAGTGAGAACATATTTTGACTGTGAAATAGAGTGTACCATGTATGGCCCTCATAAATCAATGTGAATTAAATCAAAAACTTCTTTTGTGGTGATTTTGCTCTTTTAAAAACTGAGCCTCTGTTGTTTAGCAAGTGGACATACCTCACAAATAACTTCATGATACTTGTTCTTTGGACTTATGGTAGAAATATGTGATAATTTGGTATTTGACATATGCCCAAGTCTGTAATGCCATAACTCATAAGAATTGGAAGAGGATTGATAAACTTCATTCATTTGGAACATAGGTTCAGTGATATAAGAAGCTTTAGAACTACATTTGTTTTCGAAAGATTTACTGCTTATTATGTATAGTCTTCCATGCAATTCTCCCCTTGCTACCACTTCCTTAGTCACTGGGTCCTGTAAAAGGCAGTGGTTAGCAAAGAATGAGACAATTATATTGGTGACTTTGGTAAGGGCACTTATTGACATTAGGTTATACTTGAAATTAGGTGTATGAAGTGTATTGTGCAGGTGCAATTTTGGGCTTATTTTGATGGTTCTTTTGTGCAACACTTGTTTTATGGTTCCATCAGGTAATTTAACAAAACTTGGGCTATTTATTTTTGAAATATTTTGGAAAAGGGTAAAATCATGACACATATGTGTGGAAGCTCCTGAATCCACTATCCATATACCATTACCCCTATCATGTCTATTAGAAGAGTAGCTACTTGAATTCTTACCTGCGAAGCCTATAGAATTAACATGGCTTGCCTCATTCATAACAAGATTCTGGTTCTGTATGTACTTAGCCATTTCCTACTGTATTAGACTTGCCTAGTGGAGCCCTTCATTCTTGTGATCTGCCCTGCTAAGCCCTTCATTCTTGTGATCTGCCCTGCTTTCTCCCTCAGATGGTTTCTCATATACATTTGCTGCTACATTGTTCTTAGTTTTCCCTTTCTTCTGTTTGAGTTCTGTGAACCAGTCTGTGTATCCATGTAGCTTGAAACAGGTGTCGCTAGTATGGCCATTTGCATTGCAATGGTCACAAAACTTGTTTTCTTTCTTTCCAAATTCTTTCTTCTTGCCATGAATCTTCTCCTTCTGAACTTGTCCCTTCACTGTCATTATTGAATTGAACTCATCAGCTGCATCATCATGAATTTCCCTTTGCTTTTCCACCCTTAACACCATAGAGTATGCCTTGTTAATAATAGGCAAAGGATCCATTAGTAGGATTTGATTTCTAACATTGTCATAAGCCTGATTCAGCCCCATTAAAAACTGTATAAGTTTTCCTTCACTATTTATCTCATCTATTTGTTTTGTTGCACCATAATCACACACTGGTAATGGTTTTAAGCATGCCAATTCATCCCATAATTTTTTAAGTTTAGTGAAATACACCATAACTGATGCATTTGCTTGGGTCAGATTACTTATCTCACGTTTGAGATGGTACAAGAGAGGTCCATTGCTTTCTCCAAACCTCTCTTTGATCTCCTCCCACAGGTCTTTTGATGAAGGTGCATAAATGAAAGCATCCACCAACTCCTTTGATAGAGAACTCAAGATCCAAGAGGTGACCATGCTGTCCACCTTCCTCCACTTGTCAAAAGTAGTAGAACTAGCAGCAGTTGCCTCATATCTTCCATCCACAAAACCCAGCTTATCCTTGGCTCACAAGGCCAATTCCATGGACCTATTCCAAGATAGGTAGTTCTTTTCAGCAAGTGGGGCACTCACAAGCATCATACCAAGGTGGTCAGAATTGTGCAAATGGAGAATATTATTTCCACTATCAGCAACCTGAGTCTCGTTTCCACCATCAGGAGTTTGAGTTCCATCTCTGAGTGCATCTAACATTTTCTGTAGCAATTAGAAAATAGCAGTTTGTGTAGTGGCTTTAGGATTGTGGAGAAGAATAATATCAGTAGCACATGTTGTGCTCTGATACCATGAAAAAACTAATGAATTCTGTAATTGAGCAAGAAAAGCTGCTTTTGTATTGATTATGTATATTGTTTATATACAGCTTGAAAAAATGACCTAGAAACAAATTAATTTCCTATATTACCCTACCATATTTATAGGCATATTTACAGGATCTCTAATTGAATTACAACATGCATTTAGAGCTAAAAAGTGAGCTGGAGCATGAGCTGAAGTATCTGAAGTGGATGATTCCCTTCTCCTTCATTTTTCTGTGAACAAACATGGGCTTGGAGAGTAAAATTGTTGGGCCAATCTTTAATTACGTCTCCCAGCCCATTTAATTAAGCTCTGAACCGGTTGGCAACTTCTCCTCACCTATCTCACGGCAATCTGTCATACACTAGCCATGGATCACGCAATATTGTTTTGAAGAAGTGGGTTCCACTTGCTCCTGCCAAAAGAGCATCGAAGCAAAGAAACCAATAATGGTAGGATGCAAGACCAATCTCGACTCCAAAATCGACAACCACCTCCACAGATGGTGGTAGTGAAGAGCCTAAACCAAGCGGTACAGCAGCAGCTCAATTTGGAGTCTGTATAAACTCGAGCTATCAGCTTCTTCAAAGCCATCTCCCGCATCCTCGAAGAATTCGATGCCAACGTTTAGTCCAAGTTGTGTTTCCCTTTGATATGTCGGACTGTAAATTTATACTTGGCGAACTAGTCCTTTAGCCTCAGTAATTGTGGTTTAGGAAGAGACTTATTTTTGAAGTCTAGAACCTTTGGGAAGAATGAGCTGTCCATGACTACAGTAAAATGATGGCCAATGAGATGGAATTCGAATCTCTTTATCCCATTTTTGACAGCTAATATTTCTTTGTAGACCGAATGATAATGTTTTTGAGGCTCTGGAAATTCTCCACAAGCATGTCCGCAGATATGCTTTTCTCCCTGTATCTCTTCGATGAGGACCGCACCCCAGTGGGTGTCGCTAGCATCAGTCTGAAGGATCTGATGTCCAATGCTGGGAATCTTCAGAGGTGGCGGATTCAGAGCCACTTCTTTTAATGCCTTGACTGCTCTTGTTTGTTCCTCCTTCCAACGTGGTGCAGCCTTCCTAAGCATTTTTGACAATTGGTAGGTGTGGGTGGCCACATGGGGAATAAACTTCCTGATGTAATTGATAATACCAAGGAACTGTTGTATTTGTTTTACTGTCAAGTCCTTATCAGGAAACTTCAATAATTCTTCTGCAATGTGAGGTCCCGGTTGGTATTTTCCATCTTTAAACTTCATTCCAAGGAAGTCGATATTAGTTTGGGCCAATGAGCCCTTCTTTTCAGATAGCATAATTCCATAGGAATCCACCAATTGTTGAAATGTAGAGAGAAGTGTTTTATGGGCAGTAACATCTTTGGAGAAAAGAAGGATATCGTCTATGTAAATAAGAGCACTGTGAAGTATGGGCTCGAGTATCCTTGTCATGGCCTTTCGGAAAACTAATGGGGCCATCTTAAGGTCAAATGGAAGGATTGTCCATTGGTATTGGGCCGTGGGAATGCAGAAAGCGATTTTGGGCCTATAAGAGGGGTTCATACCCAGTTGCCAAAATCCAGCTTTGAGATCAAATTTGGAGAAGACATGGGCCACGTGGAGTTGAGTGAACAAGGCTTCTGGTTTCAATAACGGGAACTTGTCATCTTGGAGGAAATGATTGAGGGACTTGTAATCAATGACAAGTCGTTTCTTTCCTCTTAACCGTTCTGATCTTTTTTCAACATAAAAGGCCTGGCATGCCCATTGAGAGGAAGTGGGTTCTATGAGACCTTGTTGAAGAAGCTATTTACATTCTTCTTGGGCTAGAGCCAAGTCTGTAGGATTCATCCCCGAGTGTGATGCCTTTGTCAGGTTGATATCCTCATTGAGTTTAAATGGAAGGTTAACAAAGAACTCTGGGTTCTTCCACAGAGGATGGTGATGATGAAAATGTGCATGAGAATCAGCACAAGACCTTAAGAGGAGCTCTTTGTGTTCTTGGAAGTCAGCTGAGGCATCAGCCAAAGAATATAACCTTGGGACAGAGGTGAATGGTGAAAAATTCTTTTTATATTTTAATCCTGTTGGGAGGATCTTCAAATGCTCTGCTTGTTGATACAAGTCAAAGCCTATTAGCAAATCCTTGTCAGGAAGATCAGACCTGATGACCCTG
This sequence comes from Hevea brasiliensis, assembly GCF_030052815.1. NCBI lineage: Eukaryota > Viridiplantae > Streptophyta > Magnoliopsida > Malpighiales > Euphorbiaceae > Hevea > Hevea brasiliensis. Next base: position 15,134,453 of record NC_079509.1, on the reverse strand, counting down.
GTCCAGAGGATGCAAGTGGGGAAGAACTGAATCCCAATGGGATGCTTGGTGATGAGGCTAGTTTTGAAAACGTTCCCATCTGCTGCCTTGAAGTACTCTTCATGAAGGGCCCAGTATTTTGGAGGTAAAATAGCTGGGTTCATCATGCTTTTGTGAGCCTCGGTATCTAGGAAACCAATAACACTAATGGGCCGTTCATATTTGTTGGGAAGAATATGAAGTGGGACCAAAGGAATTGGAATAGTGTCTGGGCCGTGAGTTGATTGGGAGGATTGGATATGTTGGGCTAGGTAAGACGGGTAATGGGCTTCAGTATCTGAACCTGATTCTTTTGACGAGAAAGAGTGGTCTTGTTCTGAACCAATATCTATTCCGAGGGCAAAGACTGTATCTTCATCTGGTTCCTCTTGTTCAGAGAACAGGGATTCAACATCATCTGTTCTAGGGAGATGTGAGAAGCTTGTTGTATATGTTGTAAAAGCTTAACTGCCTTATTGGGGTTCTTAGGGCAGTTCTTGGCATAGTGACCTCGATTGCCACAGATGCAGTATCTATCAGACTTCTTTGTACCCGTTCTTTTCTTTCAAAAGTATCTGACTGGTCTTCTTCCCTTTTTCTGCTTGAAAAGGGGTTTGAACCAAGAAGAATACTTCTTGTAATGTCCCTTCTTCTTTGGCTTGCATTCACAATTCTTTTCCTTGCATTTGATGGCAAGGTGGGACTTCTGGCAGACATTCTTCAAGGCTTTGCTGTTGTCAATGATGTCTTTAAATAACTTTTATTGCTCACACATTTTATCTAGACAAGCCAGTGTCATCTGGTGGATTTCTCCGATGGTAATGGTATTCATTGCTCTTACAGTTGCGTGAATGCCGTGGAGCTCAGGTTGTAGTGCCTCCAGAAGAGAGGCAATGTATGTGTGTCGAAGATTGACATCATTATAACCATTCAGTAAATAATATCGTTGAGCCATGCGTTGTCTTTCATTACACCAGGAGTACTTTGACATGCGTTGCTGATCTCTGAAAAGGACAGATATTGAAAGACATTACCAGCGCATGGCTCAGCGATATTATTTACTGAATGGTTATAATGATGTCAATCTTCGACACACATACATTGCCTCTCTTCTGGAGGCACTACAACCTGAGCTCCACAGAAGCATTGCTGCAACCAGAAGAGCAATGAATACCATTACCATCGGAGAAATCCACCAGATGACACTGGCTTGTCTAGATAAAATGTGTGAGCAACAAAAGTTATTTAAAGACATCATTGACAACAGCAAAGCCTTGAAGAATGTCTGCTAGAAGTCCCACCTTGCCATCAAATGTAAGGAAAAGAATTGTGAATGTAAGCCAAAGAAGAAGGGATATTACAAGAAGTATTCTTCTGGGTTCAAACCCCTTTCAGCGTAAAAGGAAGAAGACGATCGATACTTTTGAAAGAAAAGAACGGGTACATAGAAGTCTGATAGATGCTGCATCTGTGGCAATCGAGGTCACTATGCTAAGAACTGCCTTAAGAACCCCAATAAGGCAGTTAAGCTTTTACAACATATACAACAGGCTTCTCACATCTCCCTGGAACATGATGATGTTGAATCCCTATTCTCTGAACAGGAGGAACCAGATGAAGATACAGTTTTTGCCCTCGGAACAGATATTGATTCAGAATAAGACCACTCTTTCTCTTCAGAAGAATCAGGTTCAAATACTGAAGCCCATTACCCGTCTGACCTAGCCCAACATATCCAATCCTCCCAATCAACTCACGGCCCAGACACTATTCCAATTCCTTTGGTCCCACTTCATATTCTTCCCAGCAAATATGAATGGCCCATTAGTGTCATTGGTTTCCTAGATACCAGGCTCACAAAACCATGATGAACCCAACTATTTTACCTCCAGAATACTGGGTCCCTCATGAAGAGTACTTCAAGGCAGCAGATGGGAACGTTTCAAAACTAGCCTCATCACCAAGCATCCCATTGGGATTCAGTTCTTCCCCACTTGCATCCTCTGGACCAGGGTCATCAGGTCTGATCTTCCTGACAAGCATTTGCTAATAGGCTTTGACTTGTATCAACAAGCAGAGCATTTGAAGATCCTTCTAATAGGATTAAAATATAAAAGGAATTTTCAGCCATTCACCTCTGTCCCAAGGTTATATTCTTTGGCTGATGCCTCAGCTGACTTCCAAGAATACAAGGAGCTCCTTTTAAGGTCCTGTGCTGATTCTCATGCACATTTTCATCATCACCATCCTCTATGGAAGAACCCAGAGTTCTTTGTTAACCTTCCATTTAAACTCAATGAGGATATCAACCCGACAAAGGCATCACACCCAGGGATGGATCCTACAGACTTGGCTCTAGCCCAAGAAGAATATAAACAGCTTCTACAACAAGGTCTCATAGAACCCACTTCCTCTCAATGGGCATGCCAAGCCTTTTATGTTGAAAAAAGATCTGAATGGTTAAGAGAAAAGAAATGACTTGTCATTGATTACAAGCCCCTCAATCATTTCCTCCAAGATGACAAGTTCCCGTTATCGAAACCGGAAGCCTTGTTCACTCAACTCCACGAGGCCCATGTCCTCTCCAAATTTGATCTCAAAGCTGGATTTTGGCAACTGGGTATTAACCCCTCTTATAGGCCCAAAACCGCTTTCTGCATTCCCATAGCCCAATACCAATGGACAGTGTCGTAAGGGTTTTGCGGTCGCCTAGACGAACCCTCACCGAAGTGGGAAGGAATGAGGAGTCGCCACTTTAATTTTGAGGGAAATTAAAGAAAACCATTTGTGAAATGCAACTTAAAATGAAACCACTTCAAATCTGAGAGATTCTAGGTTGAGTGCAGTAAATGGGTGGAGAAGGTGTTAGGCACCCCACCTCGTCCCTCAATGAGGGTGAGCATATTTAACCTTACGTTCTTTATAAATTAAAATCGATAGTTAGGGGGGTTTGAATGGAAATGTTAATCCTTTTGATAAAAGGGAATATTTGATTTTTCACTAATTCGGATCACCCAGATACGCAAGTAAATGAGACGACCTTAGTGAATTGATGGTGCGTAGCGGTTTTTCATTTATGGGATTATTTTGCGTATTTGTTAAAATTCGATTTGAGAATCAAATAAGAACTCTCCTCTGATCTCTTTTTAGATTAAAATTTCGATTGGAGATCGGATAAGAACTCTCCTCCGATCTCTTTCAGATATTCATTAAAAATTTTGATTGAGAATCGGATAAGGACTCTCCTCTGATCTCTTTTAGATATTTATTGAAAATTTTAATTGAGAATCAGATAAGAACTCTCCTCCGATCTCTTTTAGATATTTATTAGAATTTTTAATTGAGAATCGGATAAGAACTCTCCTCCGATCTCTTTTAGATATTTACTAAGATTTTTGATTGAGAATCGGATAAGAACTCTCCTCCGATCTCTTTTAGATATTTACTAAGATTATTGATTGAGAATCGGATAAGAACTCTCCTCCGATCTCTTTTAGATATTTATTAGAATTTTTGATTGAGAATCGGATAAGAACTCTCTTCCGATCTCTTTTAGATATTTACTAAGATTTTTGATTGAGAATCGGATAAGAACTCTCCTCCGATCTCTTTTAGATATTTACTAAGATTTTTGATTGAGAATCGGATAAGAACTCTCCTTCGATCTCTTTTAGATTTTTATTAGAATTTTTTATTGAGAATCGGATAAGAACTCTCCTCCGATCTCTTTTAGATATTTACTAAGATTTTTTATTGAGAATCGGATAAGAACTTTCTTCCGATCTCTTTTACTTATTTATTAGAATTTTTGATTGAGAATCGGATAAGAACTCTCCTCCGATCTCTTTTACTTGAATGAGAGTCGAATAAGGACTTTTCCGACCTCTTAAAATTTGATTACAGCTGCACATCATAAGAGCCTAAGACTAAGGGTTCTGGCATTCAAAGATGCCGGGGACCCGAATAAGGCTTCTTTTAACTCATTGGTACCTCGTGACTAGATAGGGGATACCAGACTGAATTTTACCGACCTCCTATGTGATCGCCTTATCAATACCTTTCGGCAGGCAACATTTGCTCTATTTCATTTGCTAGTCTGAAATTCAATTTTACTCTGACCCTCCACCTTACCCAGTCATCTTCTCGAGCTAATCTGGTGGTTTGACTTCATAACTCTCTGATTTATTATCCGAACGTTTATTAAAAAAAACTCTTATGTTAAGATACTGCTACCCATCATTTTATCAAACTACCTATACGTTACCCGTAACCAGAACACCTACATTAGGAGATAATAAAAGACCAAGAACAAATAAATAACATGAACTGATATCAAAGATAAACTCAAGAGTAACCACCCACGTGGGACCTTCTAACATAAGACAAACTTTAACGAAAATTACGAGCGTAAAGAGAAAATAAAGATGAACACTGGATAAGGCAACGGTTCAGACACTCACCTACAGGAAGTTTAACCTATTGAACTAACTATGGAGCCACGAATGTTGCAGAGTTTCGGGCTAATAGTCTGGGGACTAATGCTTGCCTTGAAATGACGAATGCCTAGTTAGCATGTAATCGAACCGGAATGATAATGAATGAGATTGAGCTCAGAAAATAAAAGTGGATATAAAGGTGGTGAAAACAGAACTGAAACTTAAAAAAGGGTATTGCAGAGCAATGAACAAACTGAAAATCAAGAGTTCCAGTGTCCAACACTTCTTTAAGGTAAATACTTTAGAAAACTGGTTTCTAAAGTCTTTCTAGCTTAAAAATAGCAGAGTAGCAAAACTGAATCAGTTTTCAGAGCCTTTCCACTATAATCACCACCCTTTTTCATCATCCTCCCCTATCAAAAGTTTTCATGCAGGTATTTATAGGGAACGTGTGCTCCCAGTGAAGGGTCAGGATTCCCCTTGAAGGAGATGGAAGGTTTGGATCTTAAAGGACATGATATGATGTTTGAGAATCAAAGAGAATCAAAATGAACGGTTGAGATCCTTTTCAGAATATTTGTCCTTTCTCTCTTCTAATCTGACGGCCCAAAATTTTCTTATCAAGGGCGATCCGAGGGCTGGGAATAAAAGGCGCCGGTCTTGTCGTCTTCTTCTTTGATCCAAGGGCTCCGGACTTGTCCTTACAAGTAAGATCAACGGTAGAGATTGAGATGTACATGACTGTCATGACATACTCTGGCACCTGTCAGCAATGTGGACGATTCTGCAAATGAGGCGTGCGGAGGAGATTTGATCTCGTCTGTAATGCTTTAACTACCTCGGCTTTGATTATGACGACAGTCATGGGAAGTTGTCTTATTCTCTTTGCATTCCGATCTCCCCTCCCTTCCGATCTTTCCAATATGCTCTTTTTCCGAAGTCTCATGCCGGGCCCCTCTCCCGATCTCTCTCATTCCAAAGTCTTCTCCTTTGTCCGGGTCGGTTCAATCAAGGCATTTATTCTTTCAACTTTCGAGGCGTCTGCTTCGTTTTCTGCTAGCCATAAATGCTCAGACCTTCTCTATATATATACCCTCGTCAGGAAATCCTCCCGCATTTCATTTTCTCCTCTTTCTCACTTTTCCTGTTCTAACTGCTCCGGTAACAATCCCGGCCATGATAGCTGCTTTTAATCTTTTCCCGGCTGTTCACCTTGTTCACCGACTGACAATTTTCGACCCCGGTGATCAGAAAATCATTATGGGCATATTTGATGACAGTGAGAGAATCGGACTAATTCACCTATCCAGATCGAGAATATCAATTACGTTGACCCCGAATCGATCGACCGATGTAATCGGTGAACCGATTTCGGGCTAGAAGATTGCTAATTTCCCTCCGATCTTTGGTGACTGCCCTTCGAAGTTCATTTGGCTTCTCACCATATTAGGTGTCCCGACAGCGGCTCGGTTCCGAGCGATAATATTGATGGTGATCTCTCTTATCCTCATGAGAGTCATAGTCACCCCATCTGAGCTGTACATCTATCCGATGTCGATGGCCGGTCTCCTGATCAAACACATCTTTTGATTTAGCCACGAGACTAGGCTTTGACATTGGCCTTCGCTAGATAGGATGTACTGCCGATTTGTAGAGATCGCCCAAATGATATAATTATCCCTTTAATGTAATCCGATCTCTAGAGATCGCCCAAATGATGTATTCTCCCTTTTAATGTAATCCGATCTCTAGAGATCGCCCAAATAATGTAATCTCCCTTTTAGAAATGAAATACAATTATCATTTTATTATTATTGCATTGGTTATTTTTCGATCTCTGATGTGTTCATCCGATCCGATTCTTAACTGAATAGCCCTTAGCCGATCTGTCATTCCAAACAACCACCTTAATCTGTCGGTCCTTTAACCATCTGATCTCTCTTTATTCAATTATGGAATTTCCGAAATATTCGTGAGACGTGTCAGAAAAAGCTGGCGAATCTCGCTAACCGATGTGCCGCTTGGGACACCGTGAGCATTAAATGCTCAGACGGGTATAAATAGGGGATGGGTTCGCCAGTTGCTCCCTTATGTCATTTTCAGTCTCTCGTGAGCGATTCCAAAACCCTTTCATTTTTTCAAATTCTTCCGACACCGATCACACTCCGGTAAGGGTTTTGATCTTTCTTTCAGTTTAAATTTTCTCTTTTCTTTGAAAATGAGCGGTGCCGAGGGTCAGAGAGCGGCAAGCCCCCCCTTCCGTTCAGATCTCGTGGTCGTCAGATGAAGTAGAAGTGGTCGGACCAAGCAGGCGACCTGAACCTCCTAGGACCTCCGTTCCAGCCCGTGGTCAAGTAGCACCCTCAAGGTAAACACAATCTTCAGGGAGAGAAAACCTCCCATGGACGAGCTGCCATCAATCCTTCAAGAAACCGACCTGCAGTCGTTCAGCCAAGAGTATAACATTTAGCCCGATTCATACGAACTCATTAAGTGTCACGGCGATCTTCGAGCCGATCACTTCTTCGAAGAGAATGATGTGATCATGGTATACGAAGAGCAATTAAAAGCCCAGCTGCGGTTCCCTCTTGACGACTTCTTCAAGGAAGTTCTAAAATTTTACCAAGTGTGCATAGCCCAAGTTCACCCGAACTCATGGCGGATCCTAGTAGCCTTCAAAGGCCTTTGCCGAGCCAAAGGACTCAGTCCTACAGCTAAGGTGTTCGCCGAACTACATAGGCTAACTCGTCGAAAGGACGACGAGTATTGGTTCTTTCAGGCAAAGCCACATTCTGGGCTTTTTACAGATCTGCCCTCCTCCCTGAAGAATTGGAAGAATCGCTTTTTTATTCTGAGGAGCAAAATTCCGAACGGCTTTGAGGGTTTCCCACGAAGCTGGCTGCACCAGGGTCTCTTACTTCCGAAGCGCATCACCCTGAATAGGGAAGAAGGCCTAATGGTGATGGAACTGAAAGATCAGGCGGCCCGACAGAAGTTCTCTTGTTTAGATGCAGTGACGGCCGAACTGCATCATTGGACAATGGAGTTGATTACTGGCGAAGAATGCGAGCTTCAGCTCTCTAACCTTGGCCTCGGTACTTTCTATATCTCTGATCTTTGGGCCTTAGCGATCTCACTGACCTTTTCTTTGTGCAGGTATGGCGAGCGGTGAGGCTTCCAAGGAAAGCCGAAAGCGCAAGAGAGAGGTCTCCAGAAAAGTGCGGGAGATGAAGTACGCCGAGGCCTCTCAGACGCCGAGGCACGATCCGAGTGAGATACGGGGAGGTTCGACCCGACCTTCAGGACCACCGGTTCCTGAAATAGAAGTGGTTCGGTCTCCTCCTCGGCATGAAGAGCTGCCACCACCTCCTCCGGTTGCTTCAAGTGTGGAAGGGGTCCTTCCCAACCACCTGTGAGGACCCTTTCCCGCGGCGCTCAAAACCTGATCCACTCGTTGGAGAAGAACCGAACAGTTCGAGAGAATCCGGGCTTTGCTAAGGTCTTGGGGTCCTCCATCTGCCTTTGGGAGGATCGGGATAGGCTAACCCCGAACGATTTCGATGATATCCTGACCTAGACTATGAGCCTGAGTGTGGACAGTTTGGTGAACCAACATATTGTCCGGGAGAAGGTCACCGTATGAGGCAAGAGATCGAGAAGGTGGGTCATGAAGCAGCTTCCCTCCGATCCCAACTTTCATCCGCCCAAAACTATATAGCTGAAATTGAGGGGCGGATGAAGTTCTACGAGGATAAGTTGACCGAGCAAGCCCATGTTCTTGAAGAGGTTCGGACGCTCCGAGCCGCCAATGTTGCTCGCCTCACTGACGAACTCAAGGCAAAGGAAGAAGAGGCGGTGACAAGGGAGGCCGGTGCTTATGTGAACGCCCATGGGGATCTCTTGGCCGAGCTCAAGAAGCGTTATCCCGAAGAGGACTTTTCCTAGATGATAGACCTGGCTCCGCAAGACGAAGAGGATAGCGAGGAAGAGGCCGAAGGTGATAGAGGGGGTGAACAAAATGTAGAACAGGCTGGGGGTGATCCTCTAGCCGAATGACTTGTATAAATTTTTAATTTGAAATGAAATGAAGTTCCCCCTTTTTTTTAATGATTGAATGAGATCGGAAAGTATCTAAGTTGCATGAGCGCCTGATTGTCTGAACATATTAGAACAACTTGAAAGCAATTATTAACCTATGTATGAGAGATCGGTAAAACTTTGTAGACATGAGATCGGCCTAAACCGAGAACAAACACTGAATGGAACTTAAGATTATTAAAATTGGAAACCTGATCTGAACACTTAAGATTGGAAGCACCATTAAGCCGGATTAAAACCTTAACTTTATTGAATAGCTATCCACAATATTTATGAATGGGGAATCGGATGACATGAAGAGTTAATGTTGGTTCAATTTCGTTTGACAAGAGAGATCGGAAATGTGATTGATCGACCGAAAAACTTGGTAATTGATTCGAGAGATCGGATAGGATTTAAATGATATGGAGACTTAGTACTAATTTGATTCCTTTTGAAGAGAGATCGGAAATGTGATTGACCGGCAAAGAGAGGCTTGGTGCTGGGGATCGGTTTCAAAGTTTATTGATTCCGGGGATCGGCCAAAATATGGTGTCGACAGCTGCCCCTCTTTACATAATTCCTACTAAAGGGAAAAATTTTCCAGTGTAGGGATTATGTAAAGATTCAGACCCATATTTTGGGCGATTGGGTATTGAAATGTTGAGGTTAGTAACAGGAATTTAAATGTTGAAAAATTAAAGTCAACCTAGATCAAGGAACCAGAGGTTGATTAACAGGAAATTTAAATGCTGAAAATTAAAAGCAACTTAGATCAAAGAACCAAAGGTCGATTAACAAGAAATTTAAATGCTGGAAATTAAAATCAACTTGGATCAAGGAACCAGAGGTTGATTAATAAGAAATTTAAATGCTGGAAATTAAAATCAACTTAGATCAAGGAACCAGAGGTTGATTAACAAGAAATTTAAATGCTGAAAATTAAAATCAACTTAGATCAAGGAACCAGAGGTTGATTAACAGGAAATTTAATGCTGAAAATTAAAATCAACTTAGATCAAGGAACCAGAGGTTGATTAACAGGAAATTTAAATGCTGAAAATTAAAATCAACTTAGATCAAGGAACCAGAGGTTGATTAACAGGAAATTTAAATGCTGAAAATTAAAATCAACTTAGATCAATGAACCAGAGGTTGATTAACAAGAAATTTAAATGCTGAAAATTAAAATCAACTTACAAAACAAGTCTAACTCGACACGAGAAGTTACTCCGCGACGAAGTGTACTTAATAGGATTGCGAAGATAAACGATTAATGGAGGACGAGTTGCAAGACTTAACCCATCGTCCTTGGTTACTTACTTACTTCCCACAGTTCCCCTTCTGCCCTTGACTTGCTTATTTTGCGAAAAGTGCCCTTGTGGGTTTTCACTTTCCCTTTTGCCCATCTGACTAGAAGCGCCCTTCCAGGTTTTCACTTCTAGTTTTTTTTTTTTTTTGGGCCATTCCCTGCAAATTTCATAGCAAAGTACATGAGGTTATCAGTATTCAAATCCTAATCTTATGACAAAACTTTAATAGATTAATAGCGCATTAGAGAAAGAGGTTGAAAAAGGATAATATTAAAGTGTGAGTATGCGGGAAAGATAAAAGCAAAAAGACATATGCGGAGGAAATATGACTTTATTATGGTTTGGAAAATAAAGGTACAGTTTCAAAGAAAAGGGGTACAAGGATGGATCTCACAGATTCCTTGTAGTTGACTTTGAAATTTCTTAACTGCCATTACTCTAAATGCTATGGTAATGAAGATTCATGTAGTGGCGGTTTATTTCCATCCTTGGTTTCATGCCCCCTTCCTTATTTCTCCTTTTTCTGGTTCTAGGGATGCCCTTTCGGGTTTTTTTTTTTTAGGGGCGTCCTTTCGGATTTTCACCCACTTTCTTATGTATAATATCTTTTGACAGTGTCAGCATTCACTGGTCTAGGAAATTCTTCACCATCCATATGAGTCAGGATCAGGGCCCCACCAGAAAATGCTTTTTTAACCACATAGGGTCTCTCATAGGTTGGTGACCATTTACCCCGGGGATCGTTTTGATTCGGGAGTATCTTTTTTAGGATGAGATCTCTTGGTTGAAATTCACGTGGGCAGACGCCTTTGTCAAATGCCCTGGCCAGTCTTCTCTGATATAACTGCCCATGACATGCTGCCGCCAGCCTTTTCTCGTCTAGCAAATTTAATTGGTCCAGCCTTGACTGGATCCACTCCGACTCATCAATCCCTGATTCCTTCAAAATCCTTAGGGAAGGAAGTTCAACTTCAATAGGCAGTACAGCTTCCATCCCATAAATCAGTGAGTATGGGGTTGCCCCAGTTGATGTCCTTACAGAAGTCCGGTATGCGTGAAGGGCGTAGGGAAGCATATCATGCCAATCCCTATAAGTGACCATCATTTTTCGGATTATTCTCTTGAGATTTTTATTTGCAGCTTCCACTGCTCCATTCATCTGGGGACGGTACGGGGAGGAATTGAGATGGCGAATCCTGTATTGATCACATAACCTTTGGACCTTTGGACCATTCAAATTCTTGGCATTATCAGTGACGATTTCACTTGGGAGGCCATGCCGGCAGATGATATTATTTCTGAGGAATTTTAGGAACGTGTTCTGCGTAATGTGAGCATATGATGTCGCTTCGACCCCTTTAGAAAAATAATCGATAGCCACCAGGATAAATCTATGCCCATTGGATGCCTTAGGGTTGATGGGACCAATCACATCGATGCCCCACATTGCGAAAGGCCATGGTGAGACGAGGTTGAACAATTGGTAAGGCAGAACATTTATCAAATCTGCGTAGATTTGACACTTATGGCACTTTCAGAAGTACTCGGCGCAATCCTTTTCCATAGTAGTCCAAAAATATCCCCGTCTCATGATTTGCTTAACTATCATATGCCCATTGGCATGGTTGCACAATTTCCCTCATGAGTCTCGAAAAGGATCCTCTTCGCTTCTTTTGCATCCACACATCTCAACAATTTGCCGTTGGAGCTCCTTTTGTATAGAATTTCTCCACTGGGGAAGTATCCCAATGCTAATCTCCAAATCATCCTCCTTTCGTTTTTGCTCGCCCCTGAGGGGAATTCTCTGGTTCTGATGTAAAGCAGGATGTCATGATACCAAGGTTTACCATCAGGTTCTTCCTCGATCATGAAGCAGTATGTCGGCTCACTCCTTGCTTTAATCTTTAATACCTGAGTCGTCTGCCCTTCTTCCATTTGAGCCATAACAGCTAGGGTGGCTAAGGCATCTGCAAATTGATTCTTGTCTCGACTAAGGTGAGTGAAAGAGATTTCTTCGAATTTATTAATCAACTCCAATAAGTACTTCTGATATGGGATTAGCTTCGGATCCTTAGTTTGCCATTCTCCCTTGACTTAATAAATGATCAGGGCTGAGTCTCCATATACCTCCAACTTCCTGACTTTCATTTCGATAGCAGCCTGTAGACCCATCACACAAGCTTTGTATTCTGCGACATTGTTAGTGTAGTTAAATCTCAACTTGATAGCTATCGGGAAGTGTTTCCCATCTGGGGATACCAATACAGCTCCGATTCCATTACCGGACAAATTGACACCTTCGTCAAATACATTTCCCATACATCAGCAGATTCTTTTTCCTCATTTTCCACTTCATTAACATGCTCATCAGGGAATTCAAAATCCAAGGCTTCATAATCTTGGATGGAGTTTTCTGCTAGGAGATCAGCGATTATGCTACCTTTTACCGCCTTCCGGGTCATATAGACAATGTCATATTGAGAGAGTATGACTTGCCATTTGGCTATCCTTTCCGGCACAAATGGGCTTTCGAACACGTACTTAATAGGATCCATCCTAGAGATGAGCCATGTCTTATGATTCAGCATGTAGTGTTTAAGCCGATTTGCCGTCCAGGCCAACGAGCAACAAGTTTTATCCAGGAAAGAGTATCTCGACTCGCAATCATTGAACTTCTTACTCAAGTAGTAGATGGCTCTTTCCTTTCAACCAGTATCATCATGCTGCCCTAAAACACATTCCATTGAACTCTGTTGGACTGCCATATACAGAATCAGAGGCCTTCCTGCCACCGGCGGAACCAATACTGGTGGGTTTGACAGGTAGTGCTTAATTTTCTCGAAAGCCTCTTGACAAACGGAATCCCATTGAGTGGTGTTGTTCTTTCGGAGTAGTCTAAAAATAGGCTCAACTTTGGCAGTGAGATTGGAAATAAATCTCGAGATGTAGTTCAATTTCCCCAGGAAACTGCGCACCTCCCTTTCTGTTTTTGAGGATGGCATCTCTTGAATAGCTCGAACTTTATCTGAATCTACTTCTATTCCCTTCTCACTCGCTATGAATCCCAACAACTTCCCAGATCTAGCTCCGAATATGCATTTGGCGGGGTTCAGTTTCAGTTGATATTTCCTGAGTCTCTCGAATACTTTCCTCAGCACCTGCACATGGCTTTCTCCTCCCCTGGACTTGATGATCATATCATCCACGTATACCTCCACTTCTTTATGCATCATATCGTGGAATAATGTGACCATAGCACGCTGGTAGGTGGCGCCAGCATTCTTTAATCCAAAAGTCATGACCCGGTAACAAAATACCCCCCATTGAGTGATAAAAGTAGTTTTTTCCTTGTCTTCCTCATCCATTGGGATTTGGTTGTATCCAGATGCCCCATCGATACACGAACATCTGCCCAATCCTGCAGCATTGTCTACTAACACATCTATGTGTGGGAGAGGGAAATCATCTTTCAAGCTTGCTTTATTAAGATCCCTGTAATCAACACACACCCTGACTCTCCCGTCCTTCTTCATCACCGGGACAACGTTAGCTATCCATTGGGGATATTTAACCACTTCCAGAAACCCAGCATCATATTGCTTCTTGACTTCATCCCTAACTTTGAGCAGCGTGTCAGGGTTCATTCTTCTTAATTTTTGTTTTACCGGGATTGTCCCCGGAATTAGGGGAATTTTGTGCGTTACTATATGAGGGTCCAAACCAGTCATATCGTCATAGCTCCATGAAAACACATCTAGGAATTCTTTGAGCAAACTGACCATATCTTCTAATTCTTGACTCTCCACAACCTTAAGTTCCCTTTTTACTTCTTCCGTGCCTAAGTTTACGGTGTGCGTTTCATCCCCACAAGGCACAAGGGAAGGTTCATCCTTTTCATCCCTTTCTTTTGTGAGCTCCACCTCAGAATCACTTGAAGTAATGGCAGTTATGGGGATTTCAAAATTAACTAGAGGAATTTCTGAGTCTACTGAATTATTAGGTGTTAATTGATAAATGGTCCTGAAGAAAAAAAAATGGAATATATTATAAGAATGGATTTCAAAAAGGAAAGAAGAAGAGAATTGGATATAACATGTGCTATTAATTCATTAATATTTATGACATAAGAAAAAGGGTCCATTTACAGTATTATACTTGTCATCATGGACAAAATGATCAAGTGTTGATAACTAAAAGTACTTTACTCGAAATTGAGTACAGGGATGTCATCTGCCGTCCAGTTGTCCACTTTTTGTCCTTCAGCTATTGGCGAGACTAGAGCCTCATACAAGGAATCAAGATGGATGACATCGACGGATGGTTCATCGGGTGATTCTTCAATTTTCGCCAGATTTTCAATGACCGGCTTGGTGAAGACCTCTATGATTCTCGGGACTACCTTCATTTTCCCAATTTTCTGATCAAATCTTTGATCCCGAAGCATACTTCTCATCCAGAATCGTCCATCCATAAGGGCGTCTTCCTCATAACCCAAACCGCAACGGCCAACCTTTTGGATAGCCGATATAAGCTCTATAATTCCCTGCAATGTGGTGCCTAACCCCTTGCCCTTTTCATAACCGCCCTTGAGCATCACCTTGGCGACCATAGCCGTAGCCCCTTCATTTCTTGAAATGGTTTCTTGTAATTCAAGAGCCTGGAAAGAGCTTTCCAACGACTCCTTAGCTGCTTCTACATAAGGAAGTGATTGCGGCTTGGTGACCAGCATGGCTTCCTCCCTTCTCACAGTGATGATTTTGCCATCCATAATGTATTTAATCTTCTGGTGCAAAGTTGAAGGAACGGCATTTGCTAAGTGGATCCAAGGCCTCCCCAGCAACATAGTGTATGTGGGCTCAATGTTCATCACTTGGAACGTGACGTTGAAAGTGCATGCGCCGATTTGGAGTGGCAAATCTATGTCTCCCAACACCTCCCTCCTTGTACCATCAAAAGCTCTTACCACCATAGCACTTTGGCGTATCTTTGACCTGTCAACCGGTAGCCTAGCCAAGGTGGCATTAGGCAGTATGTTGAGCATGGATCCATTATCAATAAGGACCTTGGCCATTATGCAACCTTTACATTTCACCGTCACATGTAGAGCCTTAGTGTGCGTTAAGCCTGCAGGGTCTATCTCTTCTTCTGAGAAAGTGGCAAAACTAGATGCCTGAATTTGTCCTACTATCTTCTCGAACTGCCCTGGTGTGATGTCGAGGTTCACAAAGGCCTGATCCAGAATTTTCTGCAGGGCTTGACGTGCACCTCAGAGCTCAGAATTAGGGACAATAGTGAAATTTGAGCAGGTGTCTTTCTTAACTGTTCCACCACGTCGTACTCGCTTTGCTTCATTATTTGAAGCAACAGTTCCTCCTCTTCTTTTGGTCTGACAGGTTCTTCTTTCTCTGCTTTCTCAGCCTCCTCTTCCGTATTTTCTCGTGGCTCTCCCATTTTTACTTTCCCTCTCTTCTTTTCCTTTTCCTCATTCCCTTAACACCTCCCACTTCGGGTTATAAACTCAACTTCTTACTCATGTGGGGAGAACTTTGTGGTAGTGACTAGCTGAGGGTTAGATTGGGGAGTAGCACCACTAGAAGGTCTAGCGTAAATCATCTTGAAGTGCTCGTGAGGAGCGAAGCACGGTTTAGGAGGTACTGAAGGTGAGGTAAGGTCAGGAGCCGGTGTACTGCTTGATGCCCCTTGGGTGAAGACTTGGAAATTATAGTTCCAAGGTACGGCATGGGTGTTTGTGACGGGGAGCTGAGGTGGGGTTCGGATAATTGTTACTGGTGGTAACGATGCTGGGGCTGAGAAGGTGATTCTGTGTTTAGAGGTGGAGGCATTTTGGCCGAATCGGGCTGTGTTTACTCCCTCCTCCATCTTCGACCTCGTTTGACATATCAAGACTTTGAGGGACAGTAAGCTCTGAACCTCTTGCTTAAACTGTTCACAATTTTTCAGTTCGTGGTTAGCTGCCCCCCCATGATAGGGGCATCCCGCCTTATCTTCAGTTTCTGGTGCTTGAAGATAGAGGTAACCTTCCTTCACTACCATTCTAAAAATTTCCTCAAAGTGAGGAATCAATTCATCTACCTCTGGTGTCGACCCTTCTCCTTCCGACTCTATCATGTTCACACCATTGCCCGTATTATGATTGGGCAATGGGTTTGAGATAACATTGGGGAGGGAACCATTCCCTTCAATCTTCAACCACCCATTCCTGATTAGGGCGTGTACTCTTCCTCTGAGTGCCCCGCAATTGTCGGTCGAGTGCCCCTGTGCCCCTCCATGATACTCACACCGGGCACTGGCATTATACCACCTGGGCTATGGCAGCTGAATTGGGTCAAGGGGAATCGGCACTATTTGGTTTATACCGACAAGGTATCGGTATATTTTGCTAAGTGGCAGGGGAACAGGTGGATCAGGATTTCTTGGTGGTCTAGGATTATTTAGAGGTGGTCTGGGTTGAGTAGGTGGAGGAGGTGGTCTGGGTTGGTGTTTGTCGATGGTGGATATTGTGGGCGTGGGTGAGGATAATTTGGGAAAGGGAGTGGAATGTTTGCAACGGTTTGGCCATGAGAAGGTGGATATGGCCGATAGTTGTTCTAAGGAAGTGGGGAGTGATTGTTCTGCCGGGTGATGGAATGCACATCACCGTCCTTTTCTTGCCAAAACTGGCAGTCTTCTTTATAGGATTCTCAGTCAACTCCTGCAGTTGTCCCATCCTTAAGTTGGCTTCTATCCTCTCACCAGCTTGGATGATGTCCGAGAAACTATTGGAAGTGTTTCCAATCATCAGATTGAAGTAGGGAGCCTTCAATGTCTTAATGAACAAGGAGCATAGTTCATTGTCAGTCACTGGAGGATACACTTCTGTGGCCTTCTCTCTCCATCTCTGGGCATATTCTTTAAAACTTTCCCTATCTCTCTGCACCAAGTTTTGGAGTTCTCTCCTTATGGGGGCCACGTCGTAGTTGAACTTGTATTGTTTTAGGAAAGCGTCAGCCAAATCCTTCCAAGAGCGCAATTTGCTTCTGTCCAACTAAATGCACCATCTCAAGGCTGCCCCAGAGAGACTCTCGTGGAAGAAGTGGACTAGGAGTCGATCGTCCTCTGTTAGGGCAGACATTTTGGCAATGTAGGTGGCCAGGTGAATGCGGGGGTCTGAGTTCTCGGTGTATTTGTCGAAGTCCGGGATTTTGAAATTGGGCGGCACCACCACATCTGGCACCAATCTCAGTGACGCCACATCGACTGAACCATACATGTTCAGCCCCTCTATTGCTCTTAATCTCTCTTCTAGAGCGGACAACTTCTTGTTTTCTCTCGTCTTATTCTCTCCTCCTACTGCATGAAATACTCCCCCAGTTGGGAGATGAGGGGTGGAATGAACCGGAGGGATTAGGACTGAAGGGTATGGTTCGACATTCGAGATAGCCGGATAATAGGAGAAAGGTGGGTCATTATTCAGTGGGGCCGGATTGACGGTGATTGTCGGATCCGGGATCAATGGCTGGAAGGTAAAAGAGGTTGAAGCACGTTGGGAATCAACCGTTGTAGGAGGTAGGGGAGGTAGTGGTAAGTTAATTTCTGAAGCAGGCTTATTTTGGGACATCTCCCTCATTAGTCTCATGAGCTCTGAGACCTCGTCTTTCAGCTCGGACACTTGCCCTTGTAGGTTCTGAACTTGTTCCTGGTCTTCCATTAGCCTTATTGTTCGTGATCTTGTTAAGTACACTGGCCTGGGTTGAACTGCGTGTCTGGTCAGGCTTGCTTTGTTTGAAGCAATATTGATTTTCTGCAAGAAAATAAAAAATTTAATGAATTTTGAATTTTGAAAAAGAGTAATTAAAGGTCCTGGTTTGGACAAAGGATATGGTGGTGTCTGAAAGCCAAGAGTGAAATCTGCAGAAGAATAATTGCATTAGTTTTATCATGACATTGTTCGATAGTCCGACGGTGAATGACTGGATTGAACACGCCTCTATGGAACTTGTCCATATGGCGCTTCCAACTTTTTGCATAACCCTAACGAGGGGGTCCTACGGGAGTCATACTACTCATTCACAATTTTGCTAAACAGTGGCTCAAAGTTATTCCATTAATTGAATAGTTCATACATGGCATTCTTTACATTGGCCTAGGCTCAGGAAGGTTCTTTATAATGTAATGACACTTCCTGAGATATTCATAGAGCCTTTCTTCTTGTCTGGCGGGGTCGAACATTTTCAGGGCATATTCGGATTCAAGTAAGAGTTCTTGTTTCCCTTGTGTTATCCTTCTCTCCAGCTGGTTAACATTCTCTTTTAGCTCTTGATAGAGAGCGGCTTGTCTTTCTTTTTCCTTTCTTTCTTTAGCACATTCTTTCAGAATATCGTTGATAAGCTGTGCTTGCTCCTTCAGTTCAAGCTTCTTCTTTTTGCTCTCTTGTTTATACTCTTCCATGAGTATCTCCTGATATTTCATTTTCTCCTGAAGCTTGCTATTTTGTACTTCTGCTTCTTTCATTGTAGCTTGGAGAGAGCTCTTTTCCCTTTCCCATCGTATTTCTTGCTCTTCAAACCCTATATTTTCGGTCTTCGCCTCTTCCCTGAGCCTTCTCACTTTTCTTTTGAGGATCTGTTATTGGTCCTCTAACTATTTTATTTGCTCTTGTAATTGCGAGTTTTCAGTGTTTGCCTTTTGTAGGGAGTTGGCCAAACAAGTGCTAGCTTCTTTTGAAAAGATGTCTTGACAGAGGTCGCTGCCTTCGAATTTGGTTGGATCCGCAGTTAGGTGTCCTTGATCCCTGCCAGCCCTCCATTTAAGATAATCGCTCGTGACACTTGGACCTTTAGGCGACCTTTCCACCATAGTGATACTTTCCCAGGATCTGCGAGCTATTTTTAATTCTTCCTCATTATTGAGTTCATAGTAGAAATGACCTTGGTGGTATTCTCCTATGTTGACTCCGGACTGGGTTGAGCCGAACTGCCTCATTACTAATGCTGGAGTGTAACTTATGTACCCGGTCACTCCAATTAGGGATACTGATTGATTACCCCCCGTGCTGACCAAAATGGGTTGACCCGACGTCCACAATTTCCTCCAACAGTAGTCAGGGCTGTTAAAGCTCAAGATCCGTTCTTGCCACTGCAACTCATCCTTTGGGTTGATTACTAGTCTGGTCATCTTCTCGATGAGAGGCTGGTCAAGGTACCAAGTCAATCCCTTTGTCTCTACAGGACATATGTGACTGATGATCCAGAGGTACAATAATTGAGAACAGCACTTAATGGATCCCTTGCCTTGTCGTCTGTAATAGGTAAGAGTCAATAAAGTCTCTGCAAGAATTGCCGGTACCGGCTTGACTTTCTGTTTTTCTACTGCCCAGAATATCTCCGCAACGCTGCAGGTTATGATTCCCGAAGGTCCAGGGAACAAGATCAGGCCGTATATCCCCAAAGCAAGTGCCAAGAAAGCCTGCTCCCATTGTTCCTCCCGGATGTATTGATCCAACCACTTATTGAGGTAAGTCCAATACCGACCATGAGTGTTTCCTTTGACAGTTTCCCTCATCTTTGCTTCTTCTGGGGGGATCCCCAACATATGTGCGAATCGTTTCCAGGTTTGTCTATGCTCCAGGTGTAGGCAAATCCAATTCTGCATCGCATAAGGAATTTCTAGCAATGCCTGATATTCTTCCATAGTGGGAGCAGTATCGATATCGTTGAAAAAGAACACCCCATACTTAGGATTCCAAACTGACAGCATGGCCTTTAATGCCGGGACTTAGACTTTGACTCGTATCAAGGTTGCAATCCTCTCATATTTCTTCTCAAATCGTGCCTTGACCTGATCGGGAAATGACTTCCAACCATTAGCCAGACCCTCGAGACTATTCATTCTGACCTCAACTTTGCTCAGGTCCAATGGAGCTAATAAGCCAGTATATGCTCTGGTGACATTGCTTCGCGGAGGCACTGAACTATGAGGTGGTTCAGGCCATGGTTTAGCATTCTGTTATAGTCTAAGAACTTCTTCTGCCGACTGACTTGAGGATGCCATGTTAAAAATGATGCTTATCCTTTTACAGACTTTAATTTGGTGATGCCTGCAGGAAAAACTTATTAGCAGGGTAAATTTAGGTAGTTTTGAATTATACTGTTGGCAGAGCAACACCTACACATTTATCAAAGTAGGAAAGTGTGTAGGTTTTCCTAACAGTACGATTCAAGATTATCCTCAAAAATGAAAATAAAACACAAGCAGAATAGGGTAAGAGTAAGTATGCCCCTTTTGTCCTAAAATAGGGAGAGTCCTGGTACCGGATGGATGCTACCTAATTGGATAGTTCTATCTTATAAGGTAGCTTGCTACGGCTTCCAGCTATCGTGATAGTTTAGCTCAAGGTCTAATTTTCTAAAAGCCATAGGTTCCCAAATTGCCCCTACCGTAAACAGTAGAGCCCCATTTTATCCCCATGATACTATCGGGAAAGTTCCACGGGTATCACAGTAAATAGAACGAGTTTCAATCTGAGCAGAAGCCTTCACGGATACTAACGGGGTAAAACCCACGGGTACCGCTACATGACTCCCTCCTATTTTCCTAAAAGGGATAAGAGAGCCCGGGTATAGAGCTGAAGTGTGTGAGGATATCGTGTGAGTGTTCAGTGTGTGAAGGGACACCTTTACCTCTTCCCAATATGGGGAGTTTTTTTTTCCTTTTTTTAGACGAAGAGTGCTGTAGTAAGACAATCAAGACAAGCAAAACAGTTAGCAAAAATAACAATAATTAACACGAGGAATTTTGTAAACTAAGCCCACCTAACTATGGTTGGATCGCAAAATTAAATCTGCTTTTGGACCTCTGGGCTAGGGTTGAAGGAAAAATGATCTCCCCAGTGGAGTCGCCAAGCTGTTGTAAGGGTTTTGCAGTCGCCTGGATGAACCCTCAGCGAAGTGGGAAGGAATGAGGAGTCGCCACTTTAATTTTGAGGGAAATTAAAGAAAACCATTTGTGAAATGCAACTTAAAATGAAACCACTTCAAATACAGAGATTCTAGGTTCGAGGTCCGTAAACGGGTGGGGAAGGTATTAGGCACCCCACCTCGTCCCTCAATAAGGGTGAGCAGATTAAACCTTACGTTTTTTATAAATTAAAATCGATAGTTATGGGGGTTCGAATGGAAATGTTAATCCTTTTGATAAAAGGGAATATTTGATTTTTCACTAATTCGGATTACCCAGATACGCAAGTAAATGAGACGACCTTAGTGAATTGATGGCGCATAGTGGTTTTTCATTTATGGGATTATTTTGCGTATTTGTTAAAATTCAATTTAAGAATCGGATAAGAACTCTCCTCCGATCTCTTTTTAGATTAAAATTTCGATTGGAGATCGGATAAGAACTCTCCTCCGATCTCTTTCAGATATTCATTAAAAATTTTGATTGAGAATCGGATAAGAACTCTCTTCCGATCTCTTTTAGATATTTACTAAGATTTTTTATTGAGAATCGGATAATAACTCTCATCCGATCTCTGTTAGATATTTACTAAGATTATTGATTGAGAATAGGATAAGAACTCTCCTCCGATCTCTTTTAGATATTTATTAGAATTTTTGATTGAGAATCGGATAAGAACTCTCTTTCGATCTCTTTTAGATATTTACTAAGATTTTTGATTGAGAATCGGATAAGAACTCTCCTCCGATCTCTTTTAGATATTTATTAGAATTTTTTATTGAGAATTGGATAAGAACTCTCCTCCGATCTCTTTTAGATATTTACTAAGATTTTTGATTGAGAATTGGATAAGAACTCTCTTCCGATCTCTTTTACTTATTTATTAGAATTTTTGATTGAGAATCGGATAAGAACTCTCCTCCGATCTCTTTTACTTGAATGAGAGTCGGATAAGGACTTTTTCGACCTCTTAAAATTTGATTACAGCTATACATCATAAGAGCCTAAGACTAAGGGTTCTGGCATTCGAAGATGCCAGGGACCCGAATAAGGCTTCTTTTAACTCATTGGTACCTCGTGACTAGATAGGGGATACCAGAATGAATTTTATCGACCTCCTATGTGATCGCCTTACCAATACCTTTCAGCAGGCAACATTTGCTCTATTTCATTTGCTAGTCTGAAATTCAATTTTACTCTGACCCTCCACCTTACCCAGTCATCTTCTCGAGCTAGTCTGGTGGTTTGACTTCATAACTCTCTGATTTATTATTCGAACGTTTATTAAAAAAAACTCTTATGTTAAGATACTGCTACCCATCATTTTATCAAACTACCTATACGTTACCCGTAACCAGAACACCTACATTAGGAGATAATAAAAGACCAAGAACAAATAAATAACATGAACTGATATTAAAGATAAACTCAAGAGTAACCACCCACGTGGGACCTTCTAACATAAGACAAACTTTAACGAAAATTACGAGCGTAAAGAGAAAATAAAGACGAACACTGGATAAGGCAATGGTTCAGACACTCACCTGCAGGAAGTTGAACCTATTGAACTAACTATGGAGTCACGAATGTTGCAGAGTTTCGGGCTAATAGTCTGGGGACTAATGCTTGCCTTGAAATGACGAATGCCTAGTTAGCATGTAATCGAACCGGAATGATAATGAATGAGATTGAGCTCAGAAAATAAAAGTGGATATAAAGGTGGTGAAAACAGAACTGAAACTTAAGAAAGGGTATCGCAGAGCAATGAACAAACTGAAAATCAAGAGTTCCAGTGTCCAACACTTCTTCAAGGAAAATATTTTAGAAAACTGGTTTCTAAAGTCTTTCTAGCTTAAAAATAGCAGAGTAGCAAAACTGAATCAGTTTTCAGAGTCTTTCTACTATAATCACCACCCTTTTTCTTCGTCCTCCCCTATCAACAGTTTTCATGCAGGTATTTATAGGGAACGTGTGCTCCCAATGAAGGGTCAGGATTCCCCTTGAAGGAGATGGAAGGTTTGGATCTTAAAGGACATGATCTGATGTTTGAGAATCAAAGAGAATCAAAATGAATGGCTGAGATCCTTTTTAGAATATTTGTCCTTTCTCTCTTCTAATCTGACAACCCAAAATTTTCTTATCAAGGGCGATCCGAGGGCTGGGAATAAAAGGCGTCGATCTTGTCGTCTTCTTTTTTGATCCAAGGGCTCCGGACTTGTCCTTACAAGTAAGATCAACGGTAGAGATTGAGATGTACAGGACTGTCATGACATACTCTGGCACCTGTCAGCAATGTGGGCGATTCTGGAAATGAGGCGTGCGGAGGAGATTTGATCTCGTCTGCAACGCTTTAACTACCTCGGCTCTGATTATGACGACAGTCATGGGAAGTTGTCTTATTCTCTTTGCATTCCGATCTCCCCTCCCTTCCAATCTTTCCAATATGCTCTTTTTCTGAACTCTCATGCCGGGCCCCTCTCCCGATCTCTCTCATTCCAAATTCTTCTCCTTTGTCCGGGTCGGTTCAGTCAAGGCATTTATTCTTTCAATTTCTGAGGCGTCCGCTTCGTTTTCTGCTAGCCATAAATGCTCAGACCTTCTCTATATATATACCCTCATCAGGAAATCCTCCCGCATTTCATTTTCTCCTCTTTCTCACTTTTCCTGTTCTAACTCCTCCGGTAACAATCCCGGCCATGATAGCTACTTTTGATCTTTTTCGGCTGTTCACCTTGTTCACCGACTGACAATTTTCGACCCCGGTGATCAGAAAATCGTTATGGCCATATTTGATGACAGTGAGAGAACCGGACTAATTCACCGATCTAGATCGAGAATATCGATTGCGTTGACCCCGAATCGATCGACTGATGTAATCGGCGAACCGATTTCGGGCGAGAAGACTGCTAATTTCCCTCTGATCTTTGGTGACTGCCCTTCGAAGTTCATTTGGCTTCTCACCATATTGGGTGTCCCGACAGTGGCTCGGTTCCGAGCGATAATATTGATGGTGATCTCTCTTATCCTCATGAGAGTCATAGTCACCCCATCTGAGCTGTACATTTATCCGATGTCGATGGCCGGTCTCCTGATCAAACACATCTTTTGAATTAGCCATGAGACTAGGCTTTGACATTGGCCTTCGCTAGATAGGATGTACTGCCGATCTCTAGAGATCGCCCAAATGATGTAATTTCCCCTTTAATGTAATCCGATCTCTAGAGATCGCCCAAATGATGTATTCTCCCTTTTAATGTAATCCGATCTCTAGAGATCGCCCAAATGATGTAATCTCCCTTTTAGAAATGAAATACAATTATCATTTTATTATTATTGCATTGGTTATTTTCCGATCTCTGATGTGTTCATCCGATCCGATTCTTAACTAAATAGCCCTTAGCCGATCTGTCATTCCAAACAACCACCTTAATCTGCCGGTCCTTTAACCATCCAATCTCTCCTTATTCAATTATGGAATTTCCAGAATATTCGTGAGACGTGTCAGAAAAAGCTGGCGAATCCCGCTAACCGATGCGCCGCTTGGGACACCGTGAGCATTAAATGCTCAGACGGGTATAAATAGGGGATGGGTCCGCCAGTTGCTCTCTTATGTCATTTTCAACCTCTCGCGAGCGATTCCAAAATCCTCTCATTTTTTCAAATTCTTCCGACACCGATCACACTCCGGTGAGGGTTTTGATATTTCTTTCAGTTTAAATTTTCTCTTTTCTTTGAAAATGAGTGGCGCCGAGGGTCAGAGAGTGGCAAGCCCCCCTTTCGTTCAGATCTCGTGGTCGTCAGATGAAGTAGAAGTGGTCAGACCAAGCGGGCGACCTGAACCTCCTAGGACCTCCGTTCCAGCCCGTGGTCAAGCAGCACCCTCGAGGCAAACACATTCTTTAGGGAGAGAAAACCTCCCCATGGACGAGCTGCCATCAATCCTTCAAGAAACTGACCTGCAATCGTTCAACCAAGAGTATAACATTCAGCTCGATTCATACGAACTCATTAAGTGTCACGGTGATCTTTGAGCCGATCACTTCTTTGAAGAGAATGATATGATCATGGTATACGAAGAGCAATTAAAAGCCGGGCTACGGTTCCCTCTTGACGACTTCTTCAAGGAAGTTCTAAAATTTCACCAAGTGTGCATAGTCCAAGTTCAGCCGAACTCATGGCGAATCCTAGTAGCCTTCAGAGGCCTTTGCCAAGCCAAAGGACTCAGTCCTACAGCTAAGGTGTTCGCCGAACTACATAGGCTAACTCGTTGAAAGGATGATGAGTATTGGTTCTTTCAAGAGAAGCCACATTGTGGGCTTTTTACCGATCTACCCTCCTCCCTGAAGAATTGGAAGAATCGCTTCTTTATTCTGAGGAGCGAAATTCCGAACGACTTTGAGGGTTTCCCACGTAGCTGACTGTACCAAGGTCCCATACTTCCGAAGCGCATCACCCTGAATAGGGAAGAAGGCCTAATGGTGATGGAACTGAAAGATCAGGCGGCCTGACAGAAGTTCTCTTGTTTAGATACAGTGATGGCCGAACTGCATCATTGGACAATGGAGTTGATTACTGGCGAAGAACGCAGGCTTCAGCTCTCTGACCTCGGCCTCGGTACTTTCTATATCTCTGATCTTTGGGCCTTAGCGATCTCACTGACCTTTTCTTTGTGCAGGTATGGCAAGCGGCGAGGCTTCCAAGGAAAGCCGAAAGCGCAAGAGAGAGGTCTCCAGAAAAGTGAGGGAGATGAAGTACGCTGAGGCCTCTCAGACGCCGAGGCACGATCCGAGTGAGATACAGGGAGGTTCGTCCCGACCTTCAGGACCGCCGGTTCCTGAAATAGAAGTGGTTCGGTCTCCTCCTCGGCATGAAGAGCCGCCACCACCTCCTCCGATTGCTTCAAGTGCGAAAGGGGGTACTTCCCAACCACCTGTGAGGACCCTTTTCTGCGGCGCTCAAATCCTGATCCACTCGCTGGAGAAGAACCGGACGGTTCGAGAGAATCCAGGCTTTGCTAAGGTCTTGGGGTCCTCCATCTGGCTTCGGGAGGATCGGGATAGGCTAACCCCGAACGATCTCGATGATATCCTGACCCAAACTATGAGTCTGAGTGTGGAGAGTTTGGTGAACCAACATATTGTCTGGGAGAAGGCTCACCGTATGAGGCAAGAGATCGAGAAGGTGGGTCATGAAACAGCTTCCCTCCGATCCCAACTTTCATCCGCCCAAAACTATATAGCTGAAATTGAGGGGAGGATGAAGTTCTATGAGGATAAGTTGACCGAGAAAGCCCATGTTCTTGAAGAGGTTCGAGCGCTTCGAGCCGCCGATGTTGCTCGCCTCACTGACAAACTCAAGGCAAAGGAAGAAGAGGCGGTGACAAGGGAGGCCGGTGCTTATGTGAACACCCATGGGGATCTCTTGGCCGAGCTCAAGAAGCGTTATCACGAAGAGGACTTTTCTTGGATGATAGACCTGGCTCCGCAAGACGAAGAGGATAGCGAGGAGGAGGCCGAAGGTGATAGAGGGGGTGAACAAAATGTAGAACAGGCTGGGGGTGCTCCTCCAGCCGAATGACTTGTATAAATTTTTAATTTGAAATGAAATGAAGTTCCCCCTTTTTTTTAATGACCGAATGAGATCGAAAAGTATCTAAGTTGCATGAGCGCCTGATTGTCTGAACATATTAGAACAACTTGAAAGCAATTATTAACCTATGTATGAGAGATCGGTAAAACTTTGTAGACATGAGATCGGCCTAAACTGAGAACAAACACTGAACGGAACTTAGGATTATTAAAACTGGAAACCTGATATGAACACTTAAGATCAGAAGCACCGTTAAGCCGGATTAAAACCTTAACATTATTGAACAGCTATCCACAATATTTATGAATGGGGAATCGGATGGCATGAAGAGTTAATGTTGGTTCAATTTCGTTTGACAAGAGAGATTAGAAATGTGATTGACCGGCCGAAAAACTTGGTAATTGATTCGAGAGATCGGATAGGATTTAAATGATATGGAGACTTAGTACTAATTTGATTCCTTTTGAAGAGAGATCGGAAATGTGATTGACCGGCAAAGAGAGGCTTGGTGCTGGGGATCGGTTTCAAAGTTTATTAATTCCGGGGATCGGCCAAAATATGGTGTCGACAGACAGTCCTTCCATTTGGCCTTAAGACCGGCCCCATCAGTTTTCCAAAAGGCCATGACAAGGATATTCGAGCCCATACTTCACAGTGCTCTTATTTATATAGACGATATCCTTCTTTTCTCCAAAGATGTTACTGCCCATAAGACACTTCTCTCTGCATTTCAACAATTGGTGGATTCCTATGAAATTATGCTATCTGAAAAGAAGAGCTCATTGGCCCAAACTGATATCGACTTCTTTGGAATGAAGTTTAAAGATGGAAAATATCAACCGGGACCTCACATTGCAGAAGACTTATTGAAGTTTCCTGATAAGGACTTGACAGTAAAACAAATACAACAGTTCCTTCGTATTATCAATTACATCAGGAAGTTTATTCCCCATGTGGCCACCCACACCTGCCAATTATAAAAAATGCTTAGGAAGGCTACATCACCTTGGAAGGAGGAACAAACAAGAGCAGTCAAGGCATTAAAAGAAGTGGCTCTGAATCCGCTACCTCTGAAGAATCCCAGCATTGGATATTGGATCCTTCAGACTGATGCTAGCGACACCCACTGGGGTGCGGTCCTCATCGAAGAGATACAAGGAGAAAAGCATATCTACGGACATTCTAGTGGAGAATTTCTAAAGCCTCAAAAACATTATCATTCGGTCTACAAAGAAATATTAGCTGTCAAAAATGGGATAAAGAGATTTGAATTCCATCTCATTGGCCATCATTTTACTGTAGTCATGCACAGCTCATCCTTCCCAAAGGTTCTAGACTTCAAAAATAAGTCTCTTCCTGAACCACAATTACTGAGGCTAAAGGACTGGTTCGCCAAGTATAAATTTATAGTCCAATACATCAAAGGGAAACACAACTTGGTTCCTGATCTCCTATCCAGGCCCAAGAACCTCCACCTCATTCAATCTTCCTCTACACTCCCTTTAATCCTTATGGTATCATCATCGTCCTCTCCACATACTCCTTCTCCAATGCACAATTTCCTGGTTCCTACTCCAGACAGTTTTCCTCCAGGATGCTCACCTAACCAACCCATCACAAAAATGGCAAAGTTTGCAAGGGATCACCTGTTCCACTATCTGAGTGCCAGGAACACTCTAAGAGGATTACTCCCATCCTCATCCCTTTTCATCCCTGATAACCCTTTCCTCACCTGTTTCAGTATCCATCCTGATAGAGAACTCATCTTGGAAGAATTGTGGCTCCTTTGGTGCATGGTCACCCTCTATTCCACAGGAATAGAATTCTCACTTATGGGCCTATACCAATATGTTATGTGCAATACCAACAGGACTCTCCTGTCCAGATTTCCGGAATGGTTCAAGCCCATTTCAGCATGGCGATACAGTCTGAAATGTATCATAGAGACACATGGGATTGAAGACAGGCCCACCGGGACTCAACTTAACATCAGGACAATGTTCATCATGCATAGGCCTTTCTCTAGAAGGCCCGATGGACTCCTCTAGACTCAAAATACTGAGTACGAATTGAGAACCTACGTAGGATCAGTCATTGAAAAGGACACCATGGGGCCCTTAAGGAAACAACTAGCAGAATATCTCTGCGAAATCAATGGATATCAGTATCTGACGCTCCCCCATGTGAATTGTACATCTCTGGGTCCCATCCGGTCTCTCATTGATGAGCACATTGACTGGACCCATCCTATGTGGCAAGATTCCCAGGATCCAATGGACACCGAGTCACGAGATGCCATTCAGAGTACTGACCCACCATCACCTGTGCACCGACAGTGCCCAAAGGACTTTTTTGGAATCGACTTTGACGACTCCAACTTTGATACTCTCAATCTGTCCACAACCCAATGATAAAAGTTAAAGCTTGTCGGTTAATTATGTAATAAGTGTCTTTTTTTATTTTGCTTTCTTTAAGAGTATCGGTAGCCAGTTTCTAACCGGTTGCCTGTAATCCTAAGAGCCTCCAAGTCTATATAAGGAGTTGCTCTCTTCAGTTGTAATCAGACTCAGTTTTCCTTTCAATAATATTCTCTGAAGTTTTCTTCTATGGCTTTCTAAACCTTTCTCCTTCTCTCCGAAAACCTTTGAACGTGTATCATACTCTTATAATCAGAGATACGTATGCTTTACACTTGCCTCCTTGAGAGGATCCTTTGTATCAGAAATATCTTTGTTATGATATTAGGTACGACGGTCCCGTTATCATATGTATAATGTACAAAAGGGCACAGTTAGAGAGTACCTATAGAGAGGGAACAGGCATAGCATGAGTACATTAAGTTATCTGATCAATTTCTTCAATAGAGATTCGTGTTAGATCTCTCTTGAATCATTCTATATAAATTAGATTGTATCTGCTTGGGGAGAGATATGAAATTTAAATTTTTTAATTCTATTTTTTATTATTAGGATTTCTTTGTAGATTGGATGGTAATATATTGGACGTTTAGAATATAAAAAGTTACTTTGTATCGATCTTCTGAGTCAAATACTTAATTGTTAAAATTCTGTTTTACAATTAAATTTTGAAAAGATATGAGCATTCTGAAAATAAGTAAACAATAAGTTGATTTTGAACAGAATAAATATATCGTCTCACAAAATAATTTAAAAGTAAAATAATTTTATTAATAAATAATTATTAACTAATTTAATTAATTTTTTTATTTTAATAAATTAAAATTGAGTGAGAGACATAATTTACTCTCCTAATACTATCCTCTAATTTAGAAAATTCATTTTACGTTAATGTATAAGAAAATTCACTAAAATACATTTCAATCATTTTAAAATATTTGATAAAAGAAAATCATTTTAAAATATTATTAAAAA
The DNA here is from genome assembly GCF_030052815.1 of Hevea brasiliensis. Lineage (NCBI taxonomy): Eukaryota > Viridiplantae > Streptophyta > Magnoliopsida > Malpighiales > Euphorbiaceae > Hevea > Hevea brasiliensis. Next base: position 15,104,672 of record NC_079509.1, on the reverse strand, counting down.
AAATCAAACGCCAAATTTACAATTAATAATCAGCAGTAAAATATGGGTTAGCAGGGGAAAATTGAAAATAGAGATTGAATTTGATCATCGAGAAGAAGACAATGATGGACGCTTGGATTCGAGCGCTGGTTGAAGCCATACATTCCACCCCCACTCAGGCCGTCCTTTATCTCTCCGGCGGCGCCTCTCAGGTCTCCTTCGCTCTCCGACGGTGCCTCCATTAAGGAGTGATTATCATGAAAATCAACTTAACTAAGTTATTAGATCTTTTGATTAGGCGCTAGGCTGGTTGATTTCAGTGCCTGGAGCTACAAATACGGTGCTTGAAGCTGCGGTGCCCTACTCCCGAATGTCCATGGTTCAATTACTTGGCAAGGTTCTCTTCATTTCAATTCCTAAATTATCATAAATTGCTTCATCTTTGATTTTGTTGGAAAATTTCTTATTTTGCTTTTTTTTTTTTTTTTCTCCCTTCAGATTCCTACTCATTATTGTAGTCAACAAACAGCAGAGGAAATGGCTTTATTGGCTTATAATCGGGCCCTTAAGCTCTCTAGTCCTGGTAAATAAAATCACTAACTAATGTCTCCTTCTAGTTTCTCCCTTTGTTTTTTCTTGAATGATGATGCTACGCCCTTTGGATTTTCACTGTTAGTGACAAAATTATGGGAATTATTTGGTGGACGTGCCTTTGAAAAGCGTAGCTAGCATTGATTTCTGAATGTAATTATTATTATGTTGTTGCATATATAAATAAATTAAATGATCATATTGTGAATTTATACTAATAAAGGATTGGAACGATTGGATAATGGCCAATGACAGTTGCAAAAGTGCCACTCAGTTATCCATTTGTGGGTATTATGCATTTTGAATATCTGTTCTCTATTGCTGTTGTCTAAAATTTGAAAATCCATTAAGTTTATGGCAACATAACTTTTGTAGTAATGTGCAATCAAATGATTTCAACTGCATCAGATTTAAAGTATGTTGGTGATGCTTTGTATAATGTTGTATCAGCACTGCAATTAAATTCAAAAAATTTCATATTGTCATATTTTGTTTGCATTTGTTTTTAAATTGTTTCTAAACAATTTTGTATGATTTCTTCTAAATCAATTTGGTTTTGGCTGTGTACAGAACCAAGATTCCTAAACTATACGATGATATGATTTAGATATGTATACTTCAGTAGCTAGTTGTCCACAAATCTGGATTTAAAGAAGCACTAGAATGGTTTAATAACTATTTTAATTTAATATAGGTTCTATTCATCTGCTGAATAGGTTGTCCAGTTCTTGGTGTGGGTTTTACTGGTTCTCTAGCTAGCACGCAGGCTAAAGTTGGTGACCACAGGTATTATTTATTGATGCCTTTTTTTTTTTTGCCTATGCAGATGTTCCTTCTACAAGTGAATAGAAATTTGATTTTATTTTCAAGTTCAGTTCTAACTTCTTTATACTATAGTTTTCATTGGCTTCAACTAATTAATATATTTGCAATAGTAAATTTGTTCTCAAGTGAGGTGAGTGAAGATGATGGGGAATAGGATGACTTAGGATGAAATGGTGAATAAGGATTTAGTAGTACCAGTCTTCTCTATACATGTAATTTGCAGCATTTTGAGTGACTTTTTGACCTTCTTAACTCCATCATTTCATTTGTTATTTATAGATTTCACTTGTCAACAAGAACATCCAACAGACTTTGGGTATCTACAGTTACTTTGTCAAAGGTAATTGTAGGAAGTCTCCTTTGTCCTTTTTTTCTCAAAAAAAAAAAACTCATTCCTTTTGTGTTGCATTATTAATGAATACTTGGTTACTGATTCAACCTAGGGTTTGCGAACTCGAGAGCAAGAAGATACCATTTCAAGCCATCTCTTACTCAAGGTGTGTAACAATCACATGGATTAATTGCATATTTTTGCTTAAGAAAATTAATGTAATTGCATCTTCCATTGTCTATATTGCTCATACGAAGTTGCTAGAAAATAGGTGACTTGTTGTGATGGCTATTTGCTGCCGACTCAATAGTTTCACTTTGTTTCGCTTCATGTCTTTGAAAATACGTCATACTTAATTTCTATATTAATTTGTTTCATTTCCTTGCTGGTTTTTTTATTACTTATTTTTCTTTTGCTCTTTTTTGGTTACAGGCCGTTGCAAATGCATGCAAAGTCCAGGCAACATTTGTTTCTCATTTGACTGAATCTGATGTGTCTGATGAATTTGAAAAACAATTTACTGAAGATCAAGAACTGGAACAACTTATAAATGGACAAATATGCTTTAAGGTTTATCCATTTTCTAGTGGTATGGAAATGGTTTCTTCTTTGGTTGAATAAATCCCAATTTACATCTACTTATGTCCATTATTTATTGTAAAATTGTTGTTCTGCAGTGACACATACATCAAATGAAGAGAGAAAGATAATACTTTCTGGTTCTTTTAATCCATTGCATGAGGGTCACCTCAAGCTCTTAGAAGTTGCGGCAAGGTATATGAATCTTTCGATCACTTCTGTTTTAAGGATTTTTCTAGCCACTCTTTATTGATAACTGGTGTTTATGCAGCATTTGTGGCAATGGGTATCCATGCTTTGAAATCTCAGCTGTCAATGCTGACAAACCTCCATTGTCGGTATCACAAATCAAAGATCGTGTCAAGCAATTTGAAAAAGTTGGTGAGGCTCAATATTTATATAATTTTCGCCTCCTTTATACTAACATGTTATGTGGATTACTGGTTTTATTGAGATTTAGACACTGCATATTTCTGGGAGGGTGATGCAGTTTTTCATATGACTGCATGGATGTGGAAGGATCATGGATTTCTGTTATGATATGGGGATGGATGGGTGAATTTTTGCATGGAGGTAACTGAATTGGGGTCAATTAAATGCTTAGAGGACAACGTTGATTGTTCAGTTATTGTGGAAACTTGTGCATGCTAGTTTGAACATATTAGAATTATCATTGGAGTAACCATGTAGCTTTTGATAGGAAGTTGCCTACTTGTGACCTAGACTTTCATAGCTGAATTAAAAGGCATCCTAGAGGTATTGTTTATGTCTATCATCAGAGAGCTATTGTTGAACTGTGCTCCTTGAAACCAGCAAAGTTTACGGAAACGTTATTTACTTCCTCGTATGAGCTTTAAACGTATTTTATGAGATCACATGCTATTTAACTCACTGCAAACTTTAATGCAATCCTTTATTAGAATTTTATGTGAGTTTGTGCTAGATTTTCCTACCCTTTCACACTGTTTTTGATGTTGAAATTCTTTCAGAACTCATCCTTCAGATTTTTGTGTTATTTTTTAGCATCTTTTTTCATTATGGTTTTACTGTTGAATGTTAGTTAACAATTGAAATGTGTCTTGTGCCAAACTAAATTGTTTAGGAAATTATTTAATGAGTTTCCTTTTGGATGGCAGGGAAGACAGTAATTATTTCCAGTCAGCCTTTCTTTTACAAGAAAGCTGAGCTTTTCCCTGGTAGTGCTTTTGTAATTGGTACAGACACAGCAGTGCTGATTAATGTATGTCCAAATTGCTCTAAATAAATATGCATGAGATACATTCTGAAGTTGGTATACAATTCTAATGCATTAAATGCCATTATTTAACTATAAATGCCATTATTTAACCATATGTATTAGATACTTACTTGGTATTTTATTAACTAGTAACCTGTTGTGATTTTGTTTATAGCATTATCTGCAGAGTCCATAAGCAGAAAATTCATGCATAATTCTAGGAAAAGCATGCTTTAGGATACTTGTGGGTAACATTTTCTGTTTTGCTGGCATATTGATAAATGTAACATGAGTATATATGATGCTTAAACTTCAGAGTTAATGGACCTTGTGAATTTATAATAGATGTCACTGCCTTAAAGTAAAAGAAGATGGATTCTGGACCCACTTCATCAGAGTTTGGCCACATGTTTTTTTGCAGTCATATGAGATTTTCTTGTTTGTTCCATTTAAGTCCCATTTTTGAAAGCCCATATTCCACAAAAAAATAAAAAATAAAATACGGCCGTTATTTGTACAATGGTTTGTGTTATGATCATTAATCATGGTGAGTTCCATGTGGGTCCCATAATAATCAACGATCAGAGTATATCCGTTCACATACAATGATTGCACTAAATAAATTCTCATATTCCACATGTTAGTTTTGGAAGTAAATGATATGGCAGGAGATGTCTTATTCTGTAAAACTTCTTTGAGACCCCAAATGACTAATATAATTCATTGATGTTGATCTTTACTTGTCCGTGAACGTAGCCTAATTTGAAGAGTGAATCACGTAAATATTTGTGTAGTGGAATACTATTATTATGCATATTTACTTTCACTATTTCTAAATTGGATTTTATCCTACTTTCAACAGACAAATGGGAAAATGGTACCACAATTGTTCAACATAAGGAATTCCTTCATGCCATTAATAATGATGGAAACACATTATGTTATGTTCTCCAAAAATAGGACTGCAAAAGATGGTTCAGAACAAATATTTTATTCTTCTGCTTATATTTGACTCTTCATGTGAAAGATTTATGTTCGACTGCTTATTTTTACTACTTTTGCAGCCCAAGTACTATGATGGTGACTGTGGGAAGATGCTAGAGATACTCATCGCATGCAAGAATACAGGATGCACATTCCTTGTTGGTGGTCGTAATGTAGATGGTGTGTTTAAGGTGTGCCGAAGTTTATGAAAGCGTCTACTTGAGTTGCATCTATTCTATATTCGTTTGGAAATATTATCAATGTGTTTTTCTGGTCTTTCTGAAGGTTCTTGAAGACTTCGACATTCCAGAGGTGTTAAAAGACATGTTGGTCTCCATACCAGCTGAACAGTTTCGCATGGATATTTCCTCCACTGAAATAAGAAAGAGGATTGGGATGTAAGTCTGACACAAGCAACATTTACTTGTTTAATGATTCTTTTAATGCTGATGATGATGAATCTCATATTATGCAACATACATCTGCTGCATGTTTATATATATATATATATATATATATATATATATATATATATTACCTGTTTACAGATTTAGTGGAGTCGAAATACAATCCTAGTGGGCAGTATCTATACAAAAATGAATAAATAACACTGGCAACATCCAAATACTCAATATCCCTGTAACTGTCTTTATCTTGCACATTTGACATGGACAATTGTGATGATAGAATAGAGTTCATCTCACGAAAGATATTTGATTGAATCATCAATAGATCACCCTTCCCCTCTTCACCCCTCGTTTTGACTGTTAACAATTGCAGTTGCCATGGAATTCAAAGATCTTGGACATGCCTGTGGCATCTTTAATATAGGATGCATGAACAAGAGCGTCAATTCTCTTAAGGGAGCTGCTATTTGTAATCCATGGATTGCTAATTTCACTCCATTACCCTTTCTAAATTATATGAATTAACCATTTTATCCTTCCTTTTGTTTGCATTCCCTCTTTTGGACGAGACAGCGGCTTCTCCATGAAAAATTCTCATTCAAAATAGCCTCGTCAACATCTTTGTTTGATCGTACTGTGATGATTCTCAAAGCCCCATTGATTCCTTTCGCTCTTACAATTCTCTACTTGCTGAGTTATTGAAGAAGAAAGGGTGATCCGCACTTAATTCCAATGCGGTTTCTAACCCTGTCCCTCATTCAGCTGCAGAACAGTAATTGAGAGTCAGCTGTCCTTAAGCAGCTGAATCTTTGACGATTGACACAATTACTTTAATTTGAGATTCCTCCAAGGAAATTCCACTACCTTGCTTTTGTTTTCGGTATAAGTTAAAAACTTCGTGTCTTTGGCGTTACTGCTCTTGATATTGGAGAACCTGAAAACAAAATTCTCTTGCACGATTGATTCAAATTAACATATTAAATTACATCCTCTCTTGAAGCCATTTGAACCAGTCGACATGAAAATTGAATCCACAAAAAGCCTAACTTTAACAGATTTTTTCCCACTTCTTTGTGAAAAAATATTTAAATAGAAAAAATAATAAAAGAGAAGTAAAATAAATGGTGAATCGTGGTAAGCAAAAGAAGAGCAAAACAATAGTTCGGTTTCCTACACCGAATCCTGAGGCTTTTGAGTTGTGGAAAGAAACTGGTGAACAAGGCAGCTTATTGGGATAATAAATCTCTAGCTACGACTTGAATATACAAATGAAAAATGCAATTACATATGAATGGAACATGAATAATCTAAATGGAAGACATATACAAGCGATTTTCGTATTAACAACCTAGTATCTCTAAACTAAATTCTCTTACAAAAAAAAAATAAAAAGGAGAAAATTATACCGTTTTATTGGTATAGCAGAACTGAATTTGTTCCTATGGAGGCAGGCGGGGGAGGAGATGAGCTCATCCACCGCAATCTGCACCGCACCCGGCAAGACATGTTGCACCGTAAGTATCAGTATGCGCAGCGGAGGCTTTATCCTTGGATGCACCCTGAGCACAAGAGAAAATGATAGCCGTTAAGATGGATAGAGTGATAAGTGCAGCATTGCAGCCCACCATAAGAGCAAAGCTTCACTGACGCCGTTTCTTCCATCCCATCTTATCGCCTCTTTCCATTGCCTCGCCATATCCTTTCTCTCACAATAGAAGCCGATACTTGTTTTGAGTCTTGAGAGCCAGCACCGCTACCATTAAAGGATTGTTTGATTTGTATCGACTTTATATGAAGGTTATATAATAATCTTAAAGAAAGCGGGGAAAAAAGGAAAAAGCTAACTACCAATCCCGCAAATCCTTTCCATTTAGAGGCTGCGTAATTTGTTGACATACGATGCTAATTAAAGGGAAAAGAAAAAAGGAAATTTATTATTTAGTCTTTAGGTTTTGTCATTTGAGTCTTTATATTTTGAAAGTTAAACTATTTAGTCCTTCGATTTTGTTTCAGTTCCACACTTAGGTTCTTCCATTCATTTTGACATCAGTATAATTGTCGTTAGTATTTTAAAATAAGTTTTATTTAATCCTTAGATGTTATAATTATTTATAGTTTCATCCCTTAATTTTGCAATTATTCATCATTTCATTCCTTAATTTTATTTCTTTGTCTCTTCCCTCTCTCACGATAGAGAGAAGAAGAGAGACAAAAAGAGATGTGAGAGATAAAGAGATAGAAGCTGAGTGATGAAATTATAACTAATTGAAAATTTGAGGAATGAAACTGTAAATAATTATAATATCTAATAATTAAATAGTAGTTTATCTTCCAATATTAACGTTAAAATGGAGAAAATAGTCCAGAAGTGTGACGGGAACAAAATTGAAGGACTAAATATTTTAATCTCCAAAATATCAAGAACTCTAATAATAATAATGGCAAAATCAAAGAGTTAAATTGTAATATATTTCAAGAAAAAGAGAGAAAAAAAAACTTATTCAGACACAATTTGTTTCACAGAAAATATTTTTTAAATTTTCTAGCATACGAAGTACTTAGAAAATTGGTTAACGAAAAATATTTTTCCAATTAAAGAGAAAATTAATTTATTTTTTATTTTTTAAATTTTAATAATTTTATTAAAATGTGAAAATACTAATACATATATAAAATAAATATATATCATTAATTTAACATTACAATCAAATAATAAAAAATATTTTTATAAAAAATATTTATTTAAAAAATATTTTTCATAAAAAATAAATTTTATATATATGTTATTTTTTATAAAACAAACGAAATCTCAAAATGATGCTGTTGATAAGTTCTCAAAATAAAATTAATAAATTTTAAATAAATTATAAATAACCTATGATATCTTTGTAAAAAAAAATCAATTAAACTAATTTTTTAGAAAAATTCGTGAGTTCATTTATATGTACAAATAATACAAAATATTAATAAATAAAGGATAAATCAAACGTGTTTTAAAAACATGCTAGCTGGCAATGATATTATTTTACCGCTTATTAAAAAAAAAAAAAAGACATTTTAAAAAGCTGCTGTATATGTTTTGAAGTCTATAATAGTTTTCTATGCACAACTAATTCTTATTTTATTTGTATGTCTGATTCTTATCAAATAATTAAACTTTATACTTTTTTATAATTTTATAAATATAAAAAGATAATTAAAAATTAAATTATATATTTATTCATAATTACATTATCATAAATTAATTTAGTCTATAAAATGACTTAATTTATCTAAATAAATTCTTTATTCGTATTTAGTCATAATCGCTTTAATCTAAGCAAACAATAAAATGATATTGAATTTCATTATGTGCAATTTTCTGATTTAGTATAAACCATAAGAAAAAAAAAAATTGTTATAAATAGAGTAGTCTCCCTTGATTCCGGTAAGATTTCGGCAAGTATCTTACCGGAAATCTAAGATGACATGTAAACGGTAAGAGCTGCAGATGTAAACATGGTAAGAGTAACTAGAGATAAAGCATAAGAACCCAAGTAAAAACAAAAAGAGGACTGAAGAATCTCGTAAAGAAAAAGGAAAGAATCAATTCTCAAGCGCAACTTTGGTATGGATTTTTCTTACGCTACAAGGAAATGATGCGGCAAAAAATTTATTTAGGTTTAATATATTATCAATGTAAACATGTGAATTTTATATATATATATATATATATATATATATATATATATATATATATATGATCTGACATATATAATATATTTTAAGTTTATAATTAAATAAAAAAAATTTTAAATAATATGTTTCATCGTCGTAATATGTTTCATTTTCGTTTTTATAAGTACAAATTTTATAATAATCATCAAATATAGCCTATGAAACTACATTTATGTTATTTCATATAAAGTAATGCAACTTGAAGCTTGTTTTTCCAAACCCAGAAGCTTTTCTATTTTCTCTGGCAATGACATGCCCTGCTTTCTAACAAATTAGTTACACAATATGAAGATGAAGAGATAATTCTAAAACAAGATCAAAGTTTTCATATTCCAGGACACATCTCATTTTAATTTGTAATTATTCAACATACAAGTTAACTATATAATTAAACAAAGCTTGAATTCTGAAAGCTGAGGTCCCCAGCAAAATATTTTGCAATCTGAAAACCATTTCCAGGTTAAGAAATTCCAAATTTACGTCAGCTTTTTATCTTTTGTCGGTCCTCTTGGGATCTTGTCAAGAAATTTCGAACTAAAACTTTCTAACAAATTCTTCATGTCTTGGCTGCTTCTGCCAGCAAAATGATCCACCTGATGTTCATATCTCTCATACAAGGCTGGCACTGTTACGAGGCACAGAAACACTTCATGCAACAAAAAAATCACAAACCCAATGAACTAATTAAGTACAGACAGGGAAAAAAATTTTAAGATTTTAAAAACAAATGGAACAAAGCCTCAGGTTCTTACCAATGTATAAGAGAGTCAGAGTGTCGCAAAGAGACCCAAAAGCTGACAATATCCAGAGACAAGCTATCATCTGAAAATAATTGAAGTGCTTAGGAATGGCACTAGAACGGAAAATGGTTTGAAATGGAGCTATACAGGACAAGAGATTTTCATACCACAAAGAAAGTTATTAGATCGTTCCCACTTGAAATATAGTATAAAGTGGATAGTAATCGGTTGATTTGCTCAAAGAAGAATCTCAGTGTGGATTCTGGCAACTCCATGTCATCAATATCAGGAGGATTTCTGAAAGCAAAAGCATCAAGATGATGAGCACATTTGAAAATAATAATGGCAAAATTTGCTCTTTTTTTTCCTGTTAAATCCTCCTTTTGTTTTGTATTAATTAAAAAAGTTACTCAGTAAAACCACTTTTTCTTTTATTTGTTTTTCATGAGATGGAGTTACATAATATATACGGAAAACTTTGTTACAAAATTTGAGCACTAGAGAGTTCAATTTTTTTTTTTTTTTTAAAAAAAGAAGAATATACATGGACCAAGTATACGTACATGTATAAAATAAGATTAGAAAAAAAATAAAAGAAAAGAAAGGCATATTCAGGGTTACCTCTTGATGAATCCTGCGGCTGCGGTGTTAGACCAAATGAAGAAGATGGCCATAAAAAGCATAAGCAAATGGCAAAGAAGAGTAACAAAATGGTACTCCACAACTTCAAAAAGGAACCATATAACTGTGAAACCAATTAGGATTCCGCCTGATATATACTTGTTCTTCCACAGCAATATGTCAGCAACTGCATCCACAATGTCAAACATTACATTTTCTAATGCTTCCTCTTATAATAATAATAATAATAATAATAATAATAATAATAATAATAATAAGTTTTTTTTTTCAAAATAATATTAGAGTTATTTTCAAGATTATGAGATTATAAATCTAAAAAAAAAAAGGGAAGAAGGTATTACCATGCCCTCCTCCAAGGATGGCATGAAGAGAGCTTCGACGGCCAAACAATTTTCTTGAAGATGCAGGCTGGTTGTCATCAGAATCAGAATCATATATTCCCCAAGTCGGCATGATCACTATAGATGTCAGATGCTATGAAGTTAGTACTATGCATAAAGCTATGATGAAGTTGCATATAAAGGGTTGTGATGAGTTCCATGCTTGGCATCTAAGCAACTCATTGTAATGAAGAAAGGTATGGCTTTAGCATGGCTTGAAGGTTTGCCTTTCACATGCTATCTTCAATAGGTTTTTTAGCTTCAGTATCTTCATCCACCTTGCAAGGAATCAGCATATAAATCAGATTTTCCTTTTTTTTTTTTTTTTGGTTATATATATTGAAAATCTTGAAAGAGGAGAGACATATAGAGAATCCTTGATTGCCAACATGAAGAGACAAAAGATCACCGTATCACTGGCTAATAATAGTGTCGCAAAGGTTTTTGCTGTCGCCTGGACGAATACTCATTGAAGTGAAAAAAGTGAGGAGTCGCCACTTTAATTTTGAGGGAAATTAAAGAAAATCATTTGTAATAATAATTTAAAAAAAAAACACTTCGAAAACAGAGATTCTAGGTTCGGGGTCCGTATACAGGTGGGGATGGTATTAGGCACCCCACCTTGTCTCTCAACGAGGGTAAACAGATTTAATATTATGCTTTTTATAAATTAAAACTGATAATTAGGGGGTTGAAATGATGATGTCAATCCTTTATTCGGATAAAATGAATATTTAATATTTCACCATTTAGGGTTGCCCAAGAACATGAGTACAAGAGACAGCCCTTCAGTTAATAGTTGTTACGTAATGGATTTTGTTGGGGGTTAATTTGAATTTTGAAGTTATGGTATTTTAGTTAGGATTTAAGTTAAGAGCATTCGGTTAAGAACTCTCTTCCGATCTCTTGATGTATTTTGTTGGGGATTTTAAGCTGGAGATTTCGGATAGAAAAACTCCTCCGATCTCCGCATATTTTATTAAGATTTTGGCTGAGAATCAGGTAAGAACTCTCCCTCGATCTCTTAAAGTTTTCTGTTTAAAGTTTAAGTGAGGGATCTCAGATAAGAACTCTCCTCCGATATCCATGTATTTTTAAATTTTGGCTGAGAATCGGGTAAGAACTCTCCTCTGATCTCTTAAAGTATTCTGTTAAAAATTTAAGTGAAGGATCTCGGATAAGAACTCTCTTCCGATCTCCACATATTTTAAATTTTGGCTGAGAATCGGGTAAGAACTCTCCCCCGATCTCTTAAAGTATTCTGTTGAAAATTTAAGTGAAGGATCTCGGATAAGAACTCTCCTCCGATCTCCACATATTTTATTAAGGTTTTGGCCGAGAATACAGATAAGAACTCTCCTCCGATCTCTTTGATATGTTGCGTTTAAGAATCAAGCTGAGCTCGGGTAAGAACTCTCCCCCCGAACTCTTAATGTGTTTATTAGAATGGTATTTATAGGAGTTTCGTAATTAAGGATTCAGATAAAAGGTCTCCTTTTGGAGTATTGAATATGAAGGAAACCCGTGCAAAGCTTTTCCTAGCCTACAGGAACTTATAACTAAGAGGTGGACGAAAGCGAACTCCTTTACGATCTTCTATGTGATCGCTTTATTTGAACTCTTTAGTCTGATCTCTTTTAGTTGCTCGCTCGGGATTCGAGCTTATTTTGATTCCCGATCTATTGTCTCATCCCCTGGGCTCGTTCCGAGGCCCGACCTCATGATTTATTTATTCAACATAATCCTGCTCCCCATCCTATTCAACCCTTTTGCTATACCCCTTCTTATTCAGTCCCAAAAACTCTTGTTAAGATACTCTTACCTATACTCTTTAGAGTATTTACGAGCCGCTGAGGACTCGAACATCTACTTTTGAAGGGATTGAAAACTAAATGACGATAAATGGAACAAATGAAATAAAAGAAGATACTGGGAATAACTATTGACCTAAGTAATCTATTTTGAGATGTAGTGCGACTGGATATCAAAGAAATTTTAAAGGGAAGCTAAAAAAAAGCAAAGATATTCGAAAAAATAACGGTTTAGACGCTTACCTGTAAGAAGTTGAGGAGATAAATGAGTTAACTCTGGTGTCCGCAAGTCCTGCAGAGGTGAAAGTTGACGGCAGAAGGACTCGAACTTGCTCGATGTAATGGAAATAGATCGGAACCAAGTTGAGCATGGAGAGTAATGTGCTGATAATAGAGCGGTGAAAATGAAACTGAACGATAATGGCTTCACAGAGTAATGAACAAGCACTGAAAATGAAAATCTCAGGGTTCAAAGCTCCTTTTTGTGAAAATACTTAAGAAAACTGGTTTCTAAAGTTTCTCGACAATATGAAAGCTCAAAATGTTAAGTAGCAAGACTGAATCAAATTTCAGAGTCTTTCCACTATAATCATCACCTTCTCTTTTTTTTTTTTTTTGTCCCCCTAATCTACAGTATTGCATGCAGGTATTTATAGGGAACGGGTGCCTATAATGAAGGGTCAGGATCTCACCAGGGGAGACGGAGGGTTCAGATTCAAAAGGACATAATCTGATGTCTGGAAATTAAAGAGAATCAAGATGGAGGGCTGGGATCCCGTTCAGAATATCCGTCCTTTCTTCTTTTAATCCAACGGCTCAGGGTCTTGCCTTACAAAATGGATCCAAGGGCTGGGAATAAAAAGTGTCGAACCTGTCGTCTGCTTTTTGATCCAAGGGCTCCGGATCCATCCTTACGATTATGATCAATGGTGGAGATCGAGATGTACATGACTGTCTTAACTGTTTTGGCGTCTGTCAGCTAGGTGGGCGTTTCCTACAGTTGAGGCGTGTGGTGAGGATCTAATCACGCCTGCAACGCTTTAACTAACTCGACTCTGATGATGAAGAGAGTTGATTGAAAGTTATTTAATCTTTCTATGCTTTCCGATCTCTATTCTCTTCTGATCTCCCTATTATGACCCTCTCTTTTTTCTGATCTCTCTCTTGTATCGGGTCCCCTCTCATTTCCCTATCTCTCTCATTCTAGATCTTTCCTCTTTATCTGACTTGCCTCGATCAAAGCAATTAATTCTTCAATTACCGATGCATCTATTTCGGTTTCTATATGCAATAAATGCCCAGGCCCTATATATATGCACCTACGAGAAATCCCCTTCACACTTCACTTTTCCTCTTTCAATTTGTTTTCAATGCTTCATTTCTCCAATCCTAGCTTCTCCGGTGATAATTCTGATTATGGTGGCCATCTTTGATCTTTTTCCGACTTTTTTCTTTGCCCTTCGCCTGAAAATTTATGACCCTGGTGATCGGAGAGCTATGGGGACATCATCTAATGACAGTGAGGGAACCGGACTAATTTACCGATCAAGATCAAAAGTGATAATCGTGCCGATCTCGAGCCGATCTATCAATATAATCGGTAGATCGATCTCGAACAAGAGGACTATTAATTTCAATCTTAATGCCGATGACCACCTCTTGAAGTTCATTTGGCTTCCAACCACATTGGGCGTCCCGACTACAGCTTGGTTCTAGTCGATGACACCGACGATTAGGGGTGTGCAAACGGTCGGTTCGGTTCCGAACCGAACCGAACCGATAAAACCGAAAATCGAAAATCAAAAATTTTAAAAATCGAACCGAACCGATTGATAGGAGAAAACCGAACCGAATCGAACCGATAAATTTTTGTTCATAATAAAAACAAAAAAAATTAGAAATCAAAACTCAAAAATCTTTAGGTTCGGTTTGGTTTCCTTTGATTTCGGTTCGGTTCGATTTGATTCGATTTTTTTGATTTCCTATATATATTAATAATTTCGGTTCGGTTCGATTTTTTGATTTTATTATGAAAATAACCGAACCGAACCGATTTAACCGAAATTATCAAAATTATAAACCGAACCGAACCGATTAAATTTTAAAACCGAACCGATTGAACCGAATTAATCGGTTCGGTTCGGTTTTTCGGTCTAAACCGAAAACTACACACCCCTACCGACGATGACTCCGCTCAATATTATGAGAGTCATAGTCACCCTATCTCAGCTGCACATCTATCCAATACTTGTGGCTGGCTTTCTGATCAAACACATCTTTTGATTCAGCCACAAGACTAAGCTTTGACATAGGCCAGCATTCGAATAAGAATGTAGTGCTGATTTTGAGAGATCTCCAAAAGGATATAACCCAATCTTTTGAGATCGCCCAAATGTAATTCGATCCTTTGAGATCGCCCAAATGTAATCCGATCTTTAAGAAATGAATGAAATTTTATTTGAATATTTTGTTTTGTTATTGAATTAGTTATTTTTCTGATCTCTGATAAGTGTAACCGATCTGATCCCTGGACGAATCACCATGCAGTGATCCGTGGCTTCGAAAATTTATTCAATTTGATGACCTTTGGTTAACCACTCATTTATCCAATTTTATTATGTTTCTGGAATCTTCCCGCGACGTGTCAAGCAAGTAATCCGATTTCGCTAACCGATGCGTCGCTTAGGACTTCGCGAGCATTTAATGGTCAGACTGGTATAAATAGAGGAGAAGTGAGTCAGTTATTTCCTTATGTCATTTTCAGAACTTCCCTAGCAATCTCAGCATTTTCTCTCGTTTTCTCAAGTTTTCAGGCGCCGATCACTCTCCAGTAAGGGTTTTGATTTCCTTTCTTGGTTAATTTCTTTTGTTTTTCCGAAAATGAGCAGTGCTGAGGGTCAGAGAGCTGCGACCCCGCCTTCCATCCATATTTCATGAACCTCGGAAGAAGGCAATGAGACTGGGCCAAGCGAACGTCCTAATACAGCCATAATTCTGGTTACTGGTTCGGCCACTAGACCAGGGCGAGGAGCATCTTTGAGAAGAGAAAACCTGCCAGTTAATGAGTTGCCTTCGGTCCTGAGAGAAATCGATCTCCAATCTATAAGCCAAGAGTATAATCTACGGATTGACTCTTTTGAACTGATCAAATGCCACGGCGACCATCAGGCCAATCACTTCTTTGATGAAGGCAATCTCATCATGGTATATGAAGAGCAATTGAAGGCTGGGCTCCATTTTCCTTTGGATGAATTTTATAAGGCCGTCCTAAAGTTCCACCATGTCTCTGTAACTCAAGTGCATCCGAACTCCTAGCGGACTTTAGTAGCCTTCCGGGGCCTCTACCGAGCTAAGAGACTGGAGCCCATGGCTAAAGTCTTTGCCGAGCTGCATAGGCTTGCCTGAAGGAAGGATGACAAATTTTGGTTCTTTCAGGCAAAGCCGAACTGCGGGCTCTTCATCGATCTTCCTTCTTCGCTGAAGAACTGGAAGAACCGGTTCTTTATATTGAGGAGCAAGATTCCGAATGGCTTTGAGGGTATCCCATGGAGTTGGCAACACCTGGTCGCTCCGATTCTAAAGAAGATTTAAGGATGAAGACGCCATGGTGAAAGAGTTAAAGTCTCAGGCGTCCACCCAGAAATTCTCATACTTAAACGCGGTTATGGTAGAACTGAAGTATTGGATGATGCAGCTGATCACCGATGAAGACTACGAGCTTCAGCTCTCTGACCTCGGTTCTGGTACAATCCATATCTCTGGCCTCTGAATCTTAGCGAACTCACTGACTTCTCCTCTGTGCAGGTATGGCGGGTGGTGACACTTCTAAGGAGAGCCGCAAGCAAAAGAGGGAGGCCTCTCGAAAGGTGCGGGTGATGAAAGAGGCCACCATTACTGCTGCTCAGACTCCTCAGCGTAAATTGGTAGAGGTGCCGAGTTCTCCTCCCTGACCTCAGGAGCAGGCGATCCCAGAAGTAGAGGTCATCATTCCTCCTCCTCAGCAGATCAAACTTCCACCTCCCCCACCTCCTTCGATCTCTTCCAATGTGAAAGGAGAGTCTTCTGGTCCTACTATTAGGACGCTTTCTTGGGGCGCTCAACTCCTGATTCATTCACTAGAAAGGAATCGTTCCACCCGAGGGAACCCCGGCCTAGTCAAAGTCATGGGCGCCTCTATCTACTTTCAAGAAGATCGAAACAGATTGGCAGAGGAGAGTATTAACGATATTTTAACTCAGACAATAAGCTTGGGCTTGGAGGCTATTGCCAATCAATATGTGATCCGAGAGAAAGCCCACGCCTTAAGGAGGGAGATTCTTAAGGCGGTCTAGGATGCCTCAGTTGCACAAGCTCAACTCACCTCTGCTAATGACTACATCGTTAAAATGGAAGATCGAATGAAGCATTACGAAGAGAGGATAGCGGAGGTGGAGCGGGAACTTGAAGTGTAACATCCTCACTTTAGCTAGATCGTACAGTCTACTGTTTCGGTGACCAATGTCGGTCCGGGCAGTTAAAATGTTTGAAATTATAAATAGACTAGAGTGAGGAGTTATTAAGTAACTAAATAATGCTCATAAAAATCAAAGAAAAATTTTAGAAACCAAATACACTAAGGTTAAACGAGCCGAAACACCAGAGATGGGTAACCCGAAAGGGAAGTGACGGTGAAGGCCGTTAGCAGCCCTAGACCAAGGGGAAAAATTATAAAATAATTTTTGAGACTCCAGAGAAGGGTTATTGAGGTTCTTATGGCATTAAAATGCCAAGAAAATACTTAGAAAATTTTTTTTATCGGTACACACAATTTTGGCTCGGTAAGCCAAACGGAGGGCATTTTGGTCATTTCGTCTTCAGAGATGATTTTTGATCAACTTGTCCATTTATGTAAATGAATTATATGACATAAAATATGAATAAATGTTGTTAAAAATTTAATTGAAATTGAATAGACAAGAAATGGTGAGAAATTGAAAGAAAATGGAATAATGACATCATAATGATGTCATTAAAATTCTCCCAACCAATCAAAACTTGACACATGGCATAATCTTATTTAAAAGAGGCTAAATGGGCAGAAAATGAAAAAAAAATCAGAAGACCTTCTCCTTTCTTCTTCTTGGCGTCACCACCTCCTCCATAGCTAACCAAAACCAAGCTTTTCAAAGCTTGATTCCACCACTTTCTACCCAACAAAACCCTAACCTAGCAACACAAAAAAGTGTTCTTACACCTTGGCAAGTCTTTTGGGAGCAAAAAGGAAAGGAAAGGAGGAACCCTAGCAAGTGAGAAATCTCATTCCATAAGAGGTTAGTGACCAAAACCTTAAATTTCAATTCAATTTCATGTTTAAGCACTATATTGGTGATTAAATGACAAAGAAACTTGATGAAAGACATTGGTATGCCATCCCTTATTTTTGGTAGCCATGGTTAGGGTTTGATGGTGTTGAATTTAATGAAGTTAAAAGGGTATTAGGGCTGCCCACAATATGTATTTGCTAAGTAGATTGATGAAATAAAGTGAAAATGCATGATTTTGAAATTGTTGAGTTAGGGTTTGGGTTGAAGAATGAGATTTGATCTTGTGATGATGGAAGTAGGTTTAAATGGTCAATCAGTGACCATTTGGTTTGGTTTGAACCAGAAATGAAGTGAATTGGGTTGTGGGATTTGAGGTTGGAGTGGCTGCCTTGTGTAACATGCAGGTTTGGCTATGAGTCCAGCCTGTTTGGACAGCCATAACTTGAATTTCAGAGGTTCAATTGGTATTTGGCCAATTGGACATGAAACTAGACACATAATGGCACAACTTTGATGAAGAAACCATGCCCAGAAAACCAAACCAACTTGACCAAAAGTTTGCCCTAATCCGGGTGACCTGCAATCTGCCTGGGCAAAAAGACCAAATGAACAGTGTTTGGTCATTTGGCCATAACTCAATGTAGAAAGGTCCAATTGACCTAAAATTTTACCAACAATAAGGTGACATATAGACCAACAACTTTCATGAAGAAACCTGACCCAAATTATGACCATAACCTAGTCAAATTGCCAACCAAACTTGAGTCATCAAATCTGGCAGAACCAGTTTTGCCCATAAATTTGGAATCTGTCCAATCCGGCCAGTTATGGTATTTAGGCCATAACTTGAGTTACAAAACTCCAAATGGAGTGATTCAAAAAAAGAAATTCATCTAGACAAAATAAGAAATAACTTTCATGTTGATCACTTTTCCAAATTTCCACTGCAAATATGACTAATGGAACAGTAAAGACAAAGCATGAAAACTGAAATTTTTGTCTAATTATCATTAAGCTTAGAGATGGTATTGGCAACCAATACCAACAAGTTTGAAATGCAAAATGTGGTTTATTGATGATAATTAAACTAATTTACCTATTATCAATGCAAAATTCAACATTTTGGTTGACTAGTAAAATGAAAAGTAGTCATAAAAATTTCAATTTCAAAGAATTACACAAATAAAAAGTGTTAAATGCCCTAGTAGGCCTAATGTGATTGGTTGGATAGTTTGGCATGCCAATAGGGTTCTGTTAGCAGTACTGCGTATGGCTTCATGTCATTCTGTATTTCATGGCTTCCCATGCCATTCTGTGACATAATAGCCTTTGGCTATGATATTGAGTTGTTATACTTGGGTTTAATCTCCGATAATTATTACAGCTTATTAGTTGTTCTGTTGCACACCGGGAGACACAATGTGACCGATGGTGTGATGGTCCGAGGTACTTAGTACCCAGTGCCAGTTTACCCGTTTATCGATCCGATTGACTAAGTTAGGTTACTCGGGCAATGTTAATAAATCTTACCTAACTTAAATCGAATAACACTGCAATAAATATCAGAAACTAAGTCTACCCAGAAATGTAAACATACATTCTGCATAATTTATTTTATTTTTTTTTATATTGTCACCACTAAGCATAATTGCTTAGCGCGTCGCTTTTGCCACGCAGTCTTCGAGAACACGGTGGGGAGTTCAAAGGGCCGCTGCTGGGTGAGCCTTCATATCTGCACTCAAAGTTCAGAGTCACCTCACATTGCAATGCATTTGGTAGGACATTAGGCCATCTGGGATATTTTGATATTTTGTATTTTGTAAACTTTTGTTATGTACATTATAAACTCATGTAATCATATTTTGGCTGTAATTATCTATGAACTGTGTTCAGAAATAAATATGAGTATTTCTTATTGAATTTGGTATGATATGAGATGAATATAAATTTTGAGATATTGAAGTGAATTGAGAATATATTGGAGGTTGACTGAAAATAATATGATGATATTATTGGAAGTGTTTTTAAACAGGTTCAGAAGAACTGTTTTCCAATTTATAGCCGGCACTCTGCCGGATTTTCTATAAAATTTGCGGAAAAATTTAGATTTATCAAAAAATTATAAATAAATGAATAAAAAGGGATTAATTGAAATTGAAATATGAATTGATGTTCCGACACACTGAGTGACATAACTTGCTCGGCTACACTGTAGACGGGTAAGGGGTGTCACATGAAGACTCCCAGGCTGGTCGATCTGCCTATCTTGCTCGTTTTGCTGAGGAGCTCCGAGCCAAGGATGAGGAGCTCCAGGCCAAAGAAGAGGAAAGCACAACGAAAGAGGTTGAGGCATATGTGAACGCCCATAATGATCTCCTGGCCGAGCTGAGGAAGTGTTATCCTGAGGAGGACTTCTCCTGGATGAATCAGCTCATTCCAGAGGCCAAAGAGGAGAGTGACAAGGAGTCTGAGAGAGAGGGGGGGAATCAGAGAGCTGATATTGTAGCTGGGGAGTAGGCTGGGGGAGATCCACTTGCTAAGTGACTTGTATTTTGTTTTGAAATGAATAGAAATCCTCTTTTTGTTCAATTTCTTGATGAGATGGAAAAGCGTCCAAATTGTCTGAGTACTTAATTGATTGAACGTATTTGAACATTAAACTTAAAAGTGATTATTAATCAGAGTACAAGAGATTGGAAAAACATTACACGTAAGCATGAGATTGGACTAAGCCATGACCAAATACTTAGTAAAACTTTAGAACATTAGAATTGCAAAGACTTGACATTGACTTGAACTCTTAAGATCAGAATTGTCATTAGACCGGATAGCAACCTTAACTTTATTTTAAGGAAAATTTGGGGTCTTCAAACGAGAAGCCCGATCACATTGTTAGTCGAATGAAGTTCTACAATATTTGTGCAGAGAGATTGGAGAGTATCAGTAGGCAAGATTGGATGGTCCGGAAACCCAATATTGATTCGACCCCATCTGATAAGAGATCAAAAAACAATTAACTTAAGCGTGAGATCGGTTTGTTCAATGGTCGAGTAATCGGTGAGCTCGGAAAATACATTTGTGATTGAAGGACATCGGTTGAGAGCAGATAATAAAGTGAAAAGTTTAAAAGTTACTTGACTTCGGAGGTCTGCCAAAATATGGTGTCTACAAATAGCATTGAACAAGACGTATAAGTACAATAATATCATTCTGTCTGTAACATAATATACAATATCACAAATCTTTTTAGCATGCAAATTTCAAAACAAAAATTTTGAAATCATTTAACATAGATCATTAATTGGTAAAGATATTAAGATCATTATTGAAATATAAAACTAATCATATATATATATATAATAAATTTCATAAAATTAGTATTATTTAAGCTTATAGACTTATAATAGTTATAGAATTTTATCCATCTAATACTTCAAGGGATTCACTTAAGGATTGATTAAAAAGATCAACAATATTGCATGTGTACATAACCCGAGATATTATGGTGATGGTATATAATTGGAAGCAGAAAAATGTGATCGCTAGAGTTTTTACTAGAATATATTTATTGTGTGCAATAAATTAATTTTATTATAATAAACGGTCAAAATTTATTATTTTACATTGCATGGAATCTTATTCTACAACACAAACAAGGGGAAGTCAATGTTGGAATGTGGAGGACTTGGTGGAAACTCCAACGTCTGGTTGGAAAAAAAAAATAAAGGTTATGAAAATAGGGTATAAATCAAATTAAAATAATTTAAATATTTAGCTAGTGGCAAAAATTTAATTGTTATTCTAATATAAAAAGTCGATCATTTTATATCAGAATAATGAAATTCAATGCCGCAAATTCAGGTCATAAATAAAGGAGAAATTATTTTTTGTAATTATTATATATATAATGAACATATTTTAACTGTTAATCTATACCTACTTATATATCTATATACTATATAAATGTGTGAAGGGTAGGAGAAACATTGACTTTGTCCAAATTATCCTTTATTATTTATGATATTCATAATTATATTTTTTTATTATTTAATTTAATTTTACAATTTATATAAATTTCAAATTTTTAAAACTTAAAATTTAATTGTCTATATAATTTTAGAGTTTATACAAATTTAAAATTATTAATTCTACTTATATTTAAATTCTACTTAATTAAATTTTTATTATAATATAATATAAAATAAAATTTTATAAAAATACCTCCATGGTTTATATTATTTTCAAAAATAGGAAGGTATTTTATTTATATAAATCACTTTTTTAATAAACCTTAATATATTTCTATCTTTCTTTTATAATTATTTATATAAAAATATTTTAACATAATTATATTTAAATTTATGTAAATAAATAAAAAAATAAATTAATTTGTGCCGGCTAAATATATAAATTTTTTTTAATATTTTTAAAATTTTCTTTTAATTTAATTTCTTACAAGTTTATTTGAAAGATATTTCATATAAAATAAATTTATATTTTTTAATTATAGATATATTTTTAAAATTCTTAATTATTATGTTAATATATAAGTTATTTTTAATTAAAATTGAATTTATAAATCCTATATATATATATATATATATATATATATATATATATATATAAAACAACGAAAAATATTGAAAAAAAATTCATATTCGTTGATTTATAAAAAAATATTTAATTAATATATAATATATAAAAAAATTTAATGAATATAAAATTTTTAAATGATATATAATTACATACAAAGCATATAAAATAAATTATATATATAAAAAAATTAAATGAATAAATATATTATATAAAAAAATTAATAATTAACATAATATGTTAGGTTTGAGTTTAATTATAAAATTAATATAATTAATAAAATGATTGAAATATATAATACTGATTATTTTATTTTAAAATGGTAGATTATTAAAAGTTTAAAAAATATTAATATGTGTACATATAAAAAGAATAACGATTTTTTAATTTTTTTTAATACTATAATCTAATTTTAACATGGCAAATAATAAATATGTATAAAAAAAATAAAGAATCATATTTTGAATATAAAATTATTATTTCAATTAAATAAATTTATATTTAAATTAATTTTTTAATTTAAAAATAATCTTAATTTTTATATGAATATAAGCATTACCTCATTTAATAGAATTTTTATTTATTTGGATTCAACACCTTTTTTTGTTAAAATTTGATATTTATTTTTAGAAAAATAATCATAAAAAATTTAATTTAAAAAAAGGTTGTAAATTAATTTAACAAAATATTTATCGTAAATTGAATAATTATTTATATATTTTTTAATATAATAATTCTAATTAAAAATAATAATATACCAACGTTAGTATTTTTTATTCTATTGACATTTATTTTTTATTTTTTATATAAAAAGAAAATATTAATTATTAATTTATTATTTGTAAATAATTTATTATTGTTAGTATATTTATCAATCTTAATTTTAAAGTTTTTCTCTATAACATAAGAAAATATAAAACTTTATAAAATATTATATATCATATAAAAATCAATAATATTGATATTTATTGATACGAGTGTCCGTAAATAATTTTATCAAATAAAACTAAGAAATTGAATCGAAAATAACTAAAAATTTAGCATTATATGAAATTATATTAAATTAAATTTATTTGCTATTATATATATAAACTCTTAAATGGTGTTAGAAAATATTTAGATTTTTCATTCTAATTATATAGGCTTTATAAAAAAATTATATACTACTAAAAACTAATTAATTTTGATAAATTTATGCATTTCATTATTGAATAAATTTAACCAAAAAATATATGAACCAATAATTATAAAATTATATTATAATAATAAATTTTTCATGATAAATTTCATCAAAATAATTTTTTATTTTTATTGATATACTTTCATTTTCATTCACTTAATATAAAAATAATAAGTATACATATAATATACATGTCATAAAAAATGAAAAATTATAATATTATCATAATAATATAATTACGATTATAACAAGTACGAAAAATATATAATGCACATTTAAAAATAACTATTTATAATAAAATTACTATTGATCATGACTACAACAAATTTATTATTATATACACAACAAATATATTCTAAAATTTCTCCTGTAAAATTCTCATTAAGAGATAGGCAATTAAGTTGCCAAGTTCCTCAAGAGCTTGAAAATGGGTTTTATCACATTAACTAATTAGTTTTGCATTAACTAATAACTAGCAAAAGGAATTTTTCAAGTGGGATTGAATTATGGAGGATTGATATTTGAACATGTTATTTAAAATAAATATAATTTAAGAAATAAATGCTAATTATTAAATATATCAAGAGTATTAAAAATTAATATTCTCTCTCTTATCGAAAAGTAGACTTTCTCTGTAATATAGAAAATAGATTCTACATAATTATAAGAGATAATATATGTACCATGAATATATCTAATAATTTTTCAAAAATAGATTCATATTGGGACATATATTAATTATATTATCATATTATGTAAAAAACTTCCCTTTCTCCTCTTTCTCAGGCTTTATTAATATAGTCCTTGTCAAAGGAATATCAAAAGCCACTCAAACTGGAACCCATTACCCAAGCAATAGGAAAAGGTTGAGTCTCCTTTTGCATGGGCTTGACCCTTTTGACTCCTCAAAAAGCTCAAAAGCCATTAACACAACGCTAATAGTTCTCTAATAAATTATGTATTAAACTCTAAAAATGGCTAGACATATATATGTGGAATTTTCATTTTAATATATTGAAAATTGTTATCATTATAACTAGATATGTGAATATTCAATTAAACATTGAAGAATGGAATTGTAATTTTGAAAGTAATTAAAATTAATTCAAAGAATTAATATTAGAATAAAATATTAAAAAAAAAATAAAGGTCCATCTCAGGCCAAGTTGATCTTGTACAGTGATATTAGGCAGTAATCAGCATGATCTAGTAATCATTAAAAGTCCAAATAGCATGCTTAATCAATACCATGCATGCATGCTTAACTTTATTCTATCTCATCCTTTAACTTTATTCTATCTCATCTTAACCTTTTTAGGTATTAGGTTAAACCTAAATCACTCTTTTAATTTCTTTATTATTTGTCAATCACTTTCTCATAATCTCTCTCTAAAAAAATCTTTTTTTTTTCTCTCTTATTTTTCAATGAAATGCACATACACAAGTGTCAAGGAAGCACACACCCCGTCACAAAATCATAACAATTTTGTGATGACATATTAGCACTTATATTCACACACATGCATGCTTTACATTTGATGTAGGATCCTATTTTCCTCCCTTATTTGTTTATTGAAATATTTTTATCAACGTCGTATCATTTAATATATATCTGATCAATAAAAATTTATTTGAATAGAATTTTTTTAGTGTGAAAATTAATTTTAAATTAAAATTTTTTTCCCAATATAACATTCCAACAATTGCATGAACATTCTCAATTTGCATGAACATTCTTGAAAAATAATAAATTATTTGTAGGAGCGTGAGATTTTTTTTTTTTTAAAGAAAAGATTGATTAATTAAATAAAACCAAATCAACAAAAAGGAGATGAATTGCCTTAGCTTAGCTTAAAATTGAAAGCATGCAAATTGAGAGAATGTTTACAATCTACTAAATGCTTGTCTGAAACAATCCTACTTTTAATATCTTCTTGAACATTTTGTTGCACTCTTTCATTTCTTTCTTTATTTTTATTTTTATTATTATTATTATTCCAAATAAGTTAACAAGAAATTCATGCCAAAAAAGGGAAAAAAAATTATTATTAGTTTGTTGAGTGAGATATGGGCCCCTGTTTTCTCCAATTTTCATAAGGTTTTGGTAGGTAGATGCATGGCATGCACAATAGAATCATTTCAACCCATTAAGCTCATCATAATATGAACTTCAATTGTATATTCCATAACAAAAAAAAAAAATGATACTTAATTTGTTGAAAAAAAAAATAATTGGATTTAAATTTAAAAAAAAAAATATTATATATATGAATTTCACTTATTTTATGCATATGTCCCATTATATATATTAATATGTCTTAAATCAATAATAAATTAAGTTTTTCTTATAAATTTATTGAAAAATCATTTATTATATAATTTATTTATTTTATATATATCGATCGTCAATATTTTAAATTAAAAAGTTTGTAAACTTGATAATATACGCTTAAAAAATAGGAATTCAATAGATAAATTAAAAAAAAAATTAGGAATTGAATTTGCACCCATTGCTAAAAAAAATAAATAAATAGAAAGTCCCTCCAAATTTAATCCTGGCTATTTTGAATTTTGAACTTTTTTTCTTTTGGCTGAAATTGTGTGGACCGTTGACAAACAAGATTAATAAAAAAGCTGAAGAAAAAGAAAATACATCACATCACCGAAAGGCATTCAAAGGTGGCCGAAGAATTATGTATAGAAGCCAGCCACTCTTCGCATGATTAATTATCTTAGATAATGATTAATT
Source organism: Hevea brasiliensis (assembly GCF_030052815.1). Lineage (NCBI taxonomy): Eukaryota > Viridiplantae > Streptophyta > Magnoliopsida > Malpighiales > Euphorbiaceae > Hevea > Hevea brasiliensis. The sequence continues at coordinate 15,078,624 of NC_079509.1, read as the reverse complement.
GGTTGACTATTTCTTTGTCCATTGACGACCTTCTAATAATTTCGTCTTTTCAGATATGAGGATTATCAATATTTCAATCTCTAATTTCATTTATTATCAAAAAATGAGATTAATAAATCATGAATAATTCGTTTATTGAAGTGAAGAATATGTTTAGAGTCCCTAATTAAAATCTACTAAGCTGATCAAATAATTAAAGTGCAGAACAAGGAAAAAGTAGCCTGATTTCATGATAAGGAGAATCCAACTTTAGTACTAGTATCAACATTCATGAAAAATGCTAAACTTTGTACTGGACACTCCTAAAATCATGAGAATTTATTGTTTCAAATTAAAGGAGAAAAGAAAATTCACAGACCCTCCAATTGGGTACTTTATTCCCACTCTCTCCTATAAATTGTGATGCACAAAAAACAATTCCCACATACAGAAACAGCCTCTCCAGTCTCCTCTAGGCTCTGGTGTGTTCTGTGAAAATGAAAATGACAATGTCATGTGTTGCCTGTTTGGTTGTGGTGGTTGTGTTATCTGGGGAGATCCTGGATGTGTCCCAGGCAGTGACATGTAACCCACTTGCGTTAAGCCCATGTGCAAGTGCAATGACATCTTCAAGCCCACCGTCAGCCATTTGTTGCAGCAAGTTAAAGGAGCAGAGGCCTTGCCTTTGCCAGTACTTGAAAAATCCAAACCTCCAAAAGCTTGTCAACTCTCCAAACGCCAAGAAGGTAGCTACCACTTGTGGCTCCCCATTCCCCAACTGCTAGGCGCTTCTTTACATATGTATAGAGCACTAGTACTCAAGGTCGTGGAGTTGTATGTTGCTAGTTGTTATAAGCTTTGTTCCATGTAGTCGTCTCGTCTCGTTTATTTACCACGGTTGATGGAGTGCTAGGAGTCTTGATGGAGTCAGGGTCGTCCTCTGATTGGTTTCTGCCTAAACTTCTCTTTGTTAATTTTTATTTTTATTTTTATTTTGTGATATTTAAGCAAGGATAATTTCTTCTTTAATTTCATGGCACTGTTGCAAAATCTTAACCAGATCAATTCCAAATTTTCAGTTTGGTGGTCTGTTAAAACTCTATTCCCATATTTAGAATCTATAATTTCATAAAATTTTAATTTAATTAATTTTTTTAATCAATTTTTATATTTAGATTGAAATATCTTGAATTTTTTTAATTTTAAAAAATCATTTTAAAAAGAATTAAAAATTAAGCATAATAGTATAATAATTTAATTGAATTTCTTATTTATAAATGATTTATTTTTTTAAAAAGCCTATTGATTGAGATTTATTTGAGGAATAATGAAAGTGTTTCAGTTATTATCTTTAGATTCGGATAGTGCTCCTCAAATGCAAAGTAATCAAACTCTTTCTTAATTACATTATTCTAAAAAATTTTATTTTCTTGTATTTTTCATATTAATATTTCTAATTTTCTTATTGATTTTATTAAAACATTTATAAGAAGTGACTTTTGCATTGCTGTTAAAACTGAAGTCGAAAGAAAATATTTTTTTAAAATATAATAATTAAAATATATTAATAAATAATTTAAAATAAAATTTAATAAATTTTAATTATAAAAATAATAAAATAATAACAACATAAGCACAAAGGGGAAAAAGCTGGATCCAATAACATTGAAAGTTGGTAGCATTTGTGAATGGCACCAGTACTAAATAATGAATCTTTTTTTTTATCTTGTGTCTTGTTCTATAATGTCAATTATATTATATAGTCATCGTTGAATTAGTTATCGTAGTGTGGATTATATATATAAGCATAATTGCCACTAACACATACACTTTCCCAATCTTGCTCCACTGTCGCTAGCACTATTAAATATATAGAAATAATTAAGAGTGCATTATTGTTATGAAAAATGACTATATTTAAATCATTGAAAAATAATTTAAGATTTTTTCTGGATAAAATGAATTTTGTTATTAATGAAATTATATAATTTAATTTCATTTTAAAAAAATAGGGACTAAAGTATTATTAATGTCAATTTTGAATGAGTTTATATTTATAATTTACTCTTCAAATCACTGTTTGTAATATGCAAAAAGTGGTTTAAAAAAAAAAGGATAAATCATTTTTAAATCACCAAACTCTTTAAGGTTTATCTATTGAACTCATACCTTTCAATTCTGCGCTGTTGAAAAACTTTTAAAGAAAGATTAATTCACTGATTTTATCTTAGCATGATAGAAACAACAATATATAAGCACAATCAAGGTAGCTTGGGTATGAAATCCATCAGAAATAGGAAAAACATTATATAATTAGGATCTAACATGTAATATTATATAGCATATCATATCTATGTTAATGACAGCTCCATCCATATATCCCATGATCAAAGTCCGTATACTAGCCCAATCGAACCATAATATTAAATTTTCTCAAAATCACTGGTTTGTTGTTGCTGTGGATAACTTGAAATGCACATGCCAACGCCTTCATTCTAGTAATTCTCTGATTTTATCTCAGCATAACAGAAACAACAATAATATAAGCAAAATCATGGAAGCTAGGGAATGAAACGCATCACAAATATGAAAAAACATTATATAATTAGGATCTAACATGTAATATTACATAGCATATCATATTTATGCTCATGATAGCTCCATCCATATTACCCATGATCAAAGTCCTCAAAACTATGGATATACTAGCCTGATCAAACCATAATATTAAACTTTCTCAAATTCACTAGTTTGTTGTGTCATGCCAACGCCTTCATTCTGGTGTTTCTCCCATCCCCCAGTATCAGCTTTAGAGTGAGACAAATAGTAAAGGATTGAACCCAGCAATGACACTAACGTTAAAGCTGCTCCAGCAGCAAAAACACCTTTTCGGAGGGTGGCACATGATAAGTGTTCACCGCCAAACACTGCCCTGTACTTGGTGTGGTATGCATTCCTTGCTGACCCAGCTAACAAACATGCCTCAGCTCCCAAAAAGCTTACCCTAAACATTTGTTATTGTCAAAATTTACACACCCATGCTAAGTCTATATGATTGGCAAAAGCTACTATGGTATGATACTATAGAAGACAGTAAGGTTGTGTTTCATCTCCTCAAAGAGTAGGAAAATATGAATACGAATAACTACATATCTACTACAAGGATTTCATTTTACACCCTCTAAAATTTAGTTTCACCATTTTTTTTTTCTTTCTTATTTATAAGTTTAAATCTTCAATTATACAAATTTGAACCAAAAACCAAATAACCTTGCTACAAGATTTCAAATTCCCTCAATCTATATGAGCCCTAATAATTATTCATTTGTATCGTGGTTATGCTAAAATTAGAAAAGCAACAAAAATTTGACAGTCAAGTAAACTTTTAGACTCCTGAAATAATATTGTCCTAACAACTATGGTAAGGTTTCGAATTTGAGTAACAATAAAAGCCAAATAAATGAAAAAATAAAGCCCTATGACCAGAGATCCTAATTATTTAAAGACAAAGGAGTGATCACCTTCCAGATTCTAGTGCATTGTTTACACTAATAAACGGGTGACAGTATAGTCTAACAAGAAATAGTAAAGGATTCAAATAAACTTGTAAATGAACCCTAATAATCATTCATTTGTATCGTGGATATGCTAAAATTAGAAAAGCAACAAAAATTTGACAGTCAAGTAAACTTTTTGACTTAATATTGTCCTAACAACTGTTGTAAGGTTTCGAATTTGAGTAACAATAAAAGCCAAATAAATAAATAAATAAATAGATCCTAATTATTTAAAGAGAAAGAAGTGATCACCTTCCAGATTCTAGTGCTTTGTTTACACTAATAAACGGGTCCGACTAACAGTATAGTCTCTAACAAGGAATTTCATCATGAGCTGTATGCGGAAAATTTTTAATTTAACTTAAAATTTTTACAACTTGCACACATGCAGCTTCACAACTAATTTTGACATTATTAGTCGGTCGGTGGAAGAGATAATTTGAGATGGGACCCAATTTATTATACAATGATCAGTCATAAATCTTAATCTATACAGTTGAGATACTAATTAGTAAAGTCAGTATACAACTAAGCAACTACTGATTACCCAATTATGCACATGTTTGCCAGTAGAAATTAATTAGAATGATTAAATTAAGATTAAGAAATGCAAAAAAATTAGAGAGAAAAAGCAGAAATCAACAAATTTACCAGGAAAGGATGAAGAAGAAGATGGCCAGAGTAGTGGAGGAGCTCCCGCTCAGAAGCCCTTTACCAAAGCAGAGACATCTGGTAACACCGTTAATCACAGCTTGGCTTAATAGCAATAGCCCGAAAGCTGCCAATCCATACACCGTCGACGCGTCCGTCGTGTATACACAGTAAGTCCTCTCATCGTATTGATCAGGCACCACCTTAGCCTTCAGAAACCCCATAAAAAAAAAGTAAAAAAGCAAGAAATCAATACTCGAAAACATCAAAGCACGAAATCAACACACAAATAGAGAGAGAGAGAGAGAGAGAGAGGTACGTGGCTCCGACGGCGCTCAGCGCCGATGGCAAGGACAAAGGCTATGAGGTGGAGAGAAGTGACGATAGCTAAAATGGAGACGGAGACGGCCATTAGTGTATCTTGGTGGTGTGGTAGGAAAAGCCAGAAGCTGCTTTTGTTACTAAAGTTGGTTTTGGTTTGGATGGATATTTTCCTCCTCCTTTTTGTTCTCCTTGTTATCGGATGCTTTTTTTGTTTCCCTCTTAGCCGGGAATTGAGTCATGATTACTTCGAGTCTTCAATCTCCTGCTTCTGTCACCACCGTTATTCGATGGTCCTTCTCAGTGTTTGGCGATGTTTAACTCTTCAGTCATTGGTGATATGTTTTGAACGCTCCACGTGTGGTGGGACCCTTTTACTGACTTTTTGGACTAATGACTCTCTCCTCCGGAGATACTACCTGACTAGCTGGAGTCCCGTTGGATTGTTAGCGCGCCTGTTTCCCGGTTAACTAACCGGATGTAGCAGGTTGCTCTGCTGCTTCCCCTTGCTCCATATATTTTTTTTGGTTACATTAATTATTTTTACTTTAATGGATAATTATCTTATTTATGCAAGGTTTTCCACATTAATTTTAGCCCATTTATTATTTTTAATTAATTTTTTTAAAATAAGTAGCATTTAATCAATGAAAAAGCCACACATCATCTTTAATTAATAATATTAATATTAATAATAATAAAAAATTATAAACTAATTTTATAAAATAAATTAAATTTTTTAAAACACCATTTAATATTTTGTTAGTGTAACATTTCAAAAATTTTTTAGTAAAACTTTTATTATAGTAAAAATTATATTTATTTAATAATATTTAATAAATTTAAAATTAATAGATATAAAATAACATATTTAGAGTATTGCAAACATAAATTTCTTTTTTTTAACTTTTTATATGGAAAGTCATTATATATATATATAGTATTAATTGTTTTAGTAGCAATTAACTATTTTAGTAGTTGTTAATTATTTTACTAATTATTAATTATTCGATATTAACTATTAGTAATCAGTTGTTTATATAGTAATCTAAAGTAAAAATATTCAATAAAAATTACAGTTAGATTGATTGTTAAATGTTAAAAATAGTTGTATATCTTATTAACTCTGATTAAAATACTCTCTGACTTTTAAGAGGAATAATTTTTTATAAATAATTTTTTTAATTTCTAAACACTATTATAAATACTATATTATCGAATAGTATAAATAAAAAAATAATATTTTAATTATAATCAAAATATTAAACACTACTTTAAAAATTATTACCAAATAGAGCCATAAAAGATTAAACCCAAAGTTCATATAAAATAAAAGTAAATGCCACATTAAAATATTTGAAAAAATAAACCTTAATAGCATTCACGTGTTGTTTCCTTCTTCAATTCAATGATTTTTTATATAAAAAAATAATAATAATTTGAAATTTTTGGGTTAGGCCGCATTGCCATTTGGGCCACGAAACTGATCCAATTTAGCCACCAGCTATCTATGATAATAAGAGGCCTTAAAGGCCAGCCAATAGCAATAGGCTCAGAGCCTGAAATCCTTACACTCTGTTTGCAAAGGATTTTATGATACGGTGAAAAATTTTGTAATGTTTTAAAACTATACATTTATGTTTGAGAAAATTTATGATAAAATTTTTAAAGATTTTTAATAACTTTCAAAGATTTTTTTACTAACCAAATCAATATATTGAAAATTTTTTCTTTTTTAAAATTTTTAAATATCTTCAAAAACTTTTTTTCAATAAAAAAATTTTATAAATGCAAATTTTATAAAAATTTTATAAATTTTATAAAAATTTTATTTTAGAAATTTACCTCCTCCCAAATATTTTAAACAATAATTTTCAATTCTGCAAGGGTCTTAAACTCCATTTGTGTTATGAAAAATAGTTTATATATGAAAAATATTTTTCATAAAAAATATTATTTAATTATAATATTAAACTAATGATATATATTTATTTTACGTATACATAAGTATCATCATATTTTAATAAGATTATAAAAATTTAAAAATAAAAATTACGTCTTCTTTTATCACTACCTAACCTATGGGCCGAACCGGCACTAGGATCTAGGCCAGCATAAAGCCCCCAAGGCCGGTACTAAGCCTTACTGTTCTCAAACCCATGACTAGGACCACAATTTAGGCCCAATATGCATATAAAATAATTTAAACTGTTATAATTGTATTTTGGGTCAATTTAACCCAGTAATTATCAGAAACTAAAATTACGGGAGCCCAACTCAACCCTGTTACCTCATTTACAACCATTTAAAACTCATAAAAAAAAAATTTCATTTATTAATACGAAAACTTAAATTCATGCAGTCCCTGACAGGCTCAATGCTACTACTAGTACATGCGAAGTCCTAAATTACAAATTTGGAGAATAATAATACAATTAAGTAATCTTTTCATAACCTGAGAGGAAAGGGACAGGTTATTCTGAAAAAGGTCTCCTCCTGTAGCCTGAAAAAATATGGTGAACAGGAGTGAGCATTCAACTCAGAGAGTAAAATATTAATTTTAACCATAATCTCTATAGCTATCTAAAGCTAATGCACCATGTAGAGTGAAATGTAACATCGTCATATATTTTCACATCATAACAGCAAAAAGGTAATTTGGAGTACTCACACACCCGATAATGTCAAACAATACATATATGAGAGCTGATCCCCTATACAACCTTCGTAATCCAAACTGTGCTACCAAAGAACTCAAGCTCGTACTTCCACTTAATAAACCAAATCGAGGTCCCAGCAAAGAACTCAAGCCGTGTCTACCCCAAAGGACCGAGTCCCAACGAAGATCTCAAGCCGTGTCTACCCGTCCTGTCCATAACCAACACTATACCACACGCATGCCAACGCACGTACACTGCTCCAAATTAACACAACAATATCCATGGCACTTTTAATAATTATGAATGCAACATAAAAACGTGCCTAGTGTTTAACTACATAAATACATATTTATAAGTGATGCATGGGCATGCTTGAACATATAATAATATCGAAATTACAATTAAAATTAATATTTTACTCACAATACACCGATGACTATTGTGGCTGCTGGATGCAGGAAAACAGCTGACATCGATCACCTAATAATTAAATTATAATTTATTAGTGCTAAGGTAGAATAAAACTCTAAAGAGGCAACAGACAGCCTAATTTATGCCGAAAATCCGACAGAGTTTCCCCTATACCTGGAACCTACCCAACCTGCAAAAAAGCTCAAATAACACTTCTAAATTATATGGCCCCTCCTGGGCCCTCCAAACCAAGCAATACTCAAAACCTTAAAAATTACGTTTTAGTCTCTATAATTGACATTTTGTAAAAATCCAGTCAAACAAGTTCTAAAAATTCTAAAATTTTGCCCCGCGGTTCTTAATAATATTATAAGGCTATTACAAAATGAATTAAAATTTTCTAATCACTCATGAATATTTTATTTAAGAATATTACTCAATTTCATAAGTTTCCAACAGCTAACATATTCTTAATTCAACCTAATTCAATATTCACATATTTAAACCTCCATCCTCAAGCTTCAACCAATCATATAGAATTTAAATATCATAATTTTAAATAATCTTATGTGCCCATATGCTAAAAATCTAACTAAAATTCATCTATATTTTCAAAAATATTTTATAATCACTCAAAAATTCAACAAACACCATATAATATCTCCAAATAATTTTACTTTCATCATATATTTTTCTTAGAATTTTTCTCCAATTTTTTCTTGTTTAAGAAACACTGTATTTATACTCCACAGACAGAGAAATAATGAAAATAGTCTTACCGGAAGTTTATCTATGTCTCAAAAATTCTAAAAATTTATGAGAAAGCCTCTGGAAGTTGAATAATCTCCAAAGCCCATCGGAGCTACCGCCGGAACCACCGCGCACGGTGGCCGGCCACTGGTCACCGGCGACATTTGCCGGATATGATCATACCATCATGTTTTTCTCCTCTCCCTCAATCCATAGGTAGTCTTGGATCGTCAATCCAACGGTCGGATTGTCGAAAATCTCATTGGAAAGTCAAAGAAAAGCCGTTTTTTCTCTCTCCTCACCGGCGCCAGAAATGGCCACCAAATCCGGCGAGGCTGGTCTCATCTGAAAGGGCTCACTCTTAGGAGTCCATAGCCACTAGAATCACTCCAATCGGATGTCGGGATGGCAGGATATGAGCATTCAAAGTTTGGGACCCCTTTTTTTCTCTCTCTCTCTCTTTCTCTCTCTCCACTGTTGGCCGGATTCCGGGCTCCTGCCACCGCTTGGGAGGTCGCCGGCCGGGTGGGGAGCCGCTTGGGAGGTCATTAGCTGGTCACTGGAGAAGAAAAGAAGAAGAAGAGAGGGGAGGAGAGGAGAGGAGAGAAATTGGGGGATGGGGGGGGGGGGGGCCTCCTCCCGATTTTGTTTTGAAATTTTTTTTTTTTTTTAAACTGGCAGTGATAGTGGAATTCCACTGTCACACGCTAGGTCCCATCCTCCTTTCCCCCTTTTTTTTTTTTCTTTTTTTTTTTCTTTGGTTGTTACATTCTTTCCCCCTTAAGAAAAATTCGTCCTCAAATTTTCGAATAAACAAGAAATAAGGAAAAGAAGATTATTAGAATAAGTGCAATCATTACTCCTCCAACTATGCAGAGATTGGTAAAACATTTACTTTTCAAACTCCTTGTATATTTTATATGACATTCTACTACTCTTTGATCCTACTATAGTGTCATATTTGTCATCATCTCTTTCTAGAGGGCTTTTATCATGTAACTAGTCATTGACTATTTTTCTGACATTTCAAGTATTCATTATAACTCCACTACTCTTGACTTGATATATGATAACTTTAATCAACTTTGACGCTTACCTCACTTTTATTACGCTCTAACGTATATCTTGGTGACTTCAGTCCTCATTCCTTTGTTTCAATAATCTCTGTTTCCCCAAAACATGACTTATGTTCCTTATCCTAAGGCATTCTATGAGTAGCTTTCCTATAGCACCTATCATATACATCTCGTTCGAAACCTTTACTTATCCTTTGACCTTAACGGTTAGTACCAATGCATCTTCTCACTTTCATGATACTTCAAATTTTCAATCTATTTGTGTCATTACTAAGGTACTTAGACTAACCTCTGTCTATCTTATATAACCAGTCAGGTAGAGTCCCCTCCAAGGGCCAAGTGTATCATTTATCAACATTGGAAAGTGAACTGGGTCTCTCCTTCTAGGTGACAAAAGTGTTTAGGTTCCCTGACAACTTAGTTAATGCAACTTTATCATTTTCCACTCCTTCTCTGGAATGGAAATATCTAGACTTCTTCCTATGGCTTCTTAGTATGTGGCCTACTTCTGACACATTGGCACTTAGATCGAGGCTCCACTGCTCCTTTAGTCTATCATCTCATAATAACTTGTTTTAAACACCTCTTAGAGTGTTCCCAGCATACCTATTCCTTCTTATCCTCATCATTATAACTAGCTCTACCGAGCTTTCTTCCTGTCCTTTAGATCTTATCCACTTCCTTTTCCTATTTTTGCTATTATTGATATCCTTTCAACCTGCTGTATCTATTCCTTAATCTTAGTCCTGTCTCACCCTTACACCTTTTCTTTCAAGGATGTCCATCCTATCATCAATTTTTGCCTTCCTTTCATTCCTTAGTCCTATCTTGATTACTAGTTCCATTACTTCAAGAATTTTAACCTTACGATTTACTCCTACCAGCACATTCTTCACCTTATATAACACTTATAATTGCGCATAGAAAATTATTTTTGTATCCCTTTTTTCCAACTTAACTATCAGAACATTATCATTCCCCACTAGCCTCAGTAGGAAATTGCTCATCCTAGATGGATAGGAGCCCCTGAAACTATAAGTTCCATCTGAACTAACACGGCTGTGGGAAATGTGTGCCATGCCTTAATTCTAAACAAAATACTTCATGTGTTCATTCTCCTCAATATAATCACATATACTGCCTATAACTTTCCAAACTTCAGCCTCAACTTTTCCCATTAGCAACAATTTCATCTATTAAAACTCATCCATACGTTTAACCTATGTTTCTTGGTTTTTTTTTCTCTTCAAATTTCATCATCTCCTAGCACAATTGTGCTCTACCTATAAGACATCATCTGTATGAACCCTTTACCGTACCATTGTCCTTCCTGACATAATATTTTTATAATTTATTAACTTTACTTATACTTGACCTATGATTCATATCTATCATCGTTTATATTGTGCCCTTAACTTTTGTTGATTCCTGAAAGATTTCTCTCACTAACAGATTCTTTCAACACTAATTCCACCCTTATCTATGGTCATTAATTTGATCCTTGAACTTTCTAGTGATTTATAACCACCCAGACTTATCACTTTTCGTTTTACCCCTACTGTTGTCCTGTTGTTATTACTTCACTACAAAGTGATTCTGTTGATCACACTAAAAATGTTTGCCTGACATTCATAACGAACCTCTAACTACCTTTTCACTATCTCAAAAGTCTAACCTAAAACCTATGTGTCATTATCTATCATTCTTTCTACTCATCATACCTATTTAATCCCTTAGATTGACTTTTATTCAACTTACTACTTACTAACTTATTTTTCTCTGCCTAATTAAATAGTCCGCAATACCATCGCACACCTTCTAGCTTTTGCTCATTATTATTGTATTCCTCGCCTAATCTTCTTGATATTGTTAACAAGTTAAAAGAATCTTGCCCCATTGCTATCCACTTCACTTTAGGAATAGGAAATAGATAGAGTATGATCCAATCATGAAACTCCAAGCTCTATATTTTAGCCCCTGGTACTACCTCAACTACATCATGCTATGAGTATCACATTGCTAGATTTCACACCTCCATCACTATTCTCACTATTGTGGTCCCATTTTGGGTTCTCCATCCTTGTCATTCACCTTGCCAAGAATAACACTAGCATAACCTATATCTTAACTTTGTTCCTTTTATTATGCGCCCTTCATGTTGTCCTTTTATTTATTTCCTTTGTCTTACTCAAAATAGAACTTGACTATTCTATCCCTGGTTCCATTCTTCTTCCTAACATGATAGCTATACTTGCTAACTATATCTTTCAAAGCCTCTACGGCGTTATCACATATTTGTGCTACTCAGATTTGGTCCTTTGACCACTCTAGCTAGTACTTCTACTGGCATTTAGATTATATTGCATCTGCAATCAATTGTCCAAACTTTCATTCTACACTTTCTCTATCTATTGGTCTTCTGTGATTTATCTTTGCTAATTTATTACTCTTAATACTGTTATAATTAGATTATACTATTGTTTTGAACAATACAAAGTTAGAAATGAACTCAGGAAATTGCAGTCATACCTTTATCGTATGATTTCTATTCTTATCCTTTAGCTTACATAATACCTTTACTACCTCGAGAACTGATTCTGCAGTAATTTTATTTATTTGTTATTATTATTATTATTATTATATTTTTTTTCCCAGGTTTACTCAATTAGCCAAAACTTAAGATTCTGGGCACCCAAACTCGTCATCCAATTCAAAGGATTTACATCCATTATGATCTGATTATATATATGATTCCTATAATGGAACTTGTATCAATCTCCAGAATACCCAAGCCAACTACTCTCTACCACACTCTACAGTCCCATCTGGGGCACTATTTTATTGATCACCATATTAGTAATAAACCCCTATCCCTTTTGAAAAAATAAGACCACTTTACATCATAATTGACTGCGAAAAAGGTACTACATCTTCCACCTTGCCACAACCATGTCAGGCTATCAACTCTCTTATCATACTGCAAACCCCTTAAAGCGTCATTTCACAGGCTATGAACATCGTCCATAGCATCCTGTCTCCCTTAGGAGAGAAAAATCGTACCCTGCGCCCTGCTGCTACACAAGGAAGATACTGTTTTCACTAAACTTTAGGCAAAAGGCACATTACAATGCCAAAACTCTCTAAAACCCCATATTAAAGACCAAATGGCTCACCCTATAGGTGTTACCTTTAATTTGCAACTAATCCGAAACCTCTGGTCTAATGGAAACTCTTGATGTAACTCTAGCTCTTGCTAGGGTAACTGAGTCACTGACTCTAGCTACCTTGCAACTGTGACCTTTCAATATTCTAACTCTAGATCCCTAACCAGGAGTTCCCAACTCCTCTGCAGATATAAAACTCTGTTCTGGCATAACTGTACCAAAACAGAGGCCATCCGCAAACACCCTCATTATGGAGCACCACGAAGATGCACGCAGCTCTACACAATAATCTCATGTCGGTACTGTAATCTGCAGCTTACAGAGCAGACATCGAAAACATTGTATAGTTACTACGATACGTCTTGACAGACTAGGTCTCCTAATCTCTTATCTCTCTAGAATCTACTATTATCATAAACTTACTCTGATAGGGTCATCCACTAATGACTGCCAGCAGTGGTATCCTCATCCTTATCTAGGGCAACTGTACTTTCAATACTCACCTTTATGTAGTCGTGCCTTACACAAAATGGGCACACTATTTAAACCCATACAGACAGAAACATAACATTTCTTGGAGTACGTATCCTCATGATAGACCTCACATGTCTACTAACTCTATTTCATATTTCTATGTCCTCCACGAAAATCAAGACACTAATTGAGGCACTTTTATATTTCCCGAGGTATAACACAGAATCTAAAAGCAAAGAATCACAGAAAAAGACTCCGCATGTAACATCCTAAAAAGACTCCTTTTACACTCCCAAGTATAGTATTTCCCATGAATCTAGAGCCTAAGCTCTGATACCAACTTTGTCACGACCCAACCTATGAGCCGGACCAGCACTAGGACCTAGGCCAGCATAAAGCCCTCGAGGCCCATAGTAAGCCTTACTGTTCTCAAACCCATGACTAGGCCCACAATTTAGGCCTAATATGCATATAAAATAATTTAAATTAAACTGTTATAATTGTATTTTGGGCCAATTTAACTCAGTAATTATCAGAAACTAAAATTACGGGAGCCCAACTCAACCCTGTTACCTCATTTACAACCATTTAAAACTCATAATTTTTTTTTTCATTTATTAATACAAAAACTTAAATTCATGCAATCCCTAACAGGCTCAATGCTACTACTAGCACATGCGAAGTCCTAAATTATAAATTTAGAGAATAATAATATAATTAAGTACCTTTTCATAACCTGAGAGGAAAGGGACAGGTTATTCTGAAAAAGGTCTCCTCCTGTAGCCTGGAAAAATATGGTGAACAGCAGTGAGCGTTCGACTCAGAGAGTAAAATATCAATTTTAACCATAATCTCTATAGCTATCTAAAGCTAATGCATCCTGTAGAGTGAAATGCAACATCGTCATATATTTTCACATCATAATAGCAAAAAGGTAATTTGGAGCACTCACACACCCGATAATGTCAAACAATATATATATGGGAGCTGATCCCCTATACAGCCCTTTTAATCTAAACTGTGCCAGCGAAGAACTCAAGCTCGGACTTCCACTTAATAAACCAAATCGGGGTCCCAGCGAAGAACTCAAGCCGTGTCTACCTCAAAGGACCAGGTCCCAGCGAAGATCTCAAGCCATGTCTACCCGTCCTGTCTATAGCCAACACTATCCCACACGCATACCAACGTACGCACACTGCTCCAAATTACCACAACAACATCTATGGCACTTTAACAATTATGAATGCAACATAAAAACGTGCCTAGTATTTAACTACATAAATGCATATTTATAAGTGATGCATAGGCATGCTTGAACATATAATAATATCGAAATTACAATTAAAATTAATATTTTACTCACAGTACACCGATGACTATTGTGGCTGCTGGATGCAGGAAAATAGCTGACATCGATCACCTAATAATTAAATTATAATTTATTAGTACTAAGTTAGAATAAAACTCTAAAGAGGCAACAGAGAGCCTAATTTATGCCGGAAATCCGACAGAGTTTCCCCTATACCTGGAACCTACCCAACCTGCAAAAAGACTCAAATAACACTTCTAAATTCAACTCATATCTTATCATCATTATATGGCCCCTCCTGGGCCCTCCAAACCAAGCAATACTCAAAACCTTAAAAATTACGTTTTAGTCTCTATAATTGACATTTTGTAAAAATCCACTCAAACAAGCTCTAAAAATTCTAAAATTTTGCCCCGCGGTCCTTAATAATATTATAAGGCTATTGCAAAATGAATTGAAATTTTCTAATCACCCATGAAATATTTTATTTAAGAATATTACTCAATTTCATAAGTTTCCAACAGCTAACATATTCTTAATTCAACCCAATTCAATATTCACATATTTAAACCTCCATCCTCAAGTTTCAACCAATCATATAAAATTTAAATATCATAATTTCAAATAATCTTATATGCCCATATGCTAAAAATCTAACTAAAATCCATCTATATTTTCAAAAATATTCTACAATCACTCAAAAATTCAACAAATACCATAGA
Organism: Hevea brasiliensis; assembly: GCF_030052815.1. NCBI lineage: Eukaryota > Viridiplantae > Streptophyta > Magnoliopsida > Malpighiales > Euphorbiaceae > Hevea > Hevea brasiliensis. The sequence continues at coordinate 15,063,550 of NC_079509.1, read as the reverse complement.
ATATCTCCAAATAATTTTACTTTCATCATATATTTTTCTTAGAATTTTTCTCCAATTTTTTCCTGTTTAAGAAACACTGTATTTATGCTCCACAGACAGAGAAATAATGAAAATAGTCTTACCCAAAGTTTATCTGTGTCTCAAAAATTTCAAAAATTTATGAGAAAGCCTCTGGAAGTTGAATCATCTCCAAAGCCCACCGGAGCCACCGCCGGAGCCACCGCACACGGTGGCCCGTCGCCGGTGATATTTGCTGGATCTGATCATACCATCATGTTCCTCTCCTCTCCCTCAGTCCATAGGTGGTCTCGGATCGTCAATCCAACGGTCGGATTGTCAGAAATCTCGTTAGAAAGTCAAAGAAAAGCCGATTTTCTCTCTCCTCACCAGCGCCGGAAACGGCCACCAAATTCGGAGAGGCTGGTTTCATCTAAAAGGGCTCGCTCTTAGGAGTCCATAGCCGCTAGAATCACTCCAATCGGATGTCGAGATCACTGGATACGAGCATTCAAAGTTTGGGACCCCCTTTTCTCTCTCTCTCTCTCTCTCTCTCTCTCCACTGTTGGCCAGATTCCGGGCTCCTGCCACCGCTTGGGAGGTCGCCGGGCGGTCACCGGAGAAGGAAAGAAGAAGAAGAGAGGAGAGGAGAGAAATTGGGGGGGTGGGGGGGGGGGCGGCCTCCTCCCGATTTTGTTTTGAAATTTTTTTTTTTTTTTAACTGGCAGTGACAGTGGAAATCCACTGTCACACGCCAGGTCCCATCCCCCTTTCCCCTCTTTTTTTTTTTTTTTTTTGGTTGCTACATCTTTCCTTTTTAAAATGATTTAACTTTTCTGAATATCTCAAATATTAGAAAATGTAAAAAAATATTTTTTAAAAAATTATTTTTTATAAAATAAACGGAATCTTAATATAATTTTTTTTCTAAGGAAAAAACTAAAAAGGGTTATTAATTATCATATATTATAATTATAACTCTCCAACATGGCAATGGCTAACCAAAAACGCATATTCTCCTAATAATATATTTTGTTATGATAAGTTTTAAGTATAATTATATCCTACCAAACCTTATCCAAACCCAAATATTTTTATATCTGAGCATTTAATATGGAGTACTATTGGGAAATGCATGCCAATTAGTCATTTTGATTATATTTTGCTATTTAAATTGATATGGCTTCATAAAATAATGCATCCTTACAAAAAATAAAAAAATCTTAAATTTAAGTATTTTCGACTGCTTATTCTAAGATAGGTTGCTTCTCGTAATATCAAGTCTTGGTTGGTTACATTAGTTTCCATGCATGAACAATTATCAATCAAATTTGAGAGATAATTTCACAACCATTCAAATAATAAAAATTGTCTAAAAGGGTATATTATAAAATTAGTTAGGGATAAAATTAAATCCACATGTAATTAAATATACCCACAAAAAAGATAAATTAATTATCAGCATTAAGCCTCCAAATAAAGAAATCTTTGGAACAGCACAGCCTGAGTTGGCAAATTTCAAGTGGGCAGGGTGGCTATCTAATTAAGTTGAATTCAATTTAATTCTATGAAACCTTAATTTTTAAAAATTAATAAATATTTTAAATTTTCTAATTCAGCTCACGGTTGGTTTTCTGTATCCACGTCAGCATATGATCAAGTTTGACTTGACCTAGGATAACGCTCAAACTATCATTTCCCAAAACTAAAACATGTTGTCAATACGCGGCGCCCAGTCTGCAACCTGCATCTTCTTCTCCTATAAATCAAAGGGAAAGAAGAAAAGGAACATATTACAAAATCAAACTGAAATCTCCATAGATGCTAATCCTTTTCGTTTGTGGAAAGAAGAATTAATTCAGAGTTAAAGCTTCCACACTTTATTTGAAGCCTACAAAAGCATATACATATAAATACAGCTCCTAAATGTCGACTGCCATGGCTAATAATTCAGATCTTTCAATGATCCTTCCAAGGGTTCTCATCGTCTCCAGGCGAACCGTTCGCAAGAACAAGTTTGTAGATTTTGTGGGTTCGTTTCTTTTTTTTTTTTCTTGTCACCATCATCATCATCATCATCATGCAGATGTCTTTGGTTCTTTTCCATTGCATGATTAATCAAAGTTCAATTTTGTGCATATCTTTAATCTGTATTTGATGGATCCATGCATTTTTATATGTTTGCAAATGAATATTTGTAGAATTGATCTGGTTTAATTTCATTATATTTATGTTATACGTGTGCATTTGGAAATGTAAAATTATTATTTTCTTTTGGAATTTTGTAAAATTCGTATGGATCTGGTGTAAATTGATCTCATATGCATGAATAAAAACCATAAAACACATAAACATATTTGGGAGAGGATGGAGATGGAGAAAGCAGTGAAAAATAAATAAAAATTCCTTTTATTATTATTATTATTTTATTTTTAATTAAGTGTTAAATAATTTATAAATTTAAAATGGTAATTCATATATCATAGCAAATTTAAGAAAATGTTTAAACTCTTTTTTTTTTTCTTATTAACCCTTTCCGATTCCTTATCACTTCAACTATGAAATTGAATATTAGTTATTCTTTAATGATAATGTATGCAATATTTAATCATGATCAGCAAGACTTTCGTTTGCACTCCTTATAAATGATTTTTGTTTTTGTCAATTTAATGAACAGGAGAATTCCATCTAGATCTTATTGTAAACTATGGAGCAGTGCCAGTGATAGTCCCTAGAGTAAGTGGAGTCCACATGCTATTAGAAAGCTTCGAGCCTATCCATGGTGTCGTCCTCTGTGAAGGTGAAGATATTGATCCATCTCTATACGATGCAGAACTATCTGGGTTTTCACCAGAAGAACTTGAAGAGATTAGAAAAGCGCATGCAAGTGACACCACCATTGATAGAGAGAAAGACACAATTGAATTAAGACTTGCAAAGCTGTGCCTTGAAAGAAACATACCATACTTTGGAATCTGCAGAGGGTCACAGGTCCTTAATGTTGCATGTGGAGGAACTTTATATCAAGATGTGGAGAAAGAACTCTCCAAGAAAATCCCAGAAGAAGAAAGAGTGATGCACATGAACTATGAGGATTATGATGGTCACAGGCATCCAGTGAAGGTTGTGGAAAACACTCCTTTGCACCAATGGTTTAAAGATTCATTGGAGGAAAAGAAAATGGAAATCATGGTTAATAGTTATCACCACCAAGGTGTCAAGAAATTAGCTCAAAGATTCGTGCCAATGGCTTTTGCTCCTGATGGCCTGATTGAAGGATTTTATGATCCTGATGCCTATAATCCTGAAGAGGGCAAGTTTATAATGGGACTCCAATTTCATCCAGAGAGGATGCGCCACCAAGATTCAGATGATTTCGACTATCCTGGATGCCCAGCTGCATACAAGGTAAGAACCAAAGAACATTTTCTTTTGTCATATGTTCCACTATCTTTCTGTAACCAATCGATATAGTAAGAAAGTTAACATACATAAATGGTTATACATTCTGTAGGAGTTTGTGAAGGCTGTGATTGCTTATGAGAAAAGGCTTAATTGCTCTACATGCATACATAAAGCTCCCAAACTCAACAAAGAATTGGAGACAAAACGCAAAACCATTGTCAGAAGTTTCTCAATTGCAAGAAACATGTACAACTCAGGAAGGAGTATCATTTTGGGCCAAGAATCAGAACTGGAAATTGGAGCAGAATTTCTTGAGGTTAGTTTACTAACCAGTATAACTCGGAAATGGTTTAACCGTATTTTGTTGAGTTAAATTAATTTGTTGAACGTTTGCAATGGTTGCAGGCAAACACTGCACTGAGTTTGCAGCAAGTGAACAGGCTGCACCAAATGGGAGCAACAGTGAGAAATGCATCCGCCTACAGGGAAAAATTGAAGATGAATGAGGAGAGGGAGAGAGTTGCAAGAATTATAATGGGGAAAATGTCAATTGGGCACCTATCTGATCTCATTTCCTTCTATCATATGATGGGAAAAATATGCTCTGAAGCTTTGGAGAAGAAACTTCAAGACTCTGTAAATGAAGAGGTTGAATTATAAACGAGGAAGATGATATTTTCAATTGCTTCGCTGAAAGAAATATATTGCACTTCTCTTCTAATTGATCATTTTTCATTAATTGCATGTATTTTCAATCAATGCTTATATAATCCTTGCAACTCTTTAATTGTAAGTTGTAAATAAAAGCTTGTATAAGTGGCGTCATTTGATTGTGATTGTTTGTTGAAAAGAAAAGATCGGCCTATGTAAAATTATCTAATTCAATACTGAAAAAATATGAACAAAATATATTAGAATCCCCCATCAAATACTAATATAATATAATAAAATGATTTAATTTGAGCAACAAATTTATTTATCAATTTTCCATTTTCTTTTTCTTAGGTCTTTGTGTTTTGTTTTGAAAAATGACAGCACTAGTTCAAATGTTAAACACAGCACTAAAGGAATCGGCGGCCGCGACAATTGCTAGCATTAAATTGCTAGTTAAACAATTTCAGCACAAGACTCGATTGGTAATTTTAGGATCAATAAAAACCATTATGGACCGACCCTTCGAAGCCTATTTTATGATACCAAGTTATTCTTTAAAATGCATAATGGAAATTCGACCTAGAGTAATTATACAGCCTAACTAGGAAAGATCAGTCCTCGTCAAAATATGCCATCTTCAACATTTGACTGCTCAGAATAAACAATACTACAACCCACGAAAATACTAACCATTTCCAACACATTACTAACCAGATAAAAATAAAAATTAAAAAGTGTTAAAATACATATCTGGGGCAGGCTTAAATATGACAATACAACCTATCAAAATCCCCTTATAGAAGTTAAAAATAAAATATTACATGCTAAGCACTGATCAGCAGGACTAAAAAAAGTGCCTGGTTTATATATAAATATTGAGAAGAACAAGCAAGATGAAACTTGCTTTCATTGACGGTATACCAAAACACAATTTCACCTTGGTTCTGTTCAAGGTGCAGCAGCTTATCCGAACTCTATGTTCCCTCTATTCATTTTTGCTTGAGCCTTGTTGCACTGCCACTCCTTCCATTCCAAAGCCTTCTTAGGAGTGTCTTTTTTTTCCCAACTTCTCCCATATAACTTATTGTAAAGGATATAAATCAATAATATTGCAGATGACCTGTCATCTTGATCTCCACAAATTAAGGATTTTATCTCACACAACTCAAGCATGTACCAAGAGCATTGGGCTTATAGATTCTAGAATGGTTGGAGGAGTGTTGTAACCATCATATCTTTCTATCATCTGCGGCAGAAAAACAGGAAATCTGGATGACTGACCTGAACCAATCTCAACCAATTGTCAGCAGCCTGCAAGAGAGAACTTGCCAATTTGCGCTCACATCCCCCATTAGGGGTCCACAAGGATCCCTTGAACTTGTATGATGCAAGACCAAAAACAGGCAAGCACATCTTAGGCACACCATCCATCTCATTGGGGTATGTCACCACCGGGGCCTGAGCAGTTTGTGCACCTGCCAAGAAAGCTAGCATGATAAGTTTTACAAAATCAGCTGAAGGATAATTGACTTTATTTGACATAAACACATTAAGCAATTAATTTTAATCATCTGGCTATAATTCAGGTCCACTAGTAGGAAACTGCAGAATAACTTTTCTTGTTTGTTAAGTGAAATTATTTTACATAGGAGCCTACAACAATGTGAACCAACATGATATAGTTTAGCGTCACAAGAACTCACAAAGAGAATGGCCCTAAATAGAATGTGAGACAAGTAATCAGTGTAGCTAACCCCAACTAGTTTAACTTGAGAGTGAATTGAATTGACTATGGTGGAAGTCAAAGCTTCTAAACACCAATCCTAAATGGTAACTGTTTTTGCAAGTGTGAAATTTACAGGAAAGGGAAATTTATAAAGTTGTAGAAGAGGAATCATTTCTAACTAGAATAGTCCTGTATTCTGTAACTAACACGCAAATAACTTAAAATAATGACAGGAAGGCTACTGCAGAAATTAAGAGACGTAAAATTGTTATCATCCCACAGGGTAACAAAAATGCATACTGGCACCTAAACAAAATCCATGCCAATGTATTCATTACCTCCCAATGATGTATGAAGAGAATGGTACGTCAGAAAGCACGCATCCAGGTCTTTCAATGTTGGTCCAGTTGGTATCCTGTAAATGGGATACCTACAAATTTCCACCAGACCCATAATTCATGCATGAGAATATAATATTAGCAGCAAATGCAACACTAAAATGACAAATACCATGCCACTGAAATCCAGCTAGATGATAGCAAATCACAACTTCTTAGTGACTTCAATTCAGGGAAATGCAAGGTAAGATCTGATATCTGTGCCAATGAAAATGTTCAGTAAAGGGAAACAGAGATAATCCTAAAAAGAGGACCAGACCATTAAAAATATAGAAAGAACAATGACCTTGTCAGCTAATGGTTCCCGGCTGTAAGGGGGATCTCGCTCAAGAAACTCAAATAGCAAGCAACCTTGGGATTTCATAGATTCACCTTCATCGCTAGAAAAGTCCTCTTGGTGGGCAATAAGTTGATCTCTCAAAGACATTCTATCCATTCTAAGAGGAACATCATTTAGTAAATGATAATGATTCCATTGTTCCCTTGAGCCCTTCAGTCCTCTTTCAGGTTCACTATCAAAGCTACCATCACTACTTGAATCCCTGAAATCACTGTCACTGTCCTCGCCCAGTCTCCTGTCACAAATGGGTCCAATCAGCTCTGCTGTATTGGTGACAACCTAAAAAATACTGGTAGAAACTAGCCAAAAAAAAAAACTTAATCCAACAACACTATAGCAGCCTAAGAATTTAGAAATATGGAGAGAGAAGAGGAGGGAGGAGGAGCAGGGGAAGCAGCTCATCCCAAAAAATTTCAACCTACATCTCGGAGTGGAACTAAATCTCATTCTCATTGAGCTAAGTGCTGCTATTCTGCTCAGCCGTAAAAGTAATGGGAAGGAATTTTGTCATTGTTCAGTATCACATGAATGATCTTGTAGAGGTTGCATAAAAGTCAGTAATGGCAACATTGTGGAGCCCAATCATTGACGATTATGGCTTGAACATAACTTTTGAAAGTGAAAATCAAAGAAATTCAGTAGTCATCAGATGAAGAAAATAATTATTAGGAAATAGGATTTCTTTTAAATGTGGCTGAAGATAAGAGTTGAATGGAAAAAGGAAACAAGAGAAGGAACAAAACCTACCCAGCAAACTTAATTGACTGGTCATCAAAGTCATACTGAGTTGGGTCTGGACTCCACTATTGCAAGATGTCTTTGCATTATTTACAAGGATACACACATGCAATAAGACCACAGAGTCACGCCCAAGCCCTTTGATTAATCAAATTGGGTTTCATTTTTGAATCACATATCCACGTGTTATTGCGGTTTATATTTCAAACTGAAAACCAAACCTGGACTAAAACCAAAGACTTTAGATTCAACATAGCATTTTTCTAGGGCGATGGTGCCATTTAATTGAAGCCAATGGAAGCCAAAGGAGGTCAAGATATAAGCATTCCTTGAATGCAATTTCAAAAAATGGGAACAACAGCCAAAGGCATGCCAAACTGCCAGGCATGTTTGGCCATCCAAATAAGAACCTTTAAATATTTGTAAATATTAAAAGAAATAAATAGAAAGCACCTCTGATAAACCTTACATAACAGACAGTTTATCATGCAAGTGTACTTTCCATAGTTATAAAACACAGCATGATCAAAATTATAGTCCACGTCACAACAGAGTAACAATCATGGCAATTGTGGCATAACATTTAAGTCAAGTTCAAAGTGAAAACACAAAATCTAACATTTTCACGTCAACACAATCATAATTCTAAAAATAATATGGAAAAGAAGGGTTAAAAAAAATTATGAGTTGAAATATAGTAATATTTTAACTATGTCTTAAGAAGAGTACCCAACAAAGATAGAATGTAATTTTTTTGAGTGAAGATATTGATTTTGGCAAGAAAAATAAAGTTAATTCTCTGAAATTACAAGAAATTTTAATATTATTAGCACAAAATAAAGAAGCACAAGCAAATTATGCAAAGGTAATTGCACAAGTTTTCAGGCTTTAAAGCTTGACGGTATAATGATCTGTACATAACAATCACATAAAAGGCCCCATATTGGCAAATACTTTTTCAACACACAAAATCAAAGAGAACTGTCACCTGGCAGGTTCAAATTCTAATTCTCAGAATGTATCAGGAATTCTTTCATAAACAAGTTTCACAAGTCCCAAACCAAAATAATAACAATTAAATAATAGGTTCAAAGCTTGACCTTCCTCTGATAATGCCTTCAGTAGTTTGTTGAACAGGACTGAATCATATAAGCATAATATTGATGCTTTAAAACATCAAGCACTTATCCAATACACAAAATTAAACCAATCGATCATCTTGTGGATTCAATTTCAGTACTCAAATGGCCTATTCATGCTCTTTTGAGATAAAGTTTCCACTTAAAATCAATAAATGTAAACTAAGTCACCTATGTGAGCACAGCATACATATATTAAAAAATCAATTATAAGAAAAATATTGCTAAGGAGAAAGAAAATACAGCGAGTCACACATGAAATGCAATGACTAGTTAAGCATTTCTCCCGCCCTTAGACATGTTTTAACAAATTAAATACTCAAAACTTAACAGACATGTTTATTTACCTCGATTTCACACACTTCTTCGTAGACTCTCCATATATTTGAATCCCGGACAGATATGGGACATAATACTGAACAACAGAATCGCTGTCATTCAAAATTACCGGCACTCCTGCACCGTAAGCACTCCATTCCTTAAAAGACTCCCACAAATCCCCAAGTACAAAGTATGGCTGAAATTCCACATCACAAGTCCTGCGGCCCCGCATTGTGGTCTGCCCACCAAACTTATTACAGTTAGTTTTTCACACAAACTAAGTGAAATTTTGTTGCTCTTATAGACAAACAAGGAGAAAATGAATTAATGAAAGTGAATTTTTTTTTATGAATTTCATATATTTCACTAAATAATATCAAAACAATTAAGTCAAACTTGGCTCATCAAGTACAAAGACATCACTTAAAACTTCCAGTAAAATGTTATATAACTCCATTCAGTCATCAAGGAAAACAGAAGGGAAATCAATACGAAAATGTAAATAATACTATATCTTCGGTGTTATTTTCCTCAGTTTCTGGCCAACTAGTGCGCCATAAGTTTTCCCAGGAGAAGAAGAAGCACCAGAGGAGAGGAGGCAATCAAAAGCTAACAAACCTTAGATAAGTACTGAGCAGGCACAGATGGAGTTATAGACTCCAAAAACCGCTCTAAATTACTCAACGGAGAAACGACAGGTTCTAAGGCCGGAACTGAAACCGGTTTGGGAGATTCCTCCAAAGCAGTCCGGTTCTCGGGTTCCCTGTTCGCCGGTTTTTCCACTTTTTCCTTGACCGAAGGCGATTGAGTCACGGTAACATCGCTCTGCGCTCTGCGCAGTTGATCATTATGTTGATTCTGGTTTACCCTCCAAGCCTTCGCCGAGTGGTAAAACCGATTGTCCCCACGACCTCTCGTAGTAAACTGCAATCCAGCCCCCAACATTTCTACACCTAAATCCCCCAAATTATTAAAAAGGAAAAAGCAAGGGGGAGGGAGGGGGGGGGGGGGGGGGTGAGCACCTAAATCCTAAAATTAAATTCTTCTACTCCGGTTCAATCCTGTGAAAGGCAAGATTCAAAGTCAACGAAATGAAATGCAAGTGATTAGTGGATTGCCAATTCACGACGGAAACTAACTATTACGAAACGATAATGAACGATTTCTGTTCAGTGTATAAGGAAACGATCGGTTGGTGAAATAGAGAATCGGATCAGAGAAGACGATTGCAGAGGATTGTGATATTAAAACCCTTAATAGAGACGATGGATCTAGTGCGGAAAGAAAGAAGGGGCAAAATAGTAAATAAGAAGACAGATAGAGAGATTTATGAAGACAAACAAAGCGATGCCAGGAGAGAAGGAAAAACACAGCAGGGCTGTGTATAAAAATGGTTGGGCAGGGCACGGGCTGAATGACAGAACGAAAGAAAACCATTTATTATTATTATTATTATTTCGGTAATTTGTGATAAGGAAAACGGATAAATATATTATTTGTTTAATAAATTACGTAATTTGGGGTAGGCTGGCTGACTACAGGGGCTTTCAATTGATCAGTTCCATTTTGATTAAATTCAACCGTTTATAATTTTTTATTTTTTTAAATGAAAAATTTTATTAATTTCTATCTAATTTGTGATCGGTATTGTTCCTATTAATACACAAAATTATTAATAATTTTAATTTATATATATTTTTTAATTTTAATATAAAAAATTAAATAATTTTAATTAAATATTATTTTATTTTAAATGTTTAGTAATTTGAAATTAAATATCAAAATTTTATTATATAATCAAAATAAAAGTAAAAAAATAATTAAATCGAGAAATATTATGTGCTAATATCATAAATAATATCACATAATAATATTTTAAAATAAAATATTTTATGATAACACTATAAAAATATTCCTTTACTTTATATATATATATATATATATATTTAATTTTAATTTGATTTGGAATCAACCTCGTTTCAATTCAGCCTCTAAATGGCCTTGCCGCGCCTTTTTCAAGGGGGGCTACCCATATTTGACGAGATGGTGCGCTTGTTCTCTTGAAAAGACGATGTGGTCCCCGGATTATGCAATAATTGTGAATTTGTCATGGATGGAGACGAGGGTATAATTAAACCGAAAAATTAGGGAATCTAATCTTATTGGAAAATTAAAATAAAAAATTTCAGCAAGTTCACTAATTGAGCAAATTATTGATATTTACATGCATATACACTTATAAAAATGTGAATTTCATTTTTTTAAATTAAAATTTAATTATTTTTTATAAATAATAGATGTACAATTTTTAATAAATCGATTCTATTTTAATAATTTACCCTAAATTGGTGCAGTTGTAGATTTATTAGAAAGGATTGCATTGAAACGTACATTGAGAGGAAAGCGTGACACGTGTATGGTGGATTTGAGGGAAAAGAAGGCCTGTCTTTTTCTTATCCCATTCGATTGTCTCGAGAAAATTAAATATTTTTTCATTTGTGTTTGGCTGGAAAAAGTAGAGAAAAAGACAACTTTCTTTCTGAAAATTGAATTAAAATAAGTAAATAATTATTAAAAGTAATTAAAATTATACTTTGTAGTCGAATAATTGATTATAAATATGAAGAGATAATTTTATTAATTGTTTTCCTTTTTTTCTTTTCCATGTAAAGGGAAAAAAAAGTACATTTTAATAATTTTTTTTTATTTTTTCCTTAATTTTTATAAACAATAAAATTGTCTATTTATTTATTATATATGAATTGATGATGAATATATAAAATTAGGTATTTAATAATAAATTAATTTTAAATAATAACTTAAAACTTTCTATCAATTTGCCACTTATAATTTGAAATTTTTGAGGTATTATTTACATATCTTCTATTTAAAGTTTTATTTATTTAGTGAAAAATAATTTATATATAAAAAATATTTTTCATAAAAAAAATATTTTTATTTTTTTATTACAATATTAAATTAATAATATATTTTTATCATATATGTATAAATATTTTTACATTTAATAAAATTATTAAAATTTAGAAAATAAAAAAATAATTTCCTCTAAAAATAATAAATTATTTTCTTTAAAATAATTTAATTTTTTTATTAAAAAATATTTTTTATTTACTCATTCTTTTAAGTGTCATAAACATTAAAAAATATAAAATATATTTTTTAAAAAAATATTTTCTGCAAAATAAATAAAGCCTAAAAAAAATAAAGGCCCACATTTTTTTCCCTTTTTATATGAATTTTATTTTAGGAACTCCATGATAACACATGAATTAAGTGACAGGTGGCCAACCTTGTATAGAATATCATATTTAAAAACTCCATTTCATCTTATTATGAGCCTTAAACTTAATTACTAGCCAATCTCTATTTTAGAGGTATAAAATTAAATCAATAATAATAAAAGAATTGGAAAGTAGTAAGGGGAAGGAAGGATATTAGGAAAGATAATAATTAAAAAAGAGTAGAGGTTGAGATCCACAAATTTTAGGAGATTAGGAAAAGTGGGAATGGTAGGAATATGAATAAAATGTAGAGTTAGCAATTGAAGTGTGTGGAGTGGAGGTGGGAAAGATAACATATGCTTTATCATCATATTGCATCCATCCATAAAGTCCTAACATTATCCAAAGAGCATCATATGAGATACAGATAGTATTTGAGATGTTTAAATTATCTTATAAACTAGTTAAATTAGCTTATAAACTAATTAAATTATTTTACAAGTAATAATTTTAAGTTGGTTTGTTTATTATTTAAGTAAGAGAGAGAAGTTTTTTAGTGATTATAAATTAATTTAACTAAATATTTTACTGTATTATTCTAATTCAATTTTATAATTTCATTATATATCTTTATTACATTTATTATCGTATTTGCATTTAAAAATTTATTTTTTAAAAATAATTTAAATAAATTATTTACATTATTTTAATAAATTAAAATTTTTTCTTAATTTTAATAAGATATTTGTTTATTTAATTTAAAATTAAATTATATTATAATATAGTTGAAATGTATTTTGATAATATTATAATAAAATATTAAGTTAACATAATTTATTATTTAAAAAAATAATTTAATATTATTTTTAATAATTTTAATAATAAATATATTTAAAAATTACTTTTCACTAAATATGTCAACTGCTTTTAAACTGTTTATAAATATTTTAATAAAATATGTAACTGCTGACAAATAAATGTATAAATATTAAAATTTTAATAAATACTATAATTTTATAAATTAATTTTTATAAGATAAATCAAATATTCTCTAAAATAAAATGAAAGTTTCTCCCATGCTCTCTTTTCTATCAACCCATTTCAAATTACAATTTAATTTTTTAAATTTCATTTTAACTAAGATTAAATCAATTGATTTTAATTTAATTTAATATATTTTGTTAATTAATTTAATTTTGATTAATTTTAATCCTAATTAAATTAATTTAATTATCTATCACGGCTCATTCATCCCAAGGGTGATAATTCTCAATGCATCAAATTCCACCATTATTAATTATTTGATTTGATTAGTGATTGCGATTGTGATGCTAAATAATTTATGTGATTGTTTTATTGAGCGGTTGAGAATGAGTTGTTAGACATTTTAATCATTATTTGAGCTATTAATCAATACAATTAATGCTTATTGTATACTTTAAAATCAACGATATAAAATTATAAAAATTTAGTATGAAATTATTTAAAATTAATTAAATAAATTATTAAATTAATAATGTGTGAAAATCTAAATATTGTTTAATTTCAGAAAACTCCGACCATGAGCTTCGGCCACAAATTAAAATATCTTAAATCTAAGTGGAGCAGCAAGGACTGGACGTATTCTCACGTATACCTGCTGTGTATCGGCCTGGTCAGAATCGAAAATAATAATTTAAGATTAAAAAAAGAATTTATAAAATTAAATTAAAGATGGTCTAACTGATTCTAATTAAATTTAATTCAAGACGGTCTAAGATTATTTTTAATTTGATTCAACAGCAGCTCTAATTTTGATTTTAATATCTAAAAAGTTCATCCACTCTCATATATTCAAGTGCAGATTTATAGTCAATTTTCTTGCAAACCCAGTCAAAGCTGTTGTTATGGAATTTTACAGCCATTTTATGTGAACAAATCTAAATTTTGATGAGAACCGACTTGCCTCTCATTATATATATATATATATATATATATAAAGTAGTTTTGAATAATTAGAGTTTTTTAATGTATTAAAACATTTAAAAAAATATATAAAGAATTTTATACTTCTGAGTTTTGAATTATCATTGTTATTATTTTTTTCAATTGATGAGAAAATAGAAATATTGCATTAAACGATTAGATGATGATAAGGACTGCAAGGCCCTCAAGAACAATAAATATAATTTACAAAACTCTCACCCAAGTTGAAACAATGAAGGGGTCAAAGTCCAAAAAAACATGGAGTCTTAGGACTAAGTGGGTTAAGTCGAAATCATCTCCTTCAGCAATCACCATGAACAACTCTTACTACTAGACCTAGTTGAAGGCGAACTGAATTTGCCTAAGTGAAGTTGCAACAGTAGAAATGAAGGTCATATGGGAAACACTACAATTGAAGTCATACTCCCCACCCAGAAGCAACAAGTTCTTCATACCAAAACATAATCAAAACAGGGAAGTTGAGAAGTAAATGCAAAAACGCCAAAGGGTTAAGATTTGTGCTAGATGAATCGAGAAAAGTATGGTGGAGACATGGACATCTCAAGCTCCTCTAGCCCCGATGGACGATGGCCCAACAAGCCCACAAGCACCGCCGAATCGCCAAACTGACAAAAGCTCGATAGTGTCGTAAAACAAAACCATCCCTTGTCGATTTGCATAGAAACTCTTATATTGAAGCACAACGCTAACAGATCGACAAAAAGCAAAACTAAACAACGTTATACATGAATCAGTTGAAAAAGAAAGGGAGATCCATCCTTCTACTGTAGGAAGAGGAGGGAACTCTGAGGCGAAGACTCTAAAAAAGAGAAGATGAAACTATCACTTCCAGAGAGGCAAGCTCACTCTATCCAATATCAAAGGAGATAATCATGGGTTAGAGTGTTATTGAGATTGGGATCCAAAGACCAAGATTTAGATTTGATTTAATAATAATAATAATAATAATAATAATAATAATAGGGTATGTACTTACTAATAAAGAATTCCTTCTTTGTACATGGTTTTAATATCTCATTTTGATTATTTTATCCATGGAATTTCTGACACGAAAAATTATCTTTTTATTGAAATTTAAAATTTTATAAAAATTTAATTTAATTAATTTTTTTATTAATTTTTATATTTAAAAATTTTATTGGATTTATTTAGAATAAATATTCGCAGCCGTGGCTAATACTTGAAGAAAGCATCGGAGAGTGAGTACCAGAGTGAGTGAAGTAATATAGTACAGATGGAGAGATGCTTGCAAGCACCGACGCGACCGACCAAGCATTTCATTAAATATTTGCAAAGGATACGACCGTATGATGTTATTTGGTATTATGAAGGGTGGTTTGGCAAAATGTGTGATGGGCGGCAAAGCCAACGTGCGAGTTGCCCCACAGCCACAAGGCAGAGATGGAGTTGGTGGTTGAAAAGGATCTTCTTTTCCCTTTCCTTTCATTCTTTCCTTTATTCTTTTTCCCTTTAAAAAATAAAAAATTATGGGTGGGGAAGGAAAGGGAACAACCCTACCACAAAGCAACTGAATTGGCATATCCTCAAAGGCAGTTGAAGCATAATTCACTAACAAAAAAAAAAACAAAGTTTTCATCTTCTATCTGTTCCTGTTTCATACTTTTTCTGAAAGAATTATTAGGTATACTCGGTGCATATATATTATCACTTATAATTATGTGAGACTTATCCCTTTATAATAAGAAAAATTTACTTTATGTGAGAGAAAAAATATTATTTTTTAATATTACCAATGTACCTAATAATTAACCCTTTTTCAGGGGTTACACATTTAAGACAGGTTTTGTTTATTTGGGGTTCTGGGCCATTGGTTGGGACTACTCTTTGTTTTGTGTATTATGGGCTAACCAATGGACTATTACTGGACCTTCAAATGGGGCTAAGTTCCAACCTAGACTGTACCTGATTACTATTTTACTAGTGACCTTTAAACTGGATGCGCGCTCAATCCGAGACACTTGGACTGAGCCTGAACATGGATTAAGCAGTCTGGCCCTAACTTGAAAATGATATATATATATATATATATATATATATATATATATATATATATATATATATGTGTATGTGTAAGAGTTATAAAATCTAATAGATTTTATTTGGATTAAGATTAGAATACCAAAATTATAAAGTGTTTAATTTCTTTTATAATCGTGAAAATTTTATTAATGCCATAGTGGTTTTGTTTTGATGATAATATTAGACATATTTAATTAATGCTTATTTTAATTTTTAAATTTTTATAAAATTTTTACATGTTTCTTAAATTTTTATTACTTTATTTCGTTATAAAAATTTAAGAATTATGTGTCTTAAAATTAATAAAAATTTTAAATTATATTATATAAAAAATAAAGTCGCAAATATGTTGTGCTAACTAGTTGCTAGAATAGATGGATAAGTTGGTAGATTTTGATCATCATCATCATTAAATCTATTTTAATATTATATTTATTTAATTATGTTAATAAATAATAACATTTCCAATAAAAAAAATATTATAAATGTTTAATTATTTAAAAGTACAATTGGATTTTGTTGTATAGATCATTTTTAAATTTATAAAAATAGAGTATTTATATTTATTTAATTATATTAATAAATAATAACATTTCCAATAAATATATTATAAAATGTTTAATTATTAAAAAGTACAATTGGATTTTGTTATATAGATCATTTTTAAATTTATAAAAATAGAGTATTTATATTTATTTAATTATATTAATAAATAATAACATTTTCAATAAAAAATATTATAAAATGTTTAATTAATAAAAAAGTACAGTTGAATTTTGTTATATAGGTAATTTTAAATTTATAAAACTATAGTATTTAAATAAGGTAAAATAAAAACATTCCATTACAAAAATAACAAAAAAAAAATAAGAATTTGATTATATTAATAAATAATAACATTTTCAATAAAAAATATTATAAAATGTTTAATTAATAAAAAAGTACAGTTGAATTTTGTTATATAGGTAATTTTAAATTTATAAAACTATAGTATTTAAATAAGGTAAAATAAAAACATTCCATTACAAAAATAACAAAAAAAAAAAAAGAATTTGATTGTTCATAATCACAAAGCAAAGAATAAACACAGCATCATATAAATTGTCATATGTAATTAATTCTAAAAATAAAGGGTAAATTTTCAAATAGTTTTAAATTATAAGTGGCTTTTTTAATAGTTTGTAAATGAAAACAAATTATGATATATTAAGTGATGGAATTGAATTGATTTCTATTTGATAAATTTTTATGTTTTATAAAAATTATAAATTTTATGTTTAAATTACTGAGTTTTTTTTTTTCATTTTTTAGGACTTAGATTCAAGACAAAATATTGAAAAAGATATAAACTAGAAGTATAAATAGACGTATAAAAATTTAGAATAAAAATATTAAGAATTATTAAACAAATTAATAAAATTAAAAGAATTAGCTAAAAATAATAATTAGAGAAAAAAATTGAATTATTTTTGTCATTGATTAATTTAGTTATTTTAATTAAATTTGTTGATAAAAAGATCAAATAAATAAAATTAAAACGTTTGGCTAAAAAATTAAAAAAAATTTACAAATTAAAGTTTTTTTTTTATTTAGCCAAAAATATGTGTTAGAATTCAATTTTTTAAATTAAAAATTCATGCAACAAGTAATAATATTTTGTAAAAATTTTAATTTATTAAAAGAACTTCACATTAAAATTTAAGATACCTCTAAGTAAAATAAATTAATTTGTTTATCTATATAAGCGATAAAACTTAATAAAGATAAATCGCTGACAAATTAAAAATAATGAAGATGTACGTACCGCACACATACTAATAATAAAACTAATAATAGTTAAATGATTAGAAATTCAAATATTTTACAAATTTTTTTAATTTAACAAATAAATAATCGTAAAATATTTTATAAAATGATTGTGGAAAGCACCGTTATCATAACTAGTTATTTGTAGTTTCTAGTGCAGGTCAAGAGTAAGAAGCAGCTATGGCGGACTTCTGTACTTTCCAAATCAGCCTGCCGCGAGTCCGTGGCCGTGAGGTGGAGGAAGGGAGCAAGTGGGAGCCATGCTCTCCAATTTTACATATTTAATAAGTTTTTATGACATTATCATTCTTAAATTTTTTTAACTAAGTTTTCTTTATTTTGTAAAAAATATTTTTTACACTTTTATATATTTAGGACACTTAAAATAAGTCAATAAGAAATATGTTTTTAATTAAAAAAATAAATCATTTTTAAAAATAATGAATTCTTCTTTTCTAACAAGAAAGTTTTTTTTTTAAATTTTAAAATCTTGTTAAAATATGAAAATATTTATATAAGTTATTATTTAAAAATTAGATGGATCCTTAAATTTCATTTATTTTTTGAAAAATAACTTGTATAAAAATTATTTTTTAAGAAAATAATTTTCATAAAAATATTTTTCATTGTTTGATTACGATGTTAAAATGTGAAGCTAATAATATGTGTTTATATGGTATGCATATAAATATTTTTATATTTTAATAAAATTATTAAAATATAAAAAATTGATGATTTTTTCTTTTGTAAATAGAAAGTCAATTTTTTTAAAATGGCTTAATTTTTCTTTTGATAGGAAATTTTTTTCTATAAAAAATGGCTTGATTTTAAGTTGATTAGAAAAATATTTTTCTGAATACTCAAATATTAAAAAATATAAAAATATATTTTCAGAATATATATATATATAAATATATATATATATATTTATTTATTTATTCGGAAAATATTTTTTGTTATTTTTTAATATTTGAGTATTCAGGAATATATATATATATATAAAGTAATAAAATATTCCTAAGAGTTTCACACTTAATATTTTCTTTAACGATATTGTCACGCTGTATTCTCTATTATATATAAGTTATAAATTATTTAATAATTATTTTATTAATATTATAATAAGTAACTATTATTATAAGATAAATTATAATATATTAATTACATATATTAATTACATATATTTATATTTATAATATATATAGATAGATTTTAATTATTTTTATTTTAAAATTTTTATTAAAAAGTTTGAGATGTAAAGGTAATTAAAAAAAATTTGAAATAATTAATAAAAATTGAAAAATTTATATTATTTTTATATATTAAATTTTATAATAAATATATAAATGGGTTTTATATACAAAATAGCCAGTCACTTTTTTGGGATATAAGTTTCTGTATGCTGGCGTGTTTGAGGGATACTTAATTATGGGACACAGGGACCTTGCATTTATTGACTTGAAAAGTAAATTCTCAGTAGTCTTGCGCGCTGGGAAAATTATTGTTTTCATCTTTTAATTGGAAAACTTGGCTTGATGGGTGTCTCTGTGTTAGCATTCCTTTTTCTGTGTCACCTTGGACTTCACTCTGCTGGACAAGAAATGGATCCTCATCCAAAATGTTCACCTTTTCTTTGTGGGAAGCTTGGTGAGATCAAGTTCCCCTTCACTAATTCCACACTTCCTCCACACTGTGGTTTGTTAGTGGTAGATGGTTGTGATAATGCTGTTCAGAAGATACAGCTGGAGAGAGGAGGATAATGGTATGAAATTAAAAATATCTCAGAGGCAGATGCCATTTTTATTCATGATAAAATGTTCTCAGAGGTTTTGAAATCTCGTGATTGTAGAGCCTTCAAAAATCTAAGTCTTCCAAACCTTCCTTATCTATCTTTTCAAATTAGTCAAAACCTAACCATGTTCGAATGCAACAACAAGCTTAATGATCATCCTTCCCTGTTGAAGCATTCAGCCTGCAATAACTCAACTACTCAAGTATATATTATACTCGTGAACAAGAAAATTTGCCATGTCTTCCACCTCAGTGTTCACTTATTCAGCTTCCCTGGAATCAAAATCCAAGTCAGGATGACATATTTACAACGTTAACTGCCGACTTCTCACTTGAAGTGCAAGTACTTTCCCCTTGTATGTCGTGTCATAATAGAAGAGGAGTTTGTCAGGTGAACAGCAAGCAAGAGTTTTATTGTGCTAGTTTAAAAGAAGGTATGGGCATCGGAATTAAAAATTACATAACTTAAATGTTTACGTCAATCAATCATACACGTTCCTCAATATACTATGTTCTTTTTTCATTGTAACATTATAGTTGTTTGTAAATTCTATTGGAGGAAATAACAAATTGAGGTTCAAGCCACAATTGACGGCAGGACTGGGATTAGTTTAGTCTGCTTTGTATGTTTGTTTTTAATTAGTGTTTTATTTAAATATTTGTATACTTAAATAATTTTAATATAGCAAAAAATGATATCTATTTTGTACTTCTAAATTTTAAGAATTCCATTAAATTATATTTGATTATCTAAAAAATGAACTTAGATTGAGAATTTTTGAATATGACACATAGTTTCATTTCCATTGTTCCATTTTCAGAGTGAATTGAGCCTGCCTTAAAAGTAGTTTAGATGATCATGTTCTTATAGTTCTTCATTTTGGCATCTTCTTTGTTTACTACAGCTGCTGCAATGGTTGCAGTATGTTGTTTCAATAGAAAATTCACATCCAATATCTTAATTTTCTATTGGAAGAAGAAAAAACAAGACTATAGAAGTATTGATGCCTTCCTCAGGAGCCATGGACCCTTGCTACTGAAAAAATACAAATACACAGAGGTTAACAAAACGACGAGTCCTTCAAAGATAAACTGGGCTATGAGGTAATGGAGTTACGTTAAAAGGCCAGTTACCTAATGGTTCTCTTGTAGCAGTAAGGGTTACGGGGAAGAATTTGTTAATGAGGTAGCAAGTATTAGTTGGACATCTCATGTCAACGTTGTCACTCTTTGGAGATTTTGTTATGAGGGTTCTAAAGGTGCTCTAATGTACGAGTTTATGTCCAATGGATTTCCTGAGAAGTATATATACAAAGAAAATCCCTTGAAGGTTTATTGTCAATTGGGTTGGGAAATGTTGGAATATAACTTGTGAGAACAAGTCCCACATCAGCAAGGCACAAGGGCATTTAAGTGTTGATAAGCCAAATTAAAATGGCATGACCCAGTTAGATATGGAGGCCTTCGGGAAGAGTTGCTGCTGAGAATTGTCTGGAGGGACTCGGCTGAGTTGCTGTGTGAATTGAGAAAATAATGAAGCGAAAAAGCGTTTATGTGCTTTTTCTTTTTGTATCCTCTGTTTTTTTTTTTTTTTCAATGAATTGTCCTTTTTACAGCGTCATTTTTGCTTCATGTGTGTTTACCACAGGCGGTGATTGCAGTCTGTTGTTTCATTAGAAAATTGAAACCCGACGACTCCATTTCTTCTGGAAGAGGAAAACAAAAGACTCTAAAAGTTTTGATGCCTTCCTCGGGAACCATGGACCTATGCCCCTGAAAAGACACAGATATACAGAAGTTAAGAAAATGACGGGGAGCTTCAAAGATAAACTAGGCCAAGGTGTGTTCAAAGGCAAGTTACCTGATGGTCGTCTTGTGGCAGTGAAGGTCTTGGAGGAATCAAAAAGTGATGGGGAAGAATTTGTTAATGAGGTAGCAAGCATTAGTAGGACTTTTCATGTGAACTTTATCACTCTTTTAGGATTTTGTTATGATGGTCTCAAAGGCACTCTAATTTATGACTTCATGTTTAATAGATTTCTTGAGAAGTATACATATGATCAAAATCCGAATTGGAATTAGAAACATTACTGAAATTGTAATTGCTATTGCTCAGCGCTTAGAATACTTGCATTTTGACATAAAGTCTCACAATATTCTTTTAGATAAAAACTTTTATCCTAAAATTTTAGATTTTTGCTCTAAAAGAAAGAGTATCATATTAACAGTGGGTACAAGAGAGACTATAGGATATATTGCACCAAAAGTATTTTGTAGAAATTCTGGTGGGATATCTCATAAATCAGATGTTTATAGGTGCTAGAAATGGTTGAAGGAAAAAAAAATATTTGCTTGATTCAAGATGATAATACTAGTGAGATTTATTTTCCAGGTTGGATATACAAGAGTTTTGAAGAAGATGATAATACAAAGCCCAGCTCTTACTGTTGTTGAATGGGTACAATGTGTCATCTCATGTTATTGGACCATCAACCTCGCCTCCTCAGTTTCTTGAAGGTAATCGTGCCAATCCTGCTTATGAGTGTTGGTTTCGGCAGGACCAGTTAGTATTAAGTTGGATCTTCTCCTCCATTTTTGACACCATTCTTTCGCGAGTCATAAATAGCACCACTATTAAGGCTGCCTGGGATAAACTTGGGACTAATTTAAAAAAAAAGGCATTAATTTTAAAAAGCTAATTAATATAATTAATTAATCATTTAAATATAAAAAATATCACAAAAATTGTAAATATTTTTCAACAAATGAAACACAAAATTAATTTCCATTTAAAAAATTTCATTCCATTTCCAGCTCTATGGCGAATCAAACCTAACTTCACAATGACTATACATCAATTACTAGCTAATTATCAGTTCAGATTATAGATATCTTTATGTTTCTCTTCAACTTCAACAATTGTCCTATATATCCCTTGTCATTTATACTTTCTAATTGAAATTTTTCTCTTTTTTTGTAAAATTAGATCTTATTCAAGATTTGAAAATTGACAAAAAAAATTAATAATTGTATTAGATTTCAACCAAAAATCCTCTTTATTAAAATATTATTATATAGTAACTATTATAATTTTGGGTAACACACTTAATTACCATATTTATCCGTGTATTCCAAAAAATAAAAATTCTCAGTAAACTTGTACAGCTTTCATAACGCACAACTAGCTTATTAATAAATTATATTATACATTATACATTAGATAATTTATATAGAATGATAAATTAATAATAAATAAATATACATATAAACTGAGTCTTAAACAATTAAAATTTTATTTTAAAAAATTAATAATTATATTAGATATTTATTCATTTCATATTGATATGTTTTTCTAAATAGAGTGCCGACATGACATCACTTGCATAATTTCTCCTTGTCATCGGCTTAGAATATTCAACGGTGTAAGACTTCGGTGGATACGGTAGCCATCATCATTGACTATTGAAAGCCAAACCCCACATTCTCAAGTCTCACAACTCACACTACTATAATATTCTTTTTCTTATAAAAATAAAAAACGTCATAAACTCTTTCGGTGTATACAGTAGTATTAACATCTCCAAATGAGCCAACATTTGTTGTTGATACCCTTCTCTGCATTCATTAATCCCTTTATCGTCACTTTCCTTCTCCTCGCCAGAAAGGCCATATCTGCAGATGTAGATCCTCGGTACTTGAGTTGCAGCATCCCCCAAACCTGTGGCGATGGCCAAATTATATCCTTCCCATTCTATATTCAAGACCAACAAGAATCTTTCTGTGGTTACCCTGGATTCAATCTCGTTTGTCATAATAGCAGTCCAGTTCTCAGACTACGAGATGATAATTATATTATCCACCAAATCGACTACAAAAACCAGATTATTCGTGTCTCAAACGCAGCGATTTTCAATAGAAGCACTGCGTGTATTCTTGATCGATTGACAAACACATCAATACCCGATGACCGGTTCAATCTATTATCAAACCAGACAGAACTCTTTTTGCTCTCTCGTTGCAACTCAACACTGCTAAGAGGTAGTAATAGTGAATTTCTAAAGGACAAGGTTAATTGTTCTGGTGAACCTGAAACTGGTCCAATTTTTTCAATGTTTGATGGCGATACTCTACTGGGTAGTGCATCAGAGGTCTGTGAAGAAGCATTGTTGTTGCCTGTGGATGCGCAAAGAGGAGAGAATGAAGGAATTGAAAGGATGCTAGAAAGAGGGTTCGTGCTGAATTGGACAGCAAGTAATTGCAGCATATGCGAAAGTAGCGGAGGCAAATGTGGGTTTGATTACGGCACCTACCATCTTAGTTGTTTCTGCCCAGACCGACCTCATGCTTGGAGCTGTGCATCTGCTACTGCAACTGAAGGTGAGTTTTCTTTCCTCAATGTCCACATGATTAGTGTTTCTCTCTCTCTCTCTCTCTCTCTTGCCCTCTTTCTTTCCACGTCTCTGTCTCCATTCTCTCTCTGCTTATCTCTCTCCATTTTCTCTCTCTTTCCACCTCCTATATTTGTAACCCATACAATGAACTTGAGAGAATCAATAACTCATCCAAGAAAGAAAGTTTATGACATTCAATAGAATTAAAAAAAAAAAAGGAAAATTCAACACTTAAACATAAGATGAATAACTTTGCATTGATTTATATTTTAGTTCATATTGGTAAAATTACAATAAACTAAACAATATTCAAGTTGGTAGGCAAATTCCATAAGATTTGCTCTCTTTAAAATACAATACTTTTGACAATTTTATCATGTAATTCAAACAACCCTTCACTAATTATTGAATTCAAAGCTTTACATGAAAAATACCTTTCTTTTTCTTTTAACTTTAAATTCTCTCAAAAAAATTTTCTTAATCGGTTTTGTGTTGTACATTAAGGTAGAACATTCATCTAAACATTATAGTTAATCTTAGTACATTAATATCTTAAGTTAAATTTAATAAATAACTTAAGTTACTTGGTTAGATTTATAATAAATAAGCTTAGGTTATTTTAATAAATAGATTTATTCATTATAATATTAAAATATTATAATAATTCAATTTTTTATGATATCAATTAATTTAAACTCTTTTTTTAAGAAGTTGATTTTTTAAAAAGCTTCGAGAAGTTAAGATAAAATAATAATTAAATAAATTAAATTTATTATTAATAGGTGTTTAATATGAGCATGGAGAACTGCAAGAAAGTTGAAGTTGCTAAGTAAACTTAATTCAATTAAATAAGCTGAAATTTTTTTAACTTTTCAGAACTTGAATTCCTTGGTAAAATTACCCCAACCATATTGCCGTTCATAGTATCTGTGGCATGAGTGTCGCCGCAAATACCCCGTCTTTCTCGACCAACCATTCTACTTTGGCATGAGCTGCGAATAAAAAATCCCATGTGGTTCCACACCACTTACCAAGCACGCCGTAGTCAACTCGAGGTTGATGAATAGCAGTGGCGTGAAGACGACAAGGATGAGGATCACTTGCAAAAGTGGACGGAACGGTGGTATGACTGGCAACAACGGGTTTGGCCGTTAAGGAAAAATAAGTAATTTAATTTTAATCACTTAATTTAAATTTCAAATTTTTTAAATTTAATTCAATAGCATTTAAGTGATATGGCCAATTTTAATTGGAACAGTCTATGGCTACTGGCTAGGGCGTTGGATATCTAATAATTGTTAGTTTTCTATTATTATCTCTCCTGGAATCTAGCTTATCCATTGTGTAAACTGAGATGTTCCATCTGTGCTGTTTCAGTTTTGAATTCAATTAATGGAAAAATTCCAGAAAATTCTCACAAATTCTCCCTCTTTTGTTCTCCATCTCTCATCCCTTTTCTCTCCCTTTCTCTTAATTTCTCATCAAACATACACTCTTTCTCTAAATGGAAATTCACCTTTTCAACTTCTCTGGTATCGAAATAGAAGTTGCAATGACATATTTTAACTGCTAAATGTTATGCCTCTGAAAAACAAACTTACATACATGATATTCCTCTGCATGCTAACTTCTGACAATTCTGCATACGTTTCACAACCCTGTTAAGGGATAGATTTGTGGTTTGCATCAGTTTCTTAATTGGGTCTTGTACAGTCTTTGTTATTTATTTATTTATTTAATTTTTTGCTGATTGCAGTTTTTTTTTTAATTAGTTTATTGAGATTCCAAAGTAAGCAAATTTTTTCAGCATAAGTTCAGGGTTTTTGTTGAACACCATACTTCTTTGTACATTCTGTTGCAGGAAAGAACAAGTTGGGATTGAGGCTAGGATTGGCATTGGGTAAGTCAATAGCTAAAATTTCTCTGCTTTATATATTTGTTCTTAATGCTTTATCTAAACCTTTCCATATTTAAATAACTTTAGTTGGTTTGAAAATGAAATATACTTTTTAGCTTAATTTTTAGATTACCATTAACTAATTAATGCTTAATTATCTAGAAAATGATGTCATAATGAGATTTTTTTTTTCCGATTCCGAGACACCTATTTCCATTTCCATTTCATTTGCAAGTGAATTAAACATGCCTACAATAACTTTATTAAATGGTTTTGTTCATACAATGCCTCATTTTTGTTTGTTTACCACAGGCAGTGCAATTGTAGTTCTTGTTGTGATTGCAGTCTGTTGTCTTATTAGAAAATTTAAATCCGACTACTCCATTTTCTTTTGGAAGAAGAAAACAAAAGAATCTAGAAGCATTGATGCCTTCCTCAAGAACCATGGGCCTATGCCCTTGAAAAGATATAGATATACAGAAGTTAAGAAAATGACAGAGACATTCAAAGATAAACTAGGCCAAGGAGGCTATGGAGGTGTGTTTAAAGGCAAGTTACCTGATGGTCGTCTCGTGGCAGTCAAGGTCTTGAAGGAATCAAAAAGTAATGGGGAAGAATTTGTTAATGAGGTAGCAAGCATTAGTAGGACTTCTCATGTTAACATTGTCAGTCTTTTATGATTTTGCTATGATGGTCCCAAATGCGCTCTAATTTATGACTTCATGCCTAATGGATCTCTTGAAAAGTATATATATAAACAAAATTCCTCGAGAACTAATCATGAATTGGGATTGGAAACACTACATGAAATTGCAATTGGCATTGCTAAGGGGTTAGAATACTTGCACCGAGGTTGTAATACAAGGATATTGCATTTTGATATAAAGCCTCACAACATTCTTTTAGATGAAAACTTTTGTCCTAAAATTTCAGATTTTGGTCTGGCTAAAATATGCCCTGAAAGAGAGAGTATCATATCAATGATGGGTACAAGAGGGACTATTGGATATATTGCACCTGAATTATTTTATAGAAATTTTGGTGGAGTATCTTATAAATCTGATGTTTATAGCTACGGGATGCTAATGCTAGAAATGGTTGGAGGAAGAAAAAACATTTGCTTTGTGGAAGATGATAATACTAGTGAGATGTATTTTCCAGATTGGATATACAAGAGTCTTGAACAAGGTGAAAAGATTGGACTATTTGGGATCAACGATGAAGAGGAAAATCAAATAGCAAGAAAAATGATCCTAGTGAGTTTGTGGTGCATACAAACGAATCCCTCAAACCGTCCTTCAATGGGTAAAGTTGTAGAAATGTTGCAAGGAAGCATTGCATCCTTGCCAATTCCACCCAGACCGACCTTGGTTTCCGCATCAAGATCACTTCCGCGAGAAACGATAAATTCTTCAACTTCAACAACTGGCATAACAATGTGAGCCTCCCGAGTAAAGAAATGTATGCTTCTTTGAACTCTATATAAGAGCTTGTTAGTCTCTATTGCCCTTAGTGATTGCTTAATTGGTTGCACCCTCTCTTTATGACTCAATTGTATTTTTTAAGGAAAAACCACTGGAATCATAATGTTTTCAATTTCACTTAATATTTTGTTTCTTTGTCCATTAATGAGTTAGTACTAGAGATTTGAGTTCTAAACACTGCCTTCTTACATGGAGTTTTGAATGAGGAAGTACGCATGTAGCTTCCAATGGTTTCGAAGCCACGACAATAAATCAAGTCTGCATACTTTAAAAAGTCTATATATGGTTTGAAATAGGCAAGCAGACAGTGGCATGCAAAATTATTAGATGCTCTCATAACAGAGTTTTTAGCAAGCTCCTTCTGATTCGTCCTTGTAAGTCTACTGACTCAACATTCAATGCTCTACTTATTTATGTTGTTGATCCTAGCTAGCTAGTAACGATATTTCATAGATTCAGCAAATAAAAGTGACACTTTCAAAATCAAAGAAATAGGTTGATTAAAATGCTTTTTGGGAATTGAGGTTGCAAGGTCTTTCACAAGCAGTAATCAATCACATAGAAAATGCACTTTTGAATTGCTTGCAGACATTGATTTTTTGGGATGTAAGCCATCCCAGTCTCCAATGAGTTACACCAATTAAACTAAATTAAAATATATTATCAGTTATCAGTTAAAAGAAAATTGAATTTAACCAAAAACAAAAATGTTCATTAGTTATTAGGTATGACTGAACTAACTAAAAAATATATAAATAATATATAATTTATATTATTAATTATTAAAATATTAATAAAAATATATT
This sequence comes from Hevea brasiliensis, assembly GCF_030052815.1. Lineage (NCBI taxonomy): Eukaryota > Viridiplantae > Streptophyta > Magnoliopsida > Malpighiales > Euphorbiaceae > Hevea > Hevea brasiliensis. The sequence continues at coordinate 15,035,389 of NC_079509.1, read as the reverse complement.
TGTTTTTGTTTTTTATTTTTAAAAAAATAGATATGATAGATTTTTGTAATATAATTTGTAAATTAAATATTATTAATAAAATAATATAAATTACTTATCATTAATCAATAGTTGGGGCTTTATCTTTTCTTCATTTTTGTTGTTCTATTTGATGACCAAATGTGAGCTTGTTATGAGGACTCAGAGACTAGATTCTCTGAAATTTACATACATGAAGTCGGATTCAAATCATAAAAAATCACAGTTTATTACGTGTCACATTTTTTTTTTTTTTTTAGAAACTAACTTGTATCTGAAGTCTAATGTCTCGGCTAATCTAGATTCATGCCAGGCATATCTACAAAGGGAGACAAAGCACTCTTTACTAAGTTTCAAAGGTGTTCCGTATCCAAAACTCGAACTTTATATCATTAGTTAAGAGAAAAGGGAAATGATCCTTAATATTCTATCTCATCCCAGATTATGTGTTGTGTATATTTTATTGATAAATGGTATTTTAGTTAATTAATATTTTGTCATATAAAATTAAATTTAATATAAATATAATTTAAAAAAATTCATTAAAATTATAGAGTCCAATAAAAATGAAAATTGTAGTATTTAAAATCTTAATTTTCAAAAGTTGTTTGAAAGAGTAACAAAGAGAACAAAAGAAATAAAACAAATTGTGCAGAGGATGATAAAATTTTACAAATATTGACATGTGAAATAAATAATAAAATAAAATTAAACAAGAGAATTAAAAAAAAAATTATGTAGAAGTAGAAGTTTTTTGCAATTTTAATAAAGGGAAAGTGCAAAATAAGAATTCTATTTTTACATACTTTTCATTAAATTTTTCCCATCATTAATTAATTTATGAGTTATTTTAGGATCATCCCCTAATTTTAGTTTATATCATAAATATCTTCAAATTTTAATTTAAGTAACCTAAAAAGTCTCTATTGAAATTTTAATATTTTATATATCTTCTTTCAATTTAAATGAGTGTAATGACTTCTCAATTTTAATTTATATTATAAAAATTTTTAAATTTCAATTTAATATATAAAAAACTAATTATTAATTTTCCGATTAACTGAGGATAAAATATCAATATCCGTATTATTTTTCTTTTCTGCTGAGTGGTGGCGGACCAAAACATACGTAGCACGAAATTTCACAAGGGTACCCCACCTTTGCTCTTTTTTCCTTAAAGTCTATATCCCCAAGTCTTCCATGTCAATTTTCCAAGTCAACTGACTTGTTTACCATCTCCATACCCATATATTGTAGAGGGTTAATAATGAAAGAGAATTACTAACCTTCTTGGTGGTTCTTTCCTTTCAATTGGTTCATGGCTGCTTTCTCTTTGATTCTTCTCTTTGCACTCTTTCTCCCTCTTTTTCCTTTTATCAAGGGTTGTCCACCATCTTTTCCCTGTGGAAGGCTCGGTCTGATTAGTTACCCTTTCACGGACACATTTGGATTTGATGAGGGATGCGGTCCCTTTGTGGTGGATGATTGCTATAAAGAAATTCCGAAGATCCAGTTTGAGAGGGGATCTGGAAAATGGTATCAAGTCGAAAGCATCTCCCCATATGAAGAAAATGGGATCCAGTTACCGAGAGACATTTCGTTTGACATGCTTATCAGTAAAAACTTTTCGTTTGACATAAAGCTCCAGAATCAGTTGAGTTCCGATAAATGTGAGTCCTTCAACAATCTGAGTCTTCCCAATCTCACATACGCATCTTTTCAAATTGACTCCAGTCTAACAACCATATACAAATGCAACCACTCTGTAGATTTTCCAGAACCTTCTTTTAATTTTATTAATTATACAAAGTGCGCCGACTTCAAAATCTATTATCCTAAGAAGGATAATGCAAGTATACCGAGGCCTCTGCGTAACTGCTCAATTGTGCAGCTCCCACTAAACACAAACAATGATCATGACGACATATTCCGAATGTTAGCTGCTAACTTCTCTCTTAATGTAAGCATACGGCCTCATTGTTATTACTGTCATTTACGTGGTGGAGAATGTAAAGAATGTATTGGTGAAGAGGGAAATAAACCACCTCCTGGTCCTCAACCACCTCTGCCTCCTCCAAAAAGGACAGAAAGACACAAAGGTACAGTGCTGGCATATTTCTTTAGACACGATTCTAAATACAACTTGCACATATGTTCCCTGTAGTTTATATCTTCAACTTTTTGCAACTATATCGTTTATGGTTTGTGATAGTTTAATTTAGTTTTTTAAATAGAAAGCAAAATGGATTTGTTGGTCAATTTTTAGGGATCAGAGTTTGACTCTGGGGGCCACATCACACAGGAGATTTTTTTTGCCCCCTTTTTGAATCCTCTAGTATCGATGTGTATAGTCTTCTCTTTGCCGAATAGAGAACAAGAACTTTAATGCAAATATTCGAAATCTAACATGTGATACCTTCTTATGTACTTATCACAATACCAAAAATAAAAATAAAATAGTTCTCTGCTGCTTATTAGCAGGTTTTGATCCAGCCTCTCTGCTTTCTCTTCTTATTCGTGAATATTTTATTAAACTCTTGGCATATATATATATATATGCCACTTTGAATTAGGCATTTGTTTAATGTTTAAAACAAACACAATAGTTCTTTGTACTTATGTTGCAGGATCACGATGGAAACCTGTAGGTAACATACTTGCTTACGTCTCAAATAATTCTTTTTCAACATTCATCAGAAACTTCCTAGCATTACATTTAGGGGAGGAACTAGAAATTTTTGTTTGAGGGCCAATATAGTAGTAAAATTACATGTTATTGATGATTGTCAATTGATTTACTTAATTTTATAAAAAAAATTTAAAAATAATATTATATATAATATTTTAAATAATTTTTAATAAATTTTCATTAAAATTAATAAAAAATATAAAATTAGAGTCAATTTTATATTTTGAATTAATGCATTTAAAAGAGTTGTAGTAACTATATAATTTATTTTTCTGAAAAGATTAAATAATTTATTTATAAAATTTTATTTTTAATAGTTTAAATAATACATAAAAATCTGAGATTTGTAAAAATATTTTATGTTTTAGTTATATATATATATATATATATATATATATATATATATATATATATATATATATATATATATTATAAAATTTTCATTAAAATTAGTAAAAAATATAAAATTGAAGTCAATTTTATATTTTGAATTAATATATATATATATAAAGAGTTGAAGTAAGTATATAATTTATTTTTGAAAAAAAACTAAATAGTTTATGTAAAAATTTTGTTTTTAATATTTTAAATAATACATAAAAATATGAGATTTATATAAAAATATTTTATATTTTAGTTTTATTAGGTAGCATAGATTAGAAGAAAAAATACCCTTAATTTGTAATTATCATTTTTATTTTTAATGTCTTAAAAATAATTATAAAATGTTATATCTATACTACAATAAAACAATAAAAATTATTTGAAAGGACCAATAATTGAGATAAAATAATTTTTTTAAATATATATATATATATATATATATATATATGTGTGTATTGGTTTTAAGAGGGTTGAGGCATGGTCCCACTAGTCCCCCTCGGCCCCTGATTACATTAGTTTCTTCCATGAATTTATGTTAAGTTGAAAGTTAAATACTGTAATTCTAGGTATGATAAGGTATCGGATGTGCTACTATCACTATATGATAATAATTTTTGATGGTCAATTGGTAATCACAACTTTCTTCTGGCATCGATATAATAAAAGAAAATATGGTCATGTGCTTTTGATGGTCATCACTAGCTAGTCAATTAATGGGTATGTGTTTTTAATCATACATTTGTAAGTTTCTTCAAATTTGTAATAAGCTTGTTAAAATCCCAAAATGACTCTCTTGAAAAGAGATCATTTTCCTAAAAAAATGACGGGTTTTATTTGATCAGGTTTTCCATTGATTAATTTTTTTAGCCTCTCAAATGTCAACAAATATAGAAAATGCTTTTTCAGAAAAATATTTTTTAGAAGTTTTTAAATCAATTCATGTACATATAATAGATAAGATTTCGTGAAGAAAAATGATTAAGATTTACATATTATTCCCTTAGTATTGTCGTTGCTCTTTTTTTCTTATTTTAAGATGCCAATTTGACATTGCATTCATCATTCAACTTTAAAGTTTTGAACTAACACCATAATAATTTAACTCTGTTGCAGGATTCAGATTGAAGCTAGGGCTAGGTATTTGACTTCCTGATCAACAACTCAATTTCTCTTTTGCATATATTTCTCAAGAATCTTAACATCCAATGGAGAATTTCTATTATGATGGTTTCTTCTACATTATTTTTTTAATCTCCTTTTATCCATTGTTGCAGCCCTCTCAGCTTCTGGAATTGCACTTCTAGTGATAGTCTTTTGCTTCAGTAGAAAGTTATCATCCAAATACTCCATTTTCTATTGGAAGAAGAACACACAATGCCATCAAAGTATTGAGGCGTTTCTTAAGAACAATGGAGTGATGTCACCAAAAAGATACAAATATACAGAAGTTAAGAAAATGACAGGATCCTTCAATGACAAACTAGGCCAAGGAGGTTATGGAAGTGTTTTTAAAGGGAAATTACCTGATGGCCGTCTTGTGGCAGTGAAGATTTTGAAGGAATCGAAGAGCAACGGGGAAGAATTTATAAATGAGGTTGCAAGCATTAGTAGGACTTCCCATGTCAACATTGTTGCTCTTTTAGGATTTTGTTTTGAGGGTTCCAAACGAGCACTAATCTATGAATTCATGTTTAATGGGTCTCTTGAGAAGTACATATATGAAGAAAATCCCTTGAAAGCTGATCGTCAACTGGATTGGGAAACATTACACCAAATTGCACTTGGTATTGCTCGAGGATTAGAGTACTTGCACCGAGGTTGTAACACAAGGATTCTGCATTTTGACATAAAGCCTCATAACATTCTTCTAGATGAAACTTTCTGTCCTAAAATTTCTGATTTTGGTCTAGCAAAAATATGTCCTAGAAAAGAGAGTATCATATCATTGATGGATGCTAGAGGGACTGCTGGATATATCGCACCTGAAGTATTTTGTAGAAATTTCGGAGTGGTCTCTCACAAGTCTGATGTTTATAGTTATGGGATGTTAGTGCTAGAAATGGTTGGAGGAAGAAAGAATATTTGTGTTGCTGTTGATAATACCAGTGAAATATATTTTCCTCATTGGATATTCAAGCGTCTCGAACTAGGAGAAGAACTTGAACTTAAAGGAATTGATAGCGAAGAAGACCACCTAACAGCCAAAAAAATGGTGTTAGTGAGCCTGTGGTGCATACAAACTGATCCCTCAAATCGGCCACCAATGAGCAGAGTGGTAGAAATGTTGCAAGAGAGACTCGAGTCACTATCAATCCCACCAAAACCATACTTGTCATCCCCTTCAAGGTCTTCTCTAAGGTCAGCGGCAAGTTCCTTGATCTCATAACAGTAATTGTACTGATTCTGAGAAAGTAAAAAATACTTATCGCTGGCAATTTTGAGGTTTGATAGCTGCTTACTAGGAATGTCTTCTGAAAATGTAACATAGTCTGGGATTAGGCTTGTTATGTCAGCCTGGTTCAAAGTCTTCTCATTACCATTCGGTAATGGTTGCAAGATGAATCCATAATATTGCCCTATTTCAGAATAATCTGTTGGTTTAAACTTTTTTTTTTTTGGTTTGTTTAGTGATAATTGTTCTGCAATTTGAAAAATTATTTAGCCCCTGATTGGCTATATTATTATTACTTAATATTAGTAAAGTATACCCAAATTTTAACATATATACAAAGTATATAATGATAATGTGTGAAAAATATAATTCTAATGAGGGAGCTTAATTTCTTTCTCTACTTTTATTATCAGATATATTTATGCTCCATTAAATAAAAGAAATATAATTTTAATAATTTATAAATTATAAAAATAAAACAACATATTCATGCTTACCCTTGTCTGTTTTATTGCCATTCTTAACTTGCTACAAAAGTGAAATCTCTTTTCAGTTAGAGGTACTTGAGCACTAAGCCCTTCACTTGCAAGTTGCAATATTTTAAAGTATAATTTTATAAAATAAAGTTTATTAAAGTAAGGTTTTTCATAATTTTGAAATCTTTTTAATTTTTTAGTGATTGAGAAAATGGAAAGATTTTTTTTAAGCATTTGAAAGTTTTAAAGGAAAATCTTATTAATTCGTCAATTTTATAAGTTGAAAACTGAAGGTTTATGGAGATTTTCAAAAATATCCAAAAATTATATTTTAAAAAATTTTTCACCCTCCCAAACATAAATTAAAGGTTTTTAAACTTTAAAAAATCTTTTATTACTTTAAAAAATCTTCTCCCAAACAAAGGGGAAAAAATACCATGAACTTACTTCCTAAATTTCACATATATCAAGCAATTCGTTCATAAATATCTTAATAAGACTTTCACTAACTTTATAATGTAAGTGCATTCGCTAATCAACCATTCTTCAATATCAATAAATTATTAGATTTAATCTACCTGATAAGAGTTTTCATTTTAAATATTCATCTATAATTTACAAAATTAAAAAAAAAAAAGGCTATGTCGTGTGGTTTTGATACTCCTTATGAGATTTGGGTGCTCGTTAAATATTCTAATTTCTAAATGGGCGAAGTCCAGGCTGACCAATCCCTCCCCTGGATGGCGCAGCCCACAATGACAGCAAAATTCCAGTCTTTCCAGCAATGTACCAGAGGCGACTGTGAGACATGTCGTCCAGTTTCATTCATGGCTGATAGGACATTGCCACCAGTTTTATGGTAGATGTAGAAAGGCCCTGCATAAAGACAATTGGCAACACCATTTAATTTTCTAGTATGAAAGTTTCAAACTCATAGTCTTTCCCTACGATGAGAATAGAGACGGGCCCATTATCGCATTACATCCACTAGACCAACAGAATCACATACCTCAACCTTTTTATTAAACTCCAATTTTCTCGTCGTCCTTGCTAGTCAAGAACGAAGTTTCCGAGTGAAAACTGAAATTGATTGGGATCCAATCGCTAGTACACGCATCGTACAAGTAATATAGAAAAGATATCGTTTCCTTGAAAAGTTGTGTTAATGATTGAATTTTTTTTATATATAAAAATTGACTAATTTAAACTAATTTTGAAATTCAAGTAATTGATTGATAGAAATTGAGGTGTGAAATATATATATATATATATATATATATATATATATATATATATATATATATATATATATATATATATATATATATATATATATGCAAAATTAACAATTTAATTGCCAAAATGAAGATTCAACTAAATTAGCTGTAATTAAAATGAGCAAATTGAAATATAGTAAGAATTAAAATGATAAGCAATTAAATTCGATTAAAAATTAACAATGATAAAAGGACGATTCCGGAGTTTGGGGATTATATTTAAGCTACTTTGGGATTTTTAAATTAGTTACCCAATCTTATAGAAATTATGAGTTTTAAGAAGATTAATTCTTAAATCCTTTGAATATCCTTTTGAGTGAGACAAAGAGTGCCTTAATTAACTTAATCCTATTTTCGTGAAGTTAAATTTAATCAAGACCTATTAGGTTCCTTAATTAATCTGTAAATCCTCTTAATCCTTAGTCTATTTCTAAATCTAAGTTAATCAAGTCCAATTTCTTAATTATCTATCACATGGTTTTCTTCTTTCAGTGCTTCAACCATGGATTAAGAACAATACTTAATGGGATCCTACACTAAGCATATCATTAAGCACACAAGAAATTGATAAAACCTCATAAAAATCACAAAATATGGATTACCCAATCAAAATCGATAAAATATCTCAAATATTACATCCCAACTCCAAAATCTATGAAAAACTACTCACTATCCATAATAATTACAAGAAATTCTGAATAAATATGGAAATAAAATTTGAAACCATATTAAGAACTAAGAAACCCAATACAAGAAAGGTAGAAAGTAGTGAAGAAAAGAAGAAAACTCCAAATCTGATTCAGAAATGGAGAGTGACGCCTCTTGCTCTGTTTTCTGATTGTTCCTTTGCCTTTTTTCTCTTCCTTCCTTCCTTTCCTCTTCTTTCTCCTCCTGGCCAGAATGAGATAAGGACACTATTTATATTTCTCTGATAAGTAACTCTAAAATGGTGTGTTTGAGGTGAAGTTCACATTTGAAAATCTTTTTGTCAGCTTATTATGAAGAGTTACACAAGTTGTGCAAGCTTTTTATGCATTCTATGTAATTTTTGTGGTTCCAAGTACCTACCATGATGCTGCATAAGTTATGCAAGCTGGTTGTGCAGGTTTTTCAAGCTTTGGAGTCCTCTATAAACTATATAAGTGGACTGCATAAATTATATAGCTGGTTATGCAAGTTTCGACAAGTTTGGTGCTCTTTCCGTGAAGTTACATAAGCAGAATGCGAGACTGCATAAGTAATGTGGCTAGTTATGCAGGTTTTGGTGAAGCTGCATAAGTAAGGAGAGAATTTGCATAAGTCATGCAATAACTTATGTAGGTTTCAGCAGATTTAAAAAAATGCTTCTTCTTCCTGTGCCGAACTGCACAATTTGTGTAGCAGATTATGCAAGTTTCGACAATTTTGCATACTTCAACTTTCAAGTTTTATTTTTGACATTTTTGGCTATGCGAATCACTCTCACTGGCATAATTTCTTTTTAGTCCCTCAAAAATACCATTTTACCTGCAAAATAAAGCAAAATTATAAATTAATCTTAAAATTAACAATTATAAAAAACTATCTAATAATTAATAAAATTAGCTAAAAGTAACTAACAAATAGATGAAATGACCATAAAATTTAACCTAAATGACTATGCAAAATGCATGTATTAAAAACCCCTTTCCTTTATCAAGTGCGTTTAATGGATAAACAACAATAATAGGAACGTTTAGTGCACAAACACAGAGCTAACCTTTGGAGTTTCCAGATACCTTGGCCAAATCTAACTTAGAAATGGATATTTTGTCTATTTTTAAAGCCAGAATATAAATAAAGGAAGAATTAATTTTGTTTTCTTGCACTTTATAAATGGAAAATTGTGTCTGTTTCTAAAGTAAAAATAAATTATAGGTTTGTTTCTAAAGTTGGAAAAAAAAATAAAGGAAAAATTAAATTTGGATTGCAATTTAATAACAGACACAGAATCCATTTTTACAATAGAAACAAATTGATAGTCTGTTCCTAAAATTGCCATAAAAATTAGAGAGAAAATTAAATTTATACTGCAATTAGTGGAAATAGATCTTTGTCCGTTTCTAAACTAGAAATAAATTTATTGTTGTTTTATATTTGCAATAAAAATTAAGAAAAAAAATTATTATAATTTATGATTCATATAGCCGACCTCAAATTTTTGGGATAAAGGTTTAGTTGAATTGAGTTGAGTGTAATCAGACTATATGCCTATTATTATATAAGTGATAAAAATTAAATACAAAATTCAATTTTGTATTACAATTTAGAAAAGAAATATGAGTCCATTTCTAATTTAGACATAACTGCTCCATCCAACTCTGTATTTGCAATAAAAACTAGATTAAAAAAAATTAAATTTGTAGTGCAATTTAAAAAGGACTGTCCTGTGTGTTTTGAAATTATAGAGACGAATTCTAAGTCTGTTTTCAAATTTAGCATAAAAAATAAATGAAAAATTAATTTGGAGTGGTATTAAGGAATGGATCTATGCTTCAAAAAATAGAACTAGTGTTAGTTTCTAAGTTAGAAATTTCAACTCCGTTTTAAATGGTTGCAAATGTTTTCACCATTTTTTTGCGTGCGAATTAGATGTAGAAATTGTTCCTTTTCACCAATCCGTGCAAATCCTGAGTGGATTGACCGATTCCTATTTTCAATCCGTTTCAAATCTTTTTTTTTTATTAAAGATAAATTACTGTCATTTCTAATTTCCATTTCTAATCCTAACAATTCTTGAAATGCTTTTTACAAAATAAAAATCCTCAGTGCAGTGAATCACTATAATAAATAGTGTCTTAATAACTACAAAAATTGAATAAAATATATGAAAATTTTATAATTTGTTATAAAATATAAACAATACAAAATAATGAAATCATGGAAAATGAATAAAATATATAAAAATTTTATAATTCAATTTTAATAAATCGTTATACCTTTGAGAAAAAAAAATCGTTATACCGAACAAAATTTAAAAATAAAAATTAGTATCCTCTTCAACTCGAGTCTCTCTACTCTTGGTATGCAATTAAAAAAAAAAAAAAAAAAAAAAATATATATATATATATATATATATATATATATATATATATATATATATATATATATATATATATATATTAATCTAGAAAACCTAGCAGAAATTTCATAAAGGTTCTTACCTTTCTCTTCCTTCCTAAGCGATATAAATAAGCTGAAGTTAAATTTATTATTACTTGATTTATTTAGACTTATTAGTTGATTTATTTATGAGTTTGTGAATTGGCTCATTCATAAAATCATAAATCAATTCATTTATGGGCTTATGAGTCAACACATTTGTATATTAATATATTAATTTAATATTAATTGTGACAAATAATAGGATAATTAAATTATAAATAATATAATTATTAATATAAAAATATAATTAAAATATATAACATTATAAAATATATATAATTTATATATGGTCATTAAATTTATTATAAATTATAATTAATGAAAATAATTTTTTTAATAATTTCACTAATTAATCTTGATGAGTCAGAGTTTGAGTTTACAAAAACTTAATAAGTTAAACGCGAGTTTAATTTGCGAACTTAATAGATGAATCACAATGCATTATCTCAACCTTTAAATCCAGGCACAAATTTCGTGAAAATTTAAATATCCGAGCCTGCTCCCCACCTTCCTTAAAAGTCTATATTCCTGAGTCTTCCATGTCATATTTCCAAGTCAACCGACGTGTTTAGCAGATAAAGACCATCTCCATAGCCATAAATTGTGGAGATGCATGTAATAATGAAGACAATTAGGGACCCTTTTGGTGGCAGTATCTTGCTTTTTCTTTCTTTTCAATTGGGTTTGGGCCTGCTTTCTCTTTGATTCTTTTCTTTGCACTCTTTCCCCCTCTTTTTCCTTTTATCAAGGGTTGTCCACCATCATTTCCCTATGGAGTACTCAGTCTGATCAGTTATCCTTTCACTATGGACAAATTTGAATTTTACGAGCGGTGCGGTCTCTGTCGCTGGGAAGACTCGGTCTGATCAATCACCCTTTCTCTGTAGACTTACCAGATTCTTATTTTAATTTTACTGAGTCCTCTACCCAACTGTTCAATTGTGCAACTTTGCTAATTTTTATAGTTTATCTCTAAATTTAACTTTATATTTTATTTTTATTTTTTAATTTTATTTTTAATTTTAATTTGATACTAAAAAATTTTTAAATTTAAATTTTATTTTATAAAAATTCCTCTAACATATTATAACAGGTTTTTATTTAAAAAAAATAATGAAATTATACTTTTACTTCTTTCTCTCTCACATTAAATAAAAACCTGTTGACTCCATGAGTTCAAATGAGCATAGATTTTGATGATAACAAAACTCAACTAGAATCAAACTAACGTTGTTTTAAGTGTTGTGCTTCTTTAAGGATAAAGAAAAAGATTCATGGAGTTGATGATGAACTTGTGTTTTAAAGAAAAGTTGACATCCTAAGATAACACAAGATGAATTAAAGACAAAGAAGAAAGAAAATGTTACCTTCCAAGCTATATTAAAGATCAAAATTGAAGGTACATAGTTTAGAAGTTAGTTTAAACTTTAAGGATTACTTGTAAAAAGATTTGAGGAGTAGAAGTCAATAATACTTAGGTTTAATCCCTCAAATTCTTATCCTAAGTTTTCAAAACTTGTTTTTGAATCATGAATGGCCTAAAAGTATTTTATTATAATTTGGTGTAAAGTTTTAAAGTTTTAAAGTTTTCAAAGTTATGCAGAAAAGTTTTCCTGGTATACTAACTAGTTTGCTACTGGTTCTGGTATGATAACTGGTTTGCTAACTGTCTCAACTTTGCACAACATCGCAGAAAATGATAAAATAACGGATATTTTCTTGAAATTTGAAATTATAACATTCAAATGAGTTCTCAAACGGTCAGAAATGATCCAAAGTTATAAATATACTTACCCTTGGCTATTTTGCACTCAATGAAAGTCTCTCTATTGTTCCTAACTTTTTAAGATCATTCAAAGTGCTCAAATTGTTTTTTTGCTCATCATTGGCTTACCTACTCATCTCTTCTTTATAGATTTTGTTGTATTGAGTGAGATTGAGTTTTAAATACATTCTTAGCATTTATGAGAGGTCATACAAGCACCTATTGAAGCTTGATTGTAAAAAGTGTTTGGGATAACACTTGTTAGAAGTGTAAAGCTACTTGTAAAAGCTTTAGTGTGAAGATTTGTAAAGGACTTTTGTCTCTTGCCTTTAAAAGAGAAGATTAGTAGAGTGAAGACTCAAAGTGGGATCTTTGAGAGAGTGAATGTAGGCTAGTTAGGCCGAACCACTATAAAAATTCAGTGTTCAATTCTCTCAACCCTTACTCTTTAAATTTATGCATATTTATTTCTGATTGAATTATTTTTATTAAGTTGAGAATTGATACTGTTTACTGTCAACACTGCTACAAACTGAAAAATTCTGTTTACTATTGAATCTGCTGATATCTGATATAATTTACCTACTGCAATATTTGCTGTCAACTGATATATTTTGTTTATTATTCTGTTTGCCGTGCTATAATGTTATTCAGATTACTGGAATTTTTACTAAGTGCCAATATATTCTGTTAGATCAGTATACTGAATGCTTATGAGCAAACTCTGCATAAATTAATTATTTGAGCAGTATCACACACATTTTACAGTAGAAAAATTAGGTTGAACTAAGCTGTAATTTTTTAAAGGTTTTGAGCAAGACAAAAAAAATTATTTTAAGTCCAATTCACCCCCCTCTTGGACATATTTTGGGACATCAATTTAATATCAGAGCTTGTCTCTCTTGCTTGAGGATTAAACACCTTAGAGTGATCCATACACATGGCTGGTTCATCCAGTAACTCTGTTAGTATACCTGCTCCCTTAGCAAAAGGTTATTCAATCACTAGACCACCACTTTTTAATAGCACAAATTACTCTTTTTGGAAAACTAAAATAAGAAACTTTATATAATCTGTTGATATTGATGCTTGGAGAATAATTAAAGATGGTCCTTATATTCCTTATAAAACTAATGAAGGAACTGTGCAAAGTCCTAAAGCTGAAGTTGAATTTGATGACAATGATGGGAAGAAAATTTCTACAAGTGCCAAAGCTATTAACATTCTTCATTGTGCTATTGATATTAATGAGTATAATCGTATTTCAGGTTATCAAACTGCAAAAGAAATATGGGACAAACTAGAAGTCACATATGAAGGAACCAATGTAGTGAAAGAATCAAAGGCAAACCTCCTCATCCGTGATTATGAGTTATTTGAGATGAAACCTGGTGAAACTATTGCTGAAATGAGTACTAGATTTACATATCTTGTTAATCTTCTTAAAGCTCATGGAAAGAAATTTGAGGAACAAGAACTTGTAAAGAAAATTTTGAGATCTTTTCCAAAGTCATGGGAAGCAAAGACCACTGTTATTCAAGACACCAAGGATTTCAGAAAATACACCTATGATGAGCTAACTGGTTCTCTCATTGCACATGAGATGATCTATAAGAAAGATGAAAATGAAGGTGATCATAAGAAAAAGAAAGGTATAGCCTTCATATCCGAAAAGGTTGATGAGAAAAAGAAAAGTGTTGCTTTCAAAGCTAGTTCAAGTGATGACTCAAGTACTTCAAGTGTTGATGATGAAGATATGGCTATGATAGTCAAGAGGTTCAAAAAGGCTTTTGGAAAAGGTGGAAGCAAATACAAGAAGTTCACAAAGAAATATGCTCCAAAAACTCCAAATCACTCAAGTAAAATTGTTTATTATGAGTGTAACAAACCAGGCCACATCAAGTCGAAGTGTCCTACAATGAAGAAGGAAAACAAGTTTAGAAAGGATAAAAGTAAAAAGGCAATGGCGGTAACATGGAGTGATAGTGACTCTTCATCAAATAATGACACAAGTGACAAAGATGTTGCAAATACTTGTATGATGGCAATTGAAGAAAAAGGTGAAAGCTCACACATTGAAGATAGTGATAATGAGGTAAATCTTGAACCTTCTAATGTTGATGAGTTAGAACTTGCATTTGTAAAGACATATGACAAATATAGATCTTTTAAAAAGAAATGCAAAATTTTGAGACATGAAAATTGTGCTTTAAGATCAGAAAATATTTCTTTGAGTATGGTTTTAAAGGAAAATGAATTTTATAGATCTCAAATGAAGCTGTTTAAAGAAGTTAATGATGAGCTTCAAAGATCAAAAGAAATTTGTGAACAACTTCTTGAGAAAAACAAAATTCTTGAAGCAAAAATTGAATCTTTGACAAGAAACTTAACTAAATTTACAAAAGAAAAAGAAACACTTGATGTACTTCTTGGGAAACAAAGATCCACAAATGAAAAATGTAGAATTGGTTATGATGGATTTATGAAATATGGAAAATACAAATATTATTTTGTTAAAGCTCCATCTTCCTTTCAACCAAATATTAAATGCTTTATTGCAATCATAAAAGTCATATGATATATGCTTGTCCTATTAGGAAAGGAACCTTTAAGGCAAAGAAAGTGTGGGTGCCTAAAGGAACCCTACCTAATATTACTAACATACAAGGATTCAAAGTTGCTTGGGTACCTAAGGACAGTTAATTGATTTCTGCTTTGCCTAAGGAGTATTCTGGAAACAGAACACTGGTACATAGATAGTGGTTGTTCTAGGCACATGATCGTAAATAAAGGCAAATTCTCCTCTCTTACTTTGAAAGAAGAAGGTTATGTCAAATTTGGTAATAAAAGTAAAGCTAAAATCAGTAGATGTGGAACTATTAGTAAAAATCTTTGTATTGAGAATGTTGCATTAGTACAAGGTTTGAAATATAATCTTTTAAGTGTTAGTCAACTTTGTAATAATGGTTTTAAAGTCATTTTTACTCCTACACACTGTGAGATTCATGGAAATAATTTTATGTTTGCTGGTGCTAGAATAGATAATATTTACCTACTTGATTTAACAAGTCTTGAAGAAAATTGTGAAATATGCTTTATAACTTTTGATGATAGTGCATGGTTGTAGCATAGAAAATTAGGACATGCTAGCATGAGCACACTCGCTAAACTTTCTACAAGAAATCTTGTTAGAGGCCTTCCAAAGTTAAGTTTTGAAAAAGAATTTCAATGTAAAGCATGTGCACTTGGTAAGCATACAAAATCATCTTTTAAATAAAAAAATGTTATAACTACGTCTATACCATTGGAGTTCTTGCATCTTGATCTTTTTGGTCCAATCACACCTAGAAGTCTAGGAGGAAAGGCATACAGATTTGTAATTGTTGATGATTTTTCAAGATTCACATGGACTTTCTTTCTTGCTCATAAAGATGAAACTTTTGATGTATTTGAATCTTTTTGCAAAAGAATTCAAAATGAAAAAGGCTATTGTATTACATTTTTTAGGAGTGATCATGGAAAGGAGTTTGAAAATAGTTTGTTTGAAAATTTCTGTTCTCAAAATGGTATTTATCATATTTTTTCAGCTCCTAGAACTCCACAACAAAATAGAGTTGTTGAAAGGAAAAACAGATCTTTGCAAGAAATGGCAAGAACAATGCTGAATGAAAACAATTTACAAAAATATTTATGGACAAAAGCTGTAAACACAGCTTGTTATATTCTGAACAGAGTTTCCATTAGAGCTATTTTAAAGTAAACTCCTTATGAGCTTTGGAAAGGAAGAAAACCTAATATTGCATATTTTCATGTTTTTGGTTGCAAATGTTATATTTTGAATAACAAAGATAGTAATCTCAAGAAATTTGATGCTAAATCTTGTGAAGGAATATTTCTTGGTTATTCAATAAATAGCAAAGCATATAGAATTTTTGAATAGAAAACCTTGACCATGGAAGAACTAATGCATTTACTTTTTGATGATGCTAACACTTCCTTGCAAAGGAAAGATTCTTGTGATGATGAAAATGAACAGATTCTAAATTCCAAGAATTCAAATAAAGATGAGCTTGATCCAAAATAACTGGTAGAGGATGATCAAAATGAAAAAGAAGAAGAACTTCCTTGTTCCACAAATGTTGAAATTCAAGAAGACTCCTAACCAAATGTGGAAGAACTACAAATTGAATAACCTCAACATCAAGACATTCCATAAGAATGGAGGTACCATAGAAATCATTCCAAAGATGACATTATTGATAGTCCATCACAAAGAATGATTACAAGAGCTCAACTTAGAAGATATTTTGGTAATGTTGCTTTTGTCTCTCAATTTGAACCCAAAACATATGATGATGCTCAAAATGATGAGAATTGGCTTTTTGCTATGCAAGAGGAACTAAATCAATTTGAAAGAAATAAAGTGTGGATATCGTTCCTAAACGTAAAAAGCATTATATTATTGGAACTAAATGGGTATTTAGAAATAAGATGGATGAAAAAGGGCATGTAATTAGAAATAAAGCTAGACTAGTAGCTCAAGGATACAACCAAGAGGAAGGTATTGATTTTGATGAAACCTTTACTCCAGTTGCTAGAATTGAAGCTATTAGAATGTTATGTGCATTTATATGTTTTAAGAATTTCATGCTTTATCAAATGGATGTTAAAAGTGTATTCTTAAATGGATATATTGATGAAGAAGTTTATGTGGCTCAACCTCCTGGTTTTGAAGACCCTCATTTTCCAAATAATGTTTACAAGCTTACTAAAGCTCTCTATGGTTTAAAGCAAGCTCCTAGAGCATGGTATAAGAGACTTAGTAAATTTTTGCTTCAAAATGATTTTAAAAGAGAAAAAGTAGATACTACTCTTTTCATTAAGAAACTAGGAAAATACATGCTCATTGTGCAAATCTATGTAGATGATATCATTTTTGGTGCTACTAACCATTCTCTTTGTAAGAAATTCTCCAACATGATGAAAAGTGAATTTGAAATGAGTATGATGGGTGAACTTACTTTCTTTCTTAGATTGCAAATCAAACAAATGAAAGATGGAATTTTTATAAATCAATCCAAGTACATAAGGGACATGCTAAAGAAATTCAAAATGGAAGACATGAAAAGTATTGGAACTCTCATGAGCTCAACAATCAAATTAAAGAAAGATGAAAAAGGTAAGGAGATAGATAATAAACTCTATAGAGGTATGATTGGTTCTTTACTCTACTTGATAGCATCTAGGCCAGACATTCATTTTAGTGTATGTTTATGTGCAAGATCTTAATCATGTTCAAAAGAATCTCATCTTATAGCTGTTAAAAGAATTTTTAAGTACTCTTTGACACACACAACATTGGCTTGTGGTATCCAAAATGTGAATCATTTGATCTTATTGGTTATAGTAATTCAGATTTTGTTGGTAGTAGATTGGACAGAAAAAGCACTCCTGGAACTTGTCAATTTCTAGGCCATGCATTAGTTTCAGGGCACAGTAAAAAGCAAACTTCTGTTGCACTTTCTACAGCAAAAGCTGAATATATTACAGCTGGAAGTTGTGTTGCATAAATTTTATGGATGAAGCAACAGCTTGAAGATTTTGAAATTAAGTTCGATTACATTGCTATAAAATGTGATAACATTAGTGCTATAAACTTGTCAAAAAATCTTGTCCAACACTCTAGAAGCAAGCATATTGAAATTAAACATCATTTTATTAGGGACCATGTTCAAAATGGTGATATTCAAATTGAATTTGTCCCTTCTGAAAAATAACTTGCTGACATTTTTTTACAAAGCCACTTAATGAGGAAACTTTTTGAAAAATAAGAAGAGAACTTGGTATGACTGATGCTCTTGCTTAACATATGATGCATATTCATGTTCCTATATGAAAATGAAGTGATATATGTTGATTTGTGGTGCTGATAATGTGTTCTGAAATTTTTGGTGTAATTTGAAAATTTCTGGGTCTGATCTGACGTGACCAGTATTCTGTAGAATTTGATCATAGTGGCATACTAATCTGTTTGCTAATTTTCTTGTTTGCTAAGTGCTTTACCACTGCTCCTAGTTCTTCGTTGGCAAACTAGTAGTCAAGTCTGATTATACTGAAATTCTAATATTATTTTTCTTTTTTGAGCGCCTGTTCTATATTTTTAAAAGGCATATTACTTAAATACCCCTTTTATTTAAAACTACGTTTCATTATGTGTTTAGAGGGCAAAATAGACTTTTCATATATTAATGTACATAATTTCTGGTGCGGGACTCAAAAATTTGCAGAACCATCAATCGTTTCTGATTCTCCACTGATACACGATATCAATCTCTCTGCAAAACTTCCATTTTTGTCTTTTCAAGTTTAAATTTCAAATTTTTTCCCTTTTCCGACCCATTTCTTCCCGAAATTTGATTGAACGCATTTCTTCTCCATTGTTAACCTGTTTTACTCACAACCCTCTTAACCATCATCTCCTTTCATTTTCTTTAAAACTTTTGAAACCCATTTCCTCTCTAACGAAGCCCTTATTTCGCATTTTTCAAAAACAAAAAATCTCTAAAATCCTTCTTGCTCATTCCCCAATATCTCTCTCTCTCTGTTGAAGGAAATCACTCAAGATTAGTTCCATTTGGGTTAAGTTTTGCGATGCATTCTCTCTCTCTTTAGCTTTCACTGACTTTCGTCCGCTCTACAAATATCAAGTATTTTATTTTTTTGCGACATTGTTATGGTATTTATCTTTTTATATACATCTTCAATTTTTCTTGAAATTAGTTAATGAGTTTTCTTATTTTAAGCATTTTCACGACAATAAAATGCATTATATGTAAAAATTATAAATTTGTTGTTGATATTCACAAACCCTGATATTTCTTACTGTCTGTTCCTAAAATTTTGAATAATACAAATTGTGAATAATACATGGCATTGCTTCGAAAATTTGTTGTTGTTCTTTGGTTGCTCACATTGTTTATTTTGTGAACCTAGCATTATCTATCCCTACTGCCAACTCTTTTTGATTTGGTAATGGTTCGGTCAAAAGGAAAAGGAAAGGAAAAGGTTACCACACTCTCATCATCTTCAGATTCTACAAATGCCAGTGTCCCTTCATCACCTCCTTCTACACAGAAAGAAGCTCCTCTAGTCATTGGAAAAACAAAAGAAAAGTCCAAGAAGAAGACCAGTGAGCCTGTCCAGGAGAAAAGTTCTAAGAAGAAAAAGACTTCAAAAGCTCTAATTGTGCTTATGAAAAGGGCCATTTATGAACCAAGGTACATTCACTAGCCTGCTTTTAATGAAGTCTCTGTTCATTTGCAATTTCTATTTGAATACCAAAAATGGGACAAATTATGCTTTAATATTGAGGGAATATATGTGGATTTAGTTCAAGGATTCTATAGAAATTTGAGAGTTGATGATGCTGAAAGTGATGAATATTTTAAGGTTAAAATGAAAGAAAAGTTTATGAAGTGACAGTAGAAAGGTTAGCCAGAGCCCTAGGCATCCCAAACAGTGGGAATAGAATCTGTTCTTACAAAGAAGTCTTTGCTGTTGGAGGGTTTAATAAGAGAGATTTTGAAGCTGAAGTCCTTAAAGGAGAAGTGAAAGATAAAACCAGCATCACCCATGCTCACTAACACATCAAAATCCTTCTTAGTTTCATCATTTATGTATTGAATCCTAGAACTGGTAATCCAAACTATTTAAGCACACTTAATCTCTGCATAATTTGGCATATTGTGAATGAAATTAAGTTTAATCTTGCCTACTTTATGCTGAAACAAATCATGAAATGGAAACCACCTTACAAACTACCATATGCCCATCTTCTTAATGGCCTATTTAGAGGCTTTGGGATATCCCTGGAAAATAAGAAACCTAGAATAAATATGATCCCAATTACAAGTCTGCGGAAAGATGATGATGGCAGAAAACTAAGGTCTAAACAAGGTGTTAGTTCGAAGGGTAGTGCAAGTGGTGCTTTTGATGATGAAGGAATTCTGGAAGAAGTGAATAATTTAAGGCAATTTGTTGAGATTGAATTTGGAGAAATACAAAAATTCAGATCTTTTCAAGATGTTCTTATGAATGCACTTGATTCTAAGATTGATGGAACTTTAATGATGATGAATAAAATTGTGGATGAGTTAACCAAAATCAAAGTTCATTTGAGTCTTTCAAGCACTGAAGCTGGAGAAACCAGTAAGGCTGCTGCCACTAGTTCTACTCCACAAACAGAAACAGAAAAGAAAATAGAAGAAGAAGAAGAAGAAATTGAAAAAGAGGAAGAAGAAGAAATTGAAAAAGAGGAAGAAGAGGAAGAAGAAGAAACCGAAAAAGAGGAAGAAGAATTAGATAATGAAGATTCTAGCAATGATAGTGATGGAAAAGGAGGAAGCAAAGAAGGAAATGGGGATGACATGGGTGGCTCTGCTTTTGAGTAGGAACCACAGACTCTTGCTCCTACTAAAGGAAAAGTAGAATCAGCTAAAGAGGAACAAAGAATAAGTAGAAAAAAGAAATTGGTAAACCATCTGGAAAAAAGGCTAAAACTGGCAAAAAGCCTACTGTAGAATCTGGTACTGCTGCTGCATCTGAGTTAGCTCCTGGCCTTATTGTCCCTTTAACACCTAATCTGGTACTGCTGCTGCATCTTAGTTAACTCCTAGCCCTATTGTCCCTTTAACACCTGAAACTATAATGGCTGCTAAAATCCTTCAAACTTTGAGTGATAAACCTGTCAAGCCAAAAAGGGTGAAGATGGCTGCTCCAAGATAAATCAGAAGAAGCTCTAGGCTGAAGGGATAGATCATCATACTAGATGCTTACTGATTTTATTTTATTCTGTCTAACAGCCTATCTTTTAGTTTGCTACTCTGTTTGTTATTTTTAGCTTTCTGGACATTAATTAGTTTGCTATATTATCTACTATTCACTGCACTTAAACTGATTTTTGGTTTATACATATGTGCATATTTTCTCTCATGTTCTTTTGATGCTGACAAAAAGGGGGAGAAGTGAATGATTGATGCATGCATTTTTGATCATCATTTAGGTATAATTTTTGCACATAATTTACCCTTGTTCATAGCTATTATTATAGATATTAGCATATATTTAGTCAATTTTATAATTTTCACACTTCTTAGTTTAATTTTTGGAATTTATTTATTTTGTAGGTTAAATTTGGAGAAATTTGGTGTATTTTGATCAGAGTAGCCATTTGGAGGAGATTAGAGTTGAATTGCAAAAATTTTTGAAGTTGAGTAAAAAAATGGCCGAGAGTTACACAACCTACGACACAACCGATTTAACTTATGTCGCGAGTTGTGTCGATCGTCAGATATTCAGGCCGAGAGTTACACAACCTGCGACACAACCGATTCAGCTTATGTCATTTTTACTGGAAATGGCTGACGTGGCATTTCCGTTACTCTGATCTTATACCTCACTTTCTCTGGAATCTTCCACTTTTTTACCCATTCTAAGGCAGACCCTTAACCCATATAAAGTCTCCTTTATCATTTTCTTTCGATAAGGAGGAAGAGAGGCATTTTTGGCAAGAAAGAAAGGGAGAAAGAGGGAGCACGTGAAGCCATTTCTGCAGCAGCAGCAGGGAGCTCGTTCTGCACTTTTCTGTAGCAGATTCTTCTGCATTTTTCTGGGTTTTTCTATTCCTTAACTTAGATTTCCATTATTTCTTCATTTATACATTTGGGTTTGTCTTGAAACTATGGTTTGTGAGTAGTTATTTGAGATTCTAGAGATGGGTTTGTAAATATTGTTTTGTGTTGTGGTTTTGAACTGATTTAGCCATTTAAATGAGGTTTGTTACATTTTGATTTATTGCTTGTGAGCTTGTTGCCTTGCTTGATGAATGGGCCCTCATTAAGTTAAGCTTTAATCCTTAATAGATGGACTGAAAAGTGAATATTTGGGATAGATAATCTTGCAATAAACTTAGTTTTCTTGGTGTTAGAGATAAGCTAAGAGAATTAAGGGGACTTTCCAAAATCAATTAGAGTAGTAATTGGGTTTTTGTTAGGTTTGAAATACCGTGAAAACAGGGTTTGATTTAATGAAGACCAACTTTGAGATGCTTCAAAAAGGTTTCAAAAATTTAAGAATTGATTTCCCTCAAAATTACAATTCTCATGTGTTTGGCTAAATTAGTGATAAACCACATGCAAACAATATTGAAAATCCAATCTTTAGAATCACTTTAATTTTCATTGAATTTAGATTTAATTCCTCCAAAATTTATAAATAGCAATTTCAATTTAAATCTTGGTAATCTAGTTTAATTAATTGTTTGATTTAGCTTAAATTCTTCAAATACCAATTTTAATTTCAAATTTTATTTTACATCTTTAAATTTTGTCACTCTAATTAGCTTATACTTTTATTTCCAATTTAAGCACAATTCCCTGTGGGATCGATATCATTTTTTTAAAACTATACTACTGTGACCCGTGCACTTGCGGATTACACCACACATCAATGATTGACATTGTTGATATAGCTTGTGATTAATATGTTGTTAATATAGCTTGTGAAAATATCTTGTGCATATTTAGTTAGTATTTTAGTCATACTTGCCTAAAACTCCTTGTGACTAAAAGTGCTTATGAATATTTCATTGGAATTATTAAGGGGGAGTTATTTGTTAATATGTGTTGATATAGGTATATACATAGGGGGAGTTATTCCCACATATACATTCATACACATACTCATGCTTGTTAATTCTTACATGGTGATTCAATTGAGTTTTGTCATCATCAAAAAGGGAGAGATTGTTGACCCCATGAGCTCAAAGGAGCATAGATTTTGATGATAACAAAACTCAACTAGAATCAAACTAACCTTATTTTAAGTGTTGTGCTTCTTTAAGGATAAAGAAAAAGATTCATGGAGTTGATGATGAACTTGTGCTTTAAAGAAAGGTTGACATCCTAAGATAACACAAGATGAATCAAAGACAAAGCAGAAAGAAAAAGTTACCTTCCAAGCTGCAATTAAAGATCAAAATTGAAGGTACATAGTTTAGAAGTTAGTTTAAACTTTAAGGATTACTTGTAAAAAGATTTGAGGAGTAGAAGCCAATGATACTTATTTTTAATCCCTCAAATTCTTATCCTAAGTTTTCAAAACTTGTTTTTAAATCATCAATGGCCTAAAAGTATTTTTTTTATAATTTGGTGTAAAGTTTTAAAATTTTTAAAATTATGTAGAAAAGTTTTTCTGGTATGCTAACTGGTTTGCTGCTCATTCTAGTATGATAACTGGCTTGCTAACTATCTAAACTCTGTGCAACATCATAGAAAATGATAAAATAACGGTTATTTTTTTGAAATTTGAAATTTTAACGTTCAAATGAGTTCTCAAACGGTCAGAAATAATCCAAAGCTATAAATATGCTTACCCTTGGCCATTTTGCACTCAATGAAATTCTCTCTACTATTTTTAACCTTTTAAGATCATTAAAGTTTTCATTCAAAGTGCTCAAATTATTTTTATTGCTCATCATTAGCTTACCTACTCATCTCTTCTTTATATATTCTGTTGTATTGAGTGAGATTAAGTTTTAAACACCTTCTTAGCATTTATGAGAGGTCATACAAGCACCTATTCTTGATTGTGAAAAGTGTTTGGGATAACACTTGATAGAAGTGTGAAGCTACTTGTAAAAGCTTTGGTGTGAAGATTTGTAAAGGGCTTTTGTCTCTTACCTTTAAAAGAGAAGATTAGTGGAGTGAAGACTCAAAGTGGGATCTTTGAGAGAGTGGATGTAGGCTAGTTAAGCCGAACCACTATAAAAATTCAGCGTTCAATTCTCTCAACCCTTACTCTTTAAATTTATGCATATTTATTTCTGGTTGAATTATTTTTATTTAGTTGATAATTGATACTGTTTACTGTCAACACTATTGTAAACTGAAAAATTTTATTTACTATTGAATCTGCTGATATCTGATATAATTTACCTACTGCTATATCTGCTGTCAAATGATATATTCTGTTTACTGCTCTGTTTGCTGTGCTGTGATTTTATTCAGATTACTG
The DNA here is from genome assembly GCF_030052815.1 of Hevea brasiliensis. NCBI lineage: Eukaryota > Viridiplantae > Streptophyta > Magnoliopsida > Malpighiales > Euphorbiaceae > Hevea > Hevea brasiliensis. The sequence continues at coordinate 15,011,133 of NC_079509.1, read as the reverse complement.
AAATTTTTACTGAGTGCTAATATATTCTGTTAGATTAGTATACTGAATGCTTATGAGCCAACTCTGCATAAATTAATTATTTGAGCAGTATCACACACATTTCACAGTAGAAAAATTAGGTTGAACTAAACTGTAATTTTTTAAAAGTTTTGAGCAAGAACCGAAAAATTATTTTAAGCCTAATTCACTCCACCCCGGGCCCCCCCCCCTCTCTTAGACATATTTTGGGACATCAACACCAGCTGTTTCAAATGCTAATACCATCACAATGATCTCCTTTCTATAAAGGAGGATTACAAAGTGTTGAACTGTATTTATAAATATCACACTGTAACTCAAAGAGAATTTTTAATTTAAAAAACTGTTATTTGCATATTAAAAAATTTTTTGTGAAACAAAATTAAAATTTAGAAATATTTTATTAATAAATTAAATTTAAAGAATAAAAGCGAAATTCGAGACAAATTTCAAGAATGGTATAAAATTTCCCCTGCAAACAATGATCATGACGACATATTCCGAATGTAAACTGCTAATTTATCTCTTCATGCAAGCATATGGCCTAAATGTTGTGAGTGTCATTTAATTACTCACAAATGTAAACTAATGAAGAATTCCAATTATGTTGTGGCAGTGGGTGTAGAATAGGCTTTGAGGCGTGATGAATCACTATCTTTAAGGTATTAATTGCCCCCACTAGATTACTGCAAGGTTATGGCAATATACCTCCAGGATACAATAAAACCTGAAATATGCAAATAGCAACTCCTAAAGATTTCCCTTAAGAACTCCTTATGCGAACCGAATTTAGAGAGACTAGAAGAAAAGAAGAAGAAGTAGAAGTAGTATATATCTGGATTGAAAAAACTCATCCATATTTATAAAGAATGAAAAGTCATGGCACCTTTACTAGATAGACACATCTGTCTATCTCCAATAGATACAACTATTTGTGTAATAGACATGTCTGTTTATTAAAAGCTACCTATACAAATAGTTGTGACTATTTGTATAGATATATCCGTTTATTAACATACACCTATACAAATAGTAATGATTTTTGTATAGAATAGATATGTCTGTTTATTAACAGACACCTATACAAATAGTTGTGACTGTTTGTATAGAATTGATATGTTTGTTTATTAACAGACACATCTATTTGTTAATAAACACATCTGTTCGTAATTTATTTACGAAAATTATAATATGATAATTATTTTATTTCACACATATACGTGCCAAGTACCATAATAGAATAATATATATTGAATTATATATATATAATTCTATACATATTTCACTCTGGTCATTCCCTTATATTTTAACAATATAGGAATTCTTTCTCTCTATACTCTCTAATATACAAGCTATTTATAACAAATTATTGATGCAAAGGAAATAAAGGTACAGTGTTGTTGCATATTTGTTTAGACACGATTCTAAATATAACTTGCACATATGTTTCCTGTAGTTCACATCTTCAACTTTTTGCAGCTATATCCTATGTGGTTTGTTTTTGAGAATTGAATTTAGTTTGTTAAATAGAAAGCAAATGGATTTACTACTCAATTTCATTTTCTACTATTTTATTATTGAAGATGAAAAAAATATATATGAAAAGTGTAAATTATGGCAGTCACTAATCCCCGATTGATCGACGGTTGTAAGGGTGATCGATGGTGATCAATAAATTAATAGATATATATTTTTCATATATGTATATATTTTTTAAAATTTATAATAAATTTATTAAAATTTAAAAAATAACTTTTCTCTTTATAAAAAAAATTATTTTTCTAAATAATCATTTTTATTTTAATCATGAAAATATTTTCTATTGAATGTAAAATAATATTAAAAATATTTTTCATTACACAATTGAGCCTGTAAAGTTTTAAATCATTCCTCGCACATCTACATGCCTCTTTTTATTATTATTTTTTCTTATTTTTAGATACCAAATATGACATTGCACGCGTCATTCAACTTTTAACTTTTGAACTAACACCATAATTATTTTTTTGAACTGTGTTGCAGGATTGAGATTGAAGCTAGGACTAGGAATTCCAGTTCCTCAACATCTCAATTTCTCTTCTGCATAGATATCTCAACATCCAATGGAGAATTTCTGTTATTATGGTTCCTTCTACATTATCTTTTAATCTTCTTTATCCATTGTTGCAGCACTCTCAACTTCTGGAATTGCGCTTCTAATACTAATCTGTTGGTTTAGTAGAAATTTTTCATCCAATTACTTCATTTTCTATTGGAAGAAGAACACACAAGACCATCAAATTATTGAGGCATTTCTTAAGTACAACGGAGGGATGTCACCAAAAAGATACAAATATACAGAAGTTAAGAAAATGACATGGTCGTTCAATGATAAACTAGGCCAAGGAGGCTACGGAAGTGTTTTCAAAGGGAAGTTACCAGATGGCCGTCATGTGGCAGTGAAGGTGTTGAAGGAATCGAAAAGCAATGGAGAAGAATTTATAAATGAGGTTGCAGGCTTTAGTAGGACTCCCATGTCAACGTCGTTGCTCTTTTAGGATTTTGTTTTGAGGATTTTAAACGAGCACTAATCTACGAATTCAGCGTAATGAATTTCTTGAGAAGTGCAAATATGAAGAAAATCCTTTGAAGGTTGATAGTCAATTGCATTGGGAAACATTACACCAAATTGTCGTTGGTATTGCTCGAGGATTAGAGTATTTGCACTGACGTTGTAACACTACATTTCGACGTAAAGCCTCACAATATTCTTTTACATGAAATTTTTTGTCCTAAAATTTTTTATTTTTGTTGTTACGACTCAAATTATGGACCGGACCGGTATTAGGACTTGAGTCAGCATAAAGCCCCTAAAACTCATAGTAAGCATAACTAATCTCTCATTCATGAAGCCCATATTTTGAACTCAATTCCAAAAAATTAACTGGACAGAGTCTTGTCATAATATGGACCATCCAACAGGGAGTTCTTAATTCATCCGACCCGTAATCTCAAAATAAAACCATTTGAGGAGCTCAGCTCACCCTTACAATCATCCACAAATCAATATAAAATTAAATGGGAGTCCAACTCCCTCATCTAAAAAGCTATCTATCCACACATTTACACGTACATAGATTAATAAGTTTATAATCTCAAAAGAATTAATCTTACAGTCCCAAGCTAAATAAAATGATTCTACACATGCAGAGATCTAAATTCAAATTTAACAATACAAATATGAAAATAGAAATTAATGGACCTGCGAAGAAGAAATTAGGTTAAATACAAAAATAAGTTCTCCTATAACCTGGAAAAATATGGTGAATAGGAGTGAGCGTTCAACTCAGTAAGATATTAATTTTACATACAATTTCTACAACTATCTAAGTCTAGTGCATTCTTAAGAATGAATGCAACACCTTCACGTAATTCAATTAAGTCAAGTCATAATCACATCAAAAGCAATTTGGAGCACTCATACAATCGTGTGTCGCATTCATACTCACACATATATATATGAGAGCTGATCCCCTATACAACTCTCTTAGTTCCAACCACTGTCAGTGAAATCAACTCAAAGCCAGACTTTCTCTTAATATCCAAATGCGGGGGCCAGCGAGATTAACTCAAAGCCGTGCCTATCCCGACTTATTCATAATAAGGATCAAGTCCCAGCTAGTCAAGTTCTAGCCGCGTCTGCCCATCCTAACCATATGCATATACACACCAACTCCCACACACAACTCTAGACTGCCATAAAACAATAATCATAACAATATCATCAATAACAAATGCAATATAAGGCGTGTCTAATTTTTATTACATACATATATGTATAAGTGATCAATGAGCATGCCTTGAATATATAACAATATTGAAATTATAAATAAAATAAATATCTACTCACTGTACTTTAAAAATTATTGCGGCAGCTGGGTAGAGGAGGAAGACTGACCCTGCTCACCTAAACATTTTATCAAAAATTTTATCAATATTTACTTAAGACAAAATTTTAAAGAATTAAGAGACAAATCCTAAGTTTTGCATAAAATTTGGCAGAGTTGTCCCCATATCTAGGACCTACCCAACCTGCAAAAAGATTCAAATAACACCTTTAATTCTCAAATTCCCACAATCACATCTCATCAATATCATATAGTCCCTCCTAGTCCCTCCAAACAGTTAATACTCACAAATTTGAAAATTACATTTTAATTCCTATAACTAGCATTTTATTATAAATCATTTAAACGAGCTTTAAAATTTCTAAAATTTTGTTCTGTGATCCTCAGTAATATTACAAAGTTAATAAAAAAGGAATTATAATTTTCTAACTTTTCACGAATATTTTATGGATTTTTAATCTAAACTTGGCACTAGATAACTGAAGAAACTTAGGGTTAGGATTTACCTACACTAATTCTGACGCTTGGAACTTGTCCAGGTCGTCTGAAAATGGTAGGGAGGACTATAACCTCAACCCAATTCCAAAGTGGCTCCAACGGCTTACTTGCTTTGCCCAAAATTGCAGATCTGGACGACGATCAAATTTCCATGAAATGAAAGTACCTACACGAAACTCACAACACTAGGGGTTAGAATAAAATATTTACAAAATTATTTAAGCTCATTTAAAGCTCAAAAAAATTACTGTGAATTTCATGGGACCTATTGAAATTTTGGTGTCAAAAAATTTTAAAATTTATATTGCCGCAAAGCTCTCGTCGTCTGGAGTACGCTGGTACTTTCGGAATTTTCTTAGGTTTCTGGTTTGGGAGAAATTTAACCCAAAAATCAAAATGGGTTAAAACTTCTTAGGCAACAATTGGACAAACCGCTCAATAAAAATTGATGGTCTTAGTGTCTATGAAAAGCTCTCGAGGTGTAGATGAGTTTTGGGACAAGACCCAGTTCAATTGGTGGTCAGATCAGTCAGATTTTGGTCGAGAAGGTGAATAGTCGGCGTTGCACGTGAGGGAGCTTCAAACGCTTTTTTCCGGCTTTCCTGACGGTGGTCAACAGTGAGGGAGGGTCTAGGTTGGTCGCCGGCGAGTGGGGGAGGGAGGGGAGTGGCTGGCCGATGAGGGGGAAGAGGGAGGAGAGAGAAAACAGGAGACAGAGGGAAAGTGTCAGGGCGCGCAAGGGGAGGGGAAAGACAAAGGAAGAATGCCGGTTTGATTCTATCTGTTCGATTTGGTTCGGTATGATTCGGTCGATTCAATTTAGGATACTCAAAATTAAACTTTTACTCTACCTTGGGATAAAAAATGAGGCCCAAAATTTCGAAAAAAATTTTAAAAAACTCAAAAAAATATTTGGAGTCTAAATATATTTTAAGTTTTGCTACGTGATCTTTAAATTATTTTTTTAAAAATCGACAACGTTTATTGTCTTTGAAAATCAAACCCGATTTTAAAAATTCAGAAAAATTTCAAATAAATTTCTATAATATTTAATATAATAAAATATTAATATTTATATATAAAATAATTATTTAAAAATTAGGAGTATTACATTTGTCTTGCTAAAATATGCCCTAGAAAAGAGAGTATCATATCAATAATGGGTGCTAAAGGGATGGTTGGATATATTGCACTTGAAGTATTTTGTAGAACTTTTGGTGGGGTCTCTCATAAGTCTGATGTTTATAGTTAGGGGATGCTAGTGTTAGAAATGGTTGGAGGAAGAAGGAATATTTGTGTTTCATTTAAGAATACTAGTGAGATATATTTTTCTCATTGGATATTCAAGTGCCTCCTAAAAATTTTGACTCAAAAAATTATTTATTTGTGTCTATATATTTTTAGAGATAAATAATTATTTGCTCTATTTACTATTGCCCCTAAATGTAATTAGAGACAGATATGAAAATAAATATATATTTGATACCAATTTAACCTTCAGAGACAAATATATTTATCTATATTAATAACTTATAGAGACAAAAAAAGTCTCCCTTGCTATTTTAACAAACTATATTATTTTCCTTTAAATCTATTTTTAAGACAAATTAAATTGACTTTGTTGACCCCATAAGCTCAAAGGAGCATAGATTTTGATGATACCAAAACTCAACTAGAATCAAATTAACATTGTTTTTAAGTGTTGTGTATCTCAAAGAAAAAGGACAAAAGGATTTCATGATGGATTCGTGCTTCTGAAGAAATGATGACATTCCTAGGATAACACAGGACGAATCAAAGGAGATAAAAGAAGAAAAGGTTACCTTCTAAGGCTGCATTGAAAATCAAAATTGAAGGTACATATAGTATAGAAGTTAAGTTTTATTTTTAGGATTACTTGTGAAAAGAATTGAGGAGTAAAAGTCAATGATGCTTATTTTTAATCCCTCAAAAGATTTTCTTTTAAATATCATTATTGGCCTAAAAAAATTGTTTGATTATGATTTGGTGTAAAGTTTTATAGTTTTGAAAGTTATGCAGAAAAGTTTTCCTGGTATGCTAACTGGTTTGCTACTTATTTTAGTATGCTAACTGGTTTGCTATTTTCTCAAGTATGCTAACTGTTTCAACTCTGCACAACATCGCAGAAAACGACAAAATAACGGCTATTTTCTTGAAATTCGATTCAGAACGTTCAAATGAGTTCTGCAACGGTAAAAAACGTTCCAAAGCTATAAATACACCTTCCTTTGGCCATTTTGCACTTAATGAAAGTCTCTCCACTGTTCAAAATCATAAAAGCTTTCATTCAAAGTGCTCAAAGTGTTTTATTGCTCTTCATTGGCTTATTTACTCAACTCTTCTTTATAGATTCTGTTGTATTGGGTGAGAGTGAGTTTTAAACACATTATTATCATTTATGAGAGGTCATTCAAGCACCTATTGAAGCTTGGTTGTGATAAAGTGTTGGGATAACACTTGGTAGAAGTGTGAAGCTACTTGTAAAAGCTTTGGTGAGAAGATTTGTAAGGGGCTTTTGTCTCTTGCCTTTAAAAGAGAAGAATAGTGAAGTGAAGACTCAAAGTGAGATCTTTGAGAGAGTGGATGTAGGCTAGTTGAAGCCGAACCACTATAAAAATTTCAGTGTTCATTTTCTCAATCCTTGCTCTTTACATTTATGCAATTTAACTTTATGATTGATATGATTTTGCTGTTATGAAAGTTGATATCATTTGCTGTTGATCTTGCTGCAATCTGAGAAAATCAGTTTACTGCTAAATCTGCTTTTACTGCTAAATCTGCTGATATCTGATTTAATCTGCTTGTTGTTTGATCTGCTGTCAGTTAGTATATTTGGTATACTGCTCTGGTTGCTGTGTTAAAAACTTATCCAGATTACTGATATCTCTGCTGAATGCTGATATAATTTGTTAGATCAGTATACTGATTGCATATAGGCTAACCTTGAATTAAATTGTCAATAGAGTTGTATTGTTCATATTTTATGTTAGTCAATTGAGTTGAACCTAGCTGCAATTTTCAAAGGTTTTGAGCAAGAACCGAAAATTGTTTTTAAAGTCCAATTCACCCCCCTCTTGGACATATTTTGGGACATCAATTTGGTATCAGAGCTTGTCTCTCTTGCTTGAGGATTAAACCCCTTAGAGTGATCCTTACACATGGCTAGTTCATCTAGAAACTCTGCTGGTATACCTGCCCCCTTAGCTGAAGGTTATTCCATCACTAGACCACCACTTTTTAATGGCACAAATTACTCCTTTTGGAAAACTAGAATGAGAAACTTTATACAATCTGTTGACATTGATGCTTGGAGAATAGTTAAAGATGGTCCTTATATTCCTTATAAAACCAGTGAAGGAACTGTACAAATTCCTAAAGCTGAAGTTGAATTTGATGATAATGATTAGAAGAAAATTTCTACAAATGCCAAGCCTATTAACATTCTTCATTGTGCTCTTGATATTAATGAGTATAATCGTGTTTCAGGATGTCAAACTGCAAAAGAGATATGGGACAAACTAGAAGTCACATATGAAGGAACTGATGTGGTAAAAGAGTCAAAGGCAAACCTCCTCATCCGTGATTATGAATTATTTGAGATGAAACCTGGTGAAACTATTGCTGAGATGAGTACCGGATTTACAGATCTTGTCAATCTACTTAAAGCTCTTGGAAAGAGATTTGAGGAACAAGAGCTTGTAAAGAAAATTCTGAGGTCTCTTCCAAAGACATGGGAAGCAAAAACTACTGTTATTCAAGACACCAAGGATTTCAGAAAATACACCTATGATGAGCTAATTGGTTCTCTCATTGCACATGAGATGATTTATAAGAAAGACGAGAATGAAGGTGATCAAAAGAAAAAGAAAGGGATAGCTTTCATATCCGAAAAAGTAGATGAGGAAAAGAAAAGTGTTGTTCTTAAAGCTAGTTCAAGTGATGATTCAAGTGCTTCAAGTGATGATGATGAAGATATGGCTATGATAGTCAAAAGATTCAAAAGAGCATTTAGAAAAGGTGGAAGCAAATACAAGAAGTTCACAAAGAAATATGCTCCAAAGACTCCAAATCATTCAAGTGAAATAGTTTGTTATGAGTGTAACAAACCAGGCCACATTAACCCAAAGTGTCCTACATTGAAGAAGAAAAACAAGTTTAGAAAGGATAAAAGTAAAAAGGCAATGGCGGCAACATGGAGTGATAGTGACTCTTCATCAAATGATGAAACAAGTGACAAAGAGGCTGCAAATACTTGCATGATGGCAATTGAAGAAAAAGGTGAAAGCTCACACATCGACGATAGTGAAAATGAGGTAAATTTTGAACTTTCTAATATTGATGAATTAGAACTTGCATTTGTGAAGACATATGATAAATATAGAACTTTTAAAAAGAAATGCAAAATTTTGGTTCATGAAAATAGTGCTTTAAAATCAGAAAATATTTCCTTGAGTATGGCTTCAAAGGAAAATGAATTTTACAAATCTCAAATGAAATTATTTAAGGAAGTTAATGATGAGCTTCAAAGATCAAAAGAAGTGTGTGAACAACTTCTTGAGAAAAACAGAATTCTTGAAGAAAAAGTTGAATCTTTGACAAGAGATTTATCTAAATTTACAAAAGGAAAAGAAACACTTGATATACTTCTTGGGAATCAAAGATCAACAAATGAAAAATCTGGAATTGGTTATGATGGATTTATGAAGTATGGAAAATACAAACAATTTTTTGTTAAAGCTACATCCTTTTCTCAACCGAGTATTACATGCTTTTATTGCAATCACAATGGTCATATGATTAATGCTTGTCCTATTAGGAAAGGAACCTTTAAGGCAAAGAAAGTATGGGTGCCTAAAGGAACCCTACCTAATTTTACTAACATTCAAGGACCCAAAGTTGCTTGGGTACCTAAGAACAGTTAATTGATTTCACGTCTGCCTAAGGAGTATGCTGGAAACAGAACATTGGTACATTGATAGTGGCTGCTCTAGGCACATGACAAGAAATAAAGGCAAGTTTTCCTCTCTTACTTTGAAAGAAGAAGGTTATGTCAAATTTGGTGATAAAAGCAAAGCTAAAATTGTTGGATGTGGAACTATTGGTAAAAATCCTTGCATTGAGAATGTTGCATTAGTTCAAGGATTAAAGTATAATCTTTTAAGTGTTAGTCAATTATGTGATAACGGTTTTAAAGTGATTTTTACTTCTACACATTGTGAAATTCATGGAAATAATGTTATGCTTGCTGGTGCTAGAATAGATAATATTTACTTACTTGATTTAACAAGTCTTGAAGAAAATTGTGAAACATGTTTTATGACATCAGATGATAGTGCATGGTTATGGCATAGAAAATTAGGACATGCTAGCATGAGTACACTTGCTAAACTCTCTAGAAAGAACCTTGTTAGAGGACTTCCAAAGCTAAGATTTGAAAAAGAATTTCAATGCAAAGCTTGTGCACTTGGTAAGCATACAAAATCATCTTTTAAATCAAAAAATGTTGTAACTACGTCTAGACCATTGGAATTATTACATCTTGATCTTTTTGGTCCAATCACACCTAGAAGTCTAGGAGGCAAGGCATATACATTTGTTATTGTTGATGATTTTTCAAGATTCACATGGACTTTCTTTCTTGCTCATAAAGATGAAACCTTTGATATATTTGAAGCTTTTTGCAAAAGAACTCAAAATGAAAAAGGATATTGTATTACATCTTTGAGGAGCGATCATGGAAAAGAATTTGAAAATAATTTGTTTGAAAATTTCTGCTCTCAAAATGATATTTATCACACATTTTCAGCTCCTAGAACTCCACAACAAAATGGAGTTGTTGAAAGGAAAAATAGATCCTTGCAAGAAATGGCAAGAACAATGCTGAATGAAAACAGTTTACCAAAAAATTTCTCAAGTGTGTCAGAATACAGCATGCTATATTTTGAACAGAGTTTCCATTAGAGCTATTATAAAGAAAACTCCTTATGAACTATGGAAAGGAAGAAAACCCAATATTGCATATTTTCATGTCTTTGGTTGCAAATGTTACATTTTAAATAACAAAGACAGCAATCTCAAGAAATTTGATGCTAAATCTTGTGAATGAATATTTCTAAGCTATTCAACAAATAGCAAAGCATATAGGATTTTCAATAGAAAAACATTGACCATGGAAGAATCAATGCATATACTTTTTGATGATGCTAACACTTCTTTGCAAAGGAAAGATTCTTGTGATGATGAAATTGAGCAGATTCTAAATTCAAAGAATTCGAATAATGATGAGCTTGAATCAAAAGAATAAGTGGAGGATGATCAAAATGACAAAGAAGAAGAACTCCCTTGCTCTACAAATATTGAAATTCAAGATGAATCCCAACCAAATGTGGAAGAACTACAAATTGAGGAACCTCAACATCAAGATATTCCACAAGAATGGAGGTACCATAGAAATCATTCCAAAGATGACATTCTTGATAGTCCATCACAAAGAATGATGACAAGAGCTCAACTTAGAAGATATTTTGGTAATGTTGCTTTTGTTTCTCAATTTGAACCCAAAACAAATGATGATGCTCAAAATGATGAAAATTGGCTTTTTGCTATGCAAGAGGAATTAAATCAATTTGAAAGAAACAAAGTTTGGAAACTTGTTCCTAAACCTAAAAAGCATTCTGTTATTGGAACTAAATGGGTATTTAGGAATAAGATGGATGAAAAAGGACATGTAATTAGAAATAAAGCTAGACTAGTGGCTCAAGGATACAACCAAGAGGAAGGTATTGATTTTGATGAAACCTTTGCTCCGGTTGCTAGAATTGAAGCTATTAGAATGTTGTGTGCATTTGCATGTTTTAAGAATTTCATGCTTTATCAAATGGATGTTAAAAGTGCATTTTTAAATGGATATATTGATGAAGAAGTTTATGTAGCTCAACCTCCTGGTTTTGAGGACCCTCACTTTCCAAATCATGTTTACAAGCTTACTAAAGCTCTCTATGGTTTAAAGCAAGCTCCTAGAGCATGGTATGAGAGACTTAGTAAATTCTTGCTTCAAAATGATTTTAAAAGAGGAAAAGTGGATACTACTCTTTTTATTAAGAAAATAGGAAAAGACATACTTATTGTGCAAATTTATGTAGATGATATTATTTTTGGTGATACTAACCATTCTCTTTGTAAGAAATTTTCCAACATGATGAAAAGTGAATTTGAAATGAGTATGATGGGTGAACTTACTTTCTTCCTTGGATTGCAAATTAAGCAAATGAAAGATGGAATTTTTATAAATCAGTCCAAGTATATAAAGGATATGCTAAAGAAGTTCAAAATGGAGGATATGAAGAGTATTGGAACTCCCATGAGCTCAACAATTAAATTGGAGAAAGATGAAAAAGGTAAAGAGGTAGATAACAAATTTTATAGAGGTATGATTGGTTCTTTACTCTACTTGACAGCATCTAGACCAGATATTCATTTTAGTGTATGTTTATGTGCAAGATTCCAATCATGTCCAAAAGAATCTCATCTTATAGCTGTTAAAAGAATTTTTAAGTACCTCATTGGCACTCACAACATTGGCTTATGGTATCCAAAATGTGAATCATTTGATCTTATTGGTTATAGTGATTCAGATTTTGCTGGTAGTAGACTGGACAGAAAAAGCACTTCTGGAACTTGTCAATTTCTAGGTCATGCATTAGTTTCATGGCACAGTAAAAAGCAAACTTCTGTTGCACTTTCATCATGCTGAATATATTGCAGCTGGAAGTTGTGTTGCACAGATTTTGTGGATGAAACAACAGCTTGAAGACTTTGAAATTAAATTTGATCACATTCCCATAAGATGTGACAATACTAGTGCTATAAACCTATCAAAAAATCCTGTTCAACACTCTAGAAGCAAGCATATTGAAATTAGACATCATTTTATTAGGGATCATGTTCAAAATGGTGATATTTAAATCGAATTTGTCCCTTCTGAAAAACAGCTTGCTGACATTTTCACAAAGCCACTTAATGAGGAAATTTTCTGCAAAATAAGAAGAGAACTTGGTATGATTGATGCTTTTGATTAAGTTTTGATGCATTCTCATGTTTCCATATGAAAATGAAGTGATATATGTTGGTTTGTAGTGTTAAAGATGCATTCTGATATTTTTGGTGCAATTTGAAAAATTCTGGGTCATATCAGATATGAACAGTAATCTGCAGAATTTGATCACAGTGGCATACTAATCTGTTTGCTAATTTTCTTGTTTGCTGAATGCTTTACCACTGCTCCTACTTTTTCGCTGGCAAACTAGAAGTCAGGTCTGATTGCTCTAAAACTCAAAAAAATTTTTTCGAGCGCCTATTCTGCATGATTAAAGCCCATATTACTTAAATACCCCTCTACTTAGAGTATTGCATCTTTATGTATTTAAGGGCAAAATGGACTTTTTAACACATTAATTTGCGCGGGATTCAATTTTTTTTCCTGAACCATCAATCTTCTCACTGTTCCTCCTCTGCTACACGCTACCTATTCTCTGCAAAAACCTACAGTTGTGTCTTTTCAGTTTTAAAATTCAAAACTTCATTTCCTTCCGTCGCTCCGTCTCTCAGAACCCGAACGGCTGCATTTTTCTTTCCACTTGCAAACCCATTTCGGTTGCACCCTTCCAAGCCATCGTCTCCCTTCATCATTCTTAAATATTTTTGAAACCTATTGACAGTGAATCGATTAAATCGATTGTTACAAGATAGAAAATCCCCAAAATTTTTCGTTTTCGTTATCTCTCTAAATCTGCCGAAAGAAATTATTTGTTGTTGGATATTTTTCTTTTGCCTAAGTTGATTCGCACTCTCTGTTTCAGTATATCTCAGGTATAAAATCTAAAACTTTAATGGAATCGTGTTTTACATTTTATCTATGCTTGTTTTATTTGCTTTCGCAATATGCTGATAATTTTTTTTTTACTTTGTTTGATTTGCTCTCGCTTGTTTGTTCTGTTTTAGCACTCAGTTGTTTATTTTTTTTTGGCATTAACATTTCGTAAAAATGTTGTATTTAACAAAATTATGAATCGGTTGCCATGGATTCTTAAGAACTCGATTTTCTCTTGCTGTCTGTTCTATTTTTGTGTGACATTGCGCTCAGTTGTGCTAAAAGTATGCTGATATGGTTCGACTGATTATATATATGAATATATATATATATATATATATATATATATATATATATATATATATATATATATATATATATATATTGACTGCTCATCACTGAATTTATAATCTCAGTTCTCACTGTCATTTCGGCCTAACTTGCTTCTGAGATTGGTTATGGCGCGGGACAAAGGAAAAGGGAAAGCCAAAATCCCCACATATTCATCATCGGACTCCACTGACGCAAGTGTTCTTGCGTCAGCTCCTCCACAAAAAGATGCTCCTCTGGTAATTGGTAAATCAAAAGAAACACCCAAGAAAAGAACCAGTGAGCCAGTCCAAGAAAAAGGAACCAAAAAGAAAAAGACTTCAAAAGCTCTAGTTATGCATATGGAGAGGGCTATACATGAGCCAAGGTATATCCACTGGCCTGCTTTTATTGAAGTATCTGTTCCTTTACAATCCTTATTTGAATATCAGAAATGGGATAAATTGTGCTCTGACACTGAAGGAGTGTATGTGGATTTAGTTCAAGAATTCTATAAAAATTTGAGGGTTGATGATTCTGACAAAGATGAGTCTTTTAAGGTGAAAATGAAAGGGAAAATCTATGAAGTGACAGTTGCTAGATTAGCTAAAGCCCTAGGAATTCCAAACAGTGGGAATAAAATCTGCTCCCACAAAGATGTTTTTGCTGTTGGTGGATTTAACAAAAGAGATTTTGAGGGTGAAGTGTTTAAAGGGGAAGTGAAGGATAAAACTAGCATTACCCATGCTCATTAACACATCAAAATTCTTCATAGTTTTATCATTTATGTGTTGAATCCTAGAACTGGTAGTCCAAACTATTTGAGTACCCTTGATCTCTGCATAATTTGGCATATAGTGAACCAAATTGAATTTAATCTTGCCTATTTTATGCTGAAGCAAATCATGAAGTGGAAACCACCTTACAAGCTACCCTATGCCCATCTTCTTAATGGTCTATTTAGAGACTTTGGGATACCTTTGGAAACCGAGAAACTTAGGACCAATATGATCCCAATCACAAGTTTGCAAAAAGATGATGATGGTAGAAAGCTTAGGTTTGAACAAGGTGCTAGTTCCAAAGATAGTGCAAGCGGCACTGTTATTGTTGAAGGTATTTTGGAGGAAGTAAACAACTTGAGGGAATTTGTTGAAATGGAACTTGGGGAGATACAGAAATTTAGAGGTTTCCAAACTGTTCTTATGAATGCTCTTGATTCTAAAGTTGATGGGACTTTGATGTTAATGTACAAGATTGTGGAAGAATTGTTTAAAATCAAAGTTCATTTGGGTATTCCAACCACTGAGGCTGGAGAAACCAGTAAGGCTGCTACTGGTTCTGTTCCTCAAGCAGAGAAAGAAAAAGAGGAAGAAGAAGAAACAGAAGAGGAAGAAGAAGAAGAAACAGAAGAAGAGGAAGAGAAAGAAACAGAAGAAGAAGAAGAGAAAGAGGAAGAAAAGGAAGAAGAGGAAGAAGCTGAAGCAGAAAAAGATGATGATGATTCTGATGATGAGAATGGTAATGGAGGTAGCAAAGTAGGTAGTGGGAAGGATATGAGTGACTCAGTGCGAGAGGCAACTGAGACCCGCTCCCGCTTCCCGCAAAAGGAAAAGGAAAAACAGCTTAAAAGGAACAAAGAAGCAAACAAAAAGAGAAAACTGGTAAACCCTCTGGCAAAAAGGCTAAAACTGGCAAAAAGTCTACACTGAGTCCGTACTATCATCACATCGAGCTCGCAGCTGGGCCTATTATTCCCTTGACACCAGGAACTGAATTAGCTGCTGCAATTCTTCAAACCTTGAGTGACAAACCTGTCAAGCCCAAAAAGCTGAAAATGGCTGCTCCAAAACTAATCAGAAGAAGCTCTAGGCTGAAAGGATAAACTGAATTCTGATTGAATTTTGTCTAACAGTCTGTCTGTTAGTTTGCTACTCAGTTTGCTACTTTTAGTTTTTCTGAACTTTAAATTAGTTTGCTATATCAGTTACTGTTTATTCACTGCACTTAAACTGAATTTTGATTTATTCACATGTGCATGCTTTCTCCCGTATTTTTTTGATGCTAACAAAAAGGGGGAGAAAAGTAATGGATGAGTAATCTTGATGGTATAACTTGTGGTTGATATAGTTTGTGAATAGTATATTGTTGATATAACTTTATGGTGTGCATATTGTTGATATCACTTGTGAATGATATACAATTTGTGATTAGTGTGCATATTTAGTTAGTATATTTAGTCACACTTGACTCCTTAAGAAAATGCTTATGAATATTTCATTGAAATTATTAAGGGGGAGTTATTTGTGATTAATTGTTGATATAAGCACATACATAGGGGGAGTTATTTTCACATATACATTCATACACATACTCACACTTATTAATATTTACATGGTGATTCAATTGAGTTTTGTCATCATCAAAAAGGGGGAGATTGTTGACCCCATAAGCTCAAAGGAGCATAGATTTTGATGATACCAAAACTCAACTAGAATCAAACTAACATTGTTTTTAAGTGTTGTGTATCTCAAAGAAAAAGGACAAAAGGATTTCATGATGGATTCGTGCTTCTGAAGAAAGGATGACATTCCTAGGATAACACAGGACGAATCAAAGGAGATAAAAGAAGAAAAGGTTACCTTCTAAGGCTGCATTGAAAATCAAAATTGAAGGTACATATAGTATAGAAGTTAAGTTTTATTTTTAGGATTACTTGTGAAAAGAATTGAGGAGTAAAAGTCAATGATGCTTATTTTTAATCCCTCAAAAGATTTTCTTTTAAATATCATTATTGGCCTAAAAAAATTGTTTGACTATGATTTGGTGTAAAGTTTTATAGTTTTGAAAGTTATGCAGAAAAGTTTTCCTGGTATGCTAACTGGTTTGCTACTTATTTTAGTATGCTAACTGGTTTGCTATTTTCTCAAGTATGCTAACTGTTTCAACTCTGCACAACATCGCAGAAAACGACAAAATAACGGCTATTTTCTTGAAATTCATATCTGTAACGTTCAAATGAGTTCTGCAACGGTAAAAAACGTTCCAAAACTATAAATACACCTTCCTTTGGCCATTTTGCACTTAATGAAAGTCTCTCCACTGTTCAAAATCATAAAAGCTTTCATTCAAAGTGCTCAAAGTGTTTTATTGCTCTTCATTGGCTTATTTACTCAACTCTTCTTTATAGATTCTGTTGTATTGGGTGAGAGTGAGTTTTAAACACATTATTATCATTTATGAGAGGTCATTCAAGCACCTATTGAAGCTTGGTTGTGATAAAGTGTTGGGATAACACTTGGTAGAAGTGTGAAGCTACTTGTAAAAGCTTTGGTGAGAAGATTTGTAAAGGGCTTTTGTCTCTTGCCTTTAAAAGAGAAGAATAGTGAAGTGAAGACTCAAAGTGGGATCTTTGAGAGAGTGGATGTAGGCTAGTTGAAGCCGAACCACTATAAAAATTTCAGTGTTCATTTTCTCAACCCTTGCTCTTTACATTTATGCAATTTAACTTTATGATTGATATGATTTTGCTGTTATGAAAGTTGATATCATTTGCTGTTGATCTTGCTGCAATCTGAGAAAATCGCCATCGCTAAATCGCTTTTCTTGCTAAATCACGATATCCGATTTAATCGCTTGTTGTTTGATCTTTGCATCGGTTAGTATATTTGGTATCTCGCTCTGGTTGTCGTGTTAAAAACTTATCCAGACATCGATATCTCTTGAATCTCGATATAATTTGTTAGATCAGTATACTGATTGCATATAGGCTAACCTTGAATTAAATTGTCAATAGAGTTGTATTGTTCATATTTTATGTTAGTCAATTGAGTTGAACCTAGCTGCAATTTTCAAAGGTTTTGAGCAAGAACCGAAAATTATTTTTAAAGTCCAATTCACCCCCCTCTTGGACATATTTTGGGACATCAGACTTTAATTGTCTATATTAAAATTTTCAAATTTACTTTTAAAATCAAATAAATTTGTCTCTAATAATATTTTCTAAAAGTAAATTATCTTGTCATTTATATTCATTTCTTCATACCATTAATTATTAATATAAATACATTTATTGTCTTTAATAATATAATATTTATTTATTACTACAATTTAAATGAAATTTATTTAAATTACTAAAAATAATGAATATTAATTAAAATAAATAAACATAATTCAAAAAAAAAAAATTCTATAACCAGTGAGCCTCGTATTTGGACTCATTTTTTACTTGAAATGTCGAGAGAGGAGGATTGCCTTTAAAAAAAAAAAAAAAATCATCTCTCAAGTCCTTGAAAAAATGATGTGAAACATTGTTTTCTTTTTTTTTACAAATTATTATTTTCATAATTTATACTTTAGAATTTAAATTTTCAATTCATCATATATATATAAATACTTTACTATAATAAAGAACTAATAATATATTATATTATATAATGCAATTTTATTATATTTATTATAGTACTTATATATTTTTTAAGTACAAAATTAATTAAAAAATAAATATATTAATATATATATAATTAATAAATTCAAATAATCAAAATATTTGTAGTTTAATGGTTAAAGTGTTTTTATCAAAATTTTGAGTTTTTTTTTAAGAAATTAGTAACACTTATTAGTTCAATGATTAATAATAATAAGTTGATTAAAAGCTTTAATTATATAGATTAAAAGAAAAATATAATTTCTTAATTTTAATATATAAAAACATAATACAATATAAGTATATATGTGTATGCGTTTATATGTTTAATTTTTTAAAAATCACTTTTTTGTTTAACTATATATATATATATATATATATATATATATATATATATATATATATATATAAATTAGTTATTAAAATTTTTTTAATATGGAAAAGGAATTTTTTTAGTGACAAATAAAAAAAAACCTTAAAACTTCTTATATAAATAAAGTTAATCTTAATAAATTAAAAAAAAATAAATAACATTTAGAAATTAATAAGATTTGTCTCAAAAAATTAATTATTAGAAACCAATAATTGCATATTTAGAGACTAACAAGTTTTTTCCTCAAAAAATGAGTTATTATAAATGAATAATATAATATTTAAAGACTAATAAAATTTTACCTTAAATAATAATTATTAGTAATAAATATTTTATTTGTCTCAAGGTTATGTATCTTTAAAAGACAATACTCTAGTAGTGAGAACTTGGACTTGATGGAATTTGGTAACGAAGAGGACAACCAAATAGCAAGAAAAATGGTGTTAGTGAGTTTATGGTGCATACAAACTGATCCCTCAATTCGGCCACCAATGAGCAGAGTGGCAGAAATGTTGCAAGGGAGACTCAATTCATCTCCAATCCCACCAAAGCCATACTTGTGCTCCCCTTCGAGGTCTCCTCGAAGATCAGTGGCTAGTTCCTTGATCTCACAGCACTTATTGTGATTCTGATAAAGTAAAAATACTCTTTGCTGGCAATTTGGAAGCTTGATAATAATTCTTACAAGAGACTACTAGGTGTATTGGTGCAAATGCGGTGAACATATTATTGAAATAAAGCATAATATGGCCCTTCCCCCTCAAGCATCTTGATTCTAATTCTTTTCAAAAATCGAGCGGTTATTACTAATAATTTTACCCAACATGATAATATGTCAAAAATATGTAATAAATTAGCAAAAAAGATTAGTAACTACCATCAGCTCTACTTCCTAAATTTCTAATACATCAAGCAATTCATTCATAATTGATATCTTAATAATAAGACTCTCACTAAAATTAACTAGATTTTTTTTTTATCAAAAACTAAAACTAACTAGATATCAACAAAATATGACATGTTGCGGAAATTAAGACTAGACCAGAAAAGTTGCATTTTTTATATTTTATAAGAATTTTTATTTTTAATTAGATTTTTAATTTTTTTAGATAATTTTTTTTATATTTTTTAATTTATGTAGAACTTTAAAATATTATTCTTATTTAGTTTGGGTCTTTTAAATTATTTTCTACTTAAATTAAAATTTTTTAATTTATTCATACTTAAATTAAGATTTGCAACCCTATAAATACCCTTATATTTTTATTAAGTTTTTTTTTTATAAAATTATTTTTGTTTTATTTATTTTTAAATTTTAAATTAAGTCTTATTTATTTTAAATTTTGAGTTAAATCTTATTTGCTTTTATGGGTTTGATCATTTTTTTTTCCGCACTTATACGTGCTGTTGCATGGAGTGAACAATTCTCCGATATCAATATATTATTAGATTTAATCTACATGTTAAGAGTTTTCGTTTTATTGCAATAACAAAATATGTCATGTTGTTAGATACTCATTATGGGCTTTGAGGGATCGTTAAATATTCTGATTTCTAAATGGTCCAATTCCAGGCTAACCCAATCCAACCCTGGATGGCCCAGCCCATAATGACCATTCCAGGCTTTCCAGTATGTACCAGGTGAATGTGAGACTTGGCAAGTTCCATTCATGGGCATTGACAACAATTATTTGGTAGAAGTAGAAAGGCCCTAGAAAAACCAAGGGACAACACCAATTAATTTTCTAGTGTGAAAGTTTCAAACTTTCAGTTTCCCTACGATGAGAATTGAGAAAGACAAGTTGTAGCATTACAGCCATAGTTCTGACCCACTTGACCTTAAAAAACAATCAGAGACAAACCTTTTTATTTAATTAACTCCAATTTTCCAGTCGTCCTCACTGGTCAAGAAGTTTCTCAGTGAAAACTGAAAATCCCTTTCCTTTATCAAGTCCAGTGGCGTATTTAATGGATAAACAACTATATAAGAATGTATAGAGCAAAAACACAGAGCTTACCTTTGGAGTTCCCCGATGACTAGCAGGTATCAATCCAATCCAGGTTTGGAACACTTGATAGCTGTCAAGAATATTCTTAAGTACTTGAGAAAAACTAAGGATTTATTCTTGATTTATGGAGGTGGAGACTTGCAATTGGATGGTTATACTGATTCTGACTTCCAATCAGATATCAATGATAAAAAAAGTCTATCTCTGGATATGTGTTCATTTGTAATGGAGGTGCAGTCAGTTGGAAGAGTTCCAAACAGAGCACGACTGCAGATTCTACTACAGAGGTTGAGTATATTGCTGCATCAGATGCTGCAAAGAAAGCTGTTTGGATAAATAAGTTTGTGATAGAACTTACAGTAGTTCCTTCCATTGAGTCAGCAGTTCCTTTACACTGTGACAACAATGGAGCAGTCATATAGGCTAAGGAACTAAGGTCTCACCCAAAATCCAAACAAATAGAAATGCACTACCACATTATTAGAGATATAGTTGGGCAAGGCGATATAGCCATGCAGAAAAATAACATCAGCTGAAAAACCAGCTGATCCATTCACTAAGCCTATGTCACAGACTCAGCTAGACTGATATCTTGAGAAGATAGGTCTAAGATATTGTAATGAATGGCTCTAGTGCTAGTGGGAGATTGTTAGTAGTATGCCCTAGAGCATATCATTTAGTATATATCTTGTACATATTTTATTAATAAAAGGCATTTCCACTTTTTCGTTTACATAATATATTTATGTGTAATAGAAAATGTCCATTGATATTTTGTTAAAAATTCTATTCTTAAGTTGTTAAGAATATTAGTGACAGTATTTCTAGTACAAAGTATCATAAATAGGTTCACAATCGAGGATACTTCATAATAAGAACATGACTTATCCAGAAAGATTGTATTCATGTTTGTTACCAAGTTATTTATATGAGATATAAATAAGATGGAATTGTGAGTCTCATGCCATATGACAAACATGATAGGCACTTATAAATGATAAGTAGGCCAAACCAGTGACACTTATGATAAGCAGATGGAGTTTACTCTTGTCAATGTATTGTCATAAATCATATCAATGCATATAATCTTTAGACCTGAGATAGCACAGTTATCTTGTATATAGGTGGTTTGAGTTTGATACTGCTTTCATACTTGTACTATGTATGGGTATATGGGCATGTGTTGGCTTCTACTAGTTATATATGGAGGTAGGTGTTGATCAAGATGGAATCTGTTCCTCTAAGTAAATAGAGATAAAATCCTATGTTAATTTAATTGTTCTTGATGTTTCAAGTTCCTGACCAGGACAGATAGATTTATTCAGAAAAGAGTTTCTGATGAGAAAATCTTTTTAATCAAGAACTGGAATTAAAAGAGAACATAATATTCATAGCAAATGTAGTTTGACATAAACCATGACTCCAGCTTGAGTTGGGATTTTGTAACAGAGAGATTCTAGTGCATGGTAACATATGATTATAGGTTCATTTAAGGTAAACCTTATTACTAATTGGGTGGCCATGGCATGCTATGCTAGGTGTTAACCATGGTCTATAAGGTGTATAAAATGATTTAGAGAAATCATTTATGGTAAGAAATAGTTCTAATGATATTAAGAGTTGATATCATGTCTCATTGCCAATTAGTGATGAGCCTAGTAAGTCACACACATACACAAGTTATTACCTATTTAAATATGATTTGATTAATTAATTAAAGAGTTTAATTGATTAATTAAATATGTTTGGTTTGCAATTAAATTGCAAAGTCCCTAGCATGACTTGAAACCAAATCTAGATTATTGGATGTATAGTATAAGTTAAATTTATATTTAAAGTGTTTAAATATGAATTTAATTAATGAGAAATTAATTAATAGAGATTAATTAATTAATTTATATTTGATATAAATTAATTAGAAGAAGAAAAATAATTATTTTGGGTTAAGAACTCAAAATTAAGACACAGGGGTATTTTGGTCATTTCACAGTGTGACATGTGGCACCATGAGATGGTGACACATGAGATTAAACATAAGCTTGCCAAATATTTTTTAATCATGTAAGATGATTAAAATCAAGATTAAATATAGGTTTGACACTTGGCACAATGTGATTGGGTCACTTAAACCTATAGCTAATCAAAGGGTGACATGTGGCAAGGATTTAATAAGTTAACCTAGCTATATAAGTGTTGTTATGAAAAAGAAAAACAACCAGCCTCCACTCCTCTCCTTTGTCACGCCATTTTGAGGCTCTCCATCTATTCTTCTTCATCTCTCATCAATTCAAAGAGATTAGCCATCAATCTCTTGAATTAAGAACACTAGAAATTGTTTCTAGTGTCCTGTTTACATCCTTAATCTTTTAAAAGGCAGAACTTGAATTTCTAATTAATAGAAAAAGCTTTAGAAGCTGTTCAAGGGCTGCCATAGGTGTTCTTGGTGTGGACAAGCTAGAGGGACAACATTTGGTGTCCTGAAGACAAATCTCAAAGGCGCAGACACGCTGCAGTGCATCAAGAGGTTAGTGTAATCGTTTTTGATTTAATCTAGGGTTCTAAAATTAATCTGATTAATTTAAAAATCTTAAATGGTAAATACATATCCAAAAACATATTAAAAGAGTTTTAATATGTTGTTTATCATTGAAATCAAATAGATAAAAATAAGTCTTACATGATGCATGTGACCCTAGGTGAAAATTTTTGAATTCAATGGTATAAACTTGTATTTTTCACGCTTCCGTTCCTTCAGTTACACTCTTAAATTGTACAATTCTTGAAATTTAAGTTTAGGTGTTACTATTCATTTCATTAGTTAACAAAAATGTTGCCTTTTGCATAGACAATAGGTACATTAGTTTTAATACTCCCAACATACCATATTTTGCATTCTAAAATTGTTGGTATTGGTTACCAATACCATTTCTAAGCTTAATGTTAATTGCTTAAAATTTTCAGATTTCAAGCTTTGTATTTACTATTCCATTAGTCATTTTTGCAGTGAGAATTTGGCAAGGTTGTCAACATGAAAGTTGTTCCTTATTGTGTCTAGTTACATTTCTTTTTTTGAATCACTCCATTTGGAGTTTTGTAACTCAAGTTATGGCCTAAACACCATAACTGGCCGGATTGCCAAATTCTCAGATTTTTCTGGACTGACCAAATCTATAGTGTTTGGGGCAGTGACTTCAGGTCACCTTTTGAACATGTTATGGTCAAACTTTGGGTTAGATTTCTTCATGAAAGTTGTAGGTCTATGTCTCAGTTTTTACTGGTAAAATTTCAGGTCAATTGGACCTTTCTACACTGAGTTATGACCAAATGAATAAACACTGTTTATTTGGTCATTTTGCCCAGGCAGAATGCAGGTCAGCCGGATTAGGGCAATCTTTAGGTCAACTTAGTTTGGTTTTCTGGGCATGATTTCTTCACCAAAGTTGTGCCATTATGTGTCTAGTTTCATGTCCAATTTACCTTGCACCAATTGAACCTCTACAACTCCAGTTATTGCTGCCCAAACCTGCTGGACTCATGCCCAGTCCTGTAGGTCACCAAGGGCAGCCACACTAACTTCAATTCCCACTAAACAAACCACTTCATTTCTTATTTACACACAGCCCAATGGCCAGTAATTGACCATTAAAACTCTCTTTCACCAAATACATGAACAAAGTCTTAATTTGGGTCCAAACCCTAGCTCCACCATTCTAGATTGTTACATTCACTTGCATTTCACCTTCCTAATCAATATATTAGTGTTAAAGGCAGCCACAATATCATTTTAACTCTAAGAAATCTTCAAATCCCTACTAAATTCAAGGCTGCTGGAATTTTAAGCGAGACATACACATGATGTTTACTCAATTTTCTTGCAAATTTGCATTAAATACCACTCCTTCTACATGAATTGAAAGAAATAAAACGAGTTTGGTCACTAAACTTTAATGGAGCTAATCTCAAGCTTGTAAGAACTCTTCTTTTACACTTCCTTTTGCTGCTAAAAGCTTCACCAAGCTGAAATATCAAGATTTTATGTTGACACTTAAGGTTTTTGTTGAAAGAAAACTAGGAAAATGAAGGTTTGGAAGCTTGTTAATGGAGGAGTGAGGGAGAGCATTTGGGACATTTTTTGAAGAAGGGAGAGGGCTGCTGGTTTGTTCTAGATTTCTGCCCTTTTTTCTTTATTTTTAATGTATTTCAATTGTGGTTCTTGATTTTGATTGGTCCAAACATTTTAATTACCTCATGCTTACATAAGCATGAAGTAATAAGTCCCATTTATCTTTATTTTCTTTCCTTTTTTTGTCTACTTAATTTCAATTAAATTTTGAACAATATTTATCCACATTTTATGTCATATAAATTATTTATTTAATTGGACAAGTTGGCTAAAAATCATCTCTGAAGACGAAATGACCAAAATGCCCTCCATTTGGCTTAACGAGCTAAAATTGTCTGTATCGATTGAATTTTTTTTCTAAGCATTTTCTTGGCATTCTAATGCCTTAGAAACATAAATGACTCTTCTCTGGAGTCCCAAAATTTTTTTTATGAATTTTCCCCTGGGTTTAGGGTTGTTAACGGCCTTCACCATCACTTCCCCTTCGGGTTACTCATCCCTGGGGTTTCGGCTCAATTAACCTTAGTGTATTTTATTCCTATAAATTTTCCTTGATTTTTATGAGCATTATTTGGTTTCTTTATAACTCCTCACTTTAGTCTAATTATAATTTCAGACATTCTAACCGCCCGGACCGACATTGGTCATCGAAACAGTAGACTGTATAGACTAGCTAAAGTGAGGATGTTACAAGATTCTTAAAGCTCTAATGGCGGTGATTATGCTTCTCTAACACACACTTGAATTTTCCCAGAAGCTTGAAGAAAATTATGGAAGTTTAAGAGGTGGTGTTGAATTCCTTTCACATGCTAAAGTTTGAAGAATGTTCTAGAACTTGTTAAGAGGCGGTGATGCTTCTTCAATGAATACATGATGGGATTGGTCATCTTTACACTAGTGGTTGTACTAGCCTAGTTCCCATTTGTGTCAAAATTCTAAACCAGGCTTCTATTCAACCAAGCATTCAGTAGAAGGCTTCAAATCCAATGTATTCTAGCTATTGGGAAGAAGAACAAATAGGCACTGCCTCTTTGATTATGCAAAGATCTTTGGAGGGGTCACGATCATATGTACCTGAAAGATGTTGTCCTTGGTGGTGCAAGAAAAAATTTTATGTCAGTTTAGATCTTTGAGTTGTGGTAAAGAATTTGCTTGAGCATGATAATTTTTCTTGCCCATGTGAAACCCATCAATGTATTATAGAAAATCTCAAGAAATTATATTTATTGGTGTTATGTTCCCTATCTAATGTTTATGCATCTATATATTGAAATTAAGGGCCAATTTGGTTTAGCTGTTAAATGCAACTGATAACTGATAGCTGATATCTATTGTTATTAGCTGATAGCTAATGGCTGATAACTGATAAGAACCAATTAATATTGAATGTTATAATAAAATTATGTCTAAATATTCTCACATATAAGTAAAATGACTAATAAGGCTATATATAATACTTTTATTTTACTACTAAAATAAATATAGTATTATTATTTTATTATATCATATAATTTAGTTTATTATTAAAATAAACATATAATTATTAATTTTAAATATCATATTATTTATTTTATTATTGAAATAAATATATAATTATTGATTTATTATATTATATTATTTATTTTATTTTTCAAATAAATAAATATAATTATAAAATAATACATTATTTAAATGTGCTTAAAATGTATATTTTTAAATTTAAAATAATAGTAAATAACATTTATTGACAAAAATTAAATAAATAGGTTCGTAGGTTGTAATCCTTAAAAATAAATTTTTATATTTATAAATTATGTTTGGAGTATGTATCACTAAACTCATTCCAAAAAAAAAGTAAATAAAGTAAATGAAAAATTAATTTAAATAACACATAACTATAACTATTAAAAAATATATGGACATGAATTTTTTTTTGTAAATCTCCATGGACGCTTTCAGGATTCATCAGTTTGTGTTGGTGCATATAGTGTGTCAAAGGATATAATATTTAGGAAATTATTATTTAGTTTATGTATTTTAACAAAACTAACTACTTAGTCTTTGTATTATAAAAAGACAAAAAAGCTCTTTAAGCTCCTAACAATTACTCTTAGAGTCAAATAAGCTTTTGTCAATCTAATTGATCCATTAAGTCCTAATGAATTGTAAATTCACATTTACAAGTCCCATTTGATGCTTGGTGTGCTCCGTTAAATGTGAATTTAGCATGCATAGTGCCACTGGATCGTGCGGTAAAACTCCTCTTCTTCATCTAACATGGGGTGTATCAAAAAGCACTAATTTAGCACTGAGCATGCTAAATGGTAATAACAATGCACAACACTCATATTTTCAATTATTCATCTTCTATTGATGGAATTAAGTCACAAAGAGAGAGAGAAAGTGAGAGAATAGTAAAGAGTTTAGCTATTAGGTTATGTAACAAAAATGGGCATTAACTAAATGTCCGTCCATCACGTGTAAGTCACGTGATAAATATTAGGACTCTTTAACCCAAATTTTCAACGTTTTAACTATAAGAGTAATTGCCAGGTGTTTAAATGAATCAACTGAATTGACAAGGGCATATTTGACTCTAATAGTAATTGTTAAGACTTGAATAGATTAATTAAATTGACAAGAGTTTATTTGACTCTAAGAGTAATTATCAGGGGCTTAAATAGATCAATTAAATCGACAAGGGCTTATTTGACTCCAAGAGTAATTATAAGGGGCCTTAAAAAGTCTTTTTGCCTTTTAAAAAATACATTATTTAGTCTTTGTACTTTAATTTCATTAAACTATTTAGTTCCTCCAACAATTTTTTTCATTATTCAAGGTATTCAAACTACTTCTTAGTCCCTCTATTTTAAGAAAACTAATTAGTTGATCCCTATATTTTGAAAAATACTATTATTTAATCCCTCTATTTTAGTGAAACTAATTAGTTGGTTCATGTATTTTGAAAAATGCAGTATTTTGAAAAATATACTATTGGATGGAAAAGAAATTTTGCTATATGGAGACTAAATCTTAATTTACATTTTTTAAACAATTTTTAATTCCTTGGACATCAATTTTTGTGTTTTCTATACAGTGAAATAATTTTCTTTGATTACTTAGAAATTTAAATAAACTGGTTAACTTTTTTTGTGTTGATAACTTGTACCATTTTTATCAACAGATGAAAACAAAGAGAGAGAATGAAAAGGAGAAGGGTGCAAGTGTAGAGGAGAACAAACATAGAGTGAGAAAAATAAGGGGGGATAAAAGAAAGATAACAAAGAGAAGATTATGGTAGTTTAAGTATAAAAAATAATTATGGAACTAAATAGTTAACAGAGTCAAATTATAAGGACTAACTAATATGTTTTTCTAAATATAAGGACTAACTAATTAGTTTCACTAAAATAGAAGGATTAAATAGTAGTTTAACTAGTATTTACTAATAGAAAAATTGATGGAGGGACAAAATAATTTAACAAAAATAAAATATAATGATTAAATAGTATATTTTTTAAAATACAGAAACCAAATAATCAATTTCATTAAAATATAACGGCTAAATAGTAATTTACCCTTTTTTTAATATCTAAAAATATAGATATTAAGTTGAGCGTCTTGAGTTTTGTTGCTTGAATGGATAAAGGTTACTTTTGTCGGACAATGAAAAAGTTATATAGTTATTCATGAACAACTATAAAATTAGAGATTATACAAACTGCAGGAAATAGACATATATAGTTATTCATGAATAGCTATATAATTAGAGATGATACAAATAGTAGCAGATAGACATTCTATTAGTTGTCTATTAACAAACATCTTGGTTTTGTTGTTTTAATGTCTATTAGCAATCAGTTGCATTCAAGAACTGAACCAAACACCTCCTAAATCCATTGCAGCAAAATCAATGAGCTCTATTTTAGTATTTTAAAAAAAGAAAAAAAATAGCTCAATAGCATAGAAATCATTTCTAAATCCGTAAGGTTATAAGTTTGAGTCTCAGTTGGACCCATAATTAAAAAAAAAAAAATCCATTTCAATAGTGGCCATTCAATATGTTAGGCTAGTGACAAGAAAGGAAAAAAAAAATCAACTATGTATTTTTTTTTTTATTTTTCCAATTTTATCAAATTTTCTCAACTTCATCAATTTTGGTTGAGCCTATAACATTTTTAACAATTTTAACAAATTCAATAAATTCTTTTTTATTTTTAATGCCAGTAATCATTAATTATTTATTTATTTTTATTTCCTTATCCAAAAGATATTTACATTAATTTTTAATAATCAATAAAAATATATCAATTTTTATAATGGAAAATCTTAAGATAATCTTTTTGTAATCAACTGCATAATAATAAATATCATATTTGTTTGATTTATTTTCTAGATTTTGTAGTTTTTTTAAGACAAATAAGAGAATTTCATATATTAGCAGGCAAAAGTCATTACAAACATTTGGGAGAACGACCCAAATCATAGGACTAGCAAAAGATATGGCAACCCTAGCTAGATGATGAGCTACCATATTGGCTTCTGTACAAATCCATTAAATGGAATAATGCAAACCCTGTTGAAGATGAGTTCTGCATTTTGAAATAATTAAACAAGGATCAAAGAGATCAGCAGCAACAGAAGAAATGAGTTCTGCATTTTTAAATAATTAAACAAGCATCAAAGAGGTAAGCAACAACAGAAGAAATAACATCAGTAAACCTACTGAGAGTCGGTCAATTTCTAGCGCCACATGGGCAGAATTCCTTCTTAGCAACCATTAAAGAGATTCGCGTAGAGCAAATGCCTCAACCACTAATGGCGTAAAAGAACCTATAATAGTCCTAGAATATCTAGCAACAACCATACCATTTGTTTTTTGTAGCACAGCTCCACAAACCACCATGCCATAATTAGGATAAACTAAATCATCTATGCTCTAATTGAGAGTTCTAGGTTTAGGTTTTTGTCACTACAGAGAGCTTGCCATCAAACCCGAAGGATGTGCAAAAACATTAGATCGGGCCCTTACTAAGGACCATTAAACTAATTAAAATTTTCATGAAATGTTATTGGTTAGACATACGCGCGCGCACACACACACATGTATATAATAGAATAAACTTTTAAAAACTAGGCTTTTGAAGAATTATGTTAGAGGCTTAGTTTTGTTGTGTATCAATCGTATTTAAATAAATGGCTAAGCATTATTCAACCCAAAATTAAGCCAAATAAATTGAAAATCGAATTTCATATAAATTTAAAAATTAAACCAATCTATGTAAATAATCGAATCTAAATAAATCAGTTTGGTTCATTTTAATCAATCTGTTCTTCAAAAATTCAAACTTAGTTTTTCCTTCTCTTACTCATTCAGCAGAGGAAACCTTGCATTTCACATAGGAAAAAGAAAATTTCCAAAGAAAAAGAGAAAAACCAGCAAACCGATAAAAATACAAAATCTCAATAACAAAATTATAATTATCAACCCTAAACACAATTGTAATTTCAATTATCAAGCTATCCAAAACTAGCAAACAACTATCAAGTATCAAAAAAATACAAAATAATGAAATTAAAAAAAAAGAAATTAGGAAATAGTGAAGGTTGCACTTGCATAACCATCGATTAAGGAAAGAGAAAGAACGCACCTTGCAACTGGTACTAGAAGCCCCTAAGACTGAGGGTTGCACTTGCATGGTTGTTTATTGATGGTGAAATACTGAAGATTCCCTCTCTCCTTTAAAGGTTATGTTGCTTAGAAGGGACAAAGGTGTGTTAGTGTTGAATGTCAATGGGAAGGGTGG
The DNA here is from genome assembly GCF_030052815.1 of Hevea brasiliensis. Taxonomy (NCBI): domain Eukaryota; kingdom Viridiplantae; phylum Streptophyta; class Magnoliopsida; order Malpighiales; family Euphorbiaceae; genus Hevea; species Hevea brasiliensis. The sequence goes on along the minus strand of NC_079509.1, from coordinate 14,980,817 downwards.
GATGAAAGTAGCATTGCATGGAGGTTGGTAGGTCGCGTTCGTGTTGTGTGTGGCTTCAATGGCTATCGAAGATGAGATTGCTTTGTAACACCCCTATGTTTGGTAGCGCGTTCTACATTTCCGGTGACCAGTGTCTGTCCAGACAGCTAGAATGCCTAGAACTACACTTAGATATGGGTGATGAGACATAAAATAATGAAATACAAGAAAAGAAAATATAAGAAAAACAAAGGAAAAATAATAGCAATGAAATGTAACCAAGTTAAACGAGCCGAGAACCCTAGCGATGGGTGACCGCACCGGGAAGTTGCGACGTGGACTGTTGACTAACCCTAAACTGCGGGGAACCCTGGAAAATATTTTTAGAACTTCAATAAATGTCTATTGAAGTATAAATATCATTAGAAATATCAAAGAAAAATTAATTAATTAGTACAAAGAAAAACGAGAAATTGAGAAAACGACAAAACTCGGTGTTACCAAAAAAATCGGGAATGCAACCCGAATAGGGGCATTGTGGTCATTTGACACCCCGAGTTATCTTTTGACCTAAATGTCCATTAAAAATAAATTATGTTACACTTAGGAAATGCCATATAAAAATGAAATATTATGTGTTGTATGAATAAGAAAAATTATGGGTTTAATGTGGAATAAATGAAAGTTAAACACTAACTTAAATTCTTTAATCACTTATTGGACCACTATGGGATATCTAAAGCATAAAAAAACCAGAATTGGTCCCACTCACAATCTAAAGCACTCTTTCTTCCTCAAATCCTCACCTTGCCAAATTCAAGCACCCACACAAACCACCATTGTCGGCCATGGAAGGACCTCCATGCAACCTTGATCAATTCACCTTTTCCACTTTATTTCTTCACTAAAGTTGTTCTACACAACTTGGGCAGTAGATAGGCAGCAAGAAAATCAAGTTGTGGTGAGGTTTTGAAGAATTTCAAAAGTGGTAAGTATGTATTTTTAATTATTGTCTCATTAAACTTTGAATGGGTGTTGTGGGTAGTTGAATTGTAGAAGGATTTTTGAAGTTTGATGAGTTCAGGGAGAGGTACATTTTTGGCAGCCATGAAACTTCAATAAGAGCAGTTTATCTTTGCATGTAAATGGTAGATTAAAGTGTTGATATAAGTGTTTTTGTGTGTAGGAATAAACTGGATAATGTATACTAAATGTATGTGTGATAGTACACTTGATTTTGGAAGCTTGTAAACTAATTGAAGGAGATGTACAGTCGTCAACTTTGAAGTGTAGACCAAAATGTCTTGTTTCATGGTTTGGTTTATGGAATTCTATTATTGAATTATGGTACTTGTTATGGTAGCATGTATACGTATATAAAGGTTTAAATTTTGATATGTAAATGAGCTATGTCATGTGGTTAAATTATTTGTAATTGGACTTGGAAAATTCTGTACTATAATGTGCATATTGAGAATGGTTATAAGCTGCCAAAATGAACAAAAATGAGTTGCTAAATGTGTTTATGTTATGGTACAAACCAGAAATAGCATGAGAGAGTGACTTGGTAAGCATAGGATGTGTAATTGGTAAAGGGTGAACAATGTGCAATAGGGCAGTGTAGGTTTTGGCTTAGAACCTTAAGTGTGTGACTCCAATTAGTATGAGACCAATTGGAAGTGAAACTAGGCACAAAATGTGCCAACTTTCATGAAGGAATCTTACCTAAATTCTGCTTAGAAGATGACTTGAAAAATAACCAAATCCGGATTAGTGCTTTAAAAACCTGAAAATTGACCATTTGGGCAGCAATTAGTTTTTTGGCCATAACTCACTCAAAATAGGTCCAATTAACCTGAAATTTTTACCATGAATAGTTGAGAAATATATCTACAATTCTTATTGAGACACCAAAGCCCAAAAATGGCCAAAACCAAGCCAAATAGCTTGCACAAATTCAAGTCTAAAAACTGGCCGAACCAAAAGTGACTTAAAACTGATCTAAACCTACCAGTTTGATACATTCTGTCCAGCATTGGTAAATTGACCATAACTTGGTCTATACAACTCAGAATGACCTGAAATTTTGCCTCATGTGCAATAAGACATAGACCTATAAGTTTGTAGTTTTGACTGAAACTCGAAAACCGAGAAAATTAGGTCATCCAGCTAGCTCAGATTAGTATACCAGAATCCAACAAATTACAATAAAATGCAATATACATGAAAATGAATTGGGTAATATGTACCAACACTAAAAGGCTATTAAATATGACACATTGGTAACATTAAAACCTAATTCACTTAGAATGCATCGAGGGTCAACATCTTAGGTTGACTAAGGAAATAATAGAATTCAATAAATTAATTATTGAACCTTATTGTTAGAGACAGTTTAAATGAGTTCTGAAACACTTCAAATTGTGTGTTTCAGCTAACAAAGACCCAGGGAAGGGGAAGGAAACACTGAGTCAGGACCAAGAGACAATTATCAGAGATTTATGCACAACAATTATTTTTTTTGAATTTTTCAATTGAAATAAATTATGACTATTTGTATATTATTATTTTAAATTGTGAAAAATTGTTTGAATGATATTTGATGGATACTTATTGATTGAAAAGCATTGTAAATGGTTTAAAACCACAGCTATCATGTATATTGATTGAATTCCTCGCTAGCTTGTCTAATGAGATGAATTGAATTGTCACACCCTACTCCCCCGTAAGATGTAACATGATCCCGTAGTATACCTGATGAATTACCGTACTTCGCCTACCGATAACCCATTAGATATACTACAAGGGATTTTAAAACAATTTTCGTGAAATTTAAATCATCGATTAAAATCTGGTGTTATAAAAAAAATTTTTCAAAATTTTGGCAAACTGCCGACTGTGTTTCGAGAAAACAGTTCTTCAAACCTGAAAAGGAAAAACACTCCCAATATGTTTTCTCAAATACAACTCCAAGAAACTTCATTTCATAATTCAATCTTAATAATCAATTATTTCATTTTCAAACCAATCTCACCATAAAGAATATTTCATTGATTACAAGACTCTACATTTAATATTACAAAATTATACAGGTAAGCGAAATCTCAAATTACTTTACAATAATTTACATTTAATTACATACTAAAATATTTTACAAGAGTTTTTATACAACTACTCAAATAATTTACATACATATTATAACATGCATACATCAAAACCTGTGTACATGGGTATACCTATGATATACCTAGAGCTGATCTGAATGTGTCTTCAAAGAAGCTTACTCAATTGCTCTATGCTTTTTTCACCTGCGACAGCATACAAAGCTATCACTGAGTGGTGAACTCAGTGGTGCACAACTATAATTTAAAACATAATACAATATACATTAACAAATTTTACAGCAAATAATTTGGAAATCTGAATACTCATCAAATTCCAAAACTCAAAATATTCATTGCCAATAATATAAATCATTTGTATAAAATGACTTTGTTCACGAAATTCAATTTATCAAATCATAACTAACCATTTAAGATAATTCCAACAAAATCAAATATACATAAATCATAATTGAAATCACAATTCTTTACTATTCAAAACCATTCTTTATCTCAAAAGCCATTCTTTATGTCAAAAACTATTCTTTATCTCAAAAGCCGTTCTTTATCTTAAAAACCATTCTTTATCTCAAAAGTCAATCTTTATCTTAAAAACTATTCTTTATCTCACTAACTATGCAAGACTAATTCAAAAGGGCCATTTTTGGGGTGATTCTAACTCCCTATGGTCGGGGAGGTCGAATCAGATTCTAACTCCCTTTGGTCGAGGAGGTCGAATCATCGTGCACAGTATACATCACAATAATGAATCTTCCAGAAGGGCCATAACAATTAAAAACCTAGATCTAACCTCTAATAAGAGGAGAATCTAAGCCTGTGCACATACCATGGTAATCAAAACACAACTGACTCCATTGTCTTCTCAATAAATGAGAGAGACGGGTAATAACCAAGTCAAGCATCTATAGTGAGATATAAAACAATATCACAATCCTTTTAGTGAGCATAAATCACAATACAATTCGATTCAAAGTCAATTCCAATATCCAATAATTTTTATGCTCATCACAATTCAAATCATAAATTTGCATTTTTCCATGCAAATTGCCCATCATAATTCAAAACATGTTCTATCACAATTTTCCAAAACATAATTTATTCAATCCACAGCAATGCTTAATACTTGTGGAAATACCATTTCACAAAGCTAAATTCATACATACTATAACAATTTCAATAATCATTGAATTAAATCCAATGCTTGTTAAACATAATACATAAGAAAAATATGTCATTTAATCATATGAAATATTCAAAACAAAATTAATTAAAAACTAGTTGTGCACAAACCTGATTTGAGTCACTTCTAGGCCTTGATTCAATGTTCCTTATGCTTCCCAATATCTTTATCAACTGAAATACACAATTTAAAGTGTTTCAGTACTTAATGAATTTGTTTCCAACCATAAAATCGAATATCTAAATTTTCTTGGTACTATTTCCTTCAATTCATTTCATTAGTCAACCTATAATGTTGACCCTTGATGCACTCTAAGTGAGTCAATTCTAATGTTACCAATATGTCACATTTTATAGCCCTTTAGTATTGGTACATGTTACCAAATTCTTTTCCAAGTATATTGCATTTTATTGCAATTTACCTGATTTTGGTATACTAATTTGACCTAGCCAGATGACCTAGTTCCCTTGGTTTTCGAGTTTCAGTCCAAACTACAAACTTGTAGGTCTATGTCTTATTGCACGCAGGGCAAAATTTCAGGTCATTCTAAGTTGTGTAGACCAAGTTATGGTCAATCTACCAATGCTGAACAGAATGTACCAAAATGGTAGCTTTAGGTCATTTTTAGGTCACTTTTGGTTCGGCCAGTTTTTTGACCTGAAATTGTGCAAGCTATTTGGCTTTGTTCTGGGCATTTCTGGGCTTTGGTGTCTTCATGATAATTGTAGATATATGTCTAAACTATTCATGGTAAAAATTTCAGGTCAATTGGACCTATTTTGAGTAAGTTATGGCCAAAACACTAACTACTGCCCAAATGGTCAATTTTCAGGTTTTCAAAGCACTAATCCGGATTTGGTCATTTTCCAAGTCACCTTCTAAGCAGAATTTTAGTAAGCTTCCTTCATGAATGTTGGCACATTTTATGCCTAGTTTCACCTCCAACTGGTCTCATACCAATTGGAGTCACATACTTAAGGTTCTAAGCCAAAACATACACTGCCCTATTACAATTTCTTCATCACATACCAATGACACATCCTATGCTTACCAAATTCACTTTCCATGCTAATTCTGGTTTGTACCATAACATTAACACATTTAGCAACACATTTTTTTCTCATTTTGGCAGCTTGTAACCACTCTCAACATATACACTACAACCCATAATTTTCCAAGTCCAATTACAAATAATTAAACACATGAATGCACCTCATTTACATGTCCAAATTCAAACATTTATACACACATACATTGTAACACCCCCGTTGCATAGCCTGGTAGATTTCACTGTTCCGGTGACCGGTGTCGGTCCGGACAATTAATGGGATTAGGGCCACACTTAAGACAATTTGAGAAGCCATAAACACAAATAATTAGTAATGTTTAATTAGTTAACTATAAATAAGAAAAACAGAACATAAGAGGTTAAACGTGCCGAGAGTCACAGCGATGAGTGACCTCCTCGGGAACGACTGCGAAGTCGTTTTAAACTCAAATTTCGAACCGTAAAAAGTGACGCTGCGGTCCTTAGGACCCTTATGAACACAGTGGAAAAGAGAAAATCATGAAAAAGAACTGTTAAGCCAGTCAAATAATTAGGTCAGGGAGCCGGAAGAAATATGGAATTATTTGCAAACCGGGATGAACCGGCGAGGGGCGATTTGGTCAATTGACCCCGAGAGCTGACTCCTGACCTAACTGTCAAATAAAATCGGAGAAAAGAAAATTTCGGAATCGAGAATTAAATTAAAGAACTAATAGAAAAAAATAAATAGAAAAAAAAAAGAAAAAGAAAAGAAAGAAGTTAGAAAAGTCAAAGATGATGTCATAAAAGATTAATTAAGTTATTTTATTAATTTGGGAATTTTGGTCTTAAAAAATGGATAAAAATAAAAATTCAAATACATTTTTTTGGTTCTTCTTTTGATTTTCCGTAGCTCTCTCCTCTCCCTCTCTTCTTATGTTGTTCCACCATTTTTAAGCAAGAAAAGCTTGGAATTCTTGGTTCCTTTCCATAAATCCTCTAAATCCCAACCTAGAAATTTTATTTACCAACCATAATAACTCTCATAAGGACTTCTTTAAAGCTTGTTATTACTACTTAAGAAGGAGATTTCAAGAAGAAAGAAGAGCAAAGGTTAGGGTTTTGAAGCTTTAAGTGAGGTTAGCATATCAAACCCTTTATTTTTCCATTTAAATGCATGTTTAGGTAATTAAGTGAGCTTAGAACTTGATTTAAATGAAACAAATATGGGAGAGGGACCAAACTGAAATTTGGGCAGCTTGATAGGAGTATGATTTACATGAAATTGATGCATTAGAATGAGTTTAAAAGCTTTGATTAGTTGAATGGTTAAGGTTAAGTGCACTAGTTATGGTTAAATGCAAGAGTTAGTGAGTTTAGGGTTTCAATGCAAGGGTTTATGAATCAAAAATTGGAGAAATGCATAAATGGCATATTTGACCTATTGTGAAATGAAATAATGATCAATTAGGACCAAATAAATTGTATGGGAATGGTGGAAAATTTAGTTAAATTCATAGGTCAATGGTCATGCTGCTGGCAGCATGACCAAACCCACTTTGAAGGACCAAAACTCAAATTTTACAAGCCTAATGGATATGCCACCAATTGAAGATGAAAATAGACATAAAAGAGCACAACTTTCATTAAGGAACCATGACCAAAAACTGACTAAAACTTGGTGAAACAATTGACCAAAGTGAGTTGATAGCAGGCTGCCCTGCACCAAACTGACCAAATGAACAGTAACTGTTCATTTGGTCATAACTCGAGCTAGGTAGGTCAAATTGACCTGAAATTTTACCAGCAATTAGATATGATATAGACCTAAAACTTTCATGAAGAACACCAACCCAAATTAGGCCATTAACTCATTCAAATCATTGAGCAAAGTTAAAATTACTGTACTGAAACTCTGCAGAATTTTCAGTGGAGCAGCAATGTTTGGATGGCTATAACTCTCTCTAGAAAACTCGGATTTAGGCGATTCTTGAATCGATGGAAACCTAAGACATAGTAGAACATTTCATCTGAAGAAAGTTAGACCAAATTATGAACTTAACTTAATCAAATTACTGACCAAAGTTGGACCAAAAATCTGCCAGCACCTAAATTGCAGTATGAACAGTGCACGTGAACAGTAAACTTATTTTGGCCATAACTTGAGCTACAAAACTCCGATTGAGGTGATCCAAAAATGAGAATACACTTTAGATAATAAGGAACATTTTCTATGAAGGAAGTTTTGTCAAATTCCAATAGTAGATCGACCAATGGAATAGTGCAACTTCGGAGCACAAAACCGAAAATTGGCAATTTTGCCAAAATGACCTATGCTTTGAAAAAGTGACCAAAACCAACAAGTTTAATGAACAAAATGTGGTATGTGGGTGAAGTTGAAGTTCCCATACCTATTAATCCTTAGAAAGTCAATTATTTGACTTGAATAGTGCAGTGAATAGTAACCCGAAACACAAAATTTCGAGAACGTCGAATTTAACACGTTAGAGCTAAGTAAATGCGAAGTTAAAATTTATTTTGGGATTTATGTTAAGTTCTAGTACTGAAACATTGTAAAATTTTGTGTTTCAGTTGAAAAGAATATCGGGAAGGAACCCGAGGAAACGAGTCGAGGCTAAGGGACGACTCGCTTGAGGTTTGTGCACAATAAACCCTATTTAAGCATTTTACTCTTGAAAAATTGATTTAGCATGCATTATGAACATATGAACTTTTGTGTTGCCACCTTGTGATCAAATTATAACTTTGGAAATTGATTTGATTTTTGTATGCAATATTTGAATGAAATGTTTGAAATGGATTTTATGTTCACACTTAGCATGACAGTATCACATTTCCTCCTCCATTTATGGGGTTGAGATCGTTTATTTTCCTCCCTCTCTGGCTTGCCAGTTGAGGTTGTAGATCGGATGAGTACTCATTAGCTAGCTAGCCACCTCCCTCATTGGTTTCGATTAATGGGGTTGAGATTGCTTTGTCGTGGTGTACAACACGGCATTGATCGAAAATTTTGTGTCATGGCTTAAGTTGTGTACGACTTTGGCAATACTGTGTTTACGCAATTGTTTGACTAAACTGTTGTTTAATATATTATTTGACAAAATGAGTTGTTTTGAGCTTTGATATTTGTGAAATGTGATTGTAAAGTATTCAAATTATGTTTCATCAATAAATGATTTATGTATCGCATTTTAAAGTTTTATTGTGCACCACTGAGTATGTTTATACTCAGCGATAGTTTAATTTACTGTCGCAGATAAGAGCAAGGAGAAAGCAGCAGAGTGAGTCACATCGAGTTGAAGATCACATCAAGCTTTTGTACGGGTATTGTTTTATACCCTTATGGTTATTTTGATGTAAATACTGTAATGTCATAAGTATCAATGTAAATTGAGCAGTTGTAAATAAATTGTAATAATATTATTTTGGGTTTGTTTCTGTAAATTTAATATTTGTAAACATGAATTTTCTACTTTATGTTTTGTAAATGAAGATATTAAATACTTTGAGATGAGAAATCTTGATTTGTATTGTGAAATTATTTGAAGTGCCTTGATTGAGTTGATTTGAGAATTATTGGTGGTTGGGAGTTGTGAAATATGTTTGGAAGTGCTTTTTAAGGTGTATTTGAAGAACTGGTTTCTCAAAATACAGAGGGAACTCACAAAATTTTTATAAAATTTATGCAAAATTTAAATGCACAAAAATTTTTACTAGTCCTTAAGCTTTGAATAAATGGTTTTAATTCCTACCAAAATGCTCACCACTTCCAAAATGTAAGAAAATTGTTTTAAAATCCCTTGTAGGGTACTTAATGAGTTATCGGTAGGTGAAGTTCGGTAGTTCATTAAGTATTCTACAGGATCATGTTATGCCTTACGGAGGGGTAAGGTGTGACATGTTTTAGTGGTATCAGAGCATGATTTTGCAATAAATTTTGACTATGCATGTGAATATTTCTCTGATAAGTACAACTGCTCAAGTGTCTTTAATTGATACATATGACGTATTTACATCATAAATATGCACTAACGGAGGTCAACCTCCTTGTGTTTGATCTCAGGAAGTAGAAAATTGTGAAAAGCGGAATGGAAGGAGGAGATCATTCAAGAACAACTGCTGAGGCCGAGGTTCAAGGGGAAGCCCCAAAGACTCTGAATGTGAGTGGGTCACCACTCCGCCTCTGCCCAAAGACCAGATTTCTGCTCAATTTATGCAGCAGATGGTCGCCTTCTTTCAAAGAAATGGCGGGTAATGTGCCGCCCAAGCTCAGATGCCAATACTGTAGCCCAACCACAAATTTCTCACTTTCGGCAAAGATGAAAAATTGATGAAATTTGGGGCCACCGAGTTTAAAGGCACTGTGGATCCACTGGAGGCAGAACAGTGGTTGGAAAGAATAGAACGAGTTTTCAGGAAGCTACAGTGTACAGAGGAATTGAAGTTTGAGTATTCTGTTTCCTTATTGCAAGAGGATGCGTTTGAATGGTGGAAGACCATCCCCACACCTGGTTGAGCCACTCTTGACACAGTCGGACTTCTTGAGGAGTTCCGGCGTAAAATGGGTTCCGATGCATATGTGGACATGAAGTTGCAAGAATTTCGAGTTTGAAACAAGGGAACCGAATCAGAGAATATGAGAGAGATTTTTCAAGACTAAGCCACTATCTCGAAGCTTAGTCTCCACCCCTGCAGATGATGCAAGAGGTTTGAGTCCGGCTAAGGCGTAATTTGAGAATGCAAGTTGTGGGTTTCGGACATCGAATTTTGCTGAATTGATCTCACAAGCCTTGGAATTAGAAAGGATAGAATCAAGGGGCAAGAAGAAGGGTTCACAAGAGAAAGAGAAATCAAAAGATTACTGAACAAACATCCGAAGTGGTTCGGGAAGAGGAAACAGCTTTGGGGATCTAGCTCCAGAGAGGCAGAGGCAGATTTTCTGGCCAAAGACCACCCCGGTCTGGTCAGCAGACCCAGCAGGCACCTCGAGGATCTCTATCGGTCCGGCAGTGTGAAACGTGTGGTAGAACACATGGTGGGGTTTGTTTCAAGGCTACTGGTGCATGTTTTAACTGTGGAGGAAGCGGACATTTCGCTAAGGATTGCACTAGTCCGCGCGGTCCGGATCTTTACTACATCCAAGGATCACTCAAGTCTCGCACCTGCAGGGTCACGCCACCGCTAGAGGCAGAGGCAGGTAGGGGTCCCGGTAACACCCCGGAAGTCGAGCACCGTTAACCACCAAAGCATCCTGGCGCACTGCCAGAGTATATACCATGCGTCAAAGGGAAGAGGCTGAAACATCAGATGTTGTAGCTGGTAATTTCTCCATCCTTGACAAAGATGTGCATGTGTTATTTGATCCTGGCTCCACACATTCGTATGTTAGTGCTAGTGTGATGTATTCTACTACTATTCCGTGTGTACCAATGGACTATGATGTGTTAGTAACTAGTCCATTAGGCCAGGAGGTCAGGGTAAATAGGCTGTGTAGAGACTGTCCTTTGGTGATCCAAGGACACACTTTTTTGTCTGATTTAATTGAAATGCCCTTCAGAGATTATGACATTATCTTGGGCATGGATTGGTTAACCAGGCATCACGCCATGATTGATCAGATCAAGACAGTCACTTTTGGTCTCTCTCGATGGTGATGTAGTAATACATGGGGAGAGATTATTGCCTTCAAATATCATTTCACCAGACCGCCGTAAAAATGATTAAAAAACGGTGTGAGGCGTACTTGGCACATGTGATAGACACCCAAGTGGGGAGTCCAGCATTGGAGGACATTCCTACTGTATGTGACTTTTCGGATGTATTTCCTGAAGAATTGCCAGGATTACCTCCAGAAGAGATGTGCAGTTTGAAATTGATGTTATGCCTGGTGTGGACCCAATCTCCATAACGCCATACAGAATGGCACCAGCAGAACTAAAAGAATTGAAAGTGCAGTTGCAAGAGTTGCTTGATAAGGGCTTCATTCGCCTAGTGTGTCACCTTGGGGAGCGCCAGATTATTTGTAAAGAAGAAGGATGGCACTCTCGGTTATGCATTGACTATCGGCGATTGAATAAGGTGACAATAAAGAATGATATCCATTGCCCGTATTGATGATTTATTTGATCGGTTGAGGTGCAACAGTATTCTCAAAAATTGACACGAGATCGAGTTATTATCACCGAAAGTACAAGAGCGAGTATTTCTAAATCGCTTTTAGAACCCGCTATGGCCATTATGAATTCCTAGTCATGCCATTCGGGTTAACCAATGCTCCGGCTGCTTTTATGGATCTGATGAACACTATTTTCAGACCATACCTCGACCAATTTGTGGTGGTATTTATCGATGATATATTAGTCTATTCGAGGAATGCAGAAGAGCATGATAGACATCTGTGGATTGTACTGCAAACTTTGAGGGAGAAACAGCTATATGCCAAATTGTCGAAGTGTGAATTTTGGCTGAAGGAGATATCCTTTTTGGGGCATGTAGTGTCAGAAGAGGGCATTAAGGTAGATCCTAGCAAGATTGAAGCTGTCCTTAATTGGAAGCCACCTAGAAATGTCACAGAGATTCGCAGTCAAGTTAATGGATACTACCGTCGATTTGTGAAGGGATTTTCCATGTTGGCATCTCCATTGACCAAGCTGCTTAGAAAAGATGTGAAATTTCAGTGGACGGACAAATGCCAGCAAAGCTTTAATGAATTGAAGAGATGTTTGATAGAGGCTCCAGTCCTGACTTTACCTACTCCGGGTAAAGAGTACACAGTTTATAGTGATGCTTCTCACAATGGGTTAGGTTGTGTATTGATGCAAGATCGAAGTGTTATTGCCTATGCATCACGCCAGCTAAAACCGCATGAGAGGAATTATCCAACACATGACTTGGAGCTTGCAGCTATTGTGTTTGCTCTTAAGATCTGGAGACATTATTTGTATGGGGAGAAGTGTTACATTTACAGCATCATAAGAGTTTGAAGTATTTGGGCACCCAGAAAGAGTTGAATTTGAGACAGAGGAGATGGTTAGAATTGATAAAAGACTATGATTGTCTGATAGACTATCAGCCAGGGAAAGCTAATGTTGTGGCTGACGCCCTAAGTCGCAAGACTATGGCAAGTCTACGGGTTACTCCTTTGTCTTTGGTACATGAGTTGAGGTTATTACATGCCAGTTTAGAGATTAATGATGATGGGCAGGCAGCAGTTGCATGGCATGTACAACCGATGTTAATTGATCGATCGTAATGGTCGCTCGAGAATGATGCAAGGTATCGAAGTCGTTGGAAGAAGTCCTACAGGGCAAGAAACCGAGTTCTCAATCGAGATGATGGTTTCTTTGCTACACCAAGGCGAATGTGTGTTCCTAATGATGTTGATTTGAGGCGATCATTTTGAAGGAAGCACATGAGTCTCCTTTGCCATGCACCACGGTGGTACAAAAATGTATAGAGGGCTAAAGGAGCATTCTCGGTGGATGGGTATGAAGAGTGATGTGGCAGAGTTGGTGTCCAAATGCCTAACTTGTCAGCAAGTAAAGGCAGAGCATCAAGTACCCACTGGGTTGTTACATCCGTTACCAGTGCCGGAATGGAAATGGGAAAGAATAACAATGGATTTTGTGATGGGACTTCCGAGGACACGTAAGAGTCATGATGCGCTTTGGGTCATTGTTGATGCACTAACCAAGTCCGCTCATTTTCTGCCAAATCGAATGGACTACGATTGACAGATTGGCCAGGTTGTACATCGATGAGATTGTGAGATTGCATGGAGTGCCAGATTCATCGACGCATGCAGATCCTAGGTTCACTTCTAGATTCTGGGTAGTCTTCAGAGAGCCCTAGGAACTAGATTGAACTTCAAGATCTTGCATTCCATCCACGCATGATGGCCACCCGAGAGGGTAATTCAGATCTTGGAGGATATGCTACGGGCTTGTGTGATTGAGTTTGAGGCGGTTGGGATACACACTTGCCTTTGATTGAGTTTGCTTACAACAACGGCTACCAATCAAGCATTGGGATGCCTCCATATGAAGCTTTGTATGGCGTAAAATGTAGAACCCGTTGTGTTGGGATGATGTGGGTGAAAGAAAGATGATCGGACCGAAATTGTTCAACAGATCAAGAGAAAATCGTGGTGATCAGAGATCGACTTAAAGTCGCATCGCATCACAAAAGTCCTATGTTGATTTGAAAAGAAGGGACATTGAGTATGCAGTGGGTGAGAAAGTTTTCCTCAAGGTTTCTCCTTGGAAGAGGATTATGAGATTCGGCAGAAAGGGAAAACTAAGTCCTCGTTTTATCGGGCCATATGAGGTTCTGGAAAGAGTGGGTACTTTGGCATATCGGTTGGCACTACCTCCAGAGTTGGAGAAGATACATAATGTCTTCCATGTGTCCATATTGAGGAGATACCGATCAGATCCATCTCATGTACTACCAGTAGAAGAAATAGAAGTGAATCCAGACCTCACATATGAAGAAGAACCCATAAAGATTCTGGCTTATGAGGTGAAGCAGCTACGGAATAAGCAGATACCATTGGTAAAAGTGCTGTGGAACCATCATTCGGGCCAAGAAGCTACTTTGGAACGAGAGGAGGACATGAGGAGACAACACCCACAGCTATTCAGAGATTGATACCAGGTAAAATTTCGAGACGAAATTTATTTAAGGGGGGGAGAATTGTAACACCCCCGTTGCATAGCCTGGTAGATTTCACTGTTCCGGTGACCGGTGTCGGTCCGGACAATTAATGGGATTAGGGCCACACTTAAGACAATTTGAGAAGCCATAAACACAAATAATTAGTAATGTTTAATTAGTTAACTATAAATAAGAAAAACAGAACATAAGAGGTTAAACGTGCCGAGAGTCACAGCGATGAGTGACCTCCTCGGGAACGACTGCGAAGTCGTTTTAAACTCAAATTTCGAACCGTTTATAGTGACGCTGCGGTCCTTAGGAACCTTATAAACACAAAGTGGAAAAGAGAAAATCATGAAAAGAACTGTTAAGCTACCAAATAATTAGGTCGTGAGCCGGAAGAAATATGGAATTATTTGCAACCGGGATGAACCTACGAGGGGCGATTTGGTCAATTGACCGAGAGTCGACTCGACCTAATCACAAATAAAATCGGAGAAAAGAAAATTTCAGAATCGAGAATTAAATTAAAGACCTAATAGAAAAAAATAAATAGAAAAAAAAAGAAAAAGAAAAGAAAGAAGTTAGAAAAGTCAAAGATGATGTCATAAAAGATTAATTAAGTTATTTTATTAATTTGGGAATTTTGGTCTTCAAAAATGGATAAAAATAAAAATTCAACAACATTTTTTTTTGCTTCTTCTTTTGGTTTTCCCTTAGCTCTCTGGTATCCGTCTCTTGTTATGTTGTTCATCAATTTTTAAGCAAGAAAAGCTTGGAATTCTTGGTTCCTTTCCATAAATCCTCTAAATCCCAACCTAGAAATTTTATTTACCAACCATAATAACTCTCATAAGGACTTCTTTAAAGCTTGTTATTACTACTTAAGAAGGAGATTTCAAGAAGAAAGAAGAGCAAAGGTTAGGGTTTTGAAGCTTTAAGTGAGGTTAGCATATCAAACCCTTTATTTTTCCATTTAAATGCATGTTTAGGTAATTAAGTGAGCTTAGAACTTGATTTAAATGAAACAAATATGGGAGAGGGACCAAACTGAAATTTGGGCAGCTTGATAGGAGTATGATTTACATGAAATTGATGCATTAGAATGAGTTTAAAAGCTTTGATTAGTTGAATGGTTAAGGTTAAGTGCACTAGTTATGGTTAAATGCAAGAGTTAGTGAGTTTAGGGTTTCAATGCAAGGGTTTATGAATCAAAAATTGGAGAAATGCATAAATGGCATATTTGAACTATTGTGAAATGAAATAATGATCAATTAGGACCAAATAAATTGTATGGGAATGGTGGAAAATTTAGTTAAATTCGTAGGTCAATGGTCATGCTGCTGGCAGCATGACCAAACCCACTTTGAAGGACCAAAACTCAAATTTTACAAGCCTAATGGATATGCCACCAATTGGAGATGAAAATAGACATAAAAGAGCACAACTTTCATTAAGGAACCATGACCAAAAACTGACTAAAACTTGGTGAAACAATTGACCAAAGTGAGTTGATAGCAGGCTGCCCTGCACCAAACTGACCAAATGAACAGTAACTGTTCATTTGGTCATAACTCGAGCTAGGTAGGTCAAATTGACCTGAAATTTTACCAGCAATTAGATATGATATAGACCTAAAACTTTCATGAAGAACACCAACCCAAATTAGGCCATTAACTCATTCAAATCATTGAGCAAAGTTAAAATTACTGTACTGAAACTCTGCAGAATTTTCAGTGGAGCAGCAATGTTTGGATGGCTATAACTCTCTCTAGAAAACTCGGATTTAGGCGATTCTTGAATCGATGGAAACCTAAGACATAGTAGAACATTTCATCTGAAGAAAGTTAGACCAAATTATGAACTTAACTTAATCAAATTACTGACCAAAGTTGGACCAAAAATCTGCCAGCACCTAAATTGCAGTATGAACAGTGCACGTGAACAGTAAACTTATTTTGGCCATAACTTGAGCTACAAAACTCCGATTGAGGTGATCCAAAAATGAGAATACACTTTAGACAATAAGGAACATTTTCTATGAAGGAAGTTTTGTCAAATTCCAATAGTAGATCGACCAATGGAATAGTGCAACTTCGGAGCACAAAACCGAAAATTGGCAATTTTGCCAAAATGACCTATGCTTTGAAAAAGTGACCAAAACCAATAAGTTTAATGAACAAAATATGGTATGTGGGTGAAGTTGAAGTTCCCATACCTATTAATCCTTAGAAAGTCAATTATTTGACTTGAATAGTGCAGTGAATAGTAACCCGAAACACAAAATTTCGAGAACGTCGAATTTAACACGTTAGAGCTAAGTAAATGCGAAGTTAAAATTTATTTTGGGATTTATGTTAAGTTCTAGTACTGAAACATTGTAAAATTTTGTGTTTCAGTTGAAAAGAATATCGGGAAGGAACCCGAGGAAACGAGTCGAGGCTAAGGGACGACTCGCTTGAGGTTTGTGCACAATAAACCCTATTTATGCATTTTACTCTTGAAAAATTGATTTAGCATGCATTATGAACATATGAACTTTTGTGTTGCCACCTTGTGATCAAATTATAACTTTGGAAATTGATTTGATTTTTGTATGCAATATTTGAATGAAATATTTGAAATGGATTTTATGTTCACACTTAGCATGACAGTATCACATTTCCTCCTCCATTTATGGGGTTGAGATCGTTTATTTTCCTCCCTCTCTGGCTTGCCAGTTGAGGTGGTAGATCGGATGAGTACTCATGAGCTAGCTAGCCACCTCCCTCCTTGGTTTCGATTAATGGGGTTGAGATTGCTTTGTCGTGGTGTACAACACGGCATTGATCGGAAATTTTGTGTCATGGCTTAAGTTGTGTACGACTTTGGCAACACTGTGTTTACGCAATTGTTTGACTAAACTGTTGTTTAATATATTATTTGACAAAATGAGTTGTTATGAGCTTTGATATTTGTGAAATGTGATTGTAAAGTATTCAAATTATGTTTCATCAATAAATGATTTATGTATCGCATTTTAAAGTTTTATTGTGCACCACTGAGTATGTTTATACTCAATGATAGTTTAATTCTATCATGCAGATAAGAGCAAGGAAAAAGCAGCAGAGTGAGTCACATCGAGTTGAAGATCACATCAAGCTTTTGTACGGGTATTGTTTTATACCCTTATGGTTATTTTGATGTAAATACTGTAATGTCATAAGTATCAATGTAAATTGAGCAGTTGTAAATAAATTGTAATAATATTATTTTGGGTTTGTTTCAGTAAATTTAATATTTGTAAACATGAATTTTCTACATTATGTTTTGTAAATGAAGATATTAAATACTTTGAGATGAGAAATCTTGATTTGTATTGTGAAATTATTTGAAGTGCCTTGATTGAGTTGATTTGAGAATTATTGGTGGTTGGGAGTTGTGAAATATGTTTGGAAGTGCTTTTTACAGGTATTTGAAGAACTGGTTTCTCAAAATACAGAGGGAACTCTGTCAAAATTTTTATAAAATTTGCGGCAAAATTTAAATGCACAAAAATTTTTACTAGTCCTTAAGCTTTGAATAAAGGGTTTTTAATTCCTACCAAAATGCTCACCACTTCCAAAATGTAAGAAAATTGTTTTAAAATCCCTTGTAAGGTACTTAATGAGTTATCGGTAGGTGAAGTTCGGTAGTTCATTAAGTATTCTACGGGATCATGTTATGCCTTACGGAGGGGTAAGGTGTGACATACATGCTGCCATCCATAACAACATAATTCAACAATATAATTCCTTAAACCAAACCATGAAACAACACATTTTAATCTTCTTCATAAGGCTGCCACAAGTTTACACATACCCATCAATTTCCACTTTCACTTTTCAAGCTTACAATTCAACCCTTACACATGGAATTCAACTTCAATACAATTAAACATTTAAATCCTCATCCAAACTACTGTTTACATGCAAGAACAAACTGTTCATTGTGAAGTTCCATGGCTGCCAAAATGTACCTCTCCATTAACTCATCAAACTTCAAAAATCCTTCCACAAATCAACTACCCACAACACCCATTCAAAGTTTAATGAAACAAGAATTAAAAATACATACTTATCACTTTTGAAATTCTTCAAAACCTCACCAAAACTTAATTTTCTTGCTGCCTATCTACTGCTCAAGTTGTGTAGAACAACTTTAGTAAAGAACTCTTGAAGAAACTAGGGCTTAATCATGGAGTTTTAATGGCTCAAAAGTGGGCAGCCATGGGAGAATTCTCCCAAGCTTGGTTCGGCCAAATGAAATGTAAATGGTGAAGAAGATGAATGCAGAATATTAGTGGAAGAAATCTGTCCACTTATGCTTTTATATGGTGCATAATGGTCCACTAACTCAATTAAATAATAAGGTAATGTTAAACTTTTTAATTATTCACATTATACCCCATAATTTTACTTTATTATATTTCATTCCAACTTCAATTTTTCATGTAATTTCTAAACCTTAACACTACTTTATTTCCATGGATATTTCGGTCAAAAATCAACTCGGGGTGTCAATTGACCACAATGCCCCTATTCGGGTTGCATTCCAGATTTTTCGGTAACACCGAGTTTTATCGTTTTCTCGATTTCTCATTTTTCTTTGTACTAATTAATTAATTTTTCTTTGATATTTCTAATGACATTTATACTTCAATAGATGTTTATTTAAGTCTTAAAAATATTTTCCAGGGTTCCCCGCGGTCCAGGGCTAGTCAACGGTCCACGCCGCAACTTCCTGGTGCGGTCACCCATTGCTATGATTTTCGGCTCATTTAACTTGGTTACATTTCATTGCTATTATTTTTCCTTTGTTTTTCTTGTCTTTTCTTTTTTTGTATTACATTATTTTATGTCTCCTCACTAACTTTTAAATATAGTTCTAGGCATTCTAATGTCCTGGACAGGACAGTCACGGAGCAATAGAATGCACTACTTAACATAGGGGTGTTACAATTCTCCCCCCCTTTAAAATAAATTTCCTCCGTGAAATTTTACCCAATATCCATCTTACAATAGTCATACGTTTATTTTCTCCTTTCTATATGATCATACAATCTTCTTTCCTTTGAATTTGTATAAGACTTTTAACAATCTAATACCACATTTACTTTGTTTATAAAGCACTAATCTTTCCTTACTATCTCTCCGTCTAATATTTCGATTCATGTTCCCTTCTTGAAAGACCATTGAGGTCATGTTAAAATTATTTATCTAATCATGGGTCCTTTGACCATTCTAGTTAACAATCTTACTCATATTCGTAACATTTCTTTGTTATGTATGAACTAACTGTTCAAATTTTTACTTCCACTACTCTTTTTATCTATTAATATTCTATAGCTTACTTCCATTTGTACTAAACTATAACCTTTCGATATTCTAACTTTTGAGTTTTAAATCCCTAAGTAGGATTTTCAAACTTATTTCCAACAATTAAATTCTGTCCTCGCATAACTATACCAAAACAGATGCCGTTGGCAACAATTCTCATCTTGTTAAACTATTGAGTAGTACGTAGCTCTACACAATAAACTCAAGTCAGTACTATAATCTGCAGCTTACAGTACAAACATCAAGAATATTGCATAGTTACTACGATACATCCCAATAGATCAAACTTTCCTATCTTTTATCCTTTTCGAATTCACTAATATCTGAAACTTATTCTGATTACAATATCCATTAATAATTACTAACAGTAACATCTTTTTCCTCATTTAGAGCAATTCTATTACTGTAACTTACTTTTACGTCCTCTTGCCTTACATTAAGTAGGCTTGTCGTTTAGCTTTATAGCTTACGTTGTGTTAGAAAATACTTTTCGCTGATAAACTCTTCCAAAACTAATTTCACTTATTATCACATTCTTTATCTTAAAGAACTAATCATTAATGCATCAAAATTTATTCCCATGTAAAGGAATAGCAACAAAATATATAATTCTAACACTAACATACAACTAAGTAGTGCTGGGATCAAATAATGAATTTTTTTTTTTTTTAACTTACCAGCAGCTACACCCGAAGTTTATGTTCTTTCCCCTTGGCGCATAGTGGACACTCTAACTGATGTACTACTATGTTCTGGTTAATTCACTATATTATGGTTGTGAAGAGTACCAACTCTATTTCTATCTCGACCTTTACTGACTGTCTATGAACTTTGGAGAGCAGATGGAGATGCTCTAGTACAATCTCTAGCAAAGTTTCCATGTTCACCACAGTTGTAGTAGGCTCTAGTGGCCTTATAACAATTACCTCCATGTAGCTTACCACAAACATAGCAGAAACGGGCAGAATAGGAACTTCTGGTTGTTCGACGACTAGATCTTAGTGTTCTCTGCCCTAATGATCCGCCTCTATCATATCCCTGAGCTCAGGGTTCCTCAAATTCTTTTCTCTTCCCCAAATTACTGTTCGAGCTTTGACCCATAGGTTTTTCCCTCTTCTCTATTTCACACTGCCCTTGTGGGGGTTGGGTTTGTGCTTGAGCTTGAGCTGACAGAGTATCAGCCATTTGTTGAAAGAAAGTGGCCATTTGCTGGGCCATTTGTGCAGTAATTTGTACAGGTAAAACTGGTACAGTCGGGCCTTCGACACTTTATAGAGCTGGGGCCTCAACTTGTACTTCTGCCATCATAGATTGTTCTATTGTCTCATTCTTCTCTTCCATATCTTTTCACGAGATTTTCTATTTCTGTACGACCAACACAAGGAGATTCATCTCTATTAGTTCATATTTATGATGTAAATGTACCATATGTATCAAACATTTGAGCAGTTGTAGTTACCGACAAAAAGATTTTAAATTCACAGTTTAAAATTTACTTTAAAACCATTACTTTGATACCACAAAAAATGTCACACCCTACTCCCCCGTAAGATGTAACATGATCCTGTAGTACACCTAATGAATTACCGTACTTCGCCTACCGATAACACATTAGATATACTATAAGGGATTTTAAAACAATTTTCGTAAAATTTAAATCATCGATTAAAATCTGGTGTTATAAAAAAAAAATTTCAAAATTTTGGCAAACTGCTGACTGTGTTTTGAGAAAACAGTTCTTCAAACCTGAAAAGGAAAAACACTCCTAATATGTTTTCTTAAATACAACTCCAAGAAACTTCATTTCATAATTCAATCTCAATAATCAATTATTTCATTTTCAAACCAATCTCACCATAAAGAACATTTCATTGATTACAAGACTCTACATTTAATATTACAAAATTATACAGGTAAGCGAAATATCAAATTACTTTACAATAATTTACATTTAATTATATACCAAAATATTTTACAAGAGTTTTTATACAACTGCTCAAATAATTTACATACATATTATAACATGCATACATCAAAACCTGTGTACATGGGTATACCTATGATATGCCTGGAGCTGATCTGAATGTGTCTTCAAAGAAGCTTACTCAATTGCTCTATGCTCTTTTCACCTGCGGCAGCATACAAAGCTATCGCTGAGTGGTGAACTCAGTGGTGCACAACTATAATTTAAAACATAATACAATATACATTGACAAATTTTATAGCAAATAATTTAGAAATCTGAATACTCATCAAATTCCAAAACTCAAAATATTCATTACCAATAATATAAATCATTTGTATAAAATAACTTTGTTCACGAAATTCAATTTATCAAATCATAACTAACCATTTAAGATAATTCCAACAAAATCAAATATATATAAATCATAATTGAAATCACAATTCTTTACTATTCAAAACCATTCTTTATCTCAAAAGCTATTCTTTATGTCAAAAACCATTCTTTATCTTAAAAGCCATTCTTTATCTTAAAAACCATTCTTTATCTCAAAAGTCATTCTTTATCTTAAAAACCATTCTTTATCTCACTAACTATGCAAGACTAATCCGAAAGGGCCATCTTCGGGGTGATTCTAACTCCCTATGGTCGGGGAGGTCAAATCAGATTCTAACTCCCTTTGGTCGAGGAGGTCGAATCATCGTGCACAGTATACATCATAATAATAAATCTTCCGGAAGGGCCATAACAATTAAGAACTTAAATCTAACCTCTAATAAGAGGAGAATCTAAGCCTGTGCACATACCATGGTAATTAAAACGCAACTAACTCCATTGTCTTCTCAATAAATGAGAGAGACGGGTAATAACCAAGTCAAGCATCTATAGTGAGACATAAAACAATATCACAATCATTTTAATGAGCATAAATTACAATACAATTCGATTCAAAGTCAATTCCAATATCTAATAATTTTTATGCTCATCACAATTCAAATAATAAATTTACATTTTTCCATGCAAATTGCCCATCACAATTCAAAACATATTCTATCACAATTTTCCAAAACATAATTTATTCAATCCACAGCAATGCTTAATACTTGTGGAAATACCATTTCACAAAGCTAAATTCATACATACTATAATAATTTCAATAATCATTGAATTAAATCCAATACTTGTTAAACATAATATATAAGAAAAATATGTCATTTAATCATATGAAATATTCAGAACAAAATTAGTTAAAAACTAGTTATGCACAAACCTGATTTGAGTCGCTCCTAGGCCTTGATTCAATGTTCCTTATGCTTCCCAATATCCTTATCAACTGAAATACACAATTTAAAGTGTTTCAGTACTCAATTAATTTGTTTCCAACCATAAAATCCAATATCTAAATTTTCTTGGTACTATTCCCTTCAATTCATTTCATTAGTCAACCTACAATGTTGACCCTTGATGCACTCTAAGTGAGTCAATTCTAATGTTACTAATATGTCACATTTTATAGCCCTTTAGTATTGGTACATGTTACCAAATTCATTTCCAAGTATATTGCATTTTATTGCAATTTATCGGATTTCGGTATACTAATTTGATCTAGCTGGATGACCTAGTTCCCTCAGTTTTCGAGTTTCAGTCCAAACTACAAACTTGTAGGTCTATGTCTTATTGCACGCGGGGCAAAATTTCAGGTCATTCTGAGTTGTGTAGACCAAGTTATGGTCAATCTATCAATGCTGGACAGAATGTACCAAAATGGTAGCTTTAGGTCATTTTTAGGTCACTTTTGGTTCAGCTAATTTTTGGACCTAAATTTGTGCAAGCTATTTGGCTTGGTTCTGGCCATTTCTGGGCTTTGGTGTCTTCATATGAATGTAGATATATGTCTAAACTATTCATGGTAAAAATTTCAAGTCAATTGGACCTGTTTTGAGTGAGTTATGGCCAAAACACTAACTGCTGCCCAAATAGTCAATTTTCAGGTTTTCAAAGCACTAATCCGGATTTGGTCATTTTTCAAGTCACCTTCTAAGCAGAATTTTGGTAAGCTTCCTTCATGAAAGTTGGCATATTTTGTGCCTAGTTTCACCTCCAATTGGTCTCATACCAATTGGAGTCACATACTTAAGGTTCTAAGCCAAAACATACACTGCCCTATTACAATTTCTTCATCACATACCAATGACACATCCTATGCTTACCAAATTCACTTTCCATGCCAATTCTGGTTTATACCATAACATTAACACATTTAGCAACACATTTTTGGTCATTTTAGTAGCTTGTAACCGCTCTCAACATGCACACTACAACCCAGAATTTTCCAAGTCTAATTACAAACAATTAAACACATGAATGCACCTCATTTACATGTCCAAATTCAAACCTTTATACACACATACATGCTGCCATCCATAACAACATAATTCAACAATATAATTCCTTAAACCAAACCATGAAACAACACATTTTAATCTTCTTCATAAGGCTGCCATAAGTTTACACATACCCATCAATTTCCACTTTCACTTTTCAAGCTTATAATTCAACCCTTACACATGGAATTCAACTTCAATAAAATTAAACATTTAAATCCTCATCCAAACTACTGTTTACATGCAAGAACAAACTGTTCATTGTGAAGTTCCATGGCTGCCAAAATGTACCTCTCCATTAACTCATCAAACTTCAAAAATCCTTCCACAAATCAACTACCCACAACACCCATTCAAAGTTTAATGAAACAAGAATTAAAAATACATACTTACCACTTTTGAAATTCTTCAAACCTCACTAAAACTTAATTTTCTTACTGCCTATCTACTGCCCAAGTTGTGTAGAACAACTTTAGTGAAGAACTCTTGAAGAAACTAGGGCTTGATCATGGAGTTTTAATGGCTCAAAGGTGGGCGGCCATGGGAGAATTCTCCCAAGCTTGGTTCGGCCAAATGAAATGTAAATGGTGAAGAAGATGAATGCAGAATATTAGTGGAAGAAATCTGTCCACTTATGCTTTTATATGGTGCATAATGGTCCACTAACTCAATTAAATAACAAGGTAATGTTAAACTTTTTAATTATTCACATTATACCCCATAATTTTACTTCATTATATTTCATTCCAACTTCAATTTTTCATGTAATTTCTAAACTTTAACACTACTTTATTTCCATGGATATTTCGGTCAAAAATCAACTCGGGGTGTCAATTGACCACAATGCCCCTATTTGGGTTGCATTCCCGATTTTTCGATAACACCGAGTTTTATCATTTTCTCGATTTCTCGTTTTTCTTTGTACTAATTAATTAATTTTTCTTTGATATTTCTAATGAAATTTATACTTCAATAGATGTTTATTTAAGTCTTAAAAATATTTTCCAGGGTTCCCCGCGGTCCAGGGCTAGTCAACGGTTCAAGCCGCAACTTCCTGGTGCGGTCACCCATCGCTATGATTTTCGACTCGTTTAACTTGGTTACATTTCAATGCTATTATTTTTTCTTTGTTTTTCTTGTCTTTTCTTTGCTTGTATTACATTATTTTATGTCTCCTCACTAACTTTTAAATATAGTTCTAGGTATTCTAGCTGTCCGGACAGACATTGGTCACCGGAGCAGTAGAACGCATTACCGAACATAGGGGTGTTACATGAATTCCCTCTCTAGCTGAAGTGTTGAGGTGTGTGCCTGTTGAGGACGAATAGAATGAATACTCATATTATTGCTAGCTAGCTATGTTATTCTTCATTAGCCATTGGCTTTTGGGATGAATTGGACTTTGGAACATGTTTAAGCTGTGTGTGATTTATTAATATTTATTGTGATATTGTGAAATGGAGTTTAAATTCTTTATGACATTTACTGTCTTTGAATTTAATTATGGTTTTAAGTATCCACTATTTATATGACTTATGATTTGTGATTTAAAGTTGTATTTTGTTAATGTTGTGCACCACTGAGATAATGGCTCAGCGATAGCTTTTCATTGCTGTCGCAGGTAGACAAACTGATAGGGTAGCAGACTAGGCTGCTAGTACTACACTGAGAGATCATCAGGTATATTGAGTATACCATATTTTGCATTTTATATTGTAATGTATATTCACTGTATGTATATAATGTTCTTGGTTTTGAGCAGTTGTAAATTAAAATTGTACATTAAAGTTGTAAACTAAATTTGTAAATTATTTTGGTTTGTAAATATTATGATATATTTCTTTTATCTCAGCTTTTGAAAACTCTGAAAAATTATTGTGGATTTAAGTTGACAATTATTGAGAAACTTTTTGTGTTTATTTGATGTTGGAGTTTGGAATTGAGAAATATATTTGAAGTGCTTTTTATAGGTTTTTGAAGAACTGTTTTATTCAAAATACAGATGACACTCCGCCAAAATTTTTACAAAAATTGTTAATTCTTCAAATGTGTTAACTGTTTCACTTCAGTTAAAAAGAAAAAAAAAATTAACACCTGTAAATAGTGCTCACCACTCCAAAAAGAAGTAAAAAAATTTTTAAAATCCCTTGTAGTGTATTTAATGGGTTATCAGTAGACAAAATTGGTAGTTCATTAGGTATACTACGGGATCATATTATACCTTACAGAGGGGTAGGGTGTGACATGTTTTAGTGGTATCAGAGCTAGTTTTTAAATTCTGTTTTCACCTGTAATTTGAATATTCTTTCTTCATAATAAAACTGTTCAATGTCATTGTTTGATACATACAGTACATTACATTATAAATATGCACTAACAGGAGGAAATCTCCTTGTGTTATTTGTTCAGGAGATATAATATTCTCTAATTGTCAATGGATATTGTAATCAGAATAAGTTTTGGATATTAGTGAATTCGAGAAGAATAAAATATAGGAAGGTTTGATCTATTGGAATGTATCGTAGCAACTATGCAATGTTCTTGATGTTTATACTATAAGCTACAGATTACAGTACTGACTTGAGATTATTGTGTAGAGCTACATACTACTGATAGTGCACCAAGATGAGAATAGTTGCCAACAACATCTGTATTGGTATAGTTATGTCGGGGCAAAATTTTATTGTTGGAAATGAGTTTGGAAATCCTACTTAGGGATTTAAAACTCAAAAGTTAGAATATTGAAAGGTTATAGTTTAGTACAAAAGGAAGTAAGCTATAGAATATTAATAGAATGTATAGGGATTGTCCTTTGGTGATCCAAGGATATACTTTTCTGTCTGATCTCATTGAAATGCCCTTCAGAGATTATGATATCATCTTGGCCATGGATTAGTTAGCCAGGCATCACGCCATTATTGACTGTAGATTGAAGACAGTCACTTTTGGTCTCCCTCAGTACAGTGATGTGGTAATACATGGGGAGAGACAGCTATTACCATCCAACATCATTTCAGCTGCACTAGCCAGAAAAATGATCAGAAAGGGGTGTGAAGGATACTTAGCATATGTGGTAGACACCCAAATGGGGAGTTCAGCATTGAGGGACATCCCTACAGTCTATGACTTTTCAGATGTGTTTCCTGATGAATTGCCAGGATTAACTCTGGAAAGAGAAGTGCAGTTTGAGATTAATGTTATGCCTGGTGTGGATCTAATCTCCATAACACCATACAGAATGGCACCAACAGAGTTGAAAGAGTTGAAAGAGTTGAAAGTACAGTTGCAAGAACTACTTGAAAAGGGCTTCATTCGCCCTAGTGTGTCACCTTAGAGAACGCCAGTATTGTTTGTTAAGAAGAAAAGATGGCACTCGTCACTTATGTATCGACTACCGGCAGTTGAATAAGGTGACAATAAAGAACAGATATCCATTACCTCGCATTGATGATCTGTTTGATCAGTTGAAGGGTGCAGTTGTATTCTCCAAGATTGATTTGCGATCTGGTTATTATCAATTGAAGGTGCAAGAGCAGAGTATTCCAAAAATTGCTTTTAGAACTCGATATAGCCACTATGAGTTTTTATTAATGCCATTCGGGTTAACTAATGCTCCAGCTACTTTTATGGATCTGATGAACACTATCTTCAGACCATATCTCAACCAATTTGTGGTGGTGTTTATTAATGATATTTTGATATATTTGAGGAATGCAGAGGAGCATGACAGATATCTTCGGATTGTATTGCAGACTCTAAGGGAGAAACAGCTATACGCCAAATTATCAAAATGTGAATTTTGGCTGAAAGAAATCTCATTTTTGGGACATGTTGTGTCAGCTAAAGGGATCAAGGTAGATTCCAGCAAGGTAGAAGCTATCCTTAATTGGAAGCCACCCAGGAATATCACAGAAATTCGCAGTTTTCTGGGTTTAGCTGGATATTACCATTGATTTTTGAAAGGGTTTTCTATGTTAGCTTCTCCATTGACCAAGCTGCTTCGGAAAGATGTAAAATTTCAGTGCACAAATAAATGTCAGCAGAGTTTTGATAAGTTGAAGAGGTGTTTGACTAAAGCTCCAGTCTTTACTTTACCTACTCCGGGTAAAGAATATACAGCTTATAGTGATTCTTCTCACAATGGGTTAGGCTGTGTACTGATGCAAGATCAGAATGTCATTGCTTATGCATCACGCCAGCTGAAATCGCATGAGAGGAACTACCCAACACATGATCTGGAGCTAACAGCTATTGTTTTTGCTCTGAAGAGTTGGCAGAAAGGGGAAACTGAGTCCTCGCTTTATCGGACCATATGAGGTTCTGGAAAGAGTTGGTCCTTTGGCATATCGGTTGGCACTACCTCCAGAGCTAGAAATGATACACAGTGTCTTTCATGTGTCCATGTTACGGAGGTACAGATCCAACCCATCTCATGTACTATCAGTTGAAGAGATTGAGGTAAATTCAGACGTCTCATATGATGAAGAACCCATAGAAATTCTGGCTTATGAGGTGAAACAGCTGAGGAACAAACAAATACACCTGGTTAAAGTGCTGTGGAACCATCATTCAAGCCAGGAAGCTACTTGAGAATGTGAAGTGGACATGAGGAGACAACACCCACAGCTATTCAGAGACTGATGCCAGGTTAAATTTCGAGACGAAATATATTTTAAGGGGGGGAGAATTGTAACACCCCTATGTTTGGTAGCGCGTTCTACTGTTCCGGAGATCAATGTCTGTCTGGACAGCTAGAATGCCTAGAACTACACTTAGATATGGATGAGGAGATGTAACACCCTCCCTGTAGCAACTCCGTATATTCTACTGTTCCGGTGACCAGTGTCCGTCCGGACAGCTAGAATGTCCAGAAAAATATTTAAACTAAAGTGAAGAACCATAATTAACTCAAATATTAATAAGAAAAATTTAGGAAAAATTTTAGAAATAAAATACAACCAAGTTAAATAAGCCGGTGCCCTAGCGATGGGTAAACCAGTGAGAAGTTGCGGTTCTCGCAGCTAGGAGCCCTAGACCCAGGAGAAAATTCATAAAATAATTTTTGAGACTCCAGAGAAGGGTCATTGAGGTTTCTAAGGCATTAGAATGCCAAGAAAAGGTTTAGAAAAATTTTTAAATCGGTACAGACAATTTTAGTCTGTTAAGCCAAACGGAGGACATTTTGGTCATTTCGTCTTCAGAGATGATTTTTGGCCGACTTGTCCAGTTAAGTAAATAATTATTATGACATAAAATGTGAATAAATATTGCTAAAAATTAAATTGAAATTTAGTAGACAAGAAAAGGAAAGAAAATTAAAGAATTGGAATTATGACATCATTATGATGTCATTAAAAATCCTCCCATCCAATCAAACTTTGATACATGGCATCAACTTATTTAAAATGACTCAATGGGCAGAAAAAAAAGAAAGAAAAATTAGTTGCTTCTTCAACCTTTGGGGCAGCCAAAAACGTGGAGAGAGAGAGAGAGAGGAAGGAAAACTCCATTAAAGCTCACCCAAGCTCCCAACCTCACCAAATCTCAGTCCAAAACCCTACCTTCTTCACAAAAAATTTAACCTAACACCTTGAGGAAGCTTTGGGCAGCAAAAAGAAAGAAAAATCAAGAAGCTTTCTAAGCTAGGGAAACTCTCCAACAAAGGTTAGTGTCAATTAATTCTTTAAACTTGTATATGCATCATTAGGAGTATGAATTGATCCATTGATTGTATGTGTTTAAAAAATTGAAATGGTAGAGCTAGGGTTTGGACCCAAAAGTGAGATGTTGATCATGTAATGGTGAAAGCAAGTTTTAATGGTCAATTAGTGACCATTTGGTTATGTGTGAATGAGAAATGAAGTGGTTTATGTAGTGGGAAATGAAGTTGGTGTGGCTGCCCTTGGTGACCTGCAGGACTAGGCATGAGTCCAGCAGGTTTGGGCAGCAATAACTTGAATTGTAGAGGTTCAATTGGTGCAAGGCCAATTGGACATGAAACTAGACACATAATGGCATAACTTTGGTGAAGAAACCATGTCCATAAAACCAAACAAAGTTGACCAAAAGCTTGCCCTAATCCGGGTGGCCTGCATTCTACCTGGGCAAAATGACCAAATGAACAGTGTTTCATCATTTGGCCATAACTCAGTATGGAAAGGTCTAATTGACCTAACATTTTACCAGCGACAATCTGAGATATAGATCTACAACTTTTATGAAGAAACCTAACTCAAATTATGACCAGAACATATTCAAAAAGTGAGTTGCAATCACTATTCCAAGTATAGTAGATTTGGTCAGTCCAGAAATTCTGGAAAAATTACAATTCAGCCAGTTGTGGTATTTAGGCCATAACTTGAGCTACAAAACTCCAAATGGAGTGATTCAAAAAAGGAAATATAACTAGACAAAATAAGGAACAACTTTCATGTTGATCATTTTGCCAAATTCCCACTGCAAAAATGACTAATAGAATAGTAAACACAAAGCTTGAAATCTGAAAATTTTGAACAATTAACATTAAGCTTAGAAATGGTATTGGCAACCAATACCAACAATTTTAGAATGCAAAATGTGGTATGTTGGGAGTATTAGAACTAATGTACCTATTTTCTATGCAAAAGTCAACATTTTAGTTGACTAATGAAATAAATAGTAACACCTAAACTTAAATTTCAAGAATTGTAAAGTTTAAAAGTGTAACATGCCCTAGTACACCTAGCAAGATTGGTTTGGATAGGTTGGCATGCCAATAGGGTTCAGTTAGCAGTACTGCACATGGCATTATGCCATTCTGTGATTTTATGGCTTTTAGCCATTCTGACATTGTGTTGATACTTGGCCTTGTGCCTAATATTTATTACAGCTCATTAGCTGTTCTATTGCACACCGGGAGATACATATGTGACCGATGGTGTGACGGCCCGAGGTACTTGATACCCAGTGCCAGTTTACCCATTTATCCAGTCCAGTCATCCAGTATAAGTTACTTGGGCAATTAAAAATGAAAGTGGATAAATTTAATGAAATTATGAATATAATAAATACAAAATAAATAAGATTACCAATAATGATCGAAAAATTGTTTGCATAAGACATCAGAACATGCACTACATATTTATTTTCTATTATTTTTTTATTTTATTATTAGCACCACTAAGCATTATTGCTTAGCGCGTTGCTTTTTGCCACGCGTAGATTCTGGAGAGACAGACCGAGAGCCCAATAGACCACAGACTGGGTGAGACCATCTGCAGCTCTGCATAGTGTCCGTGTCACCTCACCGTCTTTAGTGCATTGGTAGGTCACTAGGTTTCATTTTGGTATTATGTAATAAAACTTTTATTTTCTCATGTATAATAAGACTTATGTAATGTATTTTGATATTAATGTAAATAGTGAAAATTGTGTTTATGAATGGAATATTGAGTATTTATTTATGACTTGTATATTAATATTATGTGAAATGAATGAATGAGAAATGGAAATATTATTGAAAAATATTGAGACCATGTTGATGGTTATTGGAGTTTGAGAATGATTGGAAATGATTATTGGAAGTGTTTTTCACAGGTTCCGAAGAACTGTTTTCTCCATTTTTAGCCGGCACTCTGCCAAATTTTTTATAAAATTTGCGGAACCTCAAATAAATTATAATTTCAATAAATGACTTAAATGAAATATATTGTACTTCATAACTATGATAAAAATAAATTAAGAAAGAATAAAAAATGATTGAGATAAAATAGAATGTTCCAGTACACTGTGTGACATATCTTACTCGGCTATACTGTAGACGGGGAAGGGGTGTCACATTTAGTGGTATCAGAGCACGGTTTAGGCGTTTCTGGGCCTAGATTGAGTCCACACCATGCATTGCATTTGTAAGAGTCAAGGTGACACTAATGTAGATTTGTTTGTCTTTGTTATTTTGATTAGGATATGGACCCCTTATCTCAGAGGGCAGTTGAGGAGGAAGTGGAGAGTCATGCTCCACCTGCAGCAGCTAAGACTGGGGGTAGGGGAGAACCTGCTCCACTAGCTCAAGCAGAGCCTACTCAGCCTCCACAGGCTATGTTCTAGCAAATGGCCGAATTCTTCAAACAAATGGCTGGGGTAATGCCACCACCACCACCACCTCCATAATAGAAATCACACCTGGAAAGACTGAGAAAATTTGGAGCAGTGGACTTCTTTGGCAAGAGAGAAGATGATTCTGTTGTAGCCAAAAATTGGTTGAACAGAACAGGCAGAGTTTTAAAGTAACTCCACTGCACTCCAGAACAAAATCTAGAAGCTGTTGTATCTCTGTTGCAAGATGATGCATATGAATGGTGGGATACAGTGTCCAGTGAAGTACAGCCAGAAGTAATAACTTGGGACTTCTTCCTCTCAGAATTCAAGAAGAAATATGTGGGTAGTGTATACCTAGAAGAGAGAAGAAGAGAGTTCATTAACCTGAGGTAGAGACAGCTGACAGTGGCAGAGTCTGAAAATGAATTTGTCAGAATGAGCCGCTACGGAAGGGAGATAGTCCCTAATGAAGTCGAAAGGTGTAAAAGATTTGAAGAGGGATTAAATGATAATATAAAGATCATTATCACTGCCTTGGGAATCACAGACTTCACCAAGTTAGTGGAAGCTACAATAAAAGTTGAAAAAGTAAGAATAAGTGAGCAGACCAGAAGAGAGAGACAGCAGAAGAGGGGCCCGGGTCAGTCTAGCTCATCTCTTGCACCAGGAAAGAAGTTCAAAGGTCCACCTGCACAGAGTTCAGGTCAACCACAAGGTTAGGGTCAGTCCCAGGAACCTAGGCCACAGTTCACCCCCAGGAGAGGTCAGTCCACACCATCAGTGGGTAGCTCTCCAGGGATAGGGTTCAGGGGATCAGCCCCAGTATCTTCTGCATGTCCGCATTGCTTGAAATGGAATAAGGGGGAGTGTTGGAGAGTGACTGGTACCTGCTTAAGGTGTGGGTCGACAGAGCATCAGTTAAGGAATTGTCCACACAAAACTGCTATAGCTGCTCCAACACAAGCAGACAGACCTGCTCCTGCACCACAAAGGGGTGGGAAATCTGGCAAATCTGAGGCAGTGGGACCATCACAGAGGCCTGCATCTGAGCCAACAAAGAGGCCTGAGGGCAGACCACCTGCCAGAGCCTATGCCATGGGAGCTCAGGAGGAGCAAGATGCCCCGGATGTCATTAGGGGTACGTTCTCCCTCTACAATACATCTGTGCATGCATTGGTGGATCCAGGATCCACTCATTCATACATCTGCATCAACCTACCTGTAGAAAGGGGGATATTAGTAGGGGAAAGTGACCAAGACATTCTAGTCACTAATCCATTGGACCACAGTGTAGTGGTGAACAAAGTATACAAGGGTTGCCCGTTAAGGATTCAGGGGTATGAATTCTTGGCAGACCTGATTGAGTTACCTTTTCATGAGTTTGATGTGATTTTGGAAATGGACTGGTTGTCACGCCATTAGGCAATGGTTGATTGTAAACTGAAGAGGATTTCTTTGAAAACTCCTAAGGGTAATGAGATCACAGTTGTGGGAGAAAGGGCAGATTCCTTGTCCAATGTCATCTCAGCCACAGTTGTAAGAAAACTGATGAGAAAAGGCTGTGAAGCCTACCTAGCACATGTGGTGGATACTAGGCAGGCTAAGCCAGATTTGTGTGACATACCCACAGTAAAAGACTTCCCAGATGTGTTCCCTGAAGAATTGCACAGTTTGCCACGAGAAGAGAAGTTGAATTTGCTATTGAGATCTTTGCTGCACCAATCTCTATTGCTCCTTATAGGATGGCGCCCACAGAATTGAAGGAACTGAAAATCCAGTTAGAGGAGTTACTAGATAAAGGGTTTATACGCCCCAGCGTGTCACCATGGGGAGCTCCAGTGCTGTTTGTGAAGAAGAAGGATGGGACTTTGAGGTTATGCATTGATTACCGGCAGTTGAATAAAGTGACAGTGAAGAATAAGTATCCATTGCCTAGAATTGATGATCTGTTTGATCAATTGAAGGGAGCAGGAGTATTTTCAAAAATTGATCTCAGATCAGGGTATCATCAGTTGAGGGTGAAGGATGTAGATGTGCCAAAGACTGCATTTAGGACCCGGTATGGGTATTATGAGTTTCTAGTGATGCCCTTTGGCCTAACAAATACACCAGCGGCATTTATGGACCTTATGAACCCTATCTTCCATCCATACCTAGATTGGTTCGTAGTGGTCTTTATTGATGATATTTTGGTGTATTCCAAGACCAGGGAAGAACATGATGAACATTTGAGGATTGTTCTGTAAAACCTGAGAGAAAAGAAGCTGTATGCTAAGTTGTCAAAGTGTGACTTCTGGTTAAATAAAATTGCATTCCTTGGACACATAGTGTCAGCTGATGGGATTAGAGTGGATCCCAAGAAAATAGAAGTAGTGATGGAATGGAAGCCTCCCAGTAATACAACTGAGGTCAGAAGTTTCTTGGGGCTAGCTGGGCATTACAGAAGATTTGTGAAGGGGTTCTCTCTTATAGCTGCTCCAATGACCAAGTTATTGCACAAGAATATGAAATTTGGCTGGAACGACAAGTGCCAAGCAAGTTTTAAGAGGCTAAAGGCTATGTTGACAGAAGCACCAGTGTTAACACAGCCAGTGTCGGGGAAAGACTTTGTGGTCTACAGTGATGCCTCACATAATGGGCTAGGGTGTGTATTGATGCAAGAGGGGAAAGTGGTCGCCTATGCTTCCAGGCAATTAAGGCCACAAGAACAGAACTACCCTACTCATGACCTAGAGTTAGCAGCAATTATCTTTGCACTGAAGATATGGAGGCATTATTTATATGGCGAAAAATGTTACATCTATACAGACCACAAGAGTCTAAAATATTTGCCAACCCAGAAGGAGCTCAATCTTAGACAGAGGCGATGGATAGAGTTCCTAAAGGACTATGATTGTGTGATAGATTATCATCCTGGGAAGGCAAATGTAGTTGCTAATGCTTTAAGCAGGAAGTCCATCACAGCTTTAAGATCACTAAATGCCTGTCTGTCCTTAGCTCAAGATGGAGCTATTTTGGCTGAGTTGCAAGTAAGGCCAAACCTATTACAGCAGATACAAGATGGATAGAAGGTAGATGAGAAATTAATGACTACTGTGAGTAAAATCTTAGAGGGAAAAGCAACTGACTATAAGGTGAAAGTAGATGGGTGTCTATACTACAAAGGAAGAGTATGTGTACCAGATAATGGGGAATTAAAAGCCAGTATTCTGAAAGAGGCACATACCAGTGTTTATGCTATGCACCCAGGAAGTACAAAAATGTATCATAATCTGAAGCTTCAGTATTGGTGGCCTGGTATAAAGAAGGACATAGCTGACTATGTGACTAAATGCTTGACATGTCAGCAAGTCAAGGCAGAACATCAAGTTCCATTGGGATTGCTACAGCTTATACGTATACCTGAATGGAAATGGGATCAGGTCACTATGGATTTTGTAAGTGGTCTACCTCTCACCCAAAAGAAGCATGATGTAGTATGGGTGATAGTAGATAGATTGACGAAGTCAGGACACTTTCTGCCAGTTAGGGCTGACTACTCACTAGAGAAGTTAGCAGAATTGTATATCAGTAAGATAGTTAGACTGCATGGAATCCCACTTTCCATCATATCTGATCGAGACCCAAGGTTTACATCGAGATTTTGGAAGAAGTTGCATGAATCCTTGGGTACACAACTCCACTTCAGCACAGCTTTCCATCCTCAGACGGATGGGCAATCAGAAAGAGTAATCCAGGTAAACAATTAAAACCAATTGAACTAATACAAATATTGAAACAAAATGATAATAATAACATGAAATATATGTTAGGTCCTTGAGGATATGCTGAGGAATTGGGTTATTGAGTTTGAGGGAAGTTGGGATAGATACCTTCCACTGGCAGAATTTGCATACAACAATAGCTACCAAGCTAGCATCCAAATAGCCCCGTATGAAGCACTGTATGGGAGGAAATGTAGAACTCTAGTGTGCTGGACTGAATTGGGTGAAGATAAACTAGTAGGGCCAGACCTGGTGAAACAGATTGAGGAGAAAGTAAAACTAATCAAAGCCAATCTGAAGGTTGCCTCAGACAAACAGAAATCTTATGCCGACCTAAAGAGGAAAGAAATAGAATATGTGGTTGGTGATAAAGTGTTCCTCAAGGTGTCACTATGGAAGAAGGTACTGAGGTTTGGAAGAAAAGGTAAGTTTACCCCTAGGTTCATTGGCCCATATGAATTCATTAAACGTGTGGGTCCAATGGCCTATAGGCTAGCTTTACCACCAGAGCTGGACAAGATCCACAATGTGTTCCATGTATCTATGCTAAGAAGATACCACTCAGATCCTTCACATGTCATCTCCATGGAAGAAATTGAAGTATAACCGAATTTGACATATGAAGAAGAACCCATACGGATCCTGGCTCGGGAAGTGAAAGAGTTTAGGAATAAGCTAATTCCACTGGTGAAAGTGCTTTGGAGGCACCACAACACCGAGGAGGCAACTTGGGAAAGTGAAGAGACGATGAGGCAACAGTTCCCTCAACTGTTTGCATCAGGTAAATTTCGAGGATGAAATTTAAATTAGAGGGGAAGAGTTGTAACACCCTCCCTATAGCAACTCCGTACATTCTACTGTTCCGATGACCAGTGTCGGTCCGGACAGCTAGAACGTCCAGAAAAATATTTAAACTAAAGTGAGGAACCATAATTAACTCAAATATTAATAAGAAAAATTTAGAAAAAATTTTAGAAATAAAATACAACCAAGTTAAATGAGCCAGTGCCCTAGCGATGGGTAAACCAGTGGGAAGTTGCGGTTCTCGCAACTAGGAGCCCTAGACCCGGGGGAAAATTCATAAAATGAATTTTGAGACTCCAGAGAAGAGTCATTGAGGTTCTATGGCATTAGAATGCCAAGAAAAGGTTTAGAAAAATTTTTAAATCGGTACAGACAATTTTAGTTTGTTAAGCCAAATGGAGGGCATTTTGGTCATTTCGTCTTTAGAGATGATTTTTGGCCGACTTGTCCAGTTAAGTAAATAATTATTATGATATAAAATGTGAATAAATATTGCTAAAAATTAAATTGAAATTTAGTAGACAAGAAAAAGAAAGAAAATTAAAGAATTGGAATTATGACATCGTTATGATGTCATTAAAAATCCTCCCATTCAATCAAACTTTGACATATGGCATTAACTTATTTAAAATGACTCAATGGGCAAAAAAAAGAAAAAAAAAATCAGTTGCTTCTTCAACCTTTGGGGCACCCAAAAACGTGGAGAGAGAGAGAGAGAGAGGAAGGAAAACTCCATTAAAGCTCACCCAAGCTCCCAACCTCACCAAATCTCACTCCAAAACCCTAGCCCTCTTCACAAAAAAATTAACCTAGCACCTTGAGGAAGCTTTGGGCAGCAAAAAGAAAGAAAAATCAAGAAGTTTGCTAAGCTATGGAAACTCCAACAAAGGTTAGCGTCAATTAATTCTTTAAACTTGTATATGCATCATTAGGAGTATGAATTAATCCATTGATTGTATGTGTTTGAAAAATTGAAATGATAGAGCTAGGGTTTAGACCCAAAATTGAGATGTTAATCATGTAATGGTGAAAGTAAGTTTTAATGTTCAATTAGTGACCATTTAGTTATGTGTGAATGAGAAATGAAGTGGTTTATGTAGTGGGAAATGAAGTTGGTGTGGCTGCCCTTGGTGACCTGCAGGGCTGGGCATGAGTCCAGCAGGTTTGGGCAGCAATAACTTGAATTGTAGAGGTTCAATCGGTGCAAGGCTAATTGGACATGAAACTCGACACATAATGGCACAACTTTGGTGTAGAAACTATATCCAGAAAACCAAACAAAGTTGACCAAAAGCTTGCCCTAATCCGGGTGACCTGCATTCTGCTTGAGCAAAATGACCAAATGAACAGTATTTGGTTATTTGGCCATAACTCAGTGTGGAAAGGTCCAATTGACCTAAAAGTTTACCAGCAACAATCTGAGATATAGATATACAACTTTCATGAAGAAACCTAACCCAAATTATGACAAGAACATATTCAAAAAGTGAGTTGCATTCATTGTTCCAAGTACGGTAGATTTGGTCAGTCCAGAAATTCTGGAAAAATTACAATCCGGCCAGTTGTGGTTTTTGGGCCATAACTTGAGCTACAAAACTCCAAATGGAGTGATTCAAAAAAGGAAATATAACTAGACAAAATAAGAAACAACTTTCATGTTGATTATTTTGCCAAATTCCCAATGCAAAAATGACTAATAGAACAGTAAACACAAAGCTTGAAATCTGAAAATTTTGTACAATTAACATTAAGCTTCGAAATGGTATTGGCAAGCAATACCAACAATTTTAGAATGCAAAATGTGGTATGTTGGGAGTATTAGAACCAATGTACCTATTTTCTATGCAAAAGTTAATATTTTAGTTGACTAATGAAATGAATAGTAACAACTAAACTTAAATTTCAAGAATTGTAAAGTTTAAAAGTGTAACATGCCCTAGTACACCTAGCAAGATTGGTTTGGATAAGTTGGCATGCCAATAGGGTTCAATTAGCAGTACTGCACATGGCATTATGTCATTCTATGATTTTATGGCTTTTAAGCATTCTGACATTGTGTTGATACTTGGCTTTGTGCCTAATATTTATTACAGCTCATTAGCTGTTCTGTTGCACACCGGGAGATATATATGTGACCGATGGTGTGATGGCCCGAGGTACTTGATACCCAAAGTGCGCTTGCCCGCTTATCGATCTAGTCATCCAAAGATAGGTTACTTGGGCAATTAAAAATGAAAGTGGATAAATTTAATGAAATTATGAATATAACAAATACAAAATAAATAAGATTACTAATAATGATCGAAAAATTGTTTGCATAAGACATCAAAACATGCACTGCATATTTATTTTCTATTATTTCTTTTTATTTTATTATTGGCACCACTAAGCATTATTGCTTAGCGCGTTGCTTTTTGCCACGCGTAGGTTCTGGAGAGACCGACCGAGAGCCCAGTAGACCACAGACTGGGTGAGACCATCTGCAGCTCTGCATAGTGTCCGTGTCACCTCACCATCTTCAGTGCATTGGTAGGACACTAGGTTTCATTTTGGTATTATGTAATCAAACTTTTATTTTCTCATGTATAATAAGACTTATGTAATGTATTTTGATATTAATGTAAATAGTGAAAATTGTGTTTATGAATGGAATATTGAGTATTTATTTATGACTTGCATATGAATATTATGTGAAATGAATGAATGAGAAATGGAAATATTATTGAAAAATATTGAGACCATGTTGATGGTTATTGGAGTTTGAGAATGATTGGAAATGATTATTAGAAGTGTTTTTCACAGGTTCCGAAGAACTGTTTTCTCCATTTTTAGCCGGTACTCTGCCGAATTTTTTATAAAATTTGCGGAACCTCAAATAAATTATAATTTCAATAAATGACTTAAATGAAATATATTGTACTTCATAACTATGATAAAAATAAATTAAAGAAGAATAAAAAATGATTGAGATAAAATAGAATGTTCTAGTACACTGTGTGACATATCTTACTCGGTTATACTGTAGACGGGTAAGGGGTGTCACAGGAGATATAAAATAATAAAATACAAGAAAAGAAAATTTAAGAAAAATAAGCAAAAATAATAGCAATGAAATGTAACCAAGTTAAACGAGCCAAGAACCCTAGCGATAGGTGACCGCACCGGGAAGTTGGGGCGTGGACCGTTGACTAACCCTGGACTACGGGGAACCCTGAAAAATATTTTTAGAACTTAAATAAATGTCTATTGAAGTATAAATATCATTAGAAATATCAAAGAAAAATTAATTAATTAGTACAAAGAAAAACGAGAAATTGAGAAAATAACAAAACTCGGTGTTACCGAAAAATCGGGAATGCAACCCGCATAGCGGCATTGTGGTCATTTGACACCTCGAGTTTTCTTTTGACCTAAATGTCCATTAAAAATAAATGATATTACACTTAGGAAATGCCATACAAAAATGAAATATTATGTGTTGTATGAATAAGAAAAATTATGGGTTTAATGTGGAATAAATGAAAGTTAAACACTAACTTAAATTCTTTAATCACTTAGTGGACCACTATGGGATATCTAAAGCATAAAAAAACCAGAATTGGTCCCACTCACAATCTGCAGCACTCTTTCTTCCTCAAATCCTCACCTTGCCGAATTCAAGCACCCACACAAACCACCATTGTCGGCCATGGAAGGACCTCCATGCAACCTTGATCAATTCACCTTTTCCACTTTATTTCTTCACTAAAGTTGTTCTACACAACTTGGGCAATAGATAGGCAACAAGAAAATCAAGTTTTGGTGAGGTTTTGAAGAATTTCAAAAGTAGTAAGTATGTATTTTTAATTATTGTCTCATTAAACTTTGAATGGGTGTTGTGGGTAGTTGAATTGTGGAAGGATTTTTGAAGTTTGA
The DNA here is from genome assembly GCF_030052815.1 of Hevea brasiliensis. Classification (NCBI taxonomy): domain Eukaryota; kingdom Viridiplantae; phylum Streptophyta; class Magnoliopsida; order Malpighiales; family Euphorbiaceae; genus Hevea; species Hevea brasiliensis. Next base: position 14,940,570 of record NC_079509.1, on the reverse strand, counting down.
TGAGTTAAGGGAGAGGTACATTTTTGGCAGCCATGGAACTTCAATAAGAGCAGTTTATCTTTGTATGTAAATGGTAGATTAAAGTGTTGATGTAAGTGTTTTTGTGTGTAGGAATAAATTGGATAATGTATACTAAATGTATGTGTGATAGTACATTTGATTTTGGAAGCTTGGAAACTAATTGAAGGAGATGTACAATCGGCAGCTTTGAAGTGTAGACCAAAATGTGTTGTTTCATGGTTTGGTTTATGGAATTATATTATTGAATTATGGTGCTTGTTATGGCAGCATGTATATGTATATAAAGGTTTGAATTTTGACATGTAAACGAGCTATGTCATGTGGTTAAATTGTTTGTAATTGGACTTGGAAAATTTTGTACTATAATGTGCATATTGAGAATGGTTATAAGCTGCCAAAATGACCAAAAATGAGTTGCTAAATGTGTTTATGTTATGTTACAAACCAGAAATGGCATGGGAGAGTGACTTCGTAAGCATAGGATGTGTAATTGGTAAAGGGTGAACAATGTGCAATAGGGCAGTGTAGGTTTTGGCTTAGAACCTTAAGTGTGTGACTCCAATTGGTATGAGACTAATTGGAGGTGAAACTAGGCACAAAATGTGCCAACTTTCATGAAGGAAGCTTACCTAAATTCTACTTAGAAGGTGACTTGAAAAATGACCAAATCTGAATTAATGCTTTAAAACCTGAAAATTGACCATTTGGGTAGCAGTTAGTGTTTTGACCATAACTCACTCAAAATAGGTCCAATTGACCTGAAAGTTTTACCATGCATAGTTGAGACATATATCTACAATTCTTATGAAGACACCAAAGCCCAGAAATGGCCAGAACCAAGCCAAATAGCTTGCACAAATTCAGGTCCAAAAATTGGCCGAACCAAAAGTGACCTAAAACTGACCTAAACCTACCATTTTAGTACATTCTGTCCAGCATTGGTAAATTGACCATAACTTGGTCTACATAACTCAGAATGACCTGAAATTTTGCCTCGAGTGCAATAAGACATAGACCTATAAGTTTGTAGTTTTGACCAAAACTCGAAAACTGAGGAAACTAAGTCATCTGGCTAGGTCAAATTAGTATACTGGAATCCAACAAATTGCAATAAAATGCAATATACATGAAAATGAATTGGGTAACATGTACCAACACTAAAAGACTATTAAAAATGACACATTGGTAACATTAAAACCTAATTCACCTAGAATGCATCGAGGGTCAACATCTTAGGTTGACTGAGGAAATAATAGAATTCAATAAATTAATTATTGAACCTTATTGTTAGAGACGGTTTAAATGAATTCTGAAACACTTCAAATTGTGTGTTTCAGCTAACAAAGACTCAGAGAAGGGGAAGGAAACACTGAGTCAGGACCAAGAGACAGTTATCAGAGATTTATGCATAATAGTTATTTCTTTTGAATTTTTCAATTGAAATAAATAATGACTATTTGTATATTATTGTTTTAAATTGTGAAAAATTGTTTGAATAATATTTGATGGATACTTATTGATTGAAAAGCATTGTAAATGGTTTGAAACCACAGCTATCATGTATATTGATTGAATTCCTCGCTAGCTTGTCTAGTGGGATGAATTGAATTCCCTCTCTGGCTGAAGTGTTGAGGTGTGTGCATGTTGATGATGAATAGAATGAGTACTCATATTATTGCTAGCTAGCTATATTATTCCTCACTAGCCATCGGCTTTTGGGATGAATTAGACTTTGGAACATGCTTAAGCTGTGTGTGATTTATTGATATTTATTGTGATATTGTGAAATGGAGTTTAAATTCTTTATGACATTTACTGTCTTTGAATTTAATTATGGTTTTAAGTATCCAATATTTATATGACTTATGATGTAACACCCCTATGATCGGTAGTGCGTTCTACTGTTCCGATGACCAGTGTTGTCCGGACAGCTAGGATGCCTAGAACTACACTTAGATATAAATGAGGAGACATAAAATAATGAAATACAAGAAAAGAAAATACAAGAAAAATAAAGGAAAAATAATAGCATTGGAATGTAACCAAGTTAAGCGAGCCGAGAACCCTAGTGATGGGTGACCGCACCGGGAAGTCGCGGTGTGGACCGTTGACTAGCCCTGGACCGCGGGGAACCCTGAAAAATATTTTTAGGACTTAGATAAATGTCTATTGAAGTATAAATGCCATTAGAAATATCAAAGAAAAATTAATTAATTAGTACAAAAAAAAGTAAGAAATCGAAAAACGGACAAAACCCAGATATCTTGAAAAATCGGGAATACAACCCGAACAGGGGCATTGTGGTCATTTGACACCCCGAGTTGTCTTTTGACCTAAATTTCCATTAAAAATACATGATATTATATTTGTAAAATGTCATGAAAATTAAATTAGTGGTACCTAATTCAATTAGCAAAAATTAGGGACTTAATGTGGGAATATGAAAAGTTTAACAATTATTTATTACTAAACTATGTTAGTAGACCATTATACAACATATTATATCATAAGTGGACAGAAATATCCACTAACAAATCTGCAATTCATCTTCTTCAATTGAAAAGTTCCATTAGCCACATGAAAGCTCTCAAACCTCTCCCATGGCCGCCCACCTTCAAGCCATTACAACTCCATGATCAAGCCATCTTTTCCCACACTTGTCTTCATTAAAGTTTATCCTCATCTTGCAAGGAAGAGTTTGATAGCAATTTTAAGAAGTTTTGGTGAGGTTTTGAAGAATTTCCAAAGTGGTAAGTTTGTGTTTTTTATTATTGTTTCATTAAAGTTTGTAAGGATGTTATGGGTACTTGAATTATGGAGAGATTTTTGAGGTTTGATGTTTAAAGGGGGATGTGTACTTTTGGCAGCCATGGAAACTCTTTGAGGATAGTTTATTCTTGCTTGTAAATGGTAGATTAAAGGGTTGATTAAATGTTTATGTGTGTAAGAATTAATTTGGGTGATGTATACTTAGTATATGTGAATGTGTATTTGAAATTGGAAGCTTGGAAATTAATGGAGTGTAATGTATGAATCGGCAGCTTGGTTTGGTGAACCATAAGGATGTTATTTCATGTTTGGTTTATGGAATATTAATGTTGAATTGTGATAGTTGTTATGGCAGCTTGGGTATATGTATGATGGTGTGAGGTTGGACATGTAAATGAGCTAGGTTAAGTGATTGAATTGTTGTAAATTGAGCTTGAAAAATTCTGTGCTAAATGGTGCATATTGAGGGTGATTGTAAGCTGCCAAAATGACCAACAATATGTTGTGAATTATGTTTAGGTTATGGTACAAACCAGAATTGGCTTGAATGTGTAGTTTGGTAAGTGTTAAAAGTGATCTTTGATGAGTATGAACAGAATGTAATAGGGCAGTTTGTGTTTTGGGCCTAGAACCTTAAGTGTGTGGCTCCAATTGGTATGAGACCAATTGGAGGTGAAACTAGGCACAAAATGTGCCAACTTTCATGAAGAAAGCTTACCAAATTCTGCTTGTAAGGTAACTTGAAAAATGACCAAATCTGGATTAGTGCATTTAAGGCCTAAAAATTGACCATTTGGATAGTAGTTAGTGTTTGGCCATAACTCACTCAAAACAGGTCCAATTGACCTGAAATTTTGACCATGAATAGTTAAGACCTATATCTACAAGTCTTATGAAGACACCAAAGCCCATAAATAACCATAAGCAAGTCAAATAGCTTGCACAAGTTTGGGTCCAAAAACTGGCCGAACCTAAAATGACCTAAAATGACTTTAAGTGACCAATTTTGATGCATTTTGACCAGCAATAGTAAAATGACCATAACTTGGTCTACATAACTCAGAATGACCTGAAATTTTGCCCCGCGTTCCATAAGACATAAATCTACAAGTTTGTAGTTTAGACCAAAACCCGAAAACTGAGAGAACTAGGTCTTCCGGCTAGGTCAAACTAGTGCCCCGGAATCCAGCAAATTGCAATAAAATGCAATATACATGGAAATAAATTTGGTAACATGTACCAATACTAAAAGGCTATCAAATGTGACATATTGGTAACATTAAAACCTAATTCACCTAGACTGCATCGAGGGTCAACATCTTAGGTTGACAAAGGAAATAATAGAATTTAATGAATTAATTATTAAGCATTATCGTTAGAGACAGTTTAAATGAGTATTGAAACACTTCAAATTGTGTTTCTCAGTTAGCGAAGACTCAAGGAAAGGGAAGGAAACACTGAGTCAGAGCCAAGAGACAGTTATTAGAGGTTTGTGCACACCTAGTTTTTTTTAACTGATTTTGTTTTGAATATTTCATATGATTAAATGATATATTTTGCTTATGTATTATGTTTAACAAGCATTGGATTTAATTCAATGATTATTGAAATTGTTATAGTATGTATGAATTTGGCTTTGTGAAATGGTATTTCCACAAGTATTAAGCATTGTTGTGGATTGAATAAATTATGTTTTGAAAAATTGTGATAGAACATGTTTTGAATTGTGATGGGCAATTTGTACGTATGGAAAAAATGAAAATTTATGATTTGAATTGTGATGAGCATAAAAATTATTGGATATTGGAATTGACTTTGAATCGAATTGTATTGTGATTTATGCTCACTAAAAGGATTGTGATATTGTTTTATATCTCACTATAGATGCTTGACTAGGTTATTACCCGTCTCTCTCATTTGTTGAGAAGACAATAGAGTTAGTTGTATTTTGATTACCATGGTACGTGCACAGGCTTAGATTCTTGTAACACCCCTGATTTTTTTATATATTATTATTGGGCTTCGTGTAGGTATCCTCAATTCATGAAATTGGCGCTTGTCCTGGACTGTGAATTTCCTACTGACATGCACCTACCGAAAAAGTCTCCGAATTGGATCGAGATTTTGGCTACCCCACCATTGTTAGGCATCCTGAGCACGTTCCCGAAGTCGGAATCGGCAAAGGTAAACACGAACCTTGCTTTTTCATAATTTTCTAGTGCTTAAATAGGATTAAAAATCCATAAAATATTCGTGGTAGCTTAGAAAATTACGATTCTTTTTGCAATAGCTTAGTAATATTTCTAAGGACATGGGCAAGTAGTTTTATAATTTTTAGAGCTTATTTGAGCAGTTTTTGTAAAAATGATCAATTATAAGGACTAAATTGAAATTTTACATATTGTGATGGATGATTGATTTGATGGGCCCAGGAGGGGCTGTGTGATGTGATTGAGTTGTGGATATATGGATTGTGGATATAGAAGTGTGTTTTGAGCCATTTTACAGGTTGGGTAGGTCCTAGGTATAGGGAGACTCACGGATTTCGCATGACTTAGGACGTATTGGGTCTTTTCTTGATTTGTATTGAGTCATTTGTATTAAATGATTGTAATAAAATTGTCGTGAGCCGATGACCTTCTTCCTCCGCTTGATCGCCTCGGTGACCACCGTCAAGTCTGTGAGTAAAATATTAATTTTAATTGTAATTTCGATATTATTATATGTTCAAGATGCCCATGCATCACTTATATGCATATATTTATGTAGTTAAACTCTAGGCACGATTTATGATGCATTGATAATCATAAAGTGCCATGATGTTGTTGTGGTAATTTGGAGCAGCAGCGTGCGTTGGCGTGCGTGTGATGTGGTGTGGACTATGGATAGGACGGTAGTCACGGCTTGAGTTCTTCACCGACCCGATCCTTCGAGGGGTAGTCACGGCTTGAGTTCTTCACGGCACTAGGTTGGATTTAAGAGAGTCAGATAGGGATCGGCCCCATATGTTATTATTGATGCTACAGTGTGCGTGAGTGCTCCAAATTACCTTATTGATGTTATGATGTGAAAATGATGTTGATGTTGCATTTCACTCTGTGGTGCATTAGTTTTAGATAGTTATAGAGATTATGGTTAAAATTGATATTTTACTCTCTCGAGTCTAACGCCACTCTGCTCAATATTTTTTCAGTGCTACAGAGGATTTTATTTTTGGTTAACCTGCTTTTCTCCTTCGCAGGTTGTTTATCAATATTTGTGTAATTTTATTTACTCCTAGAATTTCCGCATGTGTTAGAAGTATTTATTTGATTATGGTCTGTAATATTATTATCATGTTGGACCTGTAAACATATAATGATATGTATGTTTGATGGATTGGATGAGGGAGCTGAGCTCCCATTTATTTTTATGAGGATATGAGTATGTGGAGGGTGAGCTGAGCTCCCCAATTGAGTATTTATTATGTTTACAGGTCGGGTGAGTCAAAAACTCCCCGTTGGAAAGTCCATTTTATGGCCGGATTCTGTCCGTTTGGTTTCTTAAAATTGGGCCTAAATGGGCCTTAGAGTTGGGTTAATGAACAGTTAGGCTTACTACGGGCCTCTGGGGCTTTAGGTGGCCTGTGTCCTAGTCTTGGTCCGCCCACAAAGTTGGGTCGTGACAAATGTGGTATCAGAGCTTAGGCTCCAGATTCATAGGGAAAAATCATCTAAGTGTTGGGAAGAGTCTACTAGGAGTCACATGCGGAGTATAGGATTTCTGTTTCGTCTTTTCCTGTAATTCTTTGTTTCTAGATTCTACGTTATACCTCGGGAAATATAAGATTACCTCAGTTAGTGTCTTGATTTTCGTGGAGTACATAGAAATGTTAAATAGAGTTAGTAGACATGTGAGGTCTATCATGAGGATACATACTCTAAGAAATGTTATATTTTTGTCAGTATGGGTTTAAATGGTGTGCCCATTTCGTGTAAGGCACGAGTACATAAAAGTGAGTCTTAAAAGTACAGTTGCCCTAGATAAGGATGAGGATACCACTCATCGGCAACATCGAGATGACCCAATGTAATAAGTTTGTGATAATAGAAGATTCATGAGAGATAAGAAATTAGGAGACCTAGTCTGTCAGGACGTATCGTAGTAACTATACAATGTTCTCGATGTCTGCTCTGTAAGTCGCAGACACAAAGACGACATGAGATTATTGTGTAGAGCTGCGTGCATCCCCATGGTGCTCCATAATGAGGGTGTTTGAGATGGCTTCTGTTTTGGTATAGTTATGCCAGAACAGAGTTCTGTATTTGCAGAGGAGTTGGGAACTCTTGGTTAAGAGTCTAGAGTTAGAATATTGAAAGGTTACAGTTAGGTGGTAACTAGAGTCAATGACTCGGTTACCCTAGCATGAGCTAGAGTTGCCATCAGACCAGAGGTTTCGGACTAGTTGCAAAGTAAAAGTGACACCTATAGAGTGAGACCATCTAGTCTTCGGTATGGAATTTTGGATGATTTTTGCAGAATGACAGACGTTTTGCTTAGAACTTAGTGAGAATAGGATACCTTGTGTGTATTAGCAAGGTGTAAAGTGCAACCCTACTACCTAGGGAAGGTCGAAACTATGAATTGATGATTTATAGAGCTATGATATGATAAAAGAGTCATTAACTTGACATGGTTCTGGCAAGGTGGTAGATGTAGTACCTTTGTTGCAGCAAGTTAGGATATAGTCCTATCTTTTCAGAATGGATCGAAGGTTATTACTGATAATGATGACTTATGGAATAGTGTCCCAGATGGGACTGTAGAGTGTGGTAGAGAGTAGTTGGCTCGGGTATCCTGGAGAGGATACAAGTTCCATTATAGGAATCATATATAATCAGATCGTGATGGATGTAAATCCTTTGAATTGGATGACAGGTTTGGGTGCCCGGAATCTTAAGTTTTGGCTAGTTGAGTAAACATGGAAAATAATAATAATAATAATAATAATAATAATAATAATAATAATAATAATAATAATAATAATAATAATAATAAAATTACTGCAGAATCAGTTCTCGAGGTAGTAAAGGTATTATGTAAGCTAAAAGATAAGAATAGAAATCATACGATAAAAGTATGACTGCAATTTCTTGAGTTCCTTTCTAACTTCATATTTTTCAAAACAATAGTATAATCTAATTATAATAGTGTTAAGAGTAATAAATTAGCGAAGATAAATCACAGAAGGCCAATGGATAAAGAAAGTGCAGAATGAAAGTTTGGACAATTGATTGCAGATGCAATATAATCTAAATGCTAGTGGAAGTACTAGCTAGAGTGGTCAAAGGACCAAATCTGAGTAGCACAGACATATGATAACGCGATAGAGACTCTGAAAGATATAGTTAGCAAGTACTGCTATTATGTTAGGAAAAAGAATGGAACCAGGGATAGAATAGTCAAGTTCTATTTTGGGTAAGACAAAGGAAATAAATGAAAGGACAACCTAAAGAGCGCATAATAAAAGGAACAAAGTTAAGATATAGGATAGGCTAAGTGTTATTCTTGGCAAGGAGAATGACAAGGATGGAAAACCCAAAATGGGACCACATTAGTGAGAAAAGTGATGGAGGTATGGAATACAATAATAATGAGTAAATGTTAGAAGGTGTGCGATGGTATTGCGGACTACCTAAATAGGTAGAGAAAGAGAAGTTAGTAAGCAGTAAGTTGAATAAAAGTCAGTCTAAGGGATCAAATAGGTATGATGAGAGGAAAAGAATGATAGATAATGACACATAGGTTTTAGGTTAGACTTTTGAGATAGTGAGAAGGTAGTTAGAGGTTCGTTATGAATGTCAGGCAAACATTTTTAGTGTGATCAACAGAATCACTTTGTAGTGAAGCAATAACGACAGGACAATAGTAGGGGTAGAACGAAAAGTGACAAGTCTGGATGGTTATAAATCACTAGAAAGTTCAAGGATCAAATTAATGACCCTAGATAAGGGTGGAATTAGTGTTGGAAGAATTTATTAGTGAGAGAAATCTTTCAGGAATCAACAAAAGTTAAGGGCACAATAAAAACGATGATAGATATGAATCATAGGTCGAGTATAAGTAAAGTTAATAAATTATAAAATATTATGTCAAGAAGGAAAATGGTACGGTAAAGGGTTCATGCAGATGATACCTTATAGGTAGAGCATAATTGTGCTAGGAGATGATGAAATTTGGAGAGAAAGACTAAGAAACTTAGGTGAAACGTTATAATATGACAATCGGGTGTAGTTGAATATAAGAGGATATTTTCTTTCTTTTCAAGTTTAGCTTGTGCTTTTGGTTCTAGAAGGTTATATAAGGAACAGAAACTGAGTCAAGGAGACCTAGTTATTGAGAGTTTGGTAGGCACAAATTCATACATAATTTCCTGATATGAGAATGACAGTAAGTGCATACCTAGTATTAAGTATGAAAGGACAAACAGAGTAATGACAGGAGTTAAATTGAGTTAGCTACTAAGGCTTGTAACTGTTTTAAACTATGAGCTAGAGGAAATACTAATTGTGGATGAGTTTCAATAGATGAAATTATTGCTAATGGGTAATTTGAGGTTGAAGTTTGGAAAGTTGTGGGCAGTATATGTGATTATATTAAAGAGAATAAACACGTGAAGTATCTTATTTAGAATTAAGGCATGACATACATTTCCCACAGCCGTGTTAGTTCAGATAGAACTTATAGTTTCTGGAGCTCCTATCCATCCAGGATGAGCAATTTCCTACTAAGGCTGGTAGGGAATGATAATGTTCTGATAGTTAAGTTGGGAAAGGGGTTACAAAAACGAATTTTCTATGGGTAATTTAAGTGTTACATAAGGTGAAGAATGTGCTGGTAGGAGTAAATCATAGGGTTAGAATTCTCTCAGTAATGAAACTAGTAATCAAGATAAGACTAAGAAATAAAAAGAAAGTTAAAGTTGATGATGGGATAGACATCTTTGAAGGAAAAGGTGTAAGGATGAGATAGGACTAAAATTAAGGAATAAGTACAGCAGGTTGAAAAGATACCAACAATACCAAAAATAGGAAAAGGGAAGTGGATAAGATGCAAAGGACAAGAAGAGAGCTCGATAGAGTCAGTTATAATGACGAGGATAAGGAGTGTCTAACCACTGCCCCTGTGTTAACACTACCAATGAGCGGTGAAGGATACACCGTGTACTTTGACGCCTCCAGAGTTGGCCTAGGGTGTGTTTTGATGCAGAATGGAAAAGTAGTGGCTTATGCTTCAAGGCAGCTGAAGAGGCATGAGCAGAACTATCCCACTCATGATTTGGAAATGGCGGTTGTAGTCTTTGCACTAAAAATCTGGAGACACTACCTATATGGTGAAGTGTGCGAGATATACACCGACCATAAGAGTTTGAAGTACATCTTCCAACAGAGGGATTTAAACTTGAGACAGAGGAGATGGATGGAGCTTCTGGAAGACTATGATTGCACCATCCAGTACCACCCTGGGAAGGCCAATGTAGTAGCAGATGCTTTAAGCAGAAAATCTTTGGCGCTTACGCACATTTCACAGAGAAGAGACCGTTGATTCAGAAGTACATGAGTTGATGGATCAAGGTTTAATCCAAGATCTTTCAGATGAGGGGTATTGTTGGCTCATTTTTGGTGAGGCCGGACTTATGGGACAGAGTTAGAGTTTCCAAAGACAGAGACCAACAATTAATGAAGATCATAGAAAGAGTACAGCAAGGTGAAGGTGGTGAGTTTGGATTTGCCAATGATGGTGCCCTAGTGCAAGGTTCTATGATATGTGTGCCCGATGTGGACAATCTCAGAGATGACATCATGCGAGAGGCACACTACACACTGTACAGTGTCCACCCAGGTTCCACCAAGATGTACCATGATGTGAAAGATAGCTATTGGTGGAATGGCATGAAGAGAGGCATAGCAGACTTTGTGTCCAAGTGCTTGACTTGTCAGAAGGTGAAGTTTGAACACCAGAGACCGTCAGGGAAGTTGCAAGAGCTCCCTATCCCAGAATGGAAGTGGGAAATGATTTCTATGGATTTTGTGACTGGGTTGCCTCGTACCACGCGAGGATATGATTCGATATGGGTAATTGTAGACCGCATAACCAAATCAGCTCACTTCTTGCCTGTGAAGACTACATATTCTGTGGCACAGTACGCCCGACTCTACATTCAAGAAATAGTCAGATTGCATGGAGTTCCAGCTTCCATAATATCTGACAGAGGGCCCCAGTTCACTTCTCGATTTTGGAGAAAGTTGCAGGAGGCACTTGGCACACGCTTGAACTTCAAGACGGCTTTCCACCCTCGCATGACGGACAAATTGAAAGGACAATCCAAACACTGGAAGACATGCTTCGCATGAGTGTTTTGGATTTTGGAGGTCAATGGGATGAGCAGCTAGCTTTGGTGGAGTTTGCCTACAACAACAGTTATCACTCCAGCATAGGGATGGCACCCTATGAGGCACTATATGGAAGAAAGTGTAGGTCTCCTCTGTGTTGGACAGAAATGGGGGAAGCGAAGGTGCATGATGTAGACCTAGTGCAGTACACTTCAGAGGTAGTTCCTTTAATCAGGGAACGACTGAAAACAGCTTTCAGTAGGCAGAAGAGTTATGCAGACCCCAGACGGAGGGATGTGGAGTTTGCAGTGGGCGACTATGTATTCCTGAAGGTTTCTCCAATGAAGGGAGTCATGAGATTTGGAAAGAAGGGCAAGTTGGCACCTCGGTATATTGGACCTTTTGAGGTTACGGATAGAGTTGGAGCTCTCACGTTCATCCCGTGTTTCACATCTCCATGCTCAGGAAATACATTCCAGATCCTTCTCATGTACTACAGCCGGATGTAATAGAGCTAAAAGAGAACTTGACATTTGAGGAGCAACCTGTAGCCATAGTGGACTACCAAGTGAGACAGCTAAGATCAAAACAGATCCCTATGGTTAAGGTTTTGTGGAAGAGCCAGTCAGTGGAAGAGTGCACCTGGGAGTCAGAACGGGACATGCGTAGCAAGTACCCTTATCTGTTCAATGTGTAATCATATACTTTATTCTGCCTTGTGTAAAATTCGAGGACGAATTTTCTGTAAGGGGGGAAGAATGTAACACCCCTGATTTTTATATATTATTATTGGGCTTCGTGTAGGTATCCTCAATTCGCGGAAATTCGGCGGTTGTCCGGATCGTGAATTTCCGCCGCATGCACGACTCTACCGGAAAAGTCTCCGAATTGGATCGAGATTTTGGCTACCCCACCATTGTTAGGCATCCCGAGCACGTTCCCGAAGTCGGAATCGGCAAAGGTAAACACGAACCTTGCTTTTTCGTAATTTTCTAGTGCTTAAATAGGATTAAAAATCCATAAAATATTCGTGGTAGCTTAGAAAATTACGATTCTTTTTGCAATAGCTTAGTAATATTTCTAAGGACCATGAGCGAGTTTTATAATTTTTAGAGCTTATTTGAGCGGTTTTGCAAAAATGATCAATTATAAGGACTAAATTGAAATTTTACATATTGTGATGGATGATTGATTTGATGGGCCCAGGAGGGGCTGTGTGATGTTATTGAGTTGTGGATATATGGATTGTGGATATAGAAGTGTGTTTTGAGCCATTTTACAGGTTGGGTAGGTCCTAGGTATAGGGGAGACTCTGCCGGATTTCCGGCATGACTTAGGACGTATTGGGTCTTTTCTTGATTTGTATTGAGTCATTTGTATTAAATGATTGTAATAAAATTGTCAGGTGAGGAATGACCTTCTTCCTCCGCCTGATCGCCTCGGTGACCACCAAGTCTGTGAGTAAAATATTAATTTTAATTGTAATTTCGATATTATTATATGTTCAGCATGCCCATGCATCACTTATATGCATATATTTATGTAGTTAAACTCTAGGCACGATTTATGATGCATTGATAACTGTTAAAGTGCCATGATGTTGTTGTGGTAATTTGGAGCAGTGTGCGTGCGTTGGCGTGCGTGTGATGTGGTGTGGACTATGGATAGGACGGGTAGTCACGGCTTGAGTTCTTATTTGGGACCCGATCCTTCGAGGGTAGTCACGGCTTGAGTTCTTATTTGGGACCCTCGATTTGGTTTATTGCGAAAGTTCGGCTTGAGTTCTTGGCACGAGTTGGATTTAAGAGAGTCGTATAGGGATCAGCTCCTATATGTTATGATTGATGCTACAGGGTGCGTGAGTGCTCCAAATTACCTTTTTGATGTTATGATGTGAAAATGATGTTGATGTTGCATTTCACTCTACAGGGTGCATTAGTTTTAGATAGTTATAGAGATTATGGTTAAAATTGATATTTTACTCTCTGAGCCAAACGCTCACTCCTGTTCAATATTTTTTTCAGGCTGCAGGAGGATTTTATTTTTGGTTAACCTGCTTTTCTCCTTCGCAGGTTGTTTATCAATATTTGTGTAATTTTATTTACTCCTAGAATTTCCGCATGTGTTAGAAGTATTTATTTGATTATGGTCTATAATATTATTATCATGTTGGACCTGTAAACATATAATGATATGTATGTTTGATGGATTGGATGAGGGAGCTGAGCTCCCATTTATTTTTAGGAGGATATGAGTATGTGGAGGGTGAGCTGAGCTCCCCAATTGAGTATTTATTATGTTTACAGGTCGGGTGAGTCGAAAACTCCCCGTTGGAAAGTCCATTTTATGGCCGGATTCTGTCCGTTTGGTTTCTTGAAATTGGGCCTAAATGGGCCTTAGAGTTGGGTTAATGAACAGTTAGGCTTACTACGGGCCTCGGGGGCTTTAGGCTGGCCCAGGTCCTAGTGCCGGTCCGGCCCACAGGTTGGGTCGTGACAATTCTCCTCTTATTAGAGGTTAGATCTAAGTTTTTATATGTTATGGCCCTTGCGGAAGATTCATTATTGTGATGTGTACTGTGCACGATGATTCGACCTCCCCGACCATAGGGAGTTAGAATCCGATTCGACCTCCCCGACCATAGGGAGTTAGAATCACCCCAAAGATGGCCCTTTCGGATTAGTCTTGCATAGTTAGTGAGATACATAATGGTTTTTGAGATAAAGAATGATTTTTGAGATAAAGAACGATTTTTGAGATACGGAATGATTTTTTAGATACATAATAGTTTTTGAGATACAGAATGGTTTTTGAGATACATAATGTTTTTGAATAGTAAAGAATTGTGATTTCAATTATGATTTATATATAATTGATTTTATTGGAATTAATCTTTATTTCCAATAAATTGTTGGAATTACCTTAAATGGTTAGTTATGATTTGATAAATTGAATTTCGTGATCAAAGTCGTTTTATACAAATGATTTATATTATTAGCAATGAATATTTGAGTTTTGGAATTTGATGAGTATCCAGATTTCCAAATTAACTGTTGTAATTTTTGTTAAGGTATATTGTACTATGTTTTAAATTATAGTTGTGCACCACTGAGTTCACCACTCAGCGATAGCTTTGTATGTTGTCACAGGTGAGAAGAGCATAGAGCAATTGAGTAAACTTCTTTGAAGAGACATTCAGATCAGCTCCAGGTATAACCATGTACACAGGTTTTGATGTATGCATGTATTAATATGTATGTAAATTATTTGAGCAGTTGTATCAAAACTCTTGTAAAACATTTTGGTATGTAATTAAATATAAATTATTGTAAATGTAAATTTGAGATTTCATTTACTTGAATAGTTTTGTAATATAAACTTTGAGTTTTGTAATCAATGAAATATTTCTTTATGATGAGATTAGTTTAAAAATGAATTGATTGTTTATTGAGAATTGAATTGTGAATTGAAATGAAGTTATTGGAGTTGTATTTGAGAAAACATATTGGGAGCCTTTTCTTTTGCAGAATTGAAGAACTGTTTTCTCAAAATACAGCCGGCACCTTGCCGAAACTTTTGAAAGAAAAAATTTGTATAACACCAGATTTTAATCGATGGTTTAAATTTCACGAAAATCGTTTTAAAATCCCTTCTAGTATATCTAATGGGTTATCAGTAGGCGAAGTACGGTAATTCATTAGGTGTACTACCGGATCATGTTATATCTTACAGGGAAGTAGGGTGTGACATATGATTTGTGATTTAAAGTTGCATTTTGTTAATGTTGTGCACCACTAAGACAATGGCTCAGCAATAGTTTTTCATTGCTGTCGCAGGTAGACAAACTGACAGGGCAGCAGACTAGGCTGCTAGTACTACACTGAGAGACCATCGGGTATATTGAGTATACCATATTTTGCATTTTGTATTGTAATGTATATTCACTGTATGTATATAGCGTTCTTGGTTTTGAGCAGTTGTAAATTAAAATTATACATTAAAGTTGTAAACTAAATTTATAAATTATTTTGGTTTGTAAATATTATGATATATTTCTTTTATCTCAGCTTTTGAAAACTCTGGAAAATTATTGTGGATTTGAGTTGATAATTATTGAGAAACTTTTTGTGTTGATTTGATGTTGGAGTTTGGGATTGAGAAATATATTTAAAGTGCTTTTTACATGTTTTTGAAGCACTATTTTATTCAAAAAACAGATGACAGTCCGCCAAAATTTTTACAAAAATTGTTAATTCTTTAAATGTGTTAACTGTTTCACTTCAGTTCAAAAAAAAAAAAATTAACACCTATAAATAGTGCTCACCACTCCAAAAAGAAGTAAGAAAATTTTTAAAATCCCTTGTAGTGTATTTAATGGATTATCAGTAGACGAAACTGGTAATTCATTAGGTATACTACGGGATCATATTATACCTTACAGAGGGGTAAGGTGTGACATACTTGATTTGCAGAAGAGACACATGAAGAAAAATTATAAAGACCCAACACATGGATTCAAATACATGGATCCTAACCTACGTACATACAATCCTAAGATCTCCACCATATTTGTTTCACTAGTCTACCATAAAATTACATGAATAACATGAACTATATAGATTACTTCACAGTCTAGATGTGTACCTCATTTGCTGAAACAAATTGCTCCACAACTTATTTAAAATGAGAGCCTCCAAAGATCAAGAACAAATGCAGACTCATTTTTCCTTTTGTTACTCATTAAAATGTTTATAAGGCTCTTATATATACTTGCTCAAAGCATGCCAACCTTTTGGCAAAAAGTTACATGACTTCATGCATGTAACTATTAAGAAAAGTTGCATCTCTTTATGTAATTACATCTTTTAATCAATGTACACGAATTTTGGATTTTGCCACCTTTTGGCAATTTACATGACTTTTGGATTTTGCCACCTTTTTGACAATATACATAAATTTTCATACGGTTATTCTTGGTACTGATTTTAAGTATAATGGATCCGGGTTGATCCACATGGATGACTCAAACCATATTTCCAACATCCCCCACTCACACATGATGGGTAACTCTTATTTTAAGTTCTATACTTTCATGCTTCACAAATAGACCATGTGACCAGTGCATACTTCAAGAGCTCATTTGCTATATACCTGTTAGGATAATATGGCATCTCAATTGATGAAGCTTATAGTAAATGTAGTATGTAGCACCCTAGATCATTTATCACATTCTAATCTTTTCCGATCTCATTCATATATACTGAGTTCATAATTATGTTTATATCGCAAATATAAACATAATTGGTTGACCTATGAGCATAGACTAATGTGACAATTTCAATGATCTTTCTCTTTTTATGATATTCTTAACTTTAATTTAACTTGTTTTTCTAAAAATGCGCCTCTAAACTGAATCTTTCATAGTCCTTTGGCAACAACCTAAGATAGTGATCATTAAACTAAGTCTTGAGTAACTGATTAAAGTCAGAGGGTACTAGGTAAAGATTACTTATAATCTTTAGGATCTCATAAAATACCAAGTAGAGATTACACTTTTATTCCCCTTGGTGGACACAAATCACACATGTGATATGAATCACATGCTATGGTATTTGCTCTTTTCCCATGGAGGTATGTCTTTATCAAATACCATATAAATGATAATTAAACACCCTAATGTCAAACTTTGAGTTCACTTGTCTACTTTTTCACATTAGAACTCACATATGGTATTCAAGACATATAATGTGACTCAAATCACATATGGTCAATGCAATTACTTAGCTTATAATGACTCTAGTTCCTTGTCTCTTTTCCAAGGCAAAATTTCATGTTATAAGCTTTGAGCTTTTTATATTGTTATCACATAAATGATATTAAGCTTGTAGTTATCTCATCCCCTTCCACCACTAAAGCTATGGAGGCAATTGCCTGTGTGAGAAGGCCAATATTTTTATCTGTTCGATGTACTTTTCAAGTTCTAATATATGTTCCAAACATATATACTCACATATGTATATGGATCTGCGAAATATGCTAGGCATATTAACATGTTTGGGAAAAATATAAGTACATTAACAACATCTAAGCAAACCCAAAGATTTAATGTGCCTATTATAAATATTTTTTTACAATAGGTTACTATATCATACATAGATGTGCACTTTATGTTCATTTTTCTTTCTTGCAACCATATTTCTAACAAAATTATATTTAGTATCAATACGCTTTTAGATATTATTAATATCCTCTTAATTGTTTTTCAATGTTGATGTCCTAAATTAGATTGGTATCTACTAACCAACCCAACAACATAGTAGATATAATTTCACTAGCATAAAGGATTTTTCCATTTGCTCCATTTTTTGTAAATTAGCCAATTCCCATACTTGGTTTGATTTCATAGAATGTATCTCTTTCCCTATTGCCTTAATCCACCATTTATCCTTAGCAAGGCATGTAAAGGATGCACTTATTTTCTAATCATCACTTTCTTTAACTTATGGAGTAACTATAAATGCTTCCCTTTCGATTTCAAAATGAGAATGAGAAACATACATATGACTCGATTGTCGTGATTGAAATTGATGAATTGACTTATCAATGTTTATGTTGCTCCCATTGGGAACAACAATATTAGATGGATTTACTACAAATGGTATTTTAGTGTCAATAGGAACCAATTCCTCAACTAGTGCTCCCACTCAGAAAAGAATCCATTTCATGTTGTAAAGCAAAAGTAGTCTGGTCCATAATTTCATATAAAGATAGATACTGACATATCTCGCGGTATCAAGAAAATTCATTCTTTAAGAATATGAATCTCATCATTCAAATTTAGTTATCATGTCACTATCTTTTTCACTCATAAATACATGTCCTTTTGATTATTTTGAGTATCTTATAAGGATACACTTCCTTCCACTTGGACCAAAATTTCCATATTTATGAATAGGATTGTGAACCAAAACAACACACCCTTAAGGTTTTAATAACACTTAAGTTAGGTTATCTATGAGTCCATACCCATATGGAGTTATAGTAACTGATTTAGATGAAACTTAGTTAAGGACAAATGTAGTGGTAAACAATTTATTGTCCCAATAGGTAATATACAAATTAAGAGTCTCTTACTCTTTCAGGACATATGGAATTTTCACATTTATATATAAATATAATATAATATGAGACAATATGCAATAAATTTTAAATTCATAAACATAAATATCCTTTACAATAATTAATTATGCTAACACTTATTCCATAATAAACTTAGAATAGAAAGTTCATTATGTTCCCAATTATCATCTAACATTTTAATGTGCAATAAGTTTAATGTAATTAATTATTTAAGGAATTATAATCTTAAATTATGTGAATTTAAGATTAAGCAATAATTGATTTAATATCTAATATTGAAATATTTAATAAGACAAATTTACGCATGTTTTATATGCATAGTTATTTACATATAAATAACTTTCTAAAGATATTAACAAATATATATATATATATATATATATATATATATATATATATATATATATATATATATATATATATAATACCACAAGTGAAATAAAACAACAAAAATTTCATATTCGTATCATATATATATTCACCTCAAATAAATAAATTTTTTTTTCAATCTCCAATCCAATTTAGAGATATAAAATTCTAAAAGAAATTTAGAAGCTAAAATTAATTTTAAATAAAGTCAATTAAAACTAATTTTAATTGAATTCATCAAAATATTAATTTTAGTTTACCCTGTAATTTTAGAAATAACTTAATTCTATTTCCCAATCCAATTAGGAAATATTAATTCCAAAAAAAAAAAATTTATAATTACTATGATTAATTTTAATGAGATCAATTAAAACTAATTTTAATTGAATTCATCAAATTAATTGCCTAAAAAAATGCCATTTATTTTAGAAAATAAATTTTCTTAAATAATATATATTGAATTAAATAATTTTTAATTCAATATATATTTATCCAAAAGCCCTTTAATTAATTCTAGAAATTGGTTTATAAAATTAATATTGAATTAAACATATTTAATTCATATCCTCATAATTTTATTTTGTAAAAAAAATTATTTTAATTAAATAAATTCTACAATTTTTACATTTTGGTCATAGGAAGACAAATCACATGACTTGATTTACATACGGCACAACGTCATATTTATTCTATGCCATCATTTCGCACTTTAAGCTTATTTTTATTTTTCTGGGTACATATGGCTCTATTGTCATTTTTCTTTTCTTTTCTTCTTCCTCTTCTTCTTCTTTCTTTTTTTTTTTTTTTCATGGAGCCATTTTTGGTTATGTTGGCAAAAACCAACTAGTGCCATTTTCATGTGAAAAAAAAAGAAAAGATAACTCCTTTACGAGTTAACCCAAATGATGTTAAAAAAATCATAAAATGCACTGAAAAAATCATAACACATTTTAATAAATACTAACACCTTAATCAGGTTAGAAAACTTCATAAACTAGGAAACAAATATTTAGGACTCTGATACCAATGAAGAAAAATTATAAAGACCCAACATATGAATTTAAATATATAAATCCTAACCTATGTTCATACAACCCAAAAATATCGATAATATTTATTTTACTAGTCTATTATGTAATCACATGAATAATATGATCTGTATAGATGAGCTTACAGTCTAAATATGTACTTATTTACATAAACAAATTACTCTATAACTTGTTTAAAATGAGAATCTCCAAGGATCAAGAATAAATGCATACTCATTTTTCCTTTCGGTACTCATTAAAAAATACTTGTAAGGCTCTTACATATACTTAGTCAAAGCGTGCTAACATTTTGGCTAAAAATCGCATCACTTTATGCTCGTAACTATTAAGAAAACTTGCATCTCCTAATGTAATTATATCTTTTAACTAATGTATGTGACTTTTAAATTTTGCCACCTTTTGATAATTTATATGACTTTTGGATGTTGCCACTTTTTTGACAATATACATGACTTTTTATATGGTTGTTCTTGGTACTGATTTTAAGTCTAATAGATCCAGGTTGATCGACATGAATGACTCAAACCATATTCCTAACAACATAAGATGAGAACAGGGAAAGAGGGACACGAGAGGAAGGCTAGGGGCAAAGAGTTTTCGGAGTGGCTGAATGAAGATTGAGGAGCATTTTGATGGTCTAAGGTAAAAAATAAGGGATTTTACAAAACAATTGCGTTTTATTTAAATTATTTAGTTTGATTTTTAAAAATTTGTTGCTTTTAAAATTAAATCAAATCAAATAAATAAAAAAATAAAAAATAAAATCCAAAACAAATTTTCATATAAATAAAAACCAAATTTTGAATTGAATTAATTTAGTAAATTATTTTTGTCTACAACTAACTACTGCAAATACTAAAATTTATAGTCAATTACATCAATTATCCCTTAATTTATGTGATTATTTCATTTTAGTATTAACTTTAATTCATTAAAATAAAATCACTCAATTTTATTTTTTTTTTAAATCTCATGACCTAAAATAAAAGATTTCTAAATTAAAAAGAATAAAATTATTTTTTTTAATTTTTTTTACTTTTATAGTTAAATTAATTAATAATTATTATGAATAAAATTATTTTACTTTAATTAAATTTATTAATAAAGTTATTAAATATATATATATATAATATTTGTTATTAATTAAAATTCAATTTATAATAATATGAAATAATGATAATAATAATTTTAAATTTAAAATAATATTTTATTAATATATAATATTTCGTTCATATTTTAATTTTAATATAAGAATAAAAATAATAAATAATAATTTATAAAATTATTTTAATTAAATATCAATTTAATATTAATTTTAAAAAATAACATGAAAACTGCTTTAGCAAGAGACTTTTTTAAAATAAAATTAAATTTGAAAAATTTTATTATAATAAATTAAAATCGGCTCAAATAAAATAATCAAGAATTTTTTTTGCCCTTATCCCTGTTAAAAATAAAACTCTCGCAGGCCGTAGGGCTACCATATGTACGCGTGCGTTTATCCAATGCACGAGTGTTACTCAGAAGAGGGAAACAAATAATAGCAATCGCAGAGAAGAATTGAAATCTAGGGATTCGAGGAGTTGTTTGAGAGATGTCGTATCTGCTTCCACACTTGCACTCAGGATGGGCTGTTGATCAGGCAATCTTGGCGGAGGAAGAGCGCCTCGTCGTCATCCGATTCGGCCACGACTGGACGAGACTTGCATGCAGGTATAAACCCTCTCTTTTTTCATCTTCTCTCTTTGGCTCTCTTCGATTATTACCGGAAATTCAACTTCTTTCAATCTCAAGTACCGATCAAACAACTTTTTTTGAATCTCAAGTACCGATCAAACAACTTTTTTTTTTATTGGAATTCGATTTTCTTGCATTTGTACCGTTCATTTTCCATTATTAAATGCCTAATTGTTGTGTTGATGTTATTCATCTCTCTTTAGAGTGATTTGGGGGCGTAGGATTGTGTGTAATTTTCTGAATTTTTTCTCCCCTCTTTTAATTGTCCGTCCCACAATGGTTGTTTGGAATTAACGTTACGGCGTAATAGTTGTGGAAATGATTTGCTTTTCAACTATTTTCTTGTGGTAGTTTCCTCGTTACAGCTTTTTGGTTTTCGGTGATGTTTTATTCTCCTTTCAGCTGTCAAATGGGTTAAAGTGTTTAATTTGAGTGCATTTTGCTATATTCAACTCCGCTCAACTAAGCCTCTATCCCAAACTAGTCACAAAACTAGTCAGTTATATGAATTTATTTTTTCTACTCAGAAAATGTGTAATGCTTCTAGGTCTCCAAGTCAATTTAGGTCTATTCTTTTTTTATTTCTATCTTTAACTAACTTAAGGCGCTGTACTGGAGCCTAATTATGTCTATACTTCACATGATCAAACCACCTCAATCTCCCTTCTCTCAACTTATCTTTAATTGGCACCACTCTTACCTTTTCTTACTTTATCTAGTCTAGTATGGCCACTCATATATCTTAACATTCTCATCTATGTAACTTTTATCTTAGAATCTTAGATGCATATAACTCTTTCAGTGCCCAACACTCACTACCGTATAACATAACCGGTCGTATGGCTTTACGATCAAATTTTCTTTTCAATTTATTGGGAATCTTACGATCACATAAAACTCCCGTATCACGTCTCCACTTCAACCATCCGGCTTTAATCATATGACTAACATCCTTCTCACATCATTACTTTGGGACAGTATCACTCCATTCAAACTAACTCCTTCCTTATCACCAGTTTGGCCTTCACTGAACTTGCAATGCATGTATTCTGTCTTCGTTCTACTTAACTTAAAACCTCTAGAGTACTGCATTTTGCTATAAGCTGATAAATTTTTGCTTCGCAGGAATTGGACTTGACTTCGGTTCTCAATCTTTACGAGTTAACTGGAATTGCAAGATTATGCTTTTAGTTGAACTAACTAATATTTTGGCTTCGATGGAACTGTTTCTTTTATTTTGTTGGGTGACAATGTATTTGTTTCCTGGCTATCATGCTATATTCCTTTAATCTATGCATGTTGTTATCTGATGGGTTTGTACGTATTTAATGAACTGTTGTTGCATTGTTAGGTAGATTTCTTTATTAAAAATTGGGCTTTTCCATTTGAAAAACGTTTTTGAATGACCAACTCAATCTAAAAGGCTCTAATATCTGTAATAATATTTCCTCTCAAATTGGTTTTGTTGGTCTTATTTAGATGGATGAAGTGCTCGCATCAGTTGCTGAGACAATTAAGAACTTTGCTGTCATATATCTTGTGGACATCACTGAGGTGCCTGATTTCAACACAATGTATGAGTTGTATGATCCATCCACTGTCATGTTCTTCTTCAGAAACAAGCACATTATGATTGATCTTGGAACTGGAAATAACAACAAAATTAATTGGGCTCTCAAGGACAAGCAAGAGTTCATTGACATTATTGAGACTGTCTACCGTGGGGCAAGGAAGGGTCGTGGTTTGGTTATTGCTCCAAAAGATTACTCCACCAAGTACCGCTACTAAGTGTAAGAAAAATTATTCATTGGACTATCCGACTATGTAAGAACCTGTGATGAAAACAATATGTATGCATAAAACTTGGCTTCAGAAATTTGTAGATTGGAATTTCCTGGTTAACTAACTAGGAGTTTCTTATGATGGTATGTTTACATTTTTTGCCTTGTGTGCAGCAATGTATCTGACATTTATTTTGTGCTAGAACAGTGGAATTTTTGCTTGTTCTATTTTTTTTATAAGTTAATTTTAGGTAATCTTATAGGATAAAGGATTTTTATTGTTGCTTCAAATATTCTTTGAAGTATCTTGGGTGTAGTGCAGAGCACATGCACTTCAGCTGTAAGAACAAGTCCTGGCACATAAAAGGGCTGACATTCTTGGCGATGTAGATGTTCCATGTAAAATTACAAAGAGCATTAGATTGTTGATGTCTTGATGATTCGGTTGTATAAAAGGTGGGAATGCATTATGCATTGTAATGTTAGGCTGTTGATCAGTAAGAGATATCTGCTCGATTTTCCTCTCGCCCTATGTTTCCTGACCTTGATCACACTTCCCCCCATTTACCGGGAATGAGATGGTGCCAAACATGACCTTTTTTTTGAACTAGACTGAGCTGTTTTCCAGGGCGATATATGAAAAATTTTTGGTTCCTTCAATAGGACTGGGTACCCCTAGTTAAGTCCCCTCTGTTTCTTATTGGAGTAGACTTAAACTCATAGACAGATTGATAGCTGAGAGCACTTGCCTTCAGGGATCTTTCTCAACATAAGGTGGTCATTTGTTAGGCCTAATCATGTTGTGTATGCATTCAGATCTAGGATGTATGGAACTATACATATTATTTTATTGCTAATTTATTACAGAAAATCAAATACTATCTTGTCATGAATATATTCCACATGAAGTATCATTTCAGTGCATGATGAATCTTCTTTTATTTCTTTGTTATAACCTTTTCCTAATTGCTTCTACTAGCTCTATCATTCCCAAGCCAACTATGTACCATGTAATCCCTGCTAACATAGCATGTAACCAAGAGCTATTAACAATCTCCAATGCCAAAGCACCACCTATATGTTTATTCAAACTGCCAACAGCCTGATCTCTTACTATAATTGCTGCAATTGTTGCAATCACCATTGGAGCTCTCCATCTTATGGGATTCATTTGGTTATCTCCTGTCTTGTAATCTTTCTCATCAAGAACTTTTGGCTCTTTAGTATGTTTTGTAGCCTCTGAGGTGGCTTTAGAGCCAGACTTATTGGTTGAGGCAGGAAGTGCTCCAGCTGATGGAATCCAGTACTCGTCGTGATATAGGTTGGATGGTGCTTGACGAGCAGGTCTTGTGCTTTGGCTTGCATGCTTTCTGGCTGCAGCGGCTGCCCGGAGCTTGTTAATGTTTAGTTCGGTTGTATTTTGAGCAATCTGTGGGAGGTTTTGGTGAGGTTTTGATGGGGGTCCTGCTTTTCGTGATTGCCAATATAACCAATTCGAGATTGATCTAATTGCTTGAATAGCTGATATTCTTGCTTCTCTTTGGAGGTCTGTTTCCTGAAATGAATGGAACATTTATGGTTACATACATGTTAATTAACAATACTTGCATGTTAATGAATTGTTTAACAATTAAACAGAGAACGTGTTTTCTGGTTTTTTTTAGTAAAAACTGAAAATTGGAAATAAATTGCAAAAGTGAAAATGGGAGATAGAAAATTAGGGTTTTTATTATGCTGATTTAGAACCAAAGAATTAAGGGTAAGTTGTACAAAATTGGGGTCACCACCTATCTGTCGTTTCTTATATCACTTTTCCTTTCTCTGTGTTTCTTACGAACTAAGGGGGCCTTTAGCAGGTTAACTCTAGTTTTATAAGAGAAATTATTCAATATATTCATTGTATATAGAATAGATATAGATTTTGATCGTTAAAATTTCATGTTGCATCAACTATAACTATTATTTTCATGCTGTAATCAAGTTACCACACCCTTTCAATAACTTGCCAACTACTTTTAACACTTTAACAATTATAGCACAAAAAGAGATGCAAAGGGCTGACCTTGGAGCCTTGGGCATCTGCCTTGTTCATGGCTTCAACAACTCTGGTTTGGAACTTTTTCAAATCAACAAATATGTTTGAGACACGTGCACCCGCCGTGTTGCCAGCGCCAACTCGCACATTGCCTCTTGGCTGCTTGGACATTAGGAACTCTAGTGCTGCTAAATCTGACCTTTCCACCATCCTATATATTTGGTTAAGAAGAATTATGAAATTATAGATTTTCAAGAATTTTAGAAGGCATCAGAATATCTAACGAACAAATTCTAGAATCAACTTATACTTGAATTATTTAGATTTCATGTGACTATCATATATTTAAATGTTCATGTGATTTTTCTGTGTTAACTAAATCTCATGTTTCAACATAAAAGAAAAACACACAGTAATGACTTTGCATAAATTGCTAAGTGTCAAGGAATAGCTCGGTTGAGACACGAGTCTGCCCCTAAATAAGAACACTTTGGTGTGCTGATAACAATTTGATGTCTCAAAATATGTCCAAGAGGGGAGTGAATTGGACTCTAAAAATAATTTTTTTGTTCTTGCTCAAAACCTTTGAAAAATTACAGCTAGGTTCAACTCAATTGACTAATGTGAAATATGAACAATACAGCTCTATTGACAAGTTGATTCAAAGTTAGGCTATATGCAATCAGTATACTGATCCAACAGATTATATTAGCATTCAGTAGAAATTTCAGTAAACTGAATATGTTCAAAACACAGCAAACAGAGCAGTACACCAGATATACTAACTGACAGCAGATCAAACAACAAGCAGATTAAATCAGATATCAGCAGATTCAGCAGTAAGCTAATTTTATCAGTTTGCAGCAAGGTTAACAATAAACATCATCAGCTTTCATATCAGCAAGAGCATATCAATCATAAAGTTAAAATGCATAAATATAAAGAGTAAGGGTTGAGAAAATGAACACTGAAATTTTATAGTGGTTCGGCTCAACTAGCCTACATCCACTCTCTCAAAGATTCCACTTTGAGTCTTCACTTCATTATTCTTCACTTTTAAAGGCAAGAGACAAAAGCCTTTTACAAATCTTCTCACCAAAGCTTTTACAAGTAGCTTCATACTTCTACCAAGTGTTATCCTAAACACTTTTCACAACCAAGCTTCAATAGGTGCTTGAATGACCTCTCATAAATGATAATAAGGTGTTTAAAACTCACTCTTACCCAATACAGCAGAATCTATAAAGAAGAGATGAGTAGATAAGCCAATAATGAGCAATAAAAACACTTTGAGCACTTTGAATGAAAGCTTTTATGATTTTGAACAGTGGAGAAACTTTCATTAAGTGCAAAATGGCTAAGGGTAGGTGTATTTATAGCTTTGGAATGTTTTTGACCGTTTGAGAACTCATTTGAACGTTACAATTACGAATTTCAAGAAAATAGCCATTATTTTGTCTTTTTCTGCGATGTTGTGCAGAGTTGAGACAGTTAGCATACTGGAGAAAATAGCAAACCAGTTAGCATACTGGAGATAATAGCAAACCAGTTAGCATACTAAACAAGTAGCAAACCAGTTAGCATACCAGGAAAACTTTTCTGCATAACTTTCAAAACTATAAAACTTTACACCAAATCAAGTCAAATACTTTTTAGGCCAATAATGATATTTAAGAGAAAAATCTTTTGAGGGATTGAAAATAAGTATCATTGACTTCTACTCCTCAATTCTTTTCACAAGCAATCCTAAGATAATAAAACTGACTTTTTATACTATATGTACCTTCAAATTTGATTGTCAATGCAGCCTTAAAAGGTAACATTTTCTTCTTTTATCTCCTTCGATTCGTCCTGTGTTATCTTTAGAATATCATCATTTCTTCAAGAGCATGAATTCATCATAAAATCCTTGGTTTTTTTCTTTATTCTTTGAGAAGCACCACACTTAAAATAATGTTAGTTTGATTCTAATTGAGTTTTGGTATCATCAAAATCTATGCTCCTTTGAGCTTGTGGGGTCAACACAATTGATAGAGTATATGTGAAAAGCACCTAAATCAAATTCAATTATTATTTTTATTACACGAATTTGTTTCACATTAAATTAAAATATATCATAAATTATTCGATTATAAATATCAAAATAATATTAAATTCATTGAATTTTATATATTTTATTTAATAATTTACATTATATATGTATATTATAAATAGTTTATATTTTAAATTTTAATGATTCTATAAAAATTTCAAATTATACTTACTTAAAATATAATAAAAATATTTAAAAATATTAATATAAAATATATATTTTATATTTAATTAATTAATTTATATAAATAAATTTGAATATGGATATCAAATATACAAAACCTAAACTCAACCCTATTTTTCAATCCCAAAACCTTTTTTTTTTTAATTTTTTAATTTCGATAGGGTTTGATTGGATAAGTATCCGACACGTTGCGTGCATGTTCTGCCTTCTACTAATTCAAATTAAATGGGAATGAATTTAATTCAAGGTATCATCTAATTCACAATAAAAGGATGAGTTCAAATATGAAGAAAGCAGATATTGATCCTTACGAGATGCAATCAACTGGACATGTATCAATGGCAGCTTGAATTTTGTGCTCAGGATCAGCCCACTGTGCAACCACTCTTGCTCTTCCATAAACAGATTCAATGGCAAAGGTTTTCTCTGCAAATAATGCACATTTCAAGCAACCAACACACTTCACCTCATCCACAAATACTGCTCTCTCTTCGCTTTCCGACCCAAACCACACTGAGTAAATGGGTTTCCCAGTATACCCACGTAGTTCTGCAATCTTTGCTTGTTCCTGCACGACATTAAGAACCAGCCCATTAAAGTTCACCTGATCCCAAATTCTCAAGCCTAAAATTTTCATGATTCATCACCCAAACTTCACTGACCTTATCGTAAGCCAAACGCGAATTTGGATCGGATAGAACAGAGTAAGCTTCGTTAAGAATGATAGCCATGTCATGCCCCGTAGGCCCGGCGATGTCTGGGTGGCACCGCTTCTGCAGCGTACGATATGCCATTTTGATATGCGATTGATCGGAGGAGCTATCGATGCCTAGAAGATCATAGAGGTCGAAATCTGTGATTGAAGAAGAGGTGGAAGCAGCGGGAGGTCTACGACATGACGCAGAACTGTAACGTAGTTTCTTGGAATTCGGAGGAAATGAAGTGAATGGTTTTGGAGTTAAGTTATTAGGTATGATTGAGGCAGAAGGTAAGAATGCAGATGGAAGGAAAGCAGTAGGCATTTTAAAAAAAAAAAAAATTTAATTAATTTCCTCCTCAAAAGAGAAGATGAGAGATATGGCAGATTTTGTTTGAGTAGGAGATATTTGTGGTTCACTTTTTGCTTTTGGGCCGAAGATATTTATTTATTTATTTGAAAATGATGTTTTGGTATTTTTATTATTTTTCTTAAGATCTTGAGTAACGAAAAGTCTCAATATTCAACTTTATTGAGGCATTCTACATATTATTCAAAATATTTTTAATATAGTGTTTTTCTGCTCTTAAAAATATGATTTTTTATTAAATAAAAACAAATTCTATATAATTATTGTTTTATACAATTAGCATCCGGTAAAATTGGAATGCACAACTTAATAGTTATATAGACAATTCCAATATTATTGAATCAAGAGGGTGTTTGGCCTGACTTTAAGATTGTCTTATAAGCTAATTTAACTTTATAATCATCTAAAAATTAAATTAGTTATGTATTTGATTAAAATATTTATAAGTGACTCGTAAATAATTAATAAATAATTAATATATTTAGTAAAAACTAAAAAAAAACTTATAAACACATTTATTATTAAAATAATTAAAAAATATTAAATAAAATTTATGATAAAATTTTAAAAATTAAATAAAGATAATATAATAAAATATTTAATCAAATTAGCTTATTAGCACTAAAAATGAAAAACTGATATCTCTATTATTTTTTTTAAGTTTATTAGTCTAAAAAAAAAATACTATAAACACATAGGGAAATTTACTTTTAGAGGTTATAAACTGATTTGATTAGTTTATAAATTAAGAAGTCGGAGGGAGGAGCTTTTTGTTTTTGTGCTATACATTGTACATTTATAAGTTAGTTTAACCGATTGATTTACTATATTAATCTTATTTAATTTTATAATACCACTATATATCCTTTTTTTTTATCCTCATATTCATTAAAAAAATTATTTTCCTACAACAATTTAAATAAATATTTGAATTAATTTTAATAAAATATTTATCTATAAATATTTGTTTTTTAATTTAAAATTATATCATATTATAATATGATTGAAATATATTTTGATAATATTATAATAAAATATTAAATTAAATAATTATTATTTGAGAAAATAGTTTAATATTCTTCTTAATTATATTTTAATTATAAATTTACTTATAAATTACTTATTAATCACTTACAGGTATTTTAATTAAAAATATAATTGTTTGTCACATCTTACCTCTCTGTAAGTCATAACATGATCCCGTAGTATACCTAATAAATTATCAAATTTCGCCTATCGATAACCCATTAAATATACTACAAGAGATTTTAAAATAATTCAATTCGTTTTAAATTCTGAAATAGTGATAACTAATTATTAAAGAACTTTTAAATGAAGTTTATGTCATGGATTGAAATTTTGATTAATTTGAGATTTTGCAAATTTTACAGAAATTTCGGCAGAGTTCCATTTAAAAATTAAGAAAACTGTTCTTCAAAACCTGTTAAAAACACTCCCAATACATATAATGTCCACAATTCCATTTAAACCCAACACAATCCAATATCAACCAATACAATTTCAAGCAATCTTAGTATCATTTAATTCAGTTCAATTTACATATAAAATTCTCAATTCAAGAAAAAGAGAACAAAATAAAATTATTGCAAATTTTATTGTACAACTGCTCATTTGGTTCTATAGATACATATGAACAAATAATTTACATCAAAAAGAAATTTATAAGGGTATAAAATATTATACCCATAAAAGATCCCAAAATTGCTTCAACTGCAGCTATAAGCAGCTTACTCTGCTGCTTTATCCTTCTCCTTATCTGTGACAGTAGAAAAAAAAGCTATCGCTGAGTAATTTACTTAGTGGTGCACAACAATAATTTTTAAAAGTCACCAAAAATATAATAACCCATTAGTAAGTAAAAATTTAAAAATTCTCATAGTCATAGTTCACAAAGCCGATGCGAATATTTTTAATAATAATTTATCAAATTAAATTGTAAACAATATTGTTGCCAATAATTACCACAACTTAAGTCATTACACAAAATTTCACGATTAATGCCATGTTGTACACCACGACAAAATAATCTACAACCTCACTAATCGAAATTAATGAGGGAGGTGGCTAGCTAGTTATATGAGTACTCATCCAAATCAACCTCAACTGGCAAGCTAGAGAGGGAGGAACATAATCAAACTCAACTCCATATATGGAGTAGGAACACAGTATAATTGTCATGTCAATTGTGATTTCAAAATCCAATTCAAAACCACATCATTCAAATATTTCATGCAAATTACTAATCATATTTCACTCCAAATTCTCATTTATAAAATAGGCAACACACTATTTCTCAAGTAAAATTCTCAAAGCCATAATAATAAAAAATTATTCTAAACACTTATTCAAATAAATTTTCAAGTAGAAAATAAGAAATTAAAATTTGTTGTGCACAAACCTCTTTTACTTGCTTTGATTTAATCCACTCTTTCTCCTTCCTTAGAGGGCTCATTTCCAACTGAAACACATAATTAAAGTATCTCAATACTTATTCTAGATGTTTCCAATAACTAATATAATAATTGCACTGTACATACTTAAATTATTTATGAAATTTCATAAGATTTGAGTTCTTTGAATTTGATGTTATTGTAGTTACTATTCACGTTACTATTAATGCAAAAAATTTTTTTGAATATTTCATAAATAATAGGTATACAAATTCTAATTTCATGCTAGTATCACATTTTGGGTTATAAACTTGTTGGCATTAGTTGCCAATTACAATTCAAGTCTTTCCAGGAGTAACTTTAAAATTTCAATTTTTGTCACCAATATTTACTATTCCATTGGACTAATATACAGTAAAAATTTTGCTAAACTTTCTTTATCAAAGTTGTTCATTAATGTCTCTACTTTAATTCTCTTTGTGAATCACTCTATTTGGAGTTTTGTAGCTCAAGTTATGACATTTTTACCATAATTGGCCGGATTGGTCCATGTCCAGAATTTCTGGCCAAATTGTGGTTCTGGCAGTTTTAATAAGCTAAATTTGGTTAGTAATTTGATTAAGTTATGGTTAGAATTTGGATTTCTGTTCTTCATGAAAGTTGCTCTACTATGTCTAAGCTTTCCATGGGTTCAAGAATCAGGTCATTTGGACCTTTCTACACAAAGTTATGGCCATTTAAACATGTACTATTTATTTAGTCAGTTCTGTTCAGAATCAGAACACCAATTCTGGATTTAAGCCAATATTAGACCATCTTATGGTTAGTTTTTTGGCAGGGTTTCTTCATAAAAAATGTAGTATTATGACCCTAGTTTCATCTTCAATTGGCCTCACA
Source organism: Hevea brasiliensis (assembly GCF_030052815.1). Classification (NCBI taxonomy): domain Eukaryota; kingdom Viridiplantae; phylum Streptophyta; class Magnoliopsida; order Malpighiales; family Euphorbiaceae; genus Hevea; species Hevea brasiliensis. Next base: position 14,908,647 of record NC_079509.1, on the reverse strand, counting down.
CCAATTGGAGTAACATAATTCAACTTATAGCCATTTAACCTTGCTAGACTAATTGGTCTAAAATTTAGCAACTCAACATCCCTCACTTATCTCAATTCCATTCATCAATTCTCAATTATAAGAACACTATATGACCATATTTAAGCATCACAACATCAATTTTTCAACAATTCTCAAAAACTCTCAATTTCTTTCAAAACCCTAGCCACCATAAACCCTAGTTCTCCTAAATTTCACATTTCATACAAAATCATGTCATTCAAAAATACTAATCATATATACTTCATCAATTAAGCTTGAACGCTGTTTGCTGGTTTTGCAATCACCGCAAGTGCACAGATCGCTAACAAGTAATAAAGTGATGAGTAAAGTATCGTTCCCACGAGGACCATGTTGAGCACCAAACTATAGTGATTTTAATTATCTAGATAATCGAATTGTAGAGAATTAATAATTATATCCAAATTAAAAGAAATAAAATCTAAATAATTAACTAAACTAAAATACCAATGGACGGGAACATTCTAGAGCTAGGGGTTCACACTTTAACTAATTATAGAATCAATTTAATTCATTCAATAATTGTGAGATTATTACTTTAATGGAAATTAATCCTAAGTTATCTTAAATCCTCTCTCAAGGTACTCAAAGTGTATTTTAATTAATCTAAACCATACTTTCATGGTGATTAAATTAATTAAAACCCATTAAGATCTTTGATTAATTTTGAAACTCCACAAAGGTCATCAGCCTATCTCTAGGTCAGATTTCCTAGGTTCAAAATCTCAATTTTCTAATATTAATCTTCACCTTTTAGTCCTTTAATTAATATCTGTAACCAATACTAAGTGAGTACCAACACATAGCATGCATTAAAATCACAAGAGATTGAATCAAAGAATAAAATACCCAATGTATTAAATAAAAATCAAACCAGATCCACAATAAAATTGAGTGCTACACCCTAACCCTAGAATAAAGAACCTACTCACCCATGGTAAGTTTAACAATCAAGTTATAAAAAGATAAAGAGAAGACATGAGAAGAAAATAGAGTGAAAGAACCCAGAAAGAGAGTTACAGCCTTGGACTTTTGGAACTTCAGCTGAAAATCCCTTCTAGCAATCTTGCATATCTTATTTCTTTCTTGCCTCCCTTGAGGTTGATGTGCCTCCTTGAATGTAAATCGACTCTTGAATGTTAATTCTCCTCTTTGGATGTAAATTCTCTCCTCTCCCTCAATTCCTGAGTTGTTCTATTTATATCTGCTGTAAAAACCCTAATTTCAGAGTCCTAAAAGCATTAGGAGTTAATCCGGGTCGAGTTGGAGCGAAGAAAAGTTGCATCAGAATTATTGTCAGGGGACTTTACACGGGCCGTATAATGATACATGTAACACCCCTATGTTCGATAGTGTGTTCTACTGTTCCGGTGACAGTGTTTGTCCGGACAACTAGGATATTTGGAATTATATTTAAATATTAGTGTGGAGATATAAGGTAGTGAAATACAATAGAGGAAAATACAAGAAAAACAAAGGAAAAATAATAGCAATGAAATGTAACCAAGTTAAACGAGCTAGCATCGCAGCGATAGGTGACCGCACGGGGAAGTTACGGTGCAGGCAATAGCCGATCCTAAGACTGCAGAGAACCCTCGGAATTTAGTTTTGAGACATAATTAAAGACTTATTGAAGTATAAATGTCATTAGAAATATCAAAGAAAAATTAATTAATTAGTACAAAGAAAAACAAGAAATTGAGAAAATGACAGAACTCGGTGTTACCGAAAAATCGAGAATACAACCTGAATAGGGGCATTGTAGTCATTTGACACCCCGAGTTGCCTTTTGAACTAAATTTTCAATAAAAATAAATGGTAATAAAGTTTGAAAATGTCATGAAAAATTAAAATAGTGGTACATAATCTAAATAGTAAAAGATTAGTGGCAAATGAGCAAAATTAAGGAAATGAAGATTAATGAATTGTTTAACCAAGTTAGTGCTCCACTAGTGACATCTTAAGGGACCCATATTAAGCATTAGTGGACTGAAACTACCATCTTCAACCTCAAAGATAAGAACCAGCCAAAACCTTTGGGAGAGAAACCTCCATGGCCGTTGAGTGAAGCTCCATGCAACACACTTGGAGCCCTCCTTTCCACTAAGTCTCTTCTTTAAAGTTAATCCTTACCTTGCAAGGAAGATTTTGGTAGTAATTTTAAGGAGGTTTAGTGAGGTTTTGATCAAGCTTCAAAAGTGGTAAGTGAGTATTTTCCATTCTTGTTTCATTAAACTTTGAGTGGATGTTGTGGTGAGTTGTTTTGTGGAGGAAGTTTTGAGGTTTGATGAATTATTAGTGATGGAGCATTTTGGCAGCCATGAAACTTCACCATGAACAGCTTGTCCTTGCATGTAAATGGTTGTTTGAATATTGATTTAAATGTTTAATTGTATTAAAGTTAAATTCCATGTGTAAATTTTGATTTGTAAGCTTGAAAATTGCAAATGAAAGTTGATGGGTATGTGTAAACTTGTGGCAGCCTCATGAAGAAGATTGAAGTGTTTAAGTTTCATGGAATGGTTTGTTGAATTATGTTGCTTATGGTGGCAGCATGTGTATGTGTTTAATTGTTGGGGTTTAGACATGGAAATGAGGTATGTTCATGTGGTTAAATTGTTATAAATGGGACTTTGAAAATTCTGTGTTATAGTGTGCATATTGAGAATGGTTATAAGCTATCCAAAATGACCAAAATGTGAAGTAAAGTGTGTTAATGTTATGGTACAAACCAGAATTGACATGGAAGAGTTAACTTTGTAAGCATAGAATGTGTAATTAGTATGTGATGAAGAGTGTGTAGTAGGGCAGTGTGTGTTTTAGCTTGAACCTTAAGTGTGTGAGTTGAAACTAGGCACAAAAAGTGTCAATTTTCATGAAGGAAGCTTACCAAAATTCTGCCTAGAAAGTGACTTGAAAAATGACCAAATCCGGATTAGTAACTTGAAAGCCTGAAAATTGACTATTTGGGCAGTTGTTTGTGTTTTGGCCATAACTCACTCAAAACAAGTCCAAATGACCTGGAATTTTTACCATGAATAGTTTAGACATAGATCTACAATTCTTATGAAGACTCCAAAGCCCAGAAATGGCCAGAACCAAGCCAAATAGCTTGCACAAGTTCGGGTACCAAAACTGGCCGAACCAAAAGTGACCTAAAAATGACTTAAGCCTACCATTTTGGTGCATTCTGTCCAGCATTAGTAAATTGACCATAACTTGGTCTACACAACTCAGAATGACCTGAAATTTTGGCTCGCGTGCAATAAGACATAGACCTACAAGTTTATAGTTTGGACCAAAACTCGAAAACAAAAGGAACTAGGTCGTCCGGCTAAGTCAAATTATTATACCAAAATCCGGCAAATTGCAATAAAGTGTAATATACTTGAAAATGAATTTGGTAACATGTACCAACACTAAAAGGCTATAAAATGTGACATATTGGTAACATTAGAATTGACTCACTTAGAGTGCATCAAGGGTCAACATTATAGGTTGACTAATGAAATGAATTGAAGGGAATAGTACCAAGAAAATTTAAATATTAGATTTTATTGTTAGAAACAAATTCATTGAGTACTAAAACACTTCAAATTGTGTGTTTTAGTTGAAAAGGATATTGAGAAGCATGAGGAACACTGAGTCAGGGCCAAAAGGCATATATCAGAGGTTTGTGCTCAACAGTTATTTCTTTTGACTTTTCAATTGAAATAAATTATGAGAATTTTGTATGTTATTGTTTTGAATTGTGAAAAATTGTTTGAATGGAAATTTGATGGATACTTATGGTTTGAAAATATTGCAATTGGTTTGAAACGACAACTATCATGTATATTGATTGAATTCCTCCCTAGCTTATCTACTGGGATGAATTGGCTTTGAATTTCCTCTCTAGCTGAAGTATTGAGGTGTGTGTCTGTTGAGAACGAATAGGATGAGTAAAGAGCAAGCCAAGTTAAATCGGCTTAAGTCACTTTGATGGAGGTAATTTTGAGCTTAATAATTGAATTTTGCCAACAGTCTTCTTTATTCTTTGAATCAGATAAATTTTATACGACATTAAAGAAAATCATAATCAGATATTCAAAAAGAGTACGCAGACACACCTAAGGAGAAATTTCATCTAAAAATTATTAACGACTCTATTTAAAATTAATAATAATAAATAATTATACAAATTTGAAGTATCATCAAATAAAAAAGTTTTCTATATTTATGTGAAATTTTAAGTCAATTAAAATAAAAAAATGAAAAATCTTCTTAATTATTTCAAAGAATACTTAATTGTTATGTCAAATGCTATTTTATCGTCTCTTTCTCATTCTCGTATTCATAAGAATAATATTTTTTTTCATCTCTTTTATTTTTATTTTTGTTTCATTCTCTATCAATTGTCTTTGTCTTTTTTTATTTTTTTAATTATTTAATGATTCTTTTATGACATAGATTGAGAAAGAAATTTTTAATAATTTTGATAATAAAGTGATCATACAACGCTTTCAAAAAAATAAATACTTATCAAAACCAATTGTAAATTACGATTATTGCAAGAATTTATTATTTTATGAAATTATTTTTATTTAATTTTTACTCTATTCTTGTTACCTATAAAAATTTTACATGAATTATTATTATATATTTTTCTTTCATTAAATAATATATTATTCTATACAATATTTTATTTTATTTGAATTGAGTAAAATAATTTTTGTTGACCCCACCGGCTCAATCTTCTGGTATTGCTCCTAAACCAAATTCAAATAGATGCATGAGCTAGTAAAAAGAAAAAAATGTAGATCCAGAGAGTCAAGTTAGAAAAAAAAGAGTCAATAAATTAGATAGGGTACTGCATTCACTACAATCGACAATTGGATGGGTGAGTGTTGTAATCCCACATTAGTAATAAGCAAGGAGAAACAACGGGAAGCTATTTTGGTGGAGTAATTCCAAGCTTAATAATTGGACTTTACAAACAGTCTTCAACACTCCTTAGATTAGAGAAATTTCACAAATTTCTCTCATTTTTTTGTTTCTTCAATCTACTGAAACATCGAAATACCCCTCTCGTTGTCCAAACTTCAACTGTGCATGGAAATTTTGATGAGATTAGGTTTCCTTTCGCTGAAGTGAAGAATCTTGCTTGTAAGCTGTTGATGGGATATTGTAGTGACCAAAAGATCCAACTGGAGAAGGGATGGTATAAAGTGTTCGGAATCACTTGAATAAACAAAAATGTGATTTCATTGAGGAATTTCCTCGTCCAAGCCCTGAAGTTGTCTCTTTCTTAATACTACCTTGATATAATTACTTGTACCTAAAATTACCTTGTTCAAACGCAACCGCACCTCCAGTATCACCCGCAGCTCTGGTTATAAACATAGCTGTCAAAATCAAAAACCGAAAATCGAAATCTTTCATTTTATGGAAAATTGAATTGAATTATAATATTCAATAAAAATTTTAAAATTAATTAAAAATAATATATATTCTAAAAATAATAAATAATATATCACAACAACACGTTTTAATAAATATAAAATTATCATTTAGTTAATGAAAAGGATGATTTATAATAGAAAAAAAATGTTTTTATTATATTATGTGGTTTTAAGTTATAAATGATGAACTCTTGAATTGTAAAAATTAAATAATAAAAATTATATTAAAAAGTCAAAATATATTAATATAAAATATTATAATTTGACAATTATAATTAAAAAAGGAAAAAAATGAAAAAAAAAAAGAAAAAAATAATTAGTTGAAGAAAAATAACTAAAAAAAATTTTTATGTGCACGTTTCACAGTAAAAACTAAATAAAAAAATGAAAATTTGAAACTGCAGGGTATAACAACAGTCCAATATTAGTGCTGGAGGAAGAAAGAATATGTGTGTTTCAGTTGACAATACAAATGAGATATATTTTCCTCATTGAATATTCAAGCATCTTGAACAAGGAGAAGAAGTTGGACTTCACGGAATTGATAACGAAGAAGACGACCAGAGAGCAAAAAAAATAACAAAATGATGTCGGTGAGCTTGTGGGGCATACAAATTGATTTTTAAATCGGCCACCAATGAGCAGAGTGGTAGAAATGCTGCAAGAGAGGCTCGAGTTACTGCTCATCCCACCAAAACCATAATTTTCATCCCTTTCAAGCTCAGCCAGGTTCAAAGTCTTGAATTTTTCTTTGATAATATTGCACTATTTCAGAATAATCTATCTGTTGGTTTAAACTTTTTTTTTTTGTTTGTTTAGTGATAATTGTTCTGCAATTTGAAAAATTATGTAGCCCCTGGTTCGCTATATAATAATAATAATTATTATTATTATTATTATTATTATTATTTATATACATTTAGCTCCAACTATAATTTAAACTTATAGGCATGAAAACATCTCCAGTACTATTAAAATAAAGTTATTAGTTATAATTATTACTTAATATTAATACCTATCAAGCTAGAAGATTTTTCTTTTAATATTGTCACGTGGCATTTTAAATTTTAGTGCTACCACATACACACATATATAAAGCAAAGAGTTATTCCCAAAGAAATGACACGTAATATTTTTCTTGAAAAACTTGCCATGCGTCACATTTCATAAATACTCTCATTTATATTAATTATTATTTAATTTTTTTATTTTCTTTTTAATTATCACTATTATTTATAATATTATCTTAACATTTATTATTTAAATTATTTTTTTTAATTTAATTTTTAAAAATTAAGACCTTTTATATTTAAATTCAATATTTAAAATTTATTTATATTAATTCATAAATACTAATTATTATTTAATTTTTTTTATTTCTGTTTTAATTATTATTATTATTATTTATAATGCTATTTTAATATTTATGATGTAAATTATTATTTTCTTTAAAATTTAATTTTAAAAATTAAGATATTTTATAATTAAATGTAATATTTAAATATTATTTATATTATTTTATAAATACTAATTATTATTTATTTTTTTATTTCTCTTTTAATTATTATTATTATTATTTACAATACTACCATAAAATTTATAAAATAGTAGTAGTGGTAGCAAGGTGAGGTAGTGTTGGTGGTAATAACCAAGTGGTGATAAAGGTGAAATTGACTAAGTGGTGATAACGATAGTTAAGTGGCGGTAGTAGTGATAGCCATGGTGGTAATAGGATGGTGGTAGTAATGGTCATGGTTGTGATGGTGGTAGTAATGGTGACAGGGTAAGGGGTAGTGGTGATAGTAACAGTGGTGGTCGAGTAGTGGTGGTGGTGGTATTGTTGATAACAAATAAAAAATCAAAATGATATTTGCATATCATATAGTTATTTAGGTTAGATTTCTTAGTCATTCTGCCTTTTTATTGATTAATTTTAGTTAATTTCATTGGTTATTTAATTAGTTTTTCATATTTATTAAATTTAGTTTAATTTGTGAATTCTTGTTTCGTAGGCTAAATGTTGTTTTTGTATAATTAGAGTCAATTGCATGTTTGAAGAATGAATTCCAAGTCCAAAGATACCAAAAATGAAGTTTAAAAATTGCTGAATTTGAAGGCTGCTGAAAATTGCATAAGAAACTACATAGCATGTACAACCCGCATCTAAAAAATAGAGAAATTGTTGAATACTATCAAAAGTTGCACAATTTCTTGCATAAGGTGTGCAACTGCTTATGTGAGAGCCTAGGAAACAGGTACAACTCTGCTTAAAGTTGCACAAGATCCTGTGTAACTTGTGCAACTACTTATGCACAAATCCGAAGACCAATTTCAAGGTTGCTAAAAGTTACACAACCTCTTACACAGTTTATGCAGAAAATTGAAAATTATTCAGAGTTGCCGAAAGTTACACAACCTCTTGCATGGCCGTACAACTGCTTATCTAATGACACTAAAGAATTCTTAAGCTTGTCGAAATGTGCATAAGGACCTGCATGGCCATGCAAATTTATCTTCACCCATCCTTATCAGACACAATTCTGCACAAGATCTTGCATAAATACCTACACAACCTATGCAATTTTACTGAACTCAATTGATGTAGCATTTTTATACATGTGCAATGACTTCACACAATACTTGTTTTTAGCCTATTCTAAGGTTTTTGGTTAGGAGGTATATAAACTTCCTTTCATCACTTTTTACTATAAGAAGAAACGTTTGAAGAAAAAGTAGAGAGACAAAAAAGAAGAACACCATACGTGCAACTAGGATTTTGCCTTATTCTTCACTATTTCTCCATGCTAAATATTTGGGTTTTTCAGTTTTAGTTTATTTTTCATATTTTATTTCTTCTCCTAAACAGAATCTCTTATATTAAATATGGATTATGAGTACTTTTCTTATATTCTAGAGTTGGGGATGCAGCATTTGGGTGATTTTATGGATTTAAACGAGTTAATCCCAATTTAATGAAATTTATGAGATTTTTTGTGTGCTAATTGACATAGTTAGTGTAGGGCTCTATTGAGTTATATTCTTAATATTTGATTAAAAAACTAAAAGGAGAAAATCAAGTGATAGATAATTAAGAAATTAAACTTAATTAACTTAAATTTAGAAATAAATTAAAGATTAAGAGGATTTTATGAATTGATTAAAAATTTTAATGGGTTTTAGTTGATTTTAATTACTGCAAAAGCATGATTTAATCAACTAAGAAACCCTTTTTTTTCACTCGAAAAAAATTTCAAAGGAATTCAGAATTGGTACCTTTTAAATTTCACTGACGATAGGTCTAGCAGCAGCCGGGAGCCACCGGAATCAAGTTGAAAGTGACACTTTGCGTCACTCTCTCTCTCCTCTAAGATTGCACTAAATCTTCACCTGATGGGGTGCTGCAGTCATCTTTCAGTTACCTGGTGGTCACCTGAACGGCTGTCATTGCCTGGGTGGGTTCCGGAAGTGATGGTCACGGGAGAGAGAAGAAGATGGGGGAGGAAGGAGTAGTGGCGAGAGAGATGGGGTTTCTGCGTTTTGAAATTTGTTTTTTTTTTTTTTTTTAAGCTTTTAATTACATAATAAATCCCTAAAATTTTTTTTATCTTTTCACTTTAGTCCTATTTCTCTTTCAATTAGGTCCATCTCTAAAATAACTCTCTTAAAATAAGGTTTAAGTAATCAACATAATAAATTTAAACTTTATTAAAATATCTCAAGTAACAAATGCTAAAATATTTTTTTTCTATATTTTATAATAAATTAAACACCACAAACTAATAATAGTAATAATAATACATGTAAAATAATATTTATTTTAAATAAAATATTATTATAAAAAATATTAATTTAACACAATGAATAAAATAATAATAAATTAATAATCTAATTAAAATGATTTTATATAAAAAAATTAAGTTATTATATAACTGTTAGGTAAAAAATGTCATAATTTATAAATAGTCAAGTTTTTTTTATTCGTTAATGACATAAGAAAGAAACATAAACGAAAGCATGAAGTGTGTGCTCTAAACGGTGATGTATTGGATTTTGACATGATTAACTAGTAAAATAAATATGGTAAAAATTTTAAAATTATATAAATATTAATTAAAATTTATGTATTTAAATATATGTGTTGGGTTTATATCATATGATTTAGATATTCGTTAAGAGCTTTGGGCGCTCATTGAATATTCTAATTTCTAAATGGCCGAAGTCCAGGCTGACTAATCCCTCCTCTGGATAGCCCAGCCCACAATGACAGCAAAATTCCAGTCTTTCCAGCAATGTACCAGAGGCGACTGTGAGACACGTCATCGAGTTTCATTCGTGGCTGATGGGACATTGCCACCAGTTATACGGTAGAAGTAGATAGGCCCACATAAAGACAAGTGATAACAACAATTAATTTTCTAGTATGAAAGTTTCAAACTTTTAGTTTTCCCGTATGATGAGAATTTAAAAAATAAATAAATAAATGGGCAACTTATAGCATTAGAGCCACTGTTCTGACCCAGTTGACCAACTGAATCACATACCTAAACCTTTTTATTTAACTCCAATTTTCTACTCATCCTTACTAGTCAACAATGAAGTTTCCGAGTGAAAACTGAAAATCCCTTTCCTTTTTCAAGTTTACTGGCTTGTTCAGTGGATAAACAACTATAATAGGAACGTATAGTGCACAATTTATTATTAATTATATTAAAAATATCAAAATAATATTATAAATTATAATATAAATGTTATTACAAAATAATTTATATATTTTATAAGATGCTCTGATACACTAATTTTTAGTGTACTATATAATTATAAATATTTAATTATTTCATAAATTATGAAATGTAAATTTATTTTATTATGAGAGATAAATTCGTAATAAAAACTCATGCAAATTAGTAGATGTGATGAAACTCTAAAGGCCTATGGAGCAGCAGGTTTAAATATTTACTTTCGAAAATTTCTTAATAAATATTATATATTATTATAAAAACTTTTATGATTTAAATTGTTTATGATTAAACAATTTAAAATATCTAATGCGATAAATCTTATTTTAATTAATATATGAATGATTATGGATGGTATATATTTATATTTTTTTTCAATAAATAAAAAATTTATTACTTCCCTATGTATAAATTCTACTTCTGCTTGCATTTTGAATTTTATACAATAATTAAAAAAATATCTAATAATCTCATTTTTATAAAACCATATTAATAATTGATTGGATTGTTCTTTTATCTCACTTTAAAAAAATATATAAATATTTATTTTATTTAATAGAGATAAAGAGTAAAATTTAAAAATATAATTAATATTTTTTTAAATGCAATAAATATTTTTTGATAAAAAAATTAAATAAAACAAATAAAAATAGATAAAAATAATATATTTTTATTATCATAAATATAAAAATTTAAATTTATTTCGTTCCTAGGTTTTTAGAAATTTAGATCTACTACTCTGCCTATCTCATATGTTCAATAATTAGAATTCATTTATTTTATATACATAACAGTTGCACTAGACCACAAATGTCACATGTTGTCTGTTAGGAAAGCGTGGTTACATCTTAATCCTAACGTTAAAGGGATTAAATTTTCAAGAATGGTGAAAAAAAAAAATCTGAAAATAGATTAATTGCAGATAGAAGTTAATAATAAATTAAATAATCGACTAAAGGCAATATATATATATATATTTCCATGGATTTTCAGGAGCATAGTTAGAGCCTTAGAGGCACAATAATTGTCGCCAGCAGTTAAAAGTTAAAAATATATTAATTGATGATAAAATATTTAGAAATTTAACAAATGAAATTACAATTAGATTATAGAAATGATTAATAAGGATATTTATATATTATATTAAAATTTTACTTATTAATACATAATGAATCTCTTTTTTATATAATTGCTATTTTTAGTACAACATAAACACAAAATGCATATTAATAAAATAATTATGCGAGATTCTATGGTAATTTATTTTTAATAAAGTAAATATTTCTTTTTATCAATAACCATAATCGATAAATAGAACAAATCACATCCTATATCTAAGAGCACAAAATTATAAAAAATAAAATATAATAAAAATAAAATAAATCAATAATTATATATAGATGTAATTTTTAAGCAATAATATGTTTTTGATATTCAATGCATTACAAAATTCTATACAACTCAACTCAACTCAACTAAACCTTTATCCCAAAAATTTGGGGTCGGCTATATGGATTCGCTTTCTCCACTCTAAACGATTTTGGGTTAAATCCTCAGAAATATGTAATGTTTCTAGGTCATGTTGTACTACTCTCCTCCAAGTCAATTTAGGTCTACCCCTTTTTTTCTTTCTATCCTCTAACCTAATGTGCTCTACTTGTCTAACTGGAGCCTCCGTATGTCTACGCTTCACATGATCAAACCACCTCAATCTCCCTTCTCTCAACTTATTTTCAATTGGCACCACTCCTACCTTTTCCCTAATACTCTCATTACGGACTTTATCTAGTCTAGTATGGCCACTCACCCACCTTAACATTCTCATCTCTGCAACTCTTATCTTAGACGCATACGAATCTTTCAGTGCCCAACACTCACCACCATATAATATAGCCGGTCGTATGGCTGTACGGTAAAATTTTCCTTTCAACTTATTGGGAATCTTACGATCACATAAAACTCCCGTGGCACGTCTCCACTTCAACCATCCGGCTTTAATCCTATGACTAACATCCTCCTCACATCCCCCATCTACTTGAAGGACTGAGCCTAGATATTTAAAGTGATTACTTTGGGACAGTACCACTCCATTCAAACTAACTCCTTTCCTATCACCAGTTTGGCCTTCACTGAACTTGCAATGCATGTATTCTGTCTTCGTTCTACTTAACTTAAAACCCTTTGACTCTAGAGCACTTCTCCAAAGCTCTAGCTTTTTATTGACTCCTTCTCATATCTCATCTATCAGAACAATATCATCCGCAAACAACATGCACCAAGGAATACTCTCTTGTATATGTTTCGTCAATTCATCTAAAACTAATGTAAAAAGGTAAGGGCTTATGGCTGATCCTTGGTGTAATCCAATTGAGATCGAAAAATCTCTTGTGTCCCCTCCCACCGTACGCACAATAGTAGTTACTCCTTCATACATATCTTTCAACACTTGTATGTACCTAATAGATACCCTCTTTTATTCTAACACATTCCATAAGACATTTCTTGGAACACTATCATAAGCCTTCTCCAAATCAATAAAAACCATGTGTAGATTTTTCTTCACATCTCTATATTTCTCCATCAAGTTTCTAATGGGAAAAATCGCTTTCATAGTTGAACGACCGGGCATGAAACCAAATTGATTGAGAGAGATAGAAGTATCATGACGTAGTCGATGTTCCACAACTCTCTCCCACAACTTCATAGTATGGCTCATGAGTTTAGTTCCCCTATAGTTTGAGCAACTCTGTATGTCTCCCTTATTTTTAAAAATAGGTACTAAGATACTCCTCCTCCATTCATCAGGCATTTTCTTTGAGTTTAGAATCTTATTAAATAATTTAGTTAACCATTCCACTCACATATCTCCCAAACACTTCTACACTTCAATTGGTATTTCATCGGGTCCACAGGCTTTACCCACTTTCATTCTCTTAAGTACTTCCTTTACTTCTAAAGATCTAATCTTTCTAGTATAATTCACATTCTTTTCTATTGTTCTATAATCTATATTCATGCTATTACCATTTTGACTATTATTAAAGAGATCATTAAAATAATTTCTCCATCTTTCTTTAATGTCCTCATCTTTTACTAACACTTTTCCTTCTTTATCCTTAATGCACCTAACTTGATTGAGATCTTGACATTTCCTTTCTCTCCTCCTTGCTAATCTATAAATATCTTTCTCCCCTTCTTTAGTTCCAATTTTCTCATATAACTTTTCAAAGGCCTGTGCTCTTGCTTGACTAACTGCCTTTTTTGCCTCTTTCTTTGCTATCTTGTACTGTTCATATGCCTCATTATTATCACATTTAGGTAATTTCTTATACCATTCTCTTTTTCTCTTCACTGCCTTTTGTACTTCCTCATTCCACCACCATCTCTCTTTTGAGGGTGGTCCATGTCATTTAGACTCTCCAAGTACTTTTCTAGCTAATTCTCTAATCTTTGATGCCATTTGTATCCACATATCATTGGCCTCCATATCCAGCTTCCATACTTCAGACTCGAGAAGCTCATTTTTGAACTTCACTTGCTTTACTCCTCTGAACTCCCACCACTTTGTTTGAGCTACACTATTTCTTCTGACCTTACTTGACTTGTTCCTAAACTTGACATCCAAGACCACCAACCGATGTTGACTTGTTAAAGCCTCTCCTGGAATGACCTTGCAATCTTTGCATAGAGCTCTATTTGTCTTCTTGGTTAAGAGGAAGTCGATTTGGCTTCTATGTTGCCCACCTTTGAAAGTCACTAAATGTGACTCTCTTTTTATAAAGTAGGTATTTGCTAGTATTAGGTCGTATGCCATAGCAAAATCCAAGATGCTTTTTCCCTCCTTATTTCGACTTCCAAAACCAAAACCTCCATGAACATTCTCATAACCTTGTCTATCACTTTCTACATGTCCATTCAAATCTCCACCAATGAAAACATTCTCTTCATTTGGTATGCTTTGCATTAAATCATCCATATCTTCCCAAAACTTTTGTTTACTCTCACTGTCTAGTCCTATTTATGGGGCATAAGCACTAATTATATTTATTGTTTCTCCTTCTAGTACTAGCTTTACTAGTATAATTCTATCTCCTACTCTTTTCACAGCTATTACTGTGTCTTTCAATGTCTTGTCTATGATTATGCCCACTCCGTTCTTATTTCTCTCCTTTCCGGTAAACCACAGTTTGTACCCTGAATTACCCACTTCCTTACTTTTCTCTCCTACCCATTTAATCTCCTGAATGCAAGCAATATTTACCCTTCTCCTTTCCAAGGTATCCACAAGCTCCATTAATTTTTCTGTAAGTGATCAAACATTCCAAGTACCAACCCTTATCCTCCTCCTAACCTGCTCCTTTCTAATTGGTCTCTTTCTATGATATCTTCTATTGTTTTCTATGTCTATCTTGTGTTCTGTTTCACTATCTGTTCTACTATCTGTCCTATGGACTAACTTCTTTACCCACACCCGCCCATGATGTGAGAACCCTTGCTCACTTAACACCACACCCGGGCGCCGGCATGGCACATCGCTTTCGGTGAATGCCCTACACCCTTGCATATTTCTCACTACACTCGGGCTCCGATGTAGTGCGTCATTAGTAGAGGACGCCCCAACGTTTATATCATTTGAATCTATATCATAAGGTGTGACGAAATTTTTACGCTGGTTGTCACCTACCGCAACTCTTCTCCTTTATCCAGGCTTGGGACCGGCTAAGCGCAAACTACTTAGGCGGAGCTTTCTAATATTAATTGGGTTTTGATCAAATGAATATGTGATTTCATTGATTTTGTGAATGAAATTCGTACGATGAATACACTTATAAATGAATTAATTCATAAATGATTTCTCATGCATGTTTAGCATCTTAAATATAAAAAATTGTAGCATCATTAATTCATAATATTGTAATTTAGATTACTTTGGTAGAACTACTTTAAAATTTGATCAATTTCATAGAATTAAAATATAAAATTTTAAATAATTATTATAAATTTATCTACACACATAAAATAGACAATTTTTTACAGTGACACCGCATGTCATTCTCCATAAAGAAATTGCCACATAAAAAAAATCCTCAATCATCAAAGTTGAGTTATGGGCCATTTCATGGTTTGCGCCTAGCGAAAGGCTTGGGAATTTCTAATATAATTGTTGAATGTGATCATTTGCGTGTAGTCAATATGCTTTTTTATCACGACTCAATTTCTGGGTTAAACTAGTACCAGGACTTTAGTCAATATAAGGCCTCGAAACTCGTAATAAGCATAACTATTTCTAACCCAAATGTAAAGCTTATAAATATAGTCCAATTTTAAAGAAATAAATGGATAGAGTCCAGCCATAAATTGGATTATCTAATGAAGAGCATTAACTCACCCAACCTGTAAACACAAAATATCAAAATCGGGGAAGCTCAGTTCACCTTCACAATCCTCAATATAGATAATTAATTAAATGGGAGCTTAGCCCCCTAGATCCATAGAAAATAAATATCTCAAACATCCAAGCATATCCACATAAACAAGCTTATAACTCCAAAATATTAAATTATTACAACCCTAGATAAGATTAATATACTACTGGAACATGCGAAGTTCTAGAATTTGAAACAAGGAAAATAAAAACATAATTAAGCTTTTGTGGTTAAACATGCGAGAAAGAAAGCAGATTATTCTCTATAGGTTCACCTATTACCTAAGGAAAAATAGTTGAACATGGATGAGCATTCAACTCATAGAGTAAGATATTGATTTTAAATACAATTTCTATAACTATCTAAGCCTAATACATTCCTATGTATGAAATGTAACATACATAAATAATTTCAAACAATTCAAATAATATTCATATAAAAGATAATTTGGAGCACTCACACACCCGTGTGTCACATTAATATATACATATATGGGAGCTGATTCCCTATACAGTTCTCTTAATTCTAATACCTGCCAGCAATGTTAACTCAAGCCGGACTTTCACTTAATAATCCAAATGCGGAGGTTAGCGAGATCAACTCAAAACTGTACTCACCCCAACTTATCCATATATAAGAATCGAGTCCTAGCAAGTCAAGCTCTAGCCACGACTACCCGTCCTACCATATCTATATCTACACCACACGCATGCCAACACATACACACGCATAGCTCCAAATTACCTTATGGTGACATCCACAACCAATTTCATCAATAGAATATGCAACACAAGTGCATTCCTAACACACACACACACACACACACACACACACACACACACACACACACACACACACACATATAAATGAATGCATGAACATGCATTGAATATAAATAATAATATTGAAATTATAAATAAAATCAATATCTACTCACAAATTAATCGGAGATCACTGAGGCGATGAACGAAGAGAGTTTACTCGGATCACCTAAACAATTATATTCATGATTTTTATCAATATTAAAACAAAATAAGAATTTAAAAAGTCAAAGACATTCTAAATTTATGCCAAAAATTCGACAGAGTTTTCCAATATCTAGGACCTATCCAACCTGTAAGGCAACTCAAATAACACTTCTAAATCTAATGGCCTTAAGACCACATCACAATAGCATCATACTACCTCTCCAGGGCTCGCCAAACCAGCCAAAACTAAAATAATTGCATAATTCAGCTATAAAGTTTAAAACTAACATTTTGCAAAAAAATCCAAACCAACCCCAAAAATTCTATAAAAATGCCCTGCAGTCCTTAGCAATGCTATTAGACTATTGCAAAAGGAATTATAATTTTCTGACTGTCCACGAATATTTTATGAATTTTATTCTAAGCCTAGCATTAGGCAAAAAGGACAATTTAGAGTTCGGGTTTACCTATGCCAATTTTGACACCTGAAATATGTTCAGGCTTTCTGAAAATGGTAGAAGCACTGTAATATTGACCCACTTCTAAAGTGGGTCCAACAACCCGCCTGTCTGGCCCGAAATGCAGTTCTGATCACCAGTGAAATTTCCTAGAAACGAGAACACCTACACGAAGCCCACAATACTAGGGGTTAGAATATAATTTTATTTAATTAAACAGACTCATTAAAGACCTAAAAAAATCACTGCTAAGTTCATGGGATCTATCAAATTTTCGGTATCAGAAAAATTTCAAATTTATGTCGTTCTGAAGCTCTCAACGAATGGAGCATGTTGGTGGTCTCGGAATCTCAGTAGGGTTCACGGTTTGGGAGAAATCTATCCTAAAAATAGAAATAGACTAAAATTTTTTGGACTTGATTCGCACAAACTGCCTAATGAAAATTGATAAAAATAAGTGTCTGTGAAAAGCTCTCAAGGAGTAGAACACAAAAGAAACTAGACCCAGTCCAATTGGTGGTCAGATTGGCTGAAATAGGCCAAAGAAGGTGAAGCTGCGCGTGAAGACAAGGGAGAACTTTGGGGAAGTTTTCCGGTTGACTAGAGGGGCAGCACCGGTAGGGGAGGCTGGCCGGAGATGCGCCAGCGTGTGGGGGAGCGGGGGGGTGGGGGAGGAGGAGAGAGAGAAAAAAGAAGAGAGAAGGGGAGGGGTGCCATGTGCGCGGGGAAGAGAGGAAGAAAAAGTAGGTGGGCTGGTCCGATTCGGTTCGATTTGATTCGATCGGTTCGATTTAAAATACCTAAATTTTGATTTTTACTCTACCATGCGACTCAAAACGAGGCCCGCAAATTTCAAAAAAATACAGTAAATTCAGAGAAATTTTTGAAGTCCAAATATATTTTTAAACTTGTCACGTGGTTTTTAAATTAATTTTTAAAAATCATTAAATTAATTGCCTCGAAAAATAAAAATTTAATTTTTAAAAACCTAAAAAATTCAAATTAAATACTATAATATTTAATATATTAAATTATCATAATTTACATATAAAATAATTATATAAAAATTCGGAATGTTACATTTTTTGTTCGATTAGTCCTATTGACAGTTGTGTATCTTTGGTTAAATCCATTCAGCTGCTTTTATGAAGTATCTTTCAAGCTCGGGTTCTGCATGTGCACAGGGAGGGTAATTTTGCTGCAGATTGGCTAGCAACTTCAGCTGCTTCTTATCCTTTGGGATTTGATGTTCTTAGTGACCCACTTGTTGGCCTTGTTTCTTGGCTTTCCCATGATTTAGTTGGGGTAAGCTATCCCCGTTAGTGGCTTCTGTTGTAGTTTGTATTTACCAAAAAAAAAAAATCTTTTCTCTCTCTCTTTTATTTTATGAAATTCTTTTTTTTATTGATCTTCTTAAGTTATAAATTATTTAATAATTACCCTCTTAATATTATAATAAGTAGTCATTATATATTATTGGGTAAGTTATAACAGATTAAATTTCATATATCTATAATTTTATATATTATATGCATATAATTTTTTTCCTTTGTATTATTTTTACGCTTTTTAGCTTATTAATATTATTTTTAAAATATTATTAATATTAAATAAAAATAATATTTAAATATATTAAATTTTTTAATATATTAAGAGAATATAAAAAAAATTTGATATTTAGAAGTGATGAAAATGATAATATAATATAATCAATATCAAATTATTTCATATCTTTGGTCAATATTTTTTTATTGTTATACTTTTATTAAAAATTTTCATAAAAGAAATCTTCATTAAAAAAATGAAGGGATAAAAATTTAATTTACATAAAAATTAATAATAAACTTAAAATATTATTTATTTATATATATTAAAATTTAAAAAATATATAATTTAAAATTATTATTAATCACATGTAAAAAAGCGGCTAATTTTGTAGCTTCAAATATGTTAAGATACCAAACAAGCTCTACATAAACTTTGCTTTTGGAAGCTTTTAAACCCTTAGCCGGCCCATCAAATTTTAAAAATTGTGGCTGTGGAAATAAAGGTTCCATTTGTCACTTGGCATGTAGAGGTTTTTGTCCATTATTCAATTTTCTTTTTTTAACATCATTATTTACGAGATCTAAATCTTAATTAATATCCAATTAAAAAATTTCTTACTTACATTTTATGTAAAATATATCATAACAATGTAAATTGATTGCTTCATTCATATTAAATAAAAAAATTATAATTTTTTTTTATAAAATTTGACAATTCATTAATAAAAATAACAAGATGAGTATAACATAATATTTTTATAAAAGAAAAAAATATAAGCATAAATAATTAAAATATTTTATTTTTAGAGATAATCTGAATAGAGTAGAATATCCTACTAGATAGTAATTGGTCTTTTTTTTTTTTTTTGATGACTAAAGAAATCTATTACAATACTGTCTTTTCGAGAACTTGCTACCTCTATAGCTCACAGAAAAGATTAAATCACCAAAACGTCAATAGACGAATAGGCCGCTCTACGAGATTCCATTAATAGAAGATTACTATCTATACTTGAGTCTCCAATAAAAAAAAAAATCAACTATCCATCTTGTATTTTGAATTGCGAAATAGTCCATTTAAATATTGAACAAAATAAACAAAACCCTGCCAAAGGGAGAAAAATAAAACTTTGATAATGGAGAGAAACATGACCCCAATATAGGAGAGAAAACTTTAAATCTATTCCTAAATGACATAAATCTGAGAAGATAAACTCATATATATTCCAAACAGACATAAATCTTAAGGTTTATTAAAAAGATTGAAAAAAAATAAAAGAAAAAGAAAAATTAATCTTGGGGTAGCTAGTAATGAGAAACTCACCGGTGATGACCCAAAAAAAGAGATCTGAAAGAGAAAAGGAAAAAGAGAGAGGAGAGAGGAGGAGAGGAAAAAAATTATCATTTCTCATACATTATTATTTGGCAAATATATAATATGCTAGTTTAAAAAAAATTACCATCTGACAAATTTATGATACTAAGCAATATTTTTTTTTCCACCATACGAATCATACAGTAATATAGAGAATATCGTTCTCTCGAGGATTAGGTTAAAAATTAAACTATTAAACTATTAAACTAAGATAATTTAGACATTTGATAATTGAAATAGGAGATTTGAAGAATAAATTGAATTAAATAAGTGAAAATGACAATGATTAAGTCCTAAATTAAAGTAATGGAATATCAATAAATTAAAGTAATAAAAGCGATTCTAGAGTTAGGTTACACTAATGAAGAAGCTCTGCTTATTAAAGCTCCAAACCCATTCTCATCTCCAAGAGAATCCCAAATCATGCACACCACCTTTCTTTTCTCTTGTCTCCTTTTCGTCAACCCCAAAATGGCAAGAATAAGATACTTAAATGCTTTTTGGAGAGAAGCCTTAATGAGCTTGGGTGACCTCATTCAAGTGTGGGAGTAAAATGGGTACTCATATTTTTTAATAACATAGAGCTCAGATTGCATAAGTTGTGGATTGTGTTGTGGTTTTTGTTGCGAAACTTCAACATGAATATTTGACATTCCACAAGTTGTGTAATAAACTATAAATACACTGTCTAAATCTTTGAATTCTTTTAATAGTTTTGGAAGAAAATACACAATTTGTGGGAAAATTTGTGAAATGTGTTGCTTCCAAAATAATAATTGTACATATTTTAAATTTGATTACTTGCATATTCAAGCCTTCAAATCATCATCATTTTTTCTCGAAAACTTTAAGAAGGGATTGAAAGTACATATAAACTTAAAAATCAAATAAATAAAAAAATAAATTCTAAAAATACAAAATAGAAGAATCAACAAAATAAAAGATTAAATAACTAAAATTAATCAAATAAAGGATAAAATGAATGCAAACCAAATCAGTATTCCCTATATGAAAAATGGGTGCATCACACCACATAAATTTTTATCTATAAAACAATATTTAGCCAAAAAAACTAACTTTAAATGTTGGAGACCTAAAACTAAGAGTTTTGTCAGAACACTTGCGTTGGAGTTTTTTTGTTTTTGTTTTTATTTTTTATAAAGATTAAATAATCATAATCATAACAATATAATTTTTAATAAAACCCACTTTTGTAATATTTTGATTTTAATAAATATATATTTATTTTTTAAGTAGAAAAGAGAGACTAATAAGCACAACACAAAGTATAAAAAGTAATATAAGCAGAACTTCTAACATTTTTTTATTTTTAAGAATCCCTGACATATTATTCAAGTTGGGGAATAAGTACATTAGGAGGATCCACCAAAGGATGAAGACTCAGAAGAAAAGAGGGAGCCAAATTAGCCAATAAATCCATTCAGGTTCGAATGTTTTCGTGAAAAAAATATTTGTTAATTAATTTCTGTATTTTTTTATGCTTAACACTAAAAAAAAATTGACTAATAAAGTGTATTTTCATACTCAAAGTAAAATCAAATTACTTTTAAGGAAGTTATTTTTCATATTTTTACAAAATTATTAAAATATAAAAAATTTATGAAAACATCACATACATGTATACACTCACAAATTCTGCGATTTATTTTTATTATTTAAAATTTTATTCAATATTTAAAAATTATTTTGATTATTCACATAAGTAGTTAATATTTATATAAATATATTTTTATTAAAAATACCATTACTGTTATTAATTAATATATTTTAATAGTTAATCATCTTAAATAATAAAATAAAATTAATAATAATAATTTTATTATTATTATTTATGCGTAATTAATATTATACTAAACCTATTAGACTTTTTTCTTAAATTATATAATCAAATTATCATTTATGACTCCATACTTGAATCCAAAGCTTGTGGATTTCAATCCATATCACTATACATTGTAAGAATTTTTGTTAATATTATTCAGGATTTGAAGTTTGATAAATGATGTAACACTCCTAATTTTTAAATAAGTATTTTATATGTAAATATTAATATTTTATTGTATTAAATATTATGACAATTTATTTGGAATTTTTCTGAATTTTCAAAATCAGGTTTGATTTTTCAAAGATACTAAGTTTTGTCATTTTTAGGAATTAATTAAAAGACCACGTGGCAAAACTAAAAATATATTTGAACTCCACAAATTTTTCTGAGTTTTTTAGAATTTTTTTAGAAATTTTGGGTCTCTTTTTTTGTCCCAAGGCAAAGTAAAAATTTTATTTTTGGTATTTTGAATTGAACCGGCCGAATCAAATTGGACCAGATCGGACCGATCGAATCGGACTGGCCTTCTTCCTTTTTCCCCTCTCTCCCCTGCGTGGCCCAACACCTCTCCATTTCTCCCTCCTCTCTCCTCCCCACCGCCGGCCACCACCTCCCCTCCCTTCCCCAGTCACCTGCGCACCTCCCCCAAGCCTCCCCACTACCGGCTGACGTCCCAGGTGGCCAGAAAAATCACTCTATATTCCTCCCCTTTGTGTGCGTGATGCTTTACTTTTTCAGCTAAAATTCGGCCGATTCGGCCACCAATCAGATCGGGTCTTATCCCAAACACCTTCTACTCCTCAAGAGCTTTTCATAGACACCAAGATCACAAATTTTCATCGGGTAAATTGTCCAATTTTTGCTCGAAAAGTTTTAGCCCATTTCGACTTTTAGGCTAAATTTCTCCCAAACTGAAAATCCCACGAAAATTTCGAGAGCACCGGCGTGCTCCACTCGACAAGAGCTTTGCGGCAATATAAATTTTAAAATTTTCTGACACTGAGGTTGGGTAGGAACCCCACAGCTTTAGAATGCCTATTGTCTGTAGCTACCCCTCTTAGTGACAATATAGATGTAGACATGGTTTTTCAAGGTAGCCCAGTGCAAGTGGATGGAAAGATGCTCTCGGTAGATTTGGTTCCTTTGCCAGTGATGGATTTTGATGTGATCTTGGGAATGAATTGGCTGTCAACTCATTATGCCACCCTAGATTGCAGAAATAAAAAGTTGTATTTTTATATACCTGGAATAAAAGAGTTTAGCTTTGATGGTGATAGAAGTGTGGCACCGTACAACCTAGTGTCAGCTATTAGCACTAGGAAGATGTTGAAGCGTGGATGTCAAGGATATTTGGCACTAGTAAGGGACACATCTGCTGAAAGAATAAATATGACAGATGTTCCTGTTGTCTGAGAATTCATGGATGCATTTCTAGAGGAGCTTCCAGGGTTGCCACTGGAGAGGGAAATAGAATTCTGTATAGACATTGTGCCAGGTACCAACCCCATCTCTATGCCATCTTACAGAATGGCACCAGTAGAGTTAAAGGAACTGAAGGTGCAATTACAAGAGCTTTTTAAGGGTTTCATCCGTCCAAGTACTTCACCCTGGGGTGTTCCTGTTCTGTTTGTAAGGAAAAAGGATGGATCTTTGAGATTGTGCATAGACTACAGGCAGTTAAACAATGTGACAATTAAGAATAAGTATCCACTTCCTCGGATTGATGACTTGTTTAACTAGCTATAAGGAGCGAGGTACTTTTCCAAAATAGACCTAGATCGGGTTATCATCAGCTAAGAATTCGAAGTGAGGATGTGCCAAAGACAACGTTCAGGATAAGGTATGGTCATTATGAGTTCCTGGTGATGTCTTTTGGACTCACTAATGCACCAGCGGCCTTCATGGACTTGATGAACAGGGTGTTTAGTCCATTTCTAGACCGTTTTTTCATTGTATTCATAGATGATATTCTGGTATATTCTCGAACTGAGGAAGAGCATGTTTGGCATCTGAGGATGGTGTTGCAGACTTTAAGGGAGCACTGGTTGTATGCAAAATTTTCAAAATGTGAATTTTGGCTGGAGAGCATCTCATTCTTGGGACATGTGGTTTTCGGTGAAGATATTTAAGTAGATCCCAAGAAGATTGAGGTAGTAACTGACTAGCTTAGGCCTACAACAGTCACTGAAGTGCGAAGTTTTTTAGGCCTGGTGGGTTATTACAGGTGCTTCGTGCATAATTTCTCTAGGATAGCAGCTCTCCTAACCAAACTAACTCGAAAGAATGTCCCCTTCCTCTAGTCAAATGAGTGTGAGAAAAGCTTTCAGAAGCTTAAAGAATATCTAACTACAGCCCCTGTGTTGACATTGCCAGTAAATGGTGAGGGATATACGGTGTACTATGATGCTTCCAGGTTTGGGTTGAGGTGTGTCTTAATGCAGCATGAAAAGCTAGTGGCCTATGCTTTAAGGCAACTAAAGAGACACGAGCAGAACTACCCCACCCATGATTTGGAGATGGCAGTTGTGGTCTTTACCTTAAAGATCTGGAGGCACTATCTGTATGGTGAAGTGTGTGAGATATACATTGATCATAAAAGCCTAAAGTACATTATTCAACAGAGGGACTTAAATCTGAGGCAAAGAAGATGGATGGAACTTCTGAAGGATTATGACTACACTATTCAGTACCATCTTGGGAAGGCGAATGTAGTGGCAGATGCCTTGAGCAGAAAGTCTTCTGGCAGTTTAGCCCATATATCAGTGGAAAAGAGACCGTTGATTCGAGAGATACAAGAATTAATGGATTAAGGTCTGATTTTAGATATTTCAGATGAGGGTGTTTTACTAGCCCACTTTAGGGTGAGGCCAGACCTACAAGACAAATCAGAGTTCCCAACATAGAGACCCCCAATTAATGAGAATTGTAGAAAGAGTATAGTAGGGAGAAGATGGTGAATTTGGATTTGATGCAGATGGTGCTCTTACGCAAGGCTCCAGGATATGTGTGCCAGATGTAGACAACCTTAGAGCTGAGATCATGCAAGAGGCACACTACACACCCTATAATGTCCACCCAGGCTCTACCAAGATGTAACATGATGTGAAGGATAGGTATTGGTGAAATGGCATGAAAAGAGACATAACAGATTTTGTGTTCAAGTGCTTAACTTTTTAGAAGGTAAAGTTTGGACATCAAAGGCCATCAAAGAAGTTGCAAGAGATCTCTATCCCAGAGTGGAAGTGGAAAATGGTTACTATGGATTTCGTAATTGGGTTGCCTCATACTACACATGGATATGACTCAATATGGGTGATAGTGGATCGTTTGACCAAGTCGGCTCATTTCTTACTTGTACAAACTATCTACTCTATTGCTCAATATGCTAGGCTGTATATTCGGGAAATAGTAAGATTATATGGAGTTCTTGCTTCCATAATATCTGACAGGGGGCTCCAGTTCACTTCTCGATTTTGGAGAAAGCTGTAGGAGGTACTTAGCATGCAGTTGAACTTTAGTACAACTTCCTTCTTTAGATAGATAGACAGTCAAAGTTCAGATACTTGAAGATATTCTTCGTATGTGTGTCCTAGATTTTGGGGGACAATGGGATAATCAGCTGTCCTTGATAGAGTTTTCCTACAATAACTGTTATCATTCCAGCATCGAGATGGCATCTTATGAGGCGCTATATGGCAGGAAGTATAGGTTCCCTCTGTGTTGGACAGAAGTTAGAGAGGCAAAGGTACATGATGTAGACCTGGTGTAGTACACCTCAGAAATAATTCATTTGATTAGAAAACATCTGAAAATAGCTTTCAGTGGGCAGAAGAGTTATGCAGACCCTAGGCGAAAGGATGTAGAGTTTGTAGTGGGTGACTATGTATTTCTGAAGGTTTCCCCTATAAAGAGAGTTATGAAATTCGGGAATAAAGGCAAACTAGCACCCCGATACATAGAGTCTTTTGAGATTACTGATAGAGTCGAAGCAGGAGCCTATCAGTTGGAGTTACCACCAATCCACTCTTATTTTCACCCAGTATTCCACATTTCCATGCTTAGAAAATACATACCTGATCCTTCCCATGTGTTACAACCCAACACACTAGAGTTGAATGAAAACCTAACCTTCGAGGAGCAGCCAGTAGCCATAGTAGACTTTCAGATGAGACAGCTAAGGTCAAAACAGTTCTCTATGGTTAAAGTTTTGTGGAGGAGCCAATCGGTAGAAGAGTGTACTTGGGAGTCAGAGCAGAACATGCATAGCAAGTACCCGTACTTGTTCAATATGTAATCCTATAATTTTATTCTATCTTGTGTAAAATTCGAGGATGAATTTTCTGTAATAGGAGAAAAATGTAATACCCTAATTTTCAAAAAATTATTTTATATGTAAATGTTAATATTTTATTGTATTAAATATTATAACAATTTATTTGGAATTTTTCTGAATTTTAAAATCGGATTTGATTTTTAAAAGATAATAAACTTTGTCGATTTTTAGGAATTAATTTAAAGACTAAATGGCAAAACTAAAAATATATTTGGACTCCACAAATTTTTTTGAGTTTTCTAGAATTTTTCCATAATTTTTTGGCCTCATTTTTTGTCCCAAGGCAGAGGAAAAATTCAATTTTAGGTATTCTGAATCGAATTGGCCGAATCGGATCGGACCAATCGAATCGGACTGGCTTTCTTCCTTTTTCCCCTCTCTCCTCTGCGCACCCCGACACCTCTCCTTCCCTCTCCATTTTCTCCCTCCTCTCTCCTCCCCACCCCCGACCATCACCTCCCCTCCCTTCCCTTGTCACTTATGCACCTCCCCCAAGCTTCCCCTCCACCGGTCGACATCCCAGGTGGTCGAAAAATCTCACTAAAGTCCTCCCCTTTGCGCTCACGATGCTTCACTTTCTCGGCCAAAATTCGGCCAATCCGGCCACCAATCAGATCAGGTCTTGTCCCAAATACCTTCTTTTCTTCAAGAGCTTTCCGTAGATACAAATATCATAAATTTTTATCAGGTAGATTGTCCAAATTTTGCCCGAGAAGTTTTAGCCCATTTGACTTTTGGGCTAAATTTCTCCCAAATAGGAAACCCCATAAAAATTCCAAGAGTACCGGCATGCTCCACTCGACAAGAGCTTTGCGGCAATATAAATTTTAAAATTTTCTGACACGGAAAATTCGGTGGGTCTCACGAACTTCATAGTGATTTTTTGAGCTTTAAATGAGCTTAAATAATTTTGTAAATATTTTATTCTAACCCCTGGTATTGTGGGCTTTGCGTAGGTATTTTTGTTTTGTGGAAATTTGACCGTCGCCTCGATCTGTAATTTCGGGCCGAGCAGATAAGCTGCAAAAAACACTTCAGAATCGGGTCAAGGTTATAGGCTACCCCACCATTTTTAGACGCCCTGGACGTGTTCCAAGCATCAAAATTGGCATAGGTAAACCTGAACCCTAAGTTTCTTCAGTTGTCTAGTGCCACGTTTAGATTAAAAATCCGTAAAATATTCGTGGGAGATTAGAAAATTATAATTCATTTTGTATTAGCTTTGTAATATTACTAAGGACTGCGGGGTAAAATTTTAGAAATTTTAGAGATCATTTGAATGATTTATAATAAAATGTTAGTTATAGGGACTAAAATGTAAGTTTTCAAATTTGTAAGTATTGACTGTTTTGGAGGGCCTAGGAGGGGCCACATGATTTTGATGAGATGTGGTTATGGGAATTTGAGATTTAGAAGTGTTATTTGGATCTTTTTGCAAGTTAAGTAGGTTCTAGGTATAAGGAAAACTCTGCCAGATTTTTAACAAAACTTAGGATTGTCCTTTGATTCTTTAAAATTTTGTTTTAAGTAAATATTGATAAAATTTTTGATATAATGTTTAGGTGAGTCGGGTCAGCCTTCCTTTTTTGCTCAACCACCGCAGTTGTAACACCCCTAATTTTTAAATAAATTAATTTATATGTAAATATTAGTAATTTATTGCATTAAATATTTGAGAATTTTTTTGAAATTTTCTGATTTTTAGAATCGGGTTTGACTTTTTGAAAATGTGAAATTTTGCTGATTTTAAAAAATTAATTTAAAAACCACATGACAAAACTAAAAATATATTTAGACTCTACAAATTTTTCTGAGTTTTATGAAATTTTTTCAGAATTTTTGGGCCTCGTTTTTTGTCCTAAGACAGAGTAAAAATTTAATTTTGGGTATTCTGAATCGGACCGATTGAATCGAACCAGACCGAGTCCGATTGATCGAATCGGATCGGCCCTCTTTCTTTTCTTTTTTGCTTCCCCACGCGTCCCGCTCCCTCTCTTCCCTTTCCATTTTCTCTCTCCTCTCTCCTCCCCTTGCCGCCCCACTGCCGCCCCTCCCTCCCCAACTCGCCTGAGTGCCTCCAAGGACCCTGCCCGCCATCGGCCGACACTCCAAGCCGCCGGAAAACATGCCCCAAAACTCTCCTTCGCGTAGCACGCCGCTTTAACTTCCCATGTTGATTTCGGCCAATCCAG
The DNA here is from genome assembly GCF_030052815.1 of Hevea brasiliensis. NCBI lineage: Eukaryota > Viridiplantae > Streptophyta > Magnoliopsida > Malpighiales > Euphorbiaceae > Hevea > Hevea brasiliensis. Next base: position 14,880,265 of record NC_079509.1, on the reverse strand, counting down.
CCACCGATTGATCCGGGTCTTGTCCCAAAACCCATCTACACCTAAAGAGCTTTCCATAGACACCAAGAACACAAAAATCCATCGAGCGATTTGTCCAATTTTTATCCGGGAAGTTTTAGCTTATTTTGACTTTTGGGCTAGATTTCTCATAAACCGTGAACTCCATGAAAAATCCGAGAGTATCAGAGTGCTTCCCTCGGCGAGAGCTTCACGGTAATACCCATTTCGAATTTTTTCGACACCGTTTCTTAGTGGGTCCTATGGAAATTCGCAGTATTTTTCCGAGCACTAAATGAGCTTAATAAATTCAGTAAAAATTTTGTACTAACCCTCGTGTTATGGGCTTCGTGTAGGTATATTCAATTCGAGAAAATTCAATAGTTGCTCGGGTCTACAATTTCATGTTGAGCAGATAGGCTATCGGGAAAGTTGCATAATTGGGTCAAGATTATAGGCTATCCCACCATTTTCAAATGTTTCGGACTCATCTCCAGGGTTGGAATTGGCATAGGTAAACCCAAACCTTACTTTTTCTTAATTATCTAGTGCTTGATTACGATTAAAAATCTATAAAATATTTGTGGTAGATTAGAAAATTATAATTCTTTTTGCATTAACTTAATAATATTGCTAAGGACCGCGGGGCAAAATTTTAGAATTTTTAAAGCTCAATTGGGTAGTTTTTGCAAAAGGGTTATTTGTAGGGACTAAATGATAGTTTTTCAAATTTTGGTGGTTGACTGTTTGGATGGGCCCAGGAGGGGCCATGTGATGTGATTGAATTGTGGTTGTATGACTTGTGGATATAGAAGTGTATTTTGAACCCTTTTTCAGGTTGGGTAGGTCCTAGGTATAGGGGAGACTCTGTCGAATTTTCGACACGACTTAGGGTGTCTTTGGTCCTTTCTAAACTTATATTGAGTCAAATATATTAAATAATTATAATAAAATTATTAGGTGAGCCGGGACAGCCTTCCTCCTCTTCCCAGGCGTCGCAGTGATCTCGGTTTAAGTCTGTGAGTAAAATATTAATTTTAATTATAATTTCAATATTATTATATGTTCAGATATGCCCATGCATCACTTATAAATATGTATCTATGTAGTTAAATACTAGGCATATTTTATATTGCATTCTTAATTGATGAAGTGCCATAGATATTGTTTATGGTAATTTGGAGTAGTGTGCGTGTGTTAGCGTGCATGTGGTGTGTGGTATTGGATATGGATAGGATGGGTAGACGTGGCTTGAGACACTCGGTGGGACCCATTCCTTTATGGATAAGTTGGGGTAGGCACTGCTCGAGATGATCTCGCTAGCCCCCGCATTTAGTTTATCAAGCGAAAGTCCGGCTTGAGAGACACTCGCTGGTAAAGGTTGGATTAAGAGAGTCGTATAGGGGATCAGCTCCCATATATGTACTGTTTGAACATTATTGGGTGTGTGAGTGCTCCAAATTGCCTTTTTGTTGTTATGATGTGATTTGTATGAAAATTTTGATGGTGTTGCATTCCACTCTTCAGGATGTATTAGCTTTAGATAGCTATAGAAATTATGGTTAAAATCAGTATTTTACTCTCTGAGTCTAACGCTCGCTCCTGTTCACCTTATTTTTTCAGGTTACAGGAGATTTCTTGTTGAGTTTTAACCTGCCTCTCTCCTTTGCAGGCAATTTATTAATATTTGTTATGCTTGTACAATTTTACTAAATTCTAGATTCCGCATGTGTTAGGAGTATTTTAATCAATTTGGGACTGTAATATAATATTATATTGAATTTGTAAGAACATTAAATGCATGTATGTATGCGTGTGATTGGATTAGAAGAGGGAGCTGAGCTCCCATTTGATTTTATGACATGATGAGTATGTGGAGGGTGAGCTGAGCTCCCCAAATTGTTATATATTGTGCTTACAGGTCGAGCGAGTTAAAAACTCCTCGTTGTATGATCCATGTTATGACCGGACTTTGTCCGGTTAAATTATTGAAATTAGGCTTAAAATGAGCCTTAGGATTGGGTTAAAGAATAGTTAGGCTTACTACGAGCCTTGAGGGCTTTAGGCTGGCCCAGGTCCTAGTGCTGATCCGGCCCATAGGTTGGGTCGTGACAGCAATGACTGTTCGTTAATTAGTGAGTAGATATTGATTTTATTTATAATTTTTATATTATTATTATATATTCAATGCATGCTCATACATTACTTATGCGTATATGTATGTAGTAAAAATTAGGTACGCTTATATTGCATTTGTTCTTGATGATATTGTTGAGATTGTTATTTTATGGTGATCTGGAGCTGCGTGTGTGAGTTGGTGTGTATGTGGTGTGTATATGGACATGGGTAGGATAGGTAGACGCGGCTGAAGCTTGACTCGCTGAGACCCGATCCTTATTATGGATAAGGCAGAGTAGGCACAGCTTTGAGTTGATCTCGCTAGCCCCCGCATTTGGATATTAAGAGAAAGTCTGACTTTGAGTTGATCTCGTTAGTAGAGGTTGAAACTAAGAGAGCTATATAGGGGATCAACTCCCGTATATATATATATATATATATATATATATATATATATATATATATATGTAGGGGTGAGCATTCGGTTCAAACCGAACCGAACTGAACCGAACCGAATTAAATTATAAAAACCTAACCGTAAATTTTAGAAATTGAATCGAACCAAAATGGGTGAAAAATCGAATCGAACCGAACCACTCTATTTCGATTCGGTTCGGTTTAAACCAATCGGTTTGATTTTTTATTGATTTTTTAATTTAGACTTGATTTTCAAGTTATTTGGTCTAATTTTAACTTTGGTTTGAACCTAATAACCATTAATCAATGAAATTAAACAATTAATATATATATAATTAAATATGATTCATAAATTTTTCATAAAAATAAATCAATTCAAAAATCGATTTAGTTCGATTTAGTTTGATTTGACTATATAAATTATTATTCGGTTCGGTTCGGTTTAATCGATTTTTTCTCTTCAAAACCGAACCGAACTGAAATAACCTAAATTTTTAAAATGTAAAACCAAATTGAACCGATTGAATTTTAAAACCAAACCGATTGAACAGAATTGACTCGGTTCGGTTCGATTTTTCGGTTTGAACCGAATTCTGCTCAGCCCTATATGTGTGTGTGTGTGTGCGTGTAGATGTGACACACGGGTGTGTGAGTGATCTAGATTGCTTTTGATGTGATTATGACTTGACCTGTTTGAACTGTGTGAAGGTGTTGCATTCACTTTTATGGATGCACTAGATTTAGACAGTTATAGAAATTGTACATAAAATCAATATCTAACTCTATGAGTTAAACGCTCACTCCTGTTCTCCCTATTTTTCCAGATTACATGAGAGCTTATTCTTGTGTTTTACCTGCTTTTTTCCTCACAAATCTATTAGTTTCTATTTCCATATTTTGTATTGTTAACTTTGAATTCTAGATCTCTGCATGTGTAGAATCATTTTATTTAACTTGGGATTATAAGATTAATAATTTTAGGGTTATAAACTTATTAATCTATGTATATATAAATGTGTGGATAGATGGCTTGTTGGATGAGGGAGTTGAACTCATATTTGATATTATATTGATTTGTGGATGATTGCAAGAGTGAGCTGAGCTACCCAAGTGATTTTATTTTAATATTACAGGTCAGGTGAGTTGAAAACTCCCCATTGAATGATCCATGTTATGGCTGAACTCTGTTCAGTTGATTTCTTTAAATTGGACTCAAAATATGAGTTTTATGGATGGAATGGAAATTAATTAGACTTACTATAAACTTCGAGAGCCTTATACTGATCCAAGTCTTAATGCTAGTCCGACTCATAATTTGAGTCGTGACAAATGATATACCTTTAACTACTAAATAAAACTAAGCTAGGCACAGCTTTTGAAGCAACTATGAGACTGAAAAAAAAAAAAAAAACCCTTCATTAAGATGTTATTATATAGTAACTAATACAATCATGGCTAATACCCTTAATTACAATATTTATTAAAGAACTTTCACAACTTTTACACGCACAACCACAAGGCCATCGGCTTTGATTAAACAGTCCAAGATTTAGGGCAGATGCCCTTTTCATCATTGACTATTGAAAGGACACCCTTTTCAATCAACTTGCTTCCCTTAATTATATGTAAGCCAATCCCCACCTCTTTTTGAAAAGAAAAAAAAATCCCTTGCTCTTATCCTTCTCAAGTCTCAACTCACCCTACAATATTGCTCTCTTCTCCTCTTTAACGTTATAGAAATACTATCCCCTCTCTCTCTCTCTCTCTCTCTCTCTCTCTCTCAACTGTACTATCAAGATCTCCAAATGAACCAAAACTTGTTGTTAATACCCTTCTATCCATTCATTAATCTCTTTATCATCACTTTCCTTCTCCTCGCCATAAAGGCCACAAGTGCATATGTAGATCCTCAGTACTTGACTTGCAGCATCAACAAAACATGTGGCGATGGCCAAATTATATCCTTCCCATTCTATATTCAAGACCAGCAAGAATCTTTCTGTGGTTACCCTGGATTCGATCTCGTTTGTCATGATCGCAGTCCAGTTCTCAGACTACGAGATGATAATTATATTATCCACAAAATCGACTACAAAAACCAGATTATTCGCGTCTCAAACGCCGCGTTTTTCCATACAAACACCGCTTGTGTTTCTCATCGATTCAAAAGCACATCACTACCTGATGACCGGTTCAATCTATTTCCAAATCAGACAGAACTGTTCTTGCTTTCTCGTTGCAACTCAACCCTGCTAGGAGGTAGTAATAGTGAACTTCAAAAGTACAAGGTTAATTCTTCTGTCGAAACTGAAGCTGGTCCAATTTTATCAATGTTTGATGGCGATCCTCTACTGGGTAGTGCACCAGAGGTCTGTGAAAAAGAATTGGTGGTTCCTGTGGATTCGCAAAGAGGAGAGAATGAAGGAATTGAAAGGATGCTAGAAAGAGGCTTCGTGTTGAATTGGACAGCAAGTAATTGCAGCATATGCGAAAGTAGTGGAGGTAAATGTGGGTTTAATAGCAGCACCTACCATTTTAGGTGTTTCTGCCTGTAGTTTTTTAGGCAGTAAAAACGATGAAGAAAACAAGAAATACTTGACTGCAAATGTCATTTTATTTTATTCAGCAGCAACTTGTTTAAATACAAAACTATTAAACAAAAATTCCTAAAAACAAGGGCTTATGATTATCATGATAGATTACCATGATAAACTAAACTTCTTATTGAAAATCTAAAACAAAGTGATAACAACCAAAGTCCTAAAAATATGGTGGATAATCTTCTGAAATCATATCAGATTTGCAGCTTCTAGAGACACTTCCAACACTCCTCCTTGGATTTAGAAGCTGCAAACTCCAAGTTTCTTCCTCAAATGCTCGAACCTGCTAGGTGAAAGGGCCTTAGTGAAAATATCAGCCACTTGATCCTCTCTGCTTTGCAAGAAACTGCATTCACATCTCCATTCTTCGCACTTCTCTTAGAAAAACAATTTGATGTTGAAATGTTTGGTTTTACCATGAAACACAGGATTAAGTGAGATTGCAATTGCCGCTTGGTTGTCCACTAAGATTTTTGTGCCTTGCTCTTGCTCCAGCTTGTAACTGATAAAATTTTCTTCAACCAAATAGCTTGGTTGGCCATTGCGATTCTTTAGAACGAACTTCGCCACTTGTTGATTGAGCAACAACTTCACGCTTTTGGAACACCAAGAAAAACACTGAACCCATGGTAAAACAAGACTCGAGGTACTTTTCATGTCATCCAAGGAACTGCCCAATCACTATCTGAATAACCATATAAATTGAAATTTTGTTCCTTGCGATTACTTCACACCAAAGTTAATTGTTCCTTTGATGTATCTTACAATTCTTTTGCAGCCTTTAAGTGTAATTCACTTGCACAATGCATGAATCTTGACAAAACACTCACCGCAAATGTAATGTCGGGCCTTGTTGCAGTGAGGTACATTAGACATCCAATTAATCCTCGAAAGTGAGCCTCATCAACTTTTTCACTCCATCCTCCTTGCCGAACTTCTCCTTTTGATTCATAGGAGTGCTCATTGCTTTGCAGTCATCAAGTTGAAACTTTTGAGAATTTCCCTTGCATACTTCTTTTGACAAATAAAAATTTCATGCTTCCTTTGAATGATTTCCATTCCAAGGAAATAAGACATAAGACCAAGATCTGTCATCTCAAAGACATTCATCATTTCGCTTAAAATCTTCAATAAGTGCAGATTGCTTCTGTCACCAAAAGATCATCAACATATAAAGAAATAATTAAAATTTCGCTCCAGTACTTGATGTAAAGTGTTGATTACGATAGGCTTTTAGAAAGCCTAAAGTCGATAGATGATCATCAATTCATTGCACCACACTCTTGGTGCTGCTTTAGACCATAGAGAGCCTTTTTTAGTAAATAGACTTTGTCTTCCCGCCTTTGATTACAAAGCCTTCGGTTGTTCAACATAGATCTCCTCTGCAGAAATCCATTGAGAAAGGTGACTTGACATCCATTTGGAACACTTGCCATCCTTTCAGATCGCAATGGCAAGTAATAATCTGATTGTATCAAGCCTAGCAACAGGAGCAAAAGTGTCGAGTAATCAACTCCAAATATTTGTGCATAACCTTTTACTACAAGCCTTGCTTTGTGCTTGTTCACGTAACCATCGAGATTTAACTTGGTTCGAATACCCACTTGATACCTATGACATTTCTATCATGAGGTTTTGTACAAGCTCCCAAGTCTGGTTTTTTCAATCATGGACAGCTCCTCTTGCATTGCAGTCATCCATTTTGTGTTCTTCTTGGCCTCCTCAAAGCTTGCAGGCTCACAAACCGCTACATTGCATCTCCGATATATGTCGAAAGCAATCTAGTGCCTCTAATAGGTGGATCATCCATCGTTTCTTCCGGTATTAGTTGGGGATTGAGATTTTGAATCTCCTTTGAATCTTTCCAACTCCATTGCTTGTCCTCCATGAAATGCACATCCTCGCTTACAAGGATTTTTGTTTTTGAGGTGATAAATTTTGTAAGCTTTAGAGATAGTGCTATAGCCAATGAATATTCCGTGTTACGCCTTTGATCAAGTTTGTCACGCTTGACTGAGGTACATGTGAGTAACATAAACAACCAAATATTTTAAAAATCCAAAGAAGGTTTGAAACCAAACCAAGCTTCAAAAGGTGTTTGATTGTGCAAGGCTCGTGTTGGCACTGCTTTGAATGAAAATCGCAGATTTGCGACTTAGCCCAAAATCTTTTGGCAAGATTTTTGATGAAGCATGCACCTAGCCATCTCCATGATTGAACGATTTTTCCTTTCACTCACCCCATTTTGTTGAGGAGTGTAAGGAGCGATAAGTTGATGTTCAATTCGGCTTGATGCAAAATTGTTCAAATTGATCCGAAAGGTATTCTTTCCCATTATCGGACCTTAGAACTTGAATATTACAAATGCTTTGATTCTCTACATGGGCTTTAAATCTCCGTAACATTTGTGCCACCTCGGACTTGTATTTAAGAAAATAAATCCAACACATTACGGTTAGATCATCAATAAAAATGACATAATAAAGACTTCCCTTTAGTGATGGAGTTCTTTGTGGTCCAAAGAAGATCGGTGTGAACTAACGGAGTTTTTGTGTGGCCCTCCAAGCACTTTTAGGAAATGATTTTCTTGTCTGCTTCCCAAATTGACATGCCTCACAATCATTTAAATCATTGTCAAGGTTGGCACTCCATGAACTAGTTGATTTTCTCGCATGTAAATCATTCCGAATGATGGAAATGACCCAATCTCTTGTGCAGAGATCGCTTAAGCTTGTCAGAATCGGGAAGGCACCGCTTCTCCTCCTCCATTGGATCAAATGAAAACTCTTGCTCCTCATTTTGATTTTGAACATCTCCGCCCGCTTCGGATCCTTGATCATGCAACATTTTTCTTCAAAAATAACTTTGAATCCTTTCTCAAGCAGCTGTCCAACACTTAGCAAATTTTGATTAATTTCAGGTACATAGAGAACATCAGTAAGAGTTTTTGTACCTGAGTAACTTGTTAAAACTACAGTGCCTTTTCCCTTCACAGAGATGTATTCACCATTTCCAATTTTGACCCTTTTGACCTCAGTCTCCGTCAATTCTTTGAACAGATCTTTGTCGTAGGTCATGTGGTTGGTGCAACCACTATCAATTAACCAAGATTCACTTGAGTTGCTGCTGGAAAAACAAGTTGCAACAAAGAGCTGGTCCTCTTCCTCTTGCTCGGCATTTTGTGCCTCTGCTGCTTGTTGGGGAGTTTTTGCTTTGCATATTACAGCCTCATGCCCCATTTGGTTGCACTTGACACATTTAGCATCTGGTCTCCTCCAACATTTGAGATGTGAATGGGATTTGCCACCACAATGTTGACAAGGTGGAAATTTTCCCATTTTGAAGTTGTTGCTTTTATTAGGAGCAGCAGGGTCACCATCTCCAGCCCTGTTCTTCTTGCTATTCTTTTTCTTTCCCTTTCCACCAAATTGGTGCTTTGCTTGTAAAGCTCCTTCAACTGTTCCTTCTTGTCGTATAAGCCTTCTTTGTTCAGTAGCCTGCAAAGCATTAATTACCTCTGCAAAGGTAATACTGGTAACATCCTTAGCATTTTCTAATGAAGAAATTGAGGCTTCAAACCTTTCTCTGCATTACAAGGAGTTTCTGAACAATTCTAGATTCAGGAAATTCAGTGCCAAGAAGTCTCACCTGATTTGCAATCTTAAGAAGTTTGTCAGAATATTCTTTGATAGTTTCTGACTCTTTCATCTTAAGTACTTCAAATTCTTTAATAAGATTGAGCACTTTCATTCCTTTGATCCGTTCATTGCCTTGATATTCATCACGAAGATAATTCCAGATAGCATTTCTTGATTCTAGAGTCATGATTCTAGTGAAAATAGAAGAAGAGACAAAGAATGTAATGAATGGCCTTTGCCTTTGTCTTCTTTGTTTTTCTTTCTTTGTGATGTCTGAGTTGGGCCAAGGTGGGATTCTCAGGAAGAGCAGGGATATGAAAGTCTGCTTCTTCCACAGGTTCCCAAACATCCAAGGCTTGAAGGTAGGCTTCCATGCGCACTGCCCACATTTGATAATTTTCCCCATCAAAGGCTGGTGGAGAAATTTGAGAGAAACCTATTTCAGCATCCATGGCTTGAAGGTTGATTTTAGTGAGAGTAGGGTCAGTGTTTAGGAGCTCTCAAAGACTCACAAAGATACTCACAGATCCCTTAAGAAGAGAGCTCTGATACCAATTGTAGTTTTTTAGGCAGTAAAAACGATGAAGAAAACAAGAAATACTTGACTGCAAATGTCATTTTATTTTATTCAGCAGCAACTTGTTTAAATACAAAACTATTAAACAAAAATTCCTAAAAACAAGGGCTTATGATTATCATGATAGATTACCATGATAAACTAAACTTCTTATTGAAAATCTAAAACAAAGTGATAACAACCAAAGTCCTAAAAATATGGTGGATAATCTTCTGAAATCATATCAGATTTGCAGCTTCTAGAGACACTTCCAACACTGCCCAGACCGGCCTCACGGGTGGGATTGTAAACCTGACCCTCCAGATGCAGGTGAGATTTTTCTTCGCTGTAGATATGGCTGTCAATTCATGGCATTACTTTGTTGGTAAACAATCATTTAAATTTATCAATATTTTTTTTTTGACATAGTTTCATTTATAATTACTGAAATTATAATAAAATAGTTAAAATAAATTATATTTATATATAATATAAAATAATCAAATAAATACAAACAATCAAATAATATAAAAATATAACTAATACAACATTAATGTAACTTGAATTATTTTTAATAGATTGATTAAAGTTTGAAAGCATGCAGAGTGGAAATGGGACTACGATAGGTATTCACAGGAAGAGGAAGGAAATGTTTATCAGGTGGCAAACCGATATAATGGGGGTTGTTTGGTTGTTTGGTTTATCTCATCAGTGTAGCTGATAGTTAATACACACTCAAATACGGGTGAATTAAAATATTTGATAAATTTTAAAAAATAAATTTGATAACTGATGTATAGCTGATATAGTACCTATCAACTTTAAAACTTAAATATATTTTTAGAATTATTTCTCATCGGTTATTAATTGATAATTAATTTATTTTATTTTTTATTTTGATAATATTTTTTTATTTAATTTAAAAATTAATATTATTAATATTTTTATATTTTTAATTTATAATTTTAATATTTTAATTAATACATTTCAATTTTATTAAAATATTTTTTATTAACATAAAATATAAAATATTTATTTATATCTAAAAACTTAAAATTAATTATAAATTTTTTTTATTAATAATAATAATTACTTTATTATTTTATTTATATTTTTAAAGTTATTTAATTATTTTTAAAAAAATTTAATTATTTTTTTATTTTAATAATAAAATAAATAATATAATATAATAAATTAATAATTTTATATTTATTTTAATAATATAATATATTAATTTAATAATTATATATTTAATTTAATAATAAAATATAATAAATTTATTATTTTATTTTTATTTTAATAATAAAATAAATTATATAATATATTTATTTATTAATCATTTTATATATAAATAATAATAATTAAATATAATTTTATTAAATATTTAATATAAATCAATTATTATTAATTATCAACTATTAATTAATAATAATAATTATCCATTAATAATTAATTAACTACTACATACAATAGTTAAACTAACTATATCCATAGATGTAACAGAGAGATCTTAAAATCCAACTTCTAAACGCCCAACCCAACTCCAACCCTAACTAGGACAGAAAAACACAGCAGATATAGCTCTTAATGTTGTCGCCTCCACAAACTATCACCGGAATGCTTGAACACTGAGGAGAGAACTGGACCAGACTAGCCCTTATCTACCATCGAAAGTGATAGATCAAGCAAGGATAGGATCCAAAAAACCAGAAGAACCAGAGATTCAAGGGTGGACTTTAGGACAAGGAAGTGAGAAAACAGAGTACAGGAACTAGAGAGAAACAGTCCGCACCGTTAAAGCCTCGAGGGCGTTGGTAACTTTGATCGATAAGCGTCCCAATCGCGCTATACCCTTCTAGCCACCAATGATCGAAAAAAGACCTTCATGCCTCTAAATTAACAACCACACACACAGGGCAAAACAAACAAAAACTTCTTTACTCAGCACCTACATCTGTAAGAGGATCAATAAACACACTAAGAAAGCATAACAGAACCCATAGCAGGCCTAAGAACCTCTCCCTTCAGCGCATGCTACTACACCAGACAAAATCACAAATATTTACATCCCCGCCTAGCGACGGGGAGGGAAACTCACCAGAATCGGGTAGTGAAAGAGGCTTTCCAAGCAAAGGAAGCCGTCGAAAACGGTAAAGAAAAGGTCTTAAAATCCTAGATCTAAAAGAAAAAATTAGGGTAGGAGAGTTTCTCTCTCTAAAAGACAAAGAGGTAACAAATACTGATGAGGGCGTGTTATTGGCAAATATGGCATGGGGGTTTTAGCCTAGTGATGAAGTATTCGTCTTATAAGAAGACAAGAGATTCAATAAATTCAATTTCTTGTAACTTAGGTCTAGACCTTGCATAGAAATTTTCTGATATGAACCAACCCCATAAGAATCCACTACTTTACCAAAGAAATTCACAAATCCAAATAATTTTAAATTGGGTTTTGTGCTTTTGTGTTTGTTTGATCCCAAAGGTTAAATACATGCATTCAAATTCTTAATTGTATAACCCATAGTAGAATATTTGCAATTTGTGTTTTTTTTTTTTGAAAATTACTTTGTTGAGATTTCGAAGTTCGCAAATTTTTTCAGCATAAGTTCAGGGTTTTTGTTCAACACCATAGTTCTTTGTACATTCTGCTGCAGGAAAGAACAAGTTGGGATTGAGGCTAGGATTGGCATTGGGTAAGTCAATAGCTAAAATTTCTCTGCTTTATATGTTTGTTCTTAATGCTTTATTTAAACCTTTCCATATTTAAATAACTTTAGTTTGTTTGAAAATGAAATATACTTTTTAGCTTAATTTTTACATTAACATTACCTAGTTAATGCTTAATTATCTAGAAAATGATGTCACAATGAGATTTTTTTTCGATTCTGAGACACCTATTTCTATTTCCATTTCATTTGCAAGTGAATTAAACACGCCTACAATAACTTAATTGAATGGTTTTGTTCATACAGTGCCTCATTTTTGTTTGTTTGCCACAGGCAGTGCAATTGTAGTTCTTATTGTGATTGCAGTCTGTTGTCTTATTAGAAAATTGAAATGCGACTACTCCATTTTCTTTTGGAAGAAGAAAACAAAAGAATATAGAAGCATTGATGCCTTCCTCAAGAACCATGGACCTATAACCCTGAAAAGATATAGTTATACAGAAGTGAAGAAAATGACAGAGACCTTCAAAGAGAAACTAGGCTAAAGAGGCTATGGATGTGTGTTTAAAGGCAAGTTACCTGATGGTCGTCTCGTGGCAGTCAAGGTCTTGAAGGAATCAAAAAGTAATGGGGAAGAATTTGTTAATGAGGTGATTGTCAGCCTTTTAGAATTTTGCTATGATGGTCCCAAATGCGCTCTAATTTATGATTTCATGCCTAATGGATCTCTTGAAAAGTATATATATAAACAAAATCCCTTGAGAACTAATCATGAATTGGGATTGGAAATACTACATGAAATTGCAATTGGCATTGCTAAGGGGTTAGAATACTTGCACCGAGGTTGTAATACAAGGATATTGCATTTTGATATAAAGCCTCACAATATTCTTTTAGATGAAACTTTTGTCCTAAAATTTTAGATTTTGGTCTGGCTAAAATATGCCCTGAAAGAGAGAGTATCATATCAATGATGGGCACAAGAGGGACTATTGGATATATTGCACCCGAATTATTTTATAGAAATTTTGGTGGAGTATCTTATGAATTTGATATTTATAGCTACGGGATGCTAATGCTAGAAATGGTTGGAGGAAGAAAAAACATTTGCTTTGTGGAAGATGATAATACTAGTGAGATTTATTTTCCAGATTGGATATCCAAGAGTCTTGAACAAGGTGAAAAGATTGGACTATTTGGGATCAACGATGAAGAGGAAAATCAAATAGCAAGAAAAATGATCCTAGTGAGTTTGTGGTGCACACAAACGAATCCCTCAAACCGTCCTTCAATGGATTAAGTTGTAGAAATGTTGCAAGGAAGCATTGCATCCTTGCCAATTCCACCCAGACCGACCTTGGTTTCCGCATCAAGATCACTTCCGCGCGAGCAACGATAAATTCTTCAACTTCAACAACTGGCATAACAATGTGAGTCTCCCGAGTAAAGAAATGTATGCTTCTTTGAACTCTATATAAGAGCTTGTTAGTCTCTATTGCCCTCAGTGATTGCTTAATTGGTTGCACCCTCTCTTTATGACTCAATTGTATTTTTTAAGGAAAAACCACTGGAATCATAATGTTTTCAATTTCACTTGATAATTTGTTTCTTTGTCCATTAATGAGTTAGTACTAGAGATTTGAGTTCTAAACACTGCCTTCTTACATGGAGTTTTGAATGAGGAAGTACGCATGGAGCTTCCACTGGTTTCGAAGCCACAACAATAAATCAAGTCTGCAAACTTTAAAATGTCTATATATGGTTTGAAATAGGCAAGCAGACAGTGGCGTGCAAAATTATTAGATGCTCTCATAACAGGGTTTTTAGCAAGCTCCTTCTGATTCGTCCTTGTAAGTCTACTGACTCAACATTCAATGCTCTACTTATTTATGTTGTTGATCCTAGCTAGCTAGTAACGATATTTCATAGATTCAGCAAATAAAAGTTTATATTCGTGACACTTTCAAAATCAAAGAAATAGGTTGATTAAAATGCTTTCTGGGAATTGAGGTTGCAAGGTCTTTCACAAGCATTAATCAATCACATAGAAAATGCACTTTTGAATTGCTTGCAGACATTGATTTTTTGGGATGTAAGCCATCCCAGTCTCCAATGAGTTACACCAATTAAACTAAATTAAAATATATTATCAGTTATCAGTTAAAAGAAAATTGAATTTAACCAAAAACAAAAATATTCATTAGTTATCAGGTATGACTGAACTAACTAAAAAAAAATATATATATATATAATATATAATTTATATTATTAATTAGTAAAATATTAATAAAAATATATTTGTTTTTGTTTTTTATTTATAAAAAATAGATATGATAGATTTTTTTAATATAATTTAAAAATTAAATATTATTAATAAAATAATATAGATGCTAATAAATTACTTATCATTAATACATAGTTGGGGCTTTATCTTTTCTTCAGTTTTGTTGTTCTAATTGATGACCAAAGTTGGATTCAAATCATAAAAAAATCACAGTTTATTACGTGTCACACATTTATTCTTTTTTAGAAACCAACTTGTATCTAAAGTTTACTGTCCCTACTAATCTAGATTTATGCCAGGCAGATCTACAAACGGAGGCAAAACACTCCTTACTAAGTTTTAAAGGTGTTCTATATCCAAAACTCGAACTTGATATCATTAGTCAAGAGAGAAGAGACCCTTAATATTCTATCTCACCCCAGATTATGTGTCGTGTATATTTCATTGATAAATGGTATTTTAGTTAATTAATATTTTGTCATATAAAATTAAATTTAATATAAATATAATTAAAAAAAATTCATTAAAATTATAGAGTCCAATAAAAAAGAAAATTGTAGTATTTAAAATCTTAATTTTCAAAAGTTGTTTGAAAGAGTAACAAAGAGGACAAAAGAAATAAAACAAATGGTGCAGAGGATGATAAAATTTAACAAATATTGACATTTGAAATAAATAATAAAATAAAATTAAACAAGAGAATTAAAAAAAAATTATGTAGAAGTAGAAGTTTTTTGCAATTTTAATAAAGGGAAAGTGCAAAATAAGAATTCTATTTTTACATACTTTTCATTAAATTTTTGGATAAATTTTTCCCATCATTCATTAATTTATGAGTTATTTTAGGATCATCCCCTAATTTTAGTTTATATCATAAATATCTTCAAATTTTAATTTAAGTAACCTAAAAAGTCTCTAATTAAATTTTAATATTTTATATATCTTCTTTCAATTTAAATGAGTGTAATGACTTCTCAATTTTAATTTATATTATAAAAATTTTTAAATTTCAATTTAATATATAAAAAACTAATTATTAATTATTTTTATTAATTTCCGATTAACTGAGAATAAAATATCAATATCCGTATTATTTTTCTTTTCTGCTGAGTCGTGGCGGACCAAAACATACGCTGCAAGAAATTTCACAAGGGTACCCCACCTTTGCTCTTTTTTCCTTAAAGTCTATATCCCCAAGTCTTGCATGTCAATTTTCCAAGTCAACTGACGTGTTTACCATCTCCATAGCCGTATATTGTAGAGGGGTAATAATGAAAGAGAATTACTAACCTTCTTGGTGGTTCTTTCCTTTCAATTGGTTCATGGCTGCTTTCTCTTTGATTCTTCTCTTTGCATTCTTTCTCCCTCTTTTTCCTTTTATCAAGGGTTGTCCATCTGTTCCCTGTGGAAGACTCGGAATGCTCAATTTCCCTTTCACGGACACATTTGGATTTGATGAGGGATGCGGTCCCTTTGTGGTGGATCATTGCAAAGGAAAGGAAATTCCGAAGATCCAGTTTGATTGGCGACCTGGAAAATGGTATCAAGTCGAAAGCATCTTCCCAATTGAAGAAAATGGGATCCAGTTATCGACCAACATTTCGGTTACTGACATAGAGCTCCAGAATCAGTTGAATTCCAGGAAATGTGAGTCCTTCAACAATCTGAGTCTTCCCAATCTCACATACGCATCTTTTCAAATTGACTCCAGTCTAACAACCATATACAAATGCAACCACTCTGTAGATTTTCCAGAACCTTCTTTTAATTTTATTAGTTATACAGAGTGCCCCAACTTCAAATTCTATTATCCTAAGAAGGATAATGCAAGTATACCGAGGCCTCAGCCTAACTGCTCAATTGTGCAGCTCCCACTAAACACAAACAATGATCATGACGACATATTCCGAATGTTAGCTGCTAACTTCTCTCTTAATGTAAGCATACGGCTTGATTGTTACCACTGTCATTTACGTGGTGGAGAATGTAAAACCAACAATGGAACAGTGAAATGTATTGGTGGTCCTCAGCCACTGCCTCCTCCAGAAAGACACAAAGGTACAGTGCAGGCATATTTCTTTAGACAAGATTCTAAATACAACTTGCACATATGTTCCCTGTAGTTTATATCTTCAACTTTTTGCATCTATATCCTGTATGGTTTGTGATAGTTTAATTTAGTTTTTTAAATAGAAAGCAAAATGGATTTGTTGCTCAATTTTTAAGGATCAGAGTTTGACTCTGGTGGCCACATCACACAGGAGATTTTTTTTCCCCCTTTTTGAATCCTCTAGTATCGATGTGTATAGTCTTCTCTTTGCTGAATAGAGAACAAGAATTTTAATGCAAATATTCGAAATCTAACATGTGATACCTTCTTATGTACTTATCACAATACCAAAAATAAAAATAAAATAGTTCTCTGCTGCTTATTAGCAGGTTTTGATCCAGCCTCTCTGCTTTCTCTTCTTATTCGTGAATATTTTATTAAACTCTTGGCATATATACATTTGCCAATTTGAATTTGGCATTTATTTAATATTTAAAACTAACACTATAGTTCTTTGTACTTATGTTGCAGGATCACGATGGAAACCTGTAGGTAACATACTTGCTCACTTCTCAAATAATTCTTTTTCAACATTCATCAGGAACTTCCCAGCATTACATTTAGGGGAGGAACTAGAAATTTTTGTTTGAGGGCCAATATAGTAGTAAAATTACATGTTATTGATGATTGTCAATTGATTTACTTAATTTTATAAAAAAAATTTAAAAATAATATTATATATAATATTTTAAATAATTTTTAATAAATTTTCATTAAAATTAATAAAAAATATAAATTAGAGTCAATTTTATATTTTGAATTAATGCATTTAAAAGAGTTGTAGTAACTATATAATTTATTTTTCTGAAAAAATTAAATAATTTATTTATAAAATTTTATTTTTAATAGTTTAAATAATATATAAAAATCTGAGATTTGTAAATATATTTTATGTTTTAGTTATATATATAGATAAATTTTATTAAATTTTCATTAAAGTTAGTAAAAAAATATAAAATTGAAGTCAATTTTATATTTTGAATTAATATATATAAAAAGAGTTGAAGTAACTATATAATTTATTTTTGAAAAAAACTAAATAATTTATTTAAAAATTTTGTTTTTAATATTTTAAATAATAAATAAAATCTGAGATTTATATAAAAATATTTTATGTTTTAGTTTTATTAGTTAGCATAGATAAGAAGAAAAAATATTCTTAATTTGTAATTATCATTTTTATTTTTAATGTCTTAAAAATAATTATAAAATGTTATATCTATACTACAATAAAACAATAAAAATTATTTTAAAGGACCAATAATTGAGATAATATATATATATATATATATATATATATATATATATATATATATATATCTGTGTGTGTATATAGGTTTTAAGAGCGTTGAGGCATGGTCCCACTAGTCCTCCTCGGCCCCTGATTACATTAGTTTCTTCCATGAATTTATGTTAAGTTGAAAGTTAAATACTGTAATTCTAGGTATGATAAGGTATTGGATGTGCTACTATCACTATATGATAATAATTTTTTATGGTCCATTGGTAATGGCAACTTTCTTCTGGCATCGATATAATAAAAGAAAATATGGTCATCACTAGCTAGTCAATTAATGGGTATGTGTTTTTAATCATACATTTGTAAGTTTCTTCAAATTTGTAATAAGCTTGTTAAAATCCCGAAATGACTCTCTTGAAAAGAGATCATTTTCCTAAAAAAATGACGGTTTTTATTTTGATCAGGTTTTCCATTGATTAATTTTTATTAGCCTCTCAAATGTCAACAAATATAGAAAATGCTTTTTCAGAAAAATATTATTTAGAAGTTTTTAAATTAATTCATGTACATATAATAGATAAGATTTCGTGAAGAAAAATGATTAAGATTTACATATTATTCGCTTAGTATTGTCGTTGCTCTTTTTTTCTTATTTTAAGATGCCAATTTGACATTGCATTCATCATTCAACTTTAAAGTTTTGAACTAACACCATAATAATTTAACTCTGTTTGCAGGATTCAAATTGAAGCTAGGGCTAGGTATTTGACTTCCTGATCAACAACTCAATTTCTCTTTTGCATATATTTCTCAAGAATCTTAACATCCAATGGAGAATTTCTATTATGATGGTTTCTTCTACATTATTTTTTTAATCTCCTTTTATCCATTGTTGCAGCCCTCTCAGCTTCTGGAATTGCACTTCTAGTGATAGTCTTTTGCTTCTGTAGAAAGTTATCATCCAAATACTCCATTTTCTATTGGAAGAAGAACACACAATGCCATCAAAGTATTGAGGCGTTTCTTAAGAACAATGGAGTGATGTCACCAAAAAGATACAAATATACAGAAGTTAAGAAAATGACAGGATCCTTCAATGACAAACTAGGCCAAGGAGGTTATGGAAGTGTTTTTAAAGGGAAATTACCTGATGGCCGTCTTGTGGCAGTGAAGATTTTGAAGGAATCGAAGAGCAACGGGGAAGAATTTATAAATGAGGTTGCAAGCATTAGTAGGACTTCCCATGTCAACATTGTTGCTCTTTTAGGATTTTGTTTTAAGGGTTCCAAACGAGCACTAATCTATGAATTCATGTTTAATGGGTCTCTTGAGAGGTACATATATGAAGAAAATCCCTTGAAAGCTGATCGTCAACTGGATTGGGAAACATTACACCAAATTGCACTTGGTATTGCTCGAGGATTAGAGTACTTGCACCGAGGCTGTAACACAAGGATTCTGCATTTTGACATAAAGCCTCATAACATTCTTCTAGATGAAACTTTCTGTCCTAAAATTTCTGATTTTGGTCTAGCAAAAATATGTCCTAGAAAAGAGAGTATCATATCATTGATGGATGCTAGAGGGACTGCTGGATATATCGCACCTGAAGTATTTTGTAGAAATTTCGGAGTGGTCTCTCACAAGTCTGATGTTTATAGTTATGGGATGTTAGTGCTAGAAATGGTTGGAGGAAGAAAGAATATTTGTGTTGCTGTTGATAATACCAGTGAAATATATTTTCCTCATTGGATATTCAAGCGTCTCGAACTAGGAGAAGAACTTGAACTTAATGGAATTGATAGCGAAGAAGACCACCTAACATCCAAAAAAATGGCGTTAGTGAGCCTGTGGTGCATACAAACTGATCCCTCAAATCGGCCACCAATAAGCAGAGTGGTAGAAATGTTGCAAGAGAGACTCGAGTCACTACCAATCCCACCAAAACCATACTTGTCATCCCCTTCAAGGTCTTCTCTAAGATCAACAGCAAGTTCCTTGATCTCACAACAGTAATTGTACTGATTCTGAGAAAGTAAAAAATACTTATCGCTGGCAATTTTGAGGCTTGATAGCTGCTTACTAGGAATGTCTTCTGAAAATGTAACATAGTCTGGGAATAGGCTTGTTATGTCAGCCTGGTTCAAAGTCTTCTCATTGCTATTCGGTAATGGTTGCAAGATGAATCCATAATATTGCTCTATTTCAGAGTAATCTGTTGGTTTAAACTTTTTTTTTTTGGGTTTGTTTAGTGATAATTGTTCTGCAATTTGAAAAATTATTTAGCCCTGATTGGCTATATTATTATTACTCAACATTAGTAAAGTATACCCAAATTTTAACATATATACAAAGTATATAATGATAATGTGTGAAAAATATAATTCTAATGCGGGAGCTTAATATCTTCCTCTACTTTTATTATCAGATATATTTAGGCTCCATTAAATAAAAAAATATATATAATTTTAATAATTTATAAATTATAAAAATAAAACAACATATTCATGCTTACCCTTGTTTGTTTTATTGCCATTCTTAACTTGCTACAAAAGTGAAATCTTTTTTCAGTTAGGGGTACTTGAGCACTAAGCCCTTCACTTACAAGTTGCAATATTTTAAAGTAAGATTTTATAAAATAAAGTTTATTAAAGTAAGTTTTTTCATAATTTTGAAATCTTTTTAATTTTTTAGTGATTGAAAGAACATAAAGATTTTTTTAAGTATTTGAAAGTTTTAAAGGAAAATCTTATTAATTCATTAATTTTATTGATTGAAAAATGAAGATTTTTGAAAATTTCAAAAATATCTAAAAATCATATTTTAAAAAATTTTCCACCCTCCCTGTAACACCCTCACGGTAGGTTGTCCGTGCGTTCTACTGTTCCGATAACTAATGTCTGTCTGGACAGTCAGGATGTCTGGAACTACATTTAAATGATAATGTGTAGACATAAAATGATGGAATAAATGATAAGAAAATATAAGAAAAAGTAAGAGAAAATAAAAGAGATAAAGTGCGATGTGTGACCACTTCGGGAAGTCACTGCGTAGACAGTTGATGACCCCAGGACCACGGAAAACCCTAGGAAATAATTTTCGAGATCTAATTAAAGGTTTATTGAAGTACAAATGACATTAAAAATGTTAAAGAAAAATTTAGTGAATCGGTACAGGCGAAAACGAAAATTTAAGAAATCGGCGGATCAGGAATTAAATCGGTATTACCGAAAAAGTCCGAATATGACCCTAAGAGGGGCATTTTGGTCATTTGACATCTAGAGTTGACTTTTGACCTAAATGTCCATTAAAATTAAGTGGTATTAAATTTTAAAAATCACATAAAAAAATAAAATTATATATAAAATGCAATTAACGGAAATAAATGGGTATAATTTGAGATAATTAAAAGTTTGATTATTATACTAATTAAACTAAGGTTAGTGGAGGTATATAAAGCACATATGCAATTAAACTAAGGTTAGTGGACTTGTATTAGCTAATTGTTTCCATGTGTATTATGTTGACTTTGACCAATTGAATTAGGGTTTTACATTGAATATTGAGGACTTGTGTAAACTACTGGGAATTTACCAAATTAAGCTTTGATTGATGGTAATTTAGAAGTGCCATGTATGTAATTTGAAGTTTTGGGAGTTGGAGGAATGTAAATTGGGAGTGTAATTTCCTTGCAGGTTGGGAATTTATTGAATTCAGTATACATTTTGAGCCATAACTGACCTTGTGTGACTCCAATTGGTATGAGGCCAATTGGAGGTGAAATTTAACCTAAAAAACTCCAATTTTTATGAAGAAACTATGTCCAACTTCTGCCTAAAAAGTGACTAAAAGTTTGTCCTAATCTGGATTGCCATTTAGTGAACCTAGAAAATTGACCAAATGAACAGTGTTCCTTCATAATTTGGTCATATCTCACTGTAGATAGATCCAAATGATCTGAATTTTATACCATTGGAAAGCTTAGTCATAGAGCTACAACTCTTGTGAAGACATCAAAGACCAAAAATGCCATTAACCAAGTCATATCTCACTGTACATGTGAACCATTGTATTCAAAACATTTTTTCCTTTATTATTTATTCATTTTATGAATTCTATTTGTGATGGGCATATAAGCCCTAACTACCTATTCACATCAATTAGGTGGTTTACTTTTAATGTTTCAAGCAATCCATGAACATTTCATGGATTTCAAATTTATGGCCTTAATTTCCCTTTAACAATATAGTTCTTACACTTTGTGTCTTTGTATTACTATTCACATTACTATTCACTCAAATTATTGACTTTTTAATATATAATAAATTTATTGAACCTAAATTCACCAAGATACCACATTTTGCATTCTAAAGTTGTTGGTATTGGTTGCCAATACCATTTCAAAGCTTAGTGTTAGTTATTTTACAATTTTCAGATTTCAAGCACTAAGTTTACTGTTCCATTGGTCATTTGTACAGTAGAAATTTGATAAAATTGTCTTCATGAAAGTTGTTCCTTATTGTGTCTAGTTACATTTCTTCTTTTGATTCACTCCATTTAGAGTTTTGTAGCTCAAGTTATGACCTAAATACCATAACTGGCTGGATTGTAAATTTTCCAGATTTTCTGGACAAAACCAAATCTATAGTGTTTTGTACACTGACTGCAGGTTAGTTTTTGAACATGTTATGGTCAAAATTTGGGTTTGATTTCTTCATAAAAGTTGTAGGTCTATGTCTCAGCTATCTGCTGGTAAAATTTTAGGTCAATTGGACCTTTCTACACTGAGTTATGACTAAATGAATAAACACTATTCATTTAGTTATTTTGCCCAGGTAGAATGCAAGTCACCCGGATTAGGGTAATTTTGAGGTCAACTTGGTTTGGTTTTCTAGGCAGGGTTTCTACACGAAAGTCGTGTCATTATGTGTCTAGTTTCATGTCCAATTGGCCTTGCACTAATTGAACCTACACAACCCAAGTTATGGCCAAATAACCATAACTGGTTCATTTCCTAATTCTGTCTCTTTAATTAGGCAGATTTTGGCATTACCTTTTTCCAATTTAATTGGACATGTTGTAGTTACTTTTAGGCTTAGTGTTCTTCATATAATTTGTTTCCCTATGTCTTATAGTCACTCAAAAAGTTTAATTACAATTTTCCAAGTTTTGTAGAACTAATTATACCAATTTAATTGACCTAGACTCCCGTACCTTGTGTCTTCCGGGTCCAGGTTCAAGTCAGTGACTGCAAGTGGATTTTTAAGGTTCTTACGTTCATAATTTGAGGAAGGTTTCTAAAACAAAGTTGGGGCCCTGCGTCTTATGTTTCTGGAAAGGTATGGCTCATCCCAAATGGAGTTGTCTAGTGAAAGATATGCTATAAAAACTAATCCGAGGTCAGATGAAATTGAGCAAATTTCCAGGTTTGGATGTACCAAGTTCTTTTAAGCATTTGACCTAATTCCTTTGGGTTCTGGGTTTTGGCTAAAAGACTAATATTGTAGGTCTATGTCTTATAAAACGTTTTCCATTGGTTTCATTACATTTGGATTTTTATAGACCAAGTTATGGCCATTTTGCCAAAATTGGTCGGATGAGCTTTAGTCCAGGAAATTCTGGGCAAAATGGTTCTGGTCAGTTTGGTGACCTCACTTGCGCCGGCAATTTCATTTGGTTAGAGGCATTTTTGGGCTTGGTGTTCTTAATGAAAATTGTAGTCCTATGTCTAATCTTTCTAATGACACAAAAATCAGGTCATTTGGACCTGTCTAGAGGAAGTTATGGCTTCATTTGGTCAATTTTCTGGGTTCAGTATTTAGATTTCAGAATTAGACCAGTCAATTGGTCAAGTTATGGACAGAATTTGGGCAGTATTTCTTCATGAAAAATGGGGTATTTTGAGTCTAGTTTCACCTTCAATTGGCCTCATACCAATTGGAGTCACACAACTTTAGTTATAGGTCAAACAAGACCCTGGACTCATAGGTCCGAATTTCCTGCACATGAAACATCACTTCCAATATTCCATCCTCCTTACTCCCAACTACAGTTTATCACTCATAACACTTCAAATGATCAACAAACAGCCTCAACAAGATCAATCTCAAGCCATATCACCAAGGTAACAAAATTAACTCAAACCCTAACATGTATAGTTTGCTTCAATTTTTTTTTCATTTCATTACTTAATTTGTTGTTCTAACAAGAAATAAAGATATAAAAGAGAACAATAAGGCATTAACCTCAATTGATCACTCTTCCAAGTTTCCAAATCTTACTTTTCTTCTCTTCTTTTTGCTGCCTAGAGGTGTTCTAAGGTGTGAGGATCAAATTTAGTGAAGTCAAGTTAGGGATTTATGGTGATTTTTCAAGAGAATTTCTAGTGAGAAGTTTGCATGAAAATGGTGTGAGGAAAGAAAAGAGAGAAATGGTTGAATGAAGGAGATGAGATGCAGATTGATGTTTCATTTCATCCCATTTTATCTCTTTTTAATAACTTTAAATATGCTTGTTGTGTTGTGATTGGTGGAGGCCTTCTTAATGACATCATGTGATGTCAAAATTCCAATTTTCTTCATTTTTCTTTTTTTTTCTTTTCTTTTCTACTCATTTTCAATTCAATTCTCACACCTTTATCCTCACACCTTGGGCAGATCATAGGCAGCAAGAACAAGGGGATTTGGTGAAGTTTTCACAAGGTTTTGGAAGTCTTGGTTGAAGGTAAGTGTCAATTTTCCATCCCTTTCTTAATTAAACTTTGAATTAATGTTGTGATGAGTTGAATTGTTGAGAAATTTGAAGAATTGGATGAGTGTTTGATGGGGCTCAAATTCGGCAGCCATGGAACCAAAAGGGGTTTGATTTATTTTCACATGTAAAGGATGGGTATTGATGTTGATTAAGGTATTACATGTGTTATTAAATTTATTTCATGTGTATATTTGAAGTTAGTACTTTGAAGTAGGGTTTGAATAATTGTTGAAGGTTTTGGATAATTGATGAATTTGGTAGCCTTGATGGACTAAGAAGGTTAATAATTCCATGAATTTAAATGTTAAATTATGGTGTTGATGGATTAGTGGAAATGTATTGTATCTTACTAGTTGAGGTTACTTGTATTAACTAATTGTTTCTATGTGTATTATGTTGACTTTGACCAATTGAATTAGGGTTTTACATTGAATATTGAGGACTTGTGTAAACTGCTAGGAATTTATCAAATTAAGCTTTGATTGATGGTAATTTAGAAGTACCATGTATGTAATTTGAAGTTTTGGGAGTTGGAGGAATGTAAATTGGGAGTGTAATTTCCTTGCAGGTTGGGAATTTGTTGAATTCAGTATACATTTTGAGCCATAACTGACCTTGTGTGACTCCAATTGGTATGAGACCAATTGGAGGTGAAATTTGACCTAAAACACTCCAACTTTTATAAAGAAACTATGTCCAAATTCTACCTAAAAAGTGACTAAAAGTTTGTCCTAATCTGGATTGCCATTTAGTGAACCCAGAAAATTGACCAAATGAACAGTGTTCCTTCATAATTTGGTCATATCTCACTGTAGAGAGGTCCAAATGACCTAAATTTTATACCATTGAAAAACTTAGACATAGGGCTACAACTCTTGTGAAGACACCAAAGCCCAGAAATGTCATTAACCAAGTCAAATTGCTTACTTAAGTAGGGACACCAAAACTATCCAGAATTGCTAGATAAAGGCAAACTGACCAGTTTTGGTAAAAGGACCATAACTTGGTCCACAAAACTCCAAATGACATGCAATCAGTGCCAAACTTTCAATAAGACATAGACCTACAATATTAGTATTTTGACCAAAACCCAGAAATCAAGGGAATTAGGTTATTTAACTATGTCAAGACAGTCGGTTATAGGTTATTTAGGCAGTGACAACTATTAATGAGATTAAAAATATATTGAAACAAAGTATAGGAATTGAGTAATCAGACAAAGAAGGAAAAGAAAGATTGCAATAAAATAAATATTCTCAAAGTTCAATAAAACTTAAAATGATGTTTAAGATCAGGATAGGATCAACCTATAAAATGCTAGGAAGAGTTGATACTATAAATTTTAAGTAGCCTCCAACTAATCCATAACTTATTTAGTATACATTTTCCTTATAAGTATTACAATTTGGAAATTATTACTTTTATTTGTATATTATATTTTCATTATATTATTGCACCACTAAGCAAAAATGCTTAGCGTGTTGGATTTTCAATCGCGTAGGTTCTGGAGATAAGGAGAAAGCCCAGTGGATATTGAACTGGGAGTTTGAGATTTTGGATCTGCATTTGGTAGGGCCCACTAGGCCATGTTTGTTATTTTTGGTGTGTTGTGAATATTCATTAAATTTTATAATATAAATTATGAATTTATGGAATTACAATTGTATATGATGTAAATTATAACCTTTTGTAATAAATTGTATAGTGATGTAAATTAATGAAATTTGAGAATTTCATGTATAAATTGACTATGAATGGATGAACATCTGAATGAATTTGATGGCTTGAAATTGAGTAATGTTGATTGGGATTTTAAATTGAAATTGAGAATGTTGATGAGTACATGAATTGATATGAAATTATTTTAAACAGGTGAATAGTATAATACGTCAAATAGTAATAAATTAGAGGAAACTCTGTCAGTTTCTCCGGTAAAATAAATCAATCTGGATTTAAATAAAATTAAATGTAATAACAAAAAATATAATGGGATAAGTTAAGATGCTCTGACACACTATATGGCATACCTCACATACACTGTAGATGAATAAAGAGTGTTACACTCTCAAATATAAATTAAAGGTTCTTAAACTTTGAAAAATCTCTTATTACTTTAAAAAACCTTCTCCTAGATAAAGGGGGAAAAAAATACCATGAACTTACTTCCTAAATTTCACATATATCAAGCAATTCGTTCATAATAATCTTAGTAAGACTTTCTCTAACTTTATAATGTAAGGGCATTCGCTAATCAGCCATTCTTCAATATCAATAAATTATTAGATTGATAACAGTTTTCATTTTAAATATTCATCTATAATTTACAAAATTTTTCTTTAAAAAAAGGCTACGTCATGTGGTTTTGATACTCCTTATGAGGTTTGGGTGCTCATTAAATATTCTAATTTTTAAATGGGCGAAGTCCAGGCTGACCAATCCCTCCCCTGGATGGCTCAGCCCACAATGACAGCAAAATTCCAGTCTTTGTAGCAATGTACGAGAGGCGACTGTGAGACATGTCGTCCAGTTTCATTCATGGTTGATAGGACATTGCCACCAGTTATACAGTAGAAGTAGAAAGGCCCCACATAAAGACAATTGACAACACCAATTAATTTTCTAGTATGAAAGTTTCAAACTTATGGTTTTTCCCTACGATGAGAATTGAGACAGGCCCGTTATCGCATTAGAGCCACTTGACCAAAAGAATCACATACCAAAACCTTTTTGTTAAACTCCAATTTTCTAGTCGTCCTTACTAGTCAAGAACAAAGTTTCCGAGTGAAAACTTAAAATCCCTTTCCTTTATCAAGTGCGTTTACTGGATAAACAACAATAATAGGAAAGTATAGTGCACAAACACAGAGCTAACCTTATACCTTGGCCAAATCTAACTTAGAAATGGATATTTTGTCTATTTCTAAAGCCAGAATATAAATAAAGGAAGAATTAATTTGGTTTTCTTGCACTTTAGAAATGGAAAATTGTCTGTTTCTAAAGTAAAAATAAAGTATAGATTTGTTTCTAAAGTTGTAAAAAAAATAAAGAAAAAATTAAATTTGGATTGCAATTTAATATCAGACACAATCCATTTTTACAATAGAAATAAATTAATAGTCTGTTTCTAAAATTGCCATAAAAATTAGAGAGAAAATTAAATTTATATTGCAATTAGTGGAAATAGATCTTCGTCCATTTCTAAACTAGTAATAAATTTATTGTCTCTTTATATTTGCAATAAAAATTAAGAAAAAAAATTATTGCAGTTTATAATCAGACTGTATGCCTATTATTATATCAATGATAAAAATTAAATAGAAAATTCAATTTTGTATTACAATTTAAACAAGAAATATGTGTCCATTTCTAATTTAGAAATAAATGCTCCATTCCTTTCTGCAAAATGCTCCATCCATTTCTGTATTTGCAATAAAAATTAGATTAAAAAAAAAAATTAAATTTGTAGTGCAATTTAAAAAGGACTTTCCAGTGTGTATTGAAATTATAGAAACGAATTCTAAGTCTGTTTTCAAATTTAGCATATAAAATAAATGAAAAATTAATTCGGATTGCTATTAAGAAATGGATCTATGCTTCAAAAAATAGAAACTAGTGTTCGTTCTTAAGTTACAAATTTCAACTCCGTTTTAAATGGTTGCAAATGTTTTCACCATTTTTTTGCGTGCGAATTAGAAGTAGAAATTGTTCCTTTTCACTAATCCGTGCAAATCCTGAGTGGATTGACCGATTCCTATTTTCAATCCCTTTCAAATCTTTTTTTTTTTTTTTATTAAAGATAAATTACTGTCATTTCTAATTTCCATTTCTAATCCTAACAATTCTTGAAATGCTTTTTACAAAATAAAAATCCTCAGTGCAGTGAATCAATATAATAAATAGTGTCTTGATAACTACAAAAATTGAATAAAATATATGAAAATTTTATAATTTGTTATAAAATATAAACAATACAAAATAATGAAATCATGGAAAATGAATAAAACATATAAAAATTTTATAATTCAATTGTAATAAATCGTTATACCTTTGAGAAAAAAAAAATCGTTATACCAAACAAAATTTAAAAATAAAAATTAGTTTCCTCTTCAACTCGAGTCTTTCTACTCTTGGTATGCAATATATATATATATATATATATATATATATATATATATATATATATATATATTAATCTAGAAAACCTAGCAGAAATTTCATAAAGGTTCTTACCTTTCTCTTCCTTCCTAAGCGATATAAATAAGCTGAAGTTAAATTTATTATTGCTTGATTTATTTAGAATTATGAGTTGATTTATTTATGAGCTTGTCAATTGGCTCATTTATAAAATCATAAATCAATTCATTTATGGGCTTATGGGTCAACACATTTGAATATAAATATATTAATTTATATATTAATTGTGACAAATAATAGGATAATTAAATTATAAATAATATAATTATTAATATAAAAATATAATTAAAAATATATAACATTATAAAATATATATAATTTATATATGGTCATTAAATTTATTATAAATGATAATTAATGAAAATAAATTTTTTAATAATTTCACTAATTAATCTTGATGAGTCAGAGTTTGAGTTTACAAAAACTTAATAAGTTAAACGCGAGTTTAATTTGCGAACTTAATAGATGAATCACAATGCATTATCTCAACCTTTAAATCCAAGCACAAATTTCGTGAAAATTTAAATATCCGAGCCTGCTCCCCTACCTTCCTTAAAAGTCTATATTCCTAAGTCTTCCATGTCATATTTCCAAGTCAACCGACGTGTTTAGCAGATAAAGACCATCTCCATAGCCATAAATCGTGGAGATGCATGTAATAATGAAGAAAATTAGAGACCCTTTTGGTGGCAGTATCTTGCTTTTTCTTTCTTTTCAATTGGGTTTGGGCCTGCTTTCTCTTTGATTCTTCTCTTTGCACTCTTTCCCCCTCTTTTTCCTTTTATCAAGGGTTGTCCACCATCATTTCCCTGTGGAGGACTCAGTCTGATCAGTTATTCTTTCACTATGGACAAATTTGGATTTTACGAGCGGTGCGGTCTCTTTCGCTAGGAAGACTCGGTCTGATCAGTTGCCCTTTCTCTGTAGACTTACCAGATTCTTATTTTAATTTTACTGAGTCCTCTACTCAACTATTCAATTGTGCAGCTCCGCTAATTTTTATAGTTTATCTCTAAATTTTACTTTATATTTTATTTTTATTTTTTAATTTTATTTTTTAATTTTAATTTGATACTAAAAAATTTTTAAATTTAAATTTTATTTTATAAAATTTCCTCTAACATATTATAACAGGTTTTTATTTTAAAAAAAATAATGAAATTATACTTTTACTTCTTTCCCTCTCACAACTCAACTCAACTCAACTCAACTAAGCCTTTATCTCAAAAATTTAGGGTCGGCTATATGAATTCGCTTTTTCCACTCTAAACGATTTTGGGTTAAATCCTCAGAAATGTGTAATACTTCTAAGTCATGTTGTACTACTCTCCTCCAAGTCAATTTAGGTCTACCCCTTTTTTTCTTTCTATCCTCTAACCTAATGTGCTCTACTTGTCTAACTGGAGCCTCCGTATGTCTACGCTTCACATGACCAAACCACCTTAATCTCCCTTCTCTCAACTTATCTTCAATTAGCACTACTCCTACCTTTTCTCTAATACTTTCATTACGGACTTTATTTAGTCTAGTATGGCCACTCATCCACCTTAACATTTTCATCTCTGCAACTCTTAACTTAGATGCATACGACTCTTTCAGTGCCCAACACTCACTACCATATAACATAGCCTATCGTATGGTCATGCGGTAAAATTTTCCTTTTAATTTATTGGGAATCTTACGATCACATAAAACTCCCGTGGCACGTCTCCACTTCAACCATCCGGCTTTAATCCTATGACTAACATCCTCCTCACATCCTCCATCTACTTGAAGGACTGAGCCTAGATATTTAAAGTGATTACTTTGGAACAGTACCACTCCATTCAAACTAACTCCTTCCCTATCACCAGTTTGGCCTTCACTGAACTTGCAATGCATGTATTCTGTCTTCGTTCTACTTAACTTAAAACCCTTTGACTCTAGAGTACTTCTCCAAAGTTCTAGCTTCCTATTGACTCCTTCTCGTGTCTCATCTATCAGAACAATATCATCCGCAAACATCATGCACCAAGGAATACTCTCTTGTATATGTTTCGTCAGTTCTTCTAAAACTAATGTAAAAAGGTAAGGGCTTATGGCTGATCCTTGGTGTAATCCAATTGAGATCGGAAAATCTCTTGTGCCCCCTCCCACTGTGCGCACAATAGTAGTTGCTCCTTCATACATATCTTTCAATACTTGTATGTACCTAATAGATACCCTCTTTTGTTCTAACACATTCCATAAGACCTCTCTTGGAACACTATCATAAGCCTTCTCCAAATCAATAAAAACCTGTTGACTCCATGACTTCTTTCCCTCTCACATTAAATAAAAACCTGTTGACTCCATGAGTTCAAATGAGCATAGATTTTGATGATAACAAAACTCAACTAGAATCAAACTAACCTTGTTTTAAGTATTGTGCTTCTTTAAGGATAAAGAAAAAGATTCATGGAGTTGATGATGAACTTGTATTTTAAAGAAAGGTTGACATCCTAAGATAACACAAGATAAATTAAAGACAAAGAAGAAAGAAAATGTTACCTTCCAAGCTACATTGAAGATCAAAATTGAAGGTACATAGTTTAGAAGTTAGTTTAAACTTTAAGGATTACTTGTAAAAAGATTTGAGGAGTAGAAGTCAATGATACTTATTTTTAATCCTTCAAATTCTTATCCTAAGTTTTCAAAACTTGTTTTTGAATCATCAATGGCCTAAAAGTATTTTATTATAATTTGGTGTAAAGTTTTAAAGTTTTCAAAGTTATGCAGAAAAGTTTTCCTGGTATGCTAATGTAACACCCTAGGCAAATCCCACAATGACAAAACACGGGAGAGATGCTGGGTTTATAAGTTGGTGGTTCGTAACCCCTATAGACGCGTTTTAAAACTGTGAGAGCTTCGGTCCAGAGCGGACAATATCACTAGTGGGCCGGGCCATTACATTTGTGGTATCCGCTAACTAGTTTGCTACTGGTTCTGGTATGATAACTGGTTTGCTAACTATCTCAACTTTGCACAACATCGCAGAAAATGATAAAATAACGACTATTTTCTTAAAATTTGAAATTGTAATGTTCAAATGAGTTCTCAAACGGTCAGAAATGATCCAAAGTTATAAATATACTTACCCTTGGCCATTTTGTACTCAATGAAAGTCTCTCTACTATTCCTAACCTTTTAAGATCATTAAAGCTTTCATTCAAAGTGCTCAAATTGTTTTTATTGCTCAACACTCACTACCATATAACATAGCCGGTCGTATGGCTGTACGGTAAAATTTTTCTTTTAATTTATTGGGAATCTTACGATCACATAAAACTCCCGTGGCACGTCTCCACTTCAACCATCCGGCTTTAATCCTATGACTAACATCCTCCTCACATCCCCCATCTACTTGAAGGACTGAGCCTAGATATTTAAAGTGATTACTTTGGAACAGTACCACTCCATTCAAACTAACTCCTTCCCTATCACCAGTTTGGCCTTCATTGAACTTGCAATGCATGTATTCTGTCTTCGTTCTACTTAACTTAAAACCCTTTGACTCTAGAGTACTTCTCCAAAGTTCTAGCTTCCTATTGACTCCTTCTCGTGTCTCATCTATCAGAACAATATCATCCGCAAACATCATGCACCAAGGAATACTCTCTTGTATATGTTTCGTCAGTTCTTCTAAAACTAATGTAAAAAGGTAAGGGCTTATGGCTGATCCTTGGTGTAATCCAATTGAGATCGGAAAATCTCTTGTGCCCCCTCCCACTGTGCGCACAATAGTAGTTGCTCCTTCATACATATCTTTCAATACTTGTATGTACCTAATAGATACCCTCTTTTGTTCTAACACATTCCATAAGACCTCTCTTGGAACACTATCATAAGCCTTCTCCAAATCAATAAAAACCTATTGACTCCATGACTTCTTTCCCTCTCACATTAAATAAAAACCTGTTGACTCCATGAGTTCAAATGAGCATAGATTTTGATGATAACAAAACTCAACTAGAATCAAACTAACCTTGTTTTAAGTATTGTGCTTCTTTAAGGATAAAGAAAAAGATTCATGGAGTTGATGATGAACTTGTGTTTTAAAGAAAGGTTGACATCCTAAGATAACACAAGATGAATTAAAGACAAAGAAGAAAGAAAATGTTACCTTTCAAGCTACATTGAAGATCAAAATTGAAGGCACATAGTTTAGAAGTTAGTTTAAACTTTAAGGATTACTTGTAAAAAGATTTGAGGAGTAGAAGTCAATGATACTTATTTTTAATCCTTCAAATTCTTATCCTAAGTTTTCAAAACTTGTTTTTGAATCATCAATGGCCTAAAAGTATTTTATTATAATTTGGTGTAAAGTTTTAAAGTTTTCGAAGTTATGCAGAAAAGTTTTCCTGGTATGCTAACTAGTTTGCTACTAGTTTTGGTATGATAACTGGTTTGCTAACTATCTCAACTTTGCACAACATCGCAGAAAATGATAAAATAACGACTATTTTCTTGAAATTTGAAATTGTAATGTTCAAATGAGTTCTCAAACGGTCAGAAATGATCCAAAGTTATAAATATACTTACCCTTGGCCATTTTGTACTCAATGAAAGTCTCTCTACTATTCCTAACCTTTTAAGATCATTAAAGCTTTCATTCAAAGTGCTCAAATTGTTTTTATTGCTCATCATTGGCTTACCTACTCATCTCTTCTTTATAGATTCTGTTGTATTGAGTGAGATTGAGTTTTAAATACATTCTTAGCATTTATGAGAGGTCATATAAGCACCTATTGAAGCTTGATTGTGAAAAGTGTTTGGGATAACACTTGGTAGAAGTGTGAAGCTACTTGTAAAAGCTTTGATGTGAAGATTTATAAAGTACTTTTGTCTCTTGCCTTTAAAAGAGAATATTAGTGGAGTGAAGACTCAAAGTGGAATCTTTGAGAGAGTAGATGTAGGCTAGTTAGGCCGAACCACTATAAAAATTTAGTGTTCAATTTTCTCAATCCTTACTCTTTAAATTTATGCATATTTATTTATGATTGAATTATTTTTATGAAGTTGAGAATTAATACTGTTTACTGTCAATACTACTACAAACTGAAAAATTATGTTTACTGTTGAATCTGCTGATATATGATATAATTTGCCTACTGCTATATTTGCTGTCAATTGATATATTTTGTTTACTATTATGTTTGCTGTGCTGTAAAATTTTTACTGAGGGCTAATATATTATGTTAGATCAGTATACTGAATGCTTATGAGCCAACTCTGCATAAATTAATTATTTGAGCAGTATCACACACATTTTACAGTAGAAAAATTAGGTTGAACTAAGCTATAATTTTTTAAAGGTTTTGAACAAGAACCAGAAAATTATTTTAAGTCCAATTCACTCCCCTCTTGGACAAATTTTGGGACATCAATTTGGTATCAGAGCTTTTCTCTTTTGCTTGAGGATTAAACACCTTAGAGTGATCTGTACACATGGCTGGTTCATCCAGTAACTCTACTAGTATACCTGTTCCCTTAGCAAAAGGTTGTTCAATCACTAAACCACCACTTTTTAATGGCACAAATTACTCTTTTTGGAAAACTAAAATGAGAAACTTTATACAATCTGTTGATATTGATGCTTGGAGAGTAATTAAAGATGGTCCTTATATTCCTTATAAAACTAGTGAAGGAACTATGCAAATTCCTAAAGCTGAAGTTGAATTTGATGAAAATAATTGGAAGAAAATTTCTACAAATGCCAAAGCTATTAACATTCTTCATTGTGCTCTTGATATTAATGAGTATAATCGTATTTCAGGTTGTCAAACTGCAAAAGAAATATCGGATAAAATAGAAGTCACATATGAAGGAACCAATGTAGTGAAAGAATCAAAGGCAAACCTCCTCATCCGTGATTATGAGTTATTTGATATGAAACCTGGTGAAACTATTGCTGAAATGCGTACCAGATTCACAGATCTTGTCAATCTTCTTAAGGCTCTTGGAAAGAAAGTTGAGGAACAAGAACTCGTAAAGAAAATTTTAAGATCTCTTCCAAAGTCATGGGAAGCAAAGACCACTATTATTCAAAACACCAAGGATTTCATAAAATACATCTATGATGAGCTAATTGGTTCTCTCGTTGCACATGAGATGATCTACAAGAAAGATGAAAATGAAGGTGATCATAAGAAAAAGAAAGGTATAGCCTTCATATCAGAAAAGGTTGATGAGAAAAAGAAAAGTGTTGCTTTCAAAGTTAGTTCAAGTGATGACTCAAGTGCTTCAAGTGCTGATGATGAAGATATGGCTATGATAGTCAAGAGGTTCAAAAAGGCTTTTAGAAAAGGTGGAAGAAAATATAAGAAGTTCACAAAGAAATATGCTCCAAAAACTCCAAATCACTCAAGTAAAATTGTTTATTATGAGTGTAACAAACTAGGCCACATCAAGCCGAAGTGTCCTACATTGAAGAAGAAAAACAAGTTTAGAAAGGATAAAAGTAAAAAGGCAATGGCGGAAACATGGAGTGATAGTGACTCTTTATCAAATAATGACACAAGTGACAAAGATGTTGCAAATACTTGTATGATGGCAATTGAAGAAAAAGGTGAAAACTCACACATTGACGATAGTGATAATGAGGTAAATCTTGAACCTTCTAATGTTGATGAGTTAGAACTTGCATTTGTAAAGACATATGACAAATATAGATCTTTTAAAAAGAAATGCAAAATTTTGAGACATGAAAATTGTGCTTTAAGATCAGAAAATATTTCTTTGAGTATGGTTTTAAAGGAAAATGAATTTTACAAATCTCAAATGAAGCTGTTTAAAGAAGTTAATGATGAGCTTCAAAGATCAAAAGAAGTTTGTGAACAACTTCTTAAGAAAAACATAATTCTTAAAGCAAAAATTGAATCTTTGATAAGAGACTTAACTAAATTTACGAAAGGAAAAGAAACACTTGATGTACTTCTTGGGAATCAAAGATCCACAAATGAAAAATTTGGAATTGGTTATGATGGATTTATTAAATATGAAAAATACAAACATTATTTTGTTAAAGCTTCATCTTCCTCTCAACCAAATATTACATGCTTTTATTGCAATCATAAAGGTCATATGATTAATGCTTGTCCTATTAGGAAAGGAACCTTTAAGGCAAAGAAAGTATGGGTGCCTAAAGGAACCTACCTAATATTACTAACATACAAGGATTTAAAGTTGCTTGGGTACCTAAGGACAGTTAACTAATTTCAGGTCTGCCTAAGGAGTATGCTGGAAACAGAACACTGGTACATAGATAGTGGTTGCTGTAGGCACATGACCGGAAATAAAGGCAAATTCTCCTCTCTTACTTTGAAAGAAGAAGGTTATGTCAAATTTGGTAATAAAAGTAAAGCTAAAATCAGTAGATATGGAACTATTGGTTAAATCCTTGCATTGAGAATGTTGCATTAGTACAGGGTTTGAAATATAATCTTTTAAGTGTTAGTCAACTTTGTGATAATGGTTTTAAAGTCATTTTTACTCCTACACACTGTGAGATTCATGGAAATAATGTTATATTTGTTGGTGCTAGAATAGATAATATTTACCTACTTGATTTAACAAGTCTTGAAGAAAATTGTGAAACATGCTTTATGACTTTTGATGATAGTGCATGGTTGTGGCATAGAAAATTAGGACATGCTAGCATGAGCACACTCGCCAAACTTTCTAGAAGAAATCTTGTTAGAGGCCTTCCAAAGTTAAGTTTTGAAAAATAATTTCAATGTAAAGCATGTGCACTTGGTAAGCATAAAAAATCATCTTTTAAATAAAAAAATGTTGTAACTACGTCTATACCATTGGAATTATTGCATCTAGATCTTTTTGGTCCAATCACAC